>NW_027526266.1:16031393-16631393 GCF_048455015.1 Haemaphysalis longicornis
CGAAAATCTCGCTATGACGCAGCTCACCGAGATGTCTCCTTTCATACGGGAGATGAAGTGCTGCTTTCGACGCCTCTCCGTGCGCCAGGACTGTGCGAAAAGTTTATGCCCCGCTTTATTGGCCCCTACAAAGTTCTTCAGCGTACCTCTCCAGTCAACTATTTAGTAGCTCCTACTTGTGCTGTCACCAACTGCCGGTGCCGCGGCGTGGAGATTGTGCACGTGTCACGTATGAAGCCGTTCGTCTACCGCTCTCCATCCCCTTGACTTTCGGCCAGGTGGCCGCCTCGCCGCCCGGGGGGGAAATAGTGTGAGCACAGTCTCTTTCTTATCGGATATCGTCTCCTGCAGTGGTCAATCTCACCACAACCTGCACCATCCAGGAACACTCCCATTACCATCATCATCTCGCCGACGGGCGCGTTCGTTTTGGGCTCCATCTTGGCTGGTCTCTCACCAAAGCCGGTTGCACCATTGCCTTGCAATAAACGCTTCACCAGGACCCCTGGTCGACGTCTCTCAATATCTATATATATATATATGTATATATATATATCTATCTATATATATATATATATATATATATATATATATATATATAACTTTGAAGATGGTAGAGAACACAAGAGAAGAAAAACTTCGAACAAGGTAAAAGCACGATTGTGGCCTACGTTTCAGCAAAGAGAACTTGCTTTCAGGGCCTGAGGAAAGCAAGTTCTCTTTGCTGAAACGTAGGCCACAATCGTGCTTTTACCTTATTCGAAGTTTTTCTTCTCTTATCACATCACCAGCCTATCTACGCCCACTGCAGGGCAAAGGCCCCTCCCATTATTCTCCAATTACCTCGGTCCTGTGCCAACTGTGACCAATTTATCCCCGCAAACTTTTTGATCTCATCTGCCCATCTAACTTTCTGCCGCCCCCTGCAGCGCTTGCCTTCTTCTCCTCTTATATATATATATATATTGTCAAGAAGACAGCCGAGACGCCGGTAGCCGGTTGAGGTTTAAGTACAGGAGCGAAGCCGGTGGATAACGCAGGTCTGAGCGGTGCAGTCACCAAGCGCGTTTCTGGCGCATGCAGTTCCTGAGGTTCATCGTCTTCCCTGACGCCTCTTTGGTGCATATCCCCTTGTGTGGAATGGGCATAATCCTATTTGGGCTATGCTGGTGAGACACATACCCCGATGTCTTGATGGCTTGTTGCGTCTATTGCATATGTTCATTACCCTCGCTACAATATATATATATATATATATATATATATATATATATATATATATATATATATATATATATATATATATATATATATATATATTTCTAGAGCTATATATATATACAGAAAGATAAGCCGGCAGTCTACAACGCCAAAGGAGGCATAGGGGTGTGGTTAGGCTCTTTTTTACTACGTTTAATTAGGTTAATATTTGTTTATTATACGGAAGAAAGAAAGAAAAACACGCGCCTAGACTGGGGCCCGAACCCACGCCTTTCGATTAGATCTCGAATGCCTTACCAATTCGGCTATCTGGGCGACTGTGCTCTCCGCCCAGATAGCCGAATTGGTAAGGCATTCGAGATCTAATCGAAAGGCCTGGGTTCGGTCCCCACTCTGGGAGCGTGTTTTTCTTTATTTCTTTCTTCCGTATGAAAAAAATGTTAACTTAATTAAACGTAGTAAAAAAAGAGCCTAACCACACCCCTATGCCTCCTTTGGCGTTGTAGACTGCCGGCCTATCTTTCTGTATTTCCTCAACGAGCCCCCGATTGCCTTACTATATATATATATATATATATATATATATATATATATATATATATATATATATATATTTACATAAGAAAAGAAAACTTTAAACAAGGTAAAAGAACGATTGTTGCCAACGTTTCAGCAAAGAAACTCGCTTTCGTCAGGGCAATCTCTAGGCGAGAGATTGCCTGACGAAAGCAAGTCTCTTTGGTGAAATGGTGGCAACAATCGTGTTTTGACCTTGTTCAGTTTTCTTTTCTAGTGTTCTCTACCATCTTCAAAGTTCTACTGCTCTCTCTCTCTCTCTCTCTCTATATATATATATATATATATATATATATCTATATATATTGTTCTGTACACCATAAGTGCCGTATATTCGCCGATGCGTTTATGACATTGCAACGGTCAACCATCTGAGCAAGCTGATTGGAAGAAGAGGAAAACAAGGTTGCACTCCGGCTTGGCACCATCATTCACGGACCAGTCTACCATCTACGCTCGTCCTACACACACCGTCCGACCTCACTGTAAATAAATCCATCTCGTAACAGTTTGGTGGAGGTGCGGGGTACGCCACGCCGCAACTCCAGGATTTCCGCCGCAGCCGACGTGTCGCGGGCCTGCCACCGCTGTCTGCTACGATGCCTCAAGGTGGGAAGACTGTGCCGGCCCCCACGCCTGGCTGGCATCCCCCGCGTGAGCCCCGAATGTTCACTGAGAACGCCGATGAAGACTTTGAGGAATGGCTGAAGCACTATCGGTGAGTGAGCCGGTACAACCGCTGGGATACCGCTGCACAACTTTTGAACATCGTGTTCTCGCTACATGAGACTGCCCTTACCTGGTTTGAGAACAACGAAAGCAAGCTCACAACCTTGGACCGTTTCGTCGAAGAAATTTCATCCCGCTTTGGCGACTCCGTCGGAAAGAAGAAGCAGGCTGAAGAGACGTTGCTTCATCGCACCCAAGTCCCAGGCGAGACATGCACCACCTACATTGAAGAGATGCTAAATCTCTGCAGACTCGTCGACCCGCAAATGTCTGAGGGTGATAAAGTGGCTCATTTATTAAAGGGGATCGTTGAAGACGTCTAAAACTTTTTAATAGGGCGTGAAAAGTTGGAATCGGCGTCAGACGTTGTCCAGCACTGTCGCATCTTCCAGCCGTTGAAGCGCCGTATTAAACCAAAGTTCCGTCGCTTGGCTAATGTAACTACTGTGGCCAGCGTTGATGTGACCACACCACCGGACTTCGCTGAAACTATCCGGCGCATTGTCCATGAGGAATTGCTGCGACACCAAGAGCCCCGGCGCTATACTTACGGCTTCACGTTCACGAAAGTTACGTGCTGCAAGATGTACAGGCCAATAGCGTCTCGCCTTCGAGTGCTCAGTTCCGTGATCCGAGCTATACGCCTCGCAATGAAAGCCCGCAGCACCTCGATAATTGGGATTCGCCACGCAACAGTCACGATTTCCAGCAGTTCTCTCGGCGCCCTCAACGTCGAACTTACGACCAGCGTCCTCAGCGCCCGGCTTATGATCGCCGTTTTAATGGCGTCTACGAGAGATCCTTCCCTCCCCGTGAGCGTGACTTTCCCGTCTGCTACAACTGTGGTTTTGGGGGCCACATTTCTCGCTACTGCCGCCGTCGCAGCTCAGCGCCACGGTACCAGGAAGCTCACATGTAGAACCACCCGAACGATCGAAATGCCCGCTACGACACTCGCCTTCCAACAGCTTTGTTCTCCGAGGCACCACCGCGCTGTGATTCACCAGCTTCTGACGCAGCTTAACCTCACCCGGTTCACGACAGCGGTGTTAACCATCACCCCGGCGTCGGTCACCGACCCCTGCCGGAAAACTAGCCAGCTCGGCCAATGGAGGTGAGGCCGCGGCAAAACTGTCACGTGAAATGCCTCTTACCGGACAGCCTAACTGGGAACTACCTTCGCCTGTATCAATGCTCAAAAACACAGTGGAAGAATTAGTCGATGGCACCCCAACAATGGCTTTGATCGATGCGGGCGCAACAGTTTCGGGAATGAGTTCTGCGTTTAAATCCCGTCTTCGCCGCAAAGTAATGTTTCACTGGGACAAAATGGTAACATTTCAAGGTGTTGGTGGTGAGTCCCTATGCCCACTTGGAATCTGCTCAGTGACTGTTTTGTTTGGCGCACACACATTCAGGGCGGAGTTTGCAGTATTGCCGCGGTCACCTCATGATGTTATTTCAGGTCTAGACTTCTTGAAGCAGTGTGGTGCCACAGTTGACTGTCGTAATGGGGAGATATATGTGGATGGGACCGCCCTATCTGCCCTTGTAGTAGATTCTTGTCCTGATACCACCCGCGCACTCTGCGTGTTGAGCGACACCATCATGCCAGCGAGGTCAGCCGCATTCGTGTCAGTCCTTGCACGGGAACTGTTCTGGATAAATTTGAAGCTTTGCTGGAGCAGATTCCCCTAAACTGTGCAAAGAAAAATGTATTGGTGCCTCGATCGGTTGCTACGGTAAGCAGGGGACAAGCCTCAGTGTGGACTATCAACTCTTCGGCCGAACCCAGCGTACTTCCACGCGGGCTGAAACTTGCCGAAGTGATCGAATATGTTTCAACTTCAGTAGGAGTTTTGTCCGAAGCCATAAATCCGTCCTCTGATCCTTGCCCGGTAGACCCTGCCAAATTGCAAAGTATGATCGACGAATCTCTTGCACCAGAAAAGCGCCGTACGTTGGTTGCCGTGCTTGCACAATACTCACGCGTATTTGACTTCGGGCGAACACATCGATGCTCGTCAATACCGCCCACACGGACCCACCATTCAATCCATACTGGGGAAGCCCGGCCCATACGGCAAAAGCCGTACCGCGTTTCACCATCCGAGTGCCAGATTATCAATGAACAAGTACGAGACATGTTGCAGAAAGGCGTGATTCGAGAGTCTTCAAGTCCCTGGGCAGCTCCGGTGATATTGGTCAGAAAGAAAGACGGGTCATGGCGCTTCTGTGTTGACTATCGGCGCCTCAACGAAATTACTAAAAAAGACGTCTACCCACTTCCCCGCATAGATGATGCAATAGATTATCTTCATTCGGCTTTGTACTTCTCTTCAGTTGACTTGCGAACAGGCTACTGGCAAATTCCCCTGAACCCCGACCATAAAGAAAAAACAGCGTTTATCACACCCGATGGACTATTTGAATTTAATGTTATGCCCTTTGGACTCTGTAACGTCCCTGCCACGTTTGAGCGTTTCATGGGTACGGTACTTCGGGGCCTCAAGTGGGAAGTGTGCATGTGCTACCTCGACGATATTGTCATTTTTGGTCGCACATTTCGTGAACACAACACGCGCTTGGCCACTGTTTTGGACTGTTTAGAAAAGGCTGGTCTCATCTTGAACTAAAAAAAATGTCGATTCGGAGAGCGGCAAACTCTTGTTTTAGACCTCGTTGTCGACAAACATGGCGCCAGACCGGATCAACACAAGATACGAGCCGTTAGGTGCTTTAAAAAACCCACCTCTGCGAAGAAACTTTACAGCTTCTTGGGACTTTGCTCCTATTTTCGTCGTTTTATCCTTGGCTTTGCTGACATAGCCCATCCTCTGACATGTCTTCTGCGGAAAAACGTTCCATTCAAATGGAGTACCGACGGTGCCGTCACTTTTCGTCACTTGAAACATTTTCTGGCATCCGGATCGATTCTCCTCCATTTTGATGCCCAGGCGCCTACTGAAGTTCACACCGATGCCAGTGGGGTTGGAGTTGGGGCCGTGCTTGTTCAGCGCCACAGTGATGGTGAGCACGGTATTGCTTACGCCAGCCGCATTCTCAGCAAGTCGGAGCGGAATTGTACTGTCACGGGGCAAGAGTGTCTGGCAGTAATTTTTGCCACACAGCGATTTCGCTCCTACCTCTATGGGTATCTTTTTACTATCGTCACAGACCACCACTCACTCTGCTGGCTCGTCAACCTTCGTGATCCTTGTGGGCGGCTGGCACGCTGGGCTCTCCGTCTGCAGGAGCATGATTTCACCGTATCATACAAAAGAGGCCGCAAGCATGCCGACGCTGACTGCCTCTGCCGACTGCCACTGAAATCAGTGGCCTCTGACGAAGACAACTTTGACCAGTATCTCGCCTCCATTTCGACATCCTTCCGTGAGCGGGCTGTTTACAAAAGGGAGCAGTGCAACGACAAAACTGTGGACTCGCTTTTCGCTTTAGCCGACGAATGGAAGCCTACTAGCCGTTTCTGCGTGCGAAACGCAATACTTTACAAGAAGAACTATTCGGCTGTCGGTCCTCGTCTCCTCGTCTCCAACTTGTTGTGCTTGAAAGCCTCCGTAGCGCTGTCCTAAGTTTTGTGCATGACGACGTCACATCGCGCCACATGGGGCTCGCGCGCACTCTGCACCGCGCTCAACAACGGTTTTACTGGCCGAACATGCGCAAGACTATTGAGCGCTATGTCGCCACTTGTACCCAATGCCAGTGGTACAAACATTCAACAACTGCTCCAGCAGAGCGACTCCACCCTGTTCACCCGCCAAGTCGTCCTTTCCAAGTTGGGATGGACTTGTTAGGGCCTTTCCCCCGCTCATCGCATGGACATCGCTGGATCATTGTATGCGCGGATTACCTCTCTTGCTATGCTGAGACGGCTGCTCTGCCGTCTGCCACTGCTACAGAGATCGCCATCTTTTTGCTTCGCTACATTTTGCAACGCCATGGACCACCCCAACTCATAATCAGTGACCGTGGACGTCAGTTTACTGCAAATGCCGTTGAAGAGATGCTTCGCCTTTGTTCCGTTCAATTTCGCCATGCTACGCCGTACCACCCTCAAACGAGTGGACTGACGGAACGTACCAACCGCACGTTAGCAAGCATGTTATCTATGTATGTCAGCTCGGACCAAAAGAACTGGGACGATCTGCTCCCATTTATCACATACGCGTACAATACTGGGAAGCACGAAACAACCGGCTACAGCCCCTTCTTCGTCCTTTATGCCCGGCAGCCCGGTAGCTGTCTCGACACCATTTTACCTTTCTTCAAGCATGACGACCCTTCCTTAGCTAGGACGCTCTGCCTTGCTGAAGAAGCACGTCGGCTTGCCCGCCTACGAATCCTGGCCTCCCAGAAGCGTTCTAAGCAGCGTTACGACAGTCGTCGGCGTGATGTAACATACACAGAGGGTGATTTAATGTGGCTTTGGACACCGCTGCGTAAGCCCGGCTTGTGTGAGAAGTTTCGGCCTCATTACGTGGGTCCGTTTGTTGTACTACAACGTCTCAGCGATGTCACATACGGCGTCTCGCGATTGACTTCGACTGGCCGACCGACCAAAAGAACGCAAGTAGTCCATGTTGCCCGGCTCAAACGTTGTGAAGAACGCTCCACAAGCGGACTCGCCCTGGGGGCTTCCTCTGCGATAGGGGAAATGTTACGCACACCATCGGTGCCGTATATTCGACGATGCGTTTATGACATTTCAACGGTCAACCATCTGAGCAAGCTGACTGGAAATAGAGGAGAACGAGGTTGCACTCCGGCTTGGCACCATCAGTCACGGACCGCTCTACCATCTAGGCTCGTCCTACACCGTCCTACCTCAGTGTAAAAAAATAATCAGATAACAATATATACATATTATTATATATATTGTAATGAACCAACGTCCAATGCCTACGCCGCCATGTTTATTCTCTCGCCGAACGTGCCCCGCGCTTCTTCTTCCTTCGCTTCCAGTAGGCCGCCGTACTGGTCGCTCTGATGGTGGATTGGCCACTGACTGCGCTTGCAGCTTTTCTTTCGCGAAGCTTCGCGCCTTTACACGCGGCCACACTGCGATGGTGAGCACCAAAGAGCTCTTGGCGTGGGTCCTTCACTTTGACACCGGGGTCGTTGTACGTGTCTTCTGGGTAGGCCTGTCTCATGACTCGGTGGGCGTACTTCACGGCTCGGTTTAAGTCTTCCTTTCTGGTTTGATCTGGGGCTACGATTTTTTCCGTTGACGAATGCGTCTTAGTTTTTTCCGGAAGTGTCTTATATTGCCCCCCAAAGACACGCATCATGCTGTCCTTGCTGTCTGGTTGCTTTAGGCTGGTACTGTGACTTTTGTTGACTTTGCGGTTGTCCTCTTCGACCACAGTCGCTGGAGGCCACTTGTCAGTGACTGGAGCATTCTTGTGTTCATTAGTCCCTTCGTCGTCCGTTTCGATGTGTGAAGCTACTTGGTTGCTAGCTTCCCCCGACATGTCTGTTTCATCATCTCCATCGGGCTGAGCTGGTACGATGATTGGCTCTTTACAGATTCTTGAGAGGCGTCCGCGGACGAGTTGCTCGGAGTACCCACATCGATTCTCTTATCGCGTACTTGTGGGAACAAGACGCACTCCGCTCGGGAGTTGGAGTCGCAGGTCGCGGTGAACAAAACGGTGTCTATCGGCGCCATTTCGG
The DNA here is from genome assembly GCF_048455015.1 of Haemaphysalis longicornis. NCBI lineage: Eukaryota > Metazoa > Arthropoda > Arachnida > Ixodida > Ixodidae > Haemaphysalis > Haemaphysalis longicornis. The sequence continues at coordinate 16,039,617 of NW_027526266.1, forward strand.
GGAATTTCGGACGTGCTTCCCCGCTTTCTGTGCCCTTGGGGGTCGTATAGCTCTTCACCTCCTCTTCTTTCATCGACTTCAGTTCTGGGCTGATCTCTTCGTCGATTCACCTCTGGGGGACTTGTTGCTCGTCTGCCCCTATCGGTTCGTCTTTTGCTTTCAGAAGGCAGAGGGTGAGTGACGGTGATGATTGGCTCTCTGGGATCGCACACTTCTCCGACCCGACGGAAGTCGAAGGTGGCTCACGGAGAAGACCCGCCACGCAGGAAACCATCGGCGGATCAGTGGCTTGGCAGTGAGGCTTGGGATTAAGGGCGCCGTCTTCACTGACGGTCATGGACTTAGCAGTGGTCCCATCTTCAGCCTTTTGTGACGTATTGCTCGCCTCCAGTTTGAAGCCAGCAGACCATTCCAGAGACTGCGCCGACGTTTGCACGTAAGGCTGCGGTGACCACCGGGCGGTGCTCTGCTGCAATTCTGCTGCCAGGCGGATGAACGCTTGAGGGCTCTCTTCCGGCGGCAGCGCGGTCAGGACTGCAGCATGAACGGGGTCGGAAAGGTCATCTGTGATAGGCATCTCCTCGTGCTCAGTCTCACCGGACAGAGCAGAAACGATGGCCCGTTCCTGACCCTAGGCTTAAGAAACGCCGGCGGATGAGTTGCTCAGAGTATCCATCGCAACCATTTCCTCGTGTTTTGTAGCGGCGAGAGGCGCTGCGTGTGGTTGTTGAAGTCGCACGTCACGGTGAATGAAACGTGGCCTTCCGATGGCACCTTGGAGTAGTTAAAGCACTCTTTTGGACTTCCACGCCTCACGCTATCCTGGGTTGAGGTTCTGGGTGTCGTGATGTCCGCAGAGTAGCAGTATCTTCGTTTAGTCGAATCGATGGAGCAGAGCGTCAGTATATCTGGCGAATGCTCTGGTGTACCTTTGGATGCCGACTGAGAATGCACCGAATGGTCAGCATTACTCTTCTTGTTGGCTCTGTAGGTAAGCTGTGTATAGGGGCCGGGACGCTCCTAAAGGATCTCTTCGTCGACCAAGCTCAGCGGACACGCCAACTTCCCCGATCATGTGGGAGTCAAATGTGGTTCGCTGCCACGGGAGAACTGCGTCTGCATAGGAGAAAGCCTCATCTGGGTACGCGCTCCTCAGTAAAAACATTTCGGAAGCTGGACTCCGTTTTCAATGACACTCGGACCCGTCCCGCTGGTCGCCTTTTCATCTATCAGAGACATATTACTCGATTCGGGTTTTTGGTCTACGTTCTCGGCCAAGGGCTGAGCCGAGGTTTGCACGCAAGGAACCTGTGCAAGCCGCGTTGCTCCCTGCTGCAGTCCTACAGCCAGACGGACGAAGGCTTGTGGGCTCAACTCCGGCGGCTGCACGGCCAAGGCTGCCGCTAGAATGGGGTCAGCCAGGCCATCTATGACGTACCGCTTCGCCACAGGAGACACCCAGGCGAAGTCGCAGCCTGCGAGAAGGCGGAGCTTGTCGTAGATGTAGACCGCAACGTTCTCGCTAAGACCCTTGCAGGCGGGCACGCATTTCCATGAAGCGAGAGTCGTAGCTGGCTGACAATCCACTGAACGCCGCTATTAATGCTCCGCTCCAGCTTGCCCCGGTGGGATGGGAGTGACCTTCGTAAAGGTACCATGCTCGGGCAGCGTCGCGCAGGCGTTCTTGTGCAACGAACAGTTTGGTGTGGTCGGGCCAGGCATGATGGGTAGCAAGGGCGTCAATTAGCTTCACCCAAGAAAGAGCATCGTCCTGGAACCCTCGGAAGACCGGGACTTCCATGCGGGCGAGCGATGGAAACGTGCTGGGAATGGCGTCGCGAAGCTGCTGACACATCTCTTTGAGAGCCTGGGCAGTCCAAAACGGGTGGCTGCTACGCACAGCACTGGTCGCCATCGGTAAAGGTTGGTGACTCTCGGAGAAGAGGTCAAAGTCCGAACAATCACGGCGCGAACGGTGGACGCAGCGGCGAGTCAAGACGACGTCGGCCGCTGCGGAAGCTCGCTCCCAAGGCTGGCCCACCTGGGGGCTGGGTTGTCCTTGCGTTCGGCGCTAGTGGTGCGACCGCGGGCCCACCGATGAAGTCGGGCAGCAGGGCTGGAAGGCGTGCCAGGCCTTGGCCGCTGCTGAGGGCCGTCCCTGTGGCTGAATCGCCGCGAGGGAGAGCGGGTCCGGAGGCTGGGTCTTTTCGGGGCTTGAAAACTTGTCGGCTGCGCCACTTGTAATGATCCAACGTCCGATGCCTACGACGCCATGTTTATTCTCTATCCGAACGTGCCCCGCGTTTCTTCTTCCTTCGCTTCCAGTCGGCCGCCGTCCTCGTCGCTCTGATGGTGGATTGGCCGCTGACTGCGCTTGCAGCTTTTCTTTCGCGAAGCTTCGCGCCTTTACAATATATATATATATATATATATATATATATATATATATATATATATATATATATATATATATATATATATATATATATATATATATATATATATATATATATATATTTGCGTACTTTGACAGCGGCGTGGCCGATTTGTGACGTGTTGTTCGTTTTGCCGCTGAGTAGGTACCGACGCGCAGTGCACCCATTTCATGTACTGCGCCGCGACTGGCAAGTTCCTGTAACAGCCTGACAAGAGTTAGTGTATTCATAAAAAAATAAATAAGTACTCTCCACAAGGGAGGGGTGGGAGGGGATGAAATCAGTTGCTTCTGCACATGTGTCTTGAAGCTGGGCTGATACCAGAGTAATCCGCAATGTAAATTTGTGTACATAAAGTATGTCCACCTGAAAGAGTGCCTCTTTAACAGAGAAGCTGTCGAGCAATCCATGAGTTACAGCGTCCGAAAATCCCCGACAAATAAAAAATTCCGGGCGCACGTGAGCGCATACCTTATGGGGACCACCCAGCCGTTAAAAAATAAGAAAACGCCGAGCGCTCGTAAGCGCGAGCCTTGCGGCGACCGCCCAGCCTCCCCGGCACCGTTTATCAAGCCAAGCATTCGCCAAGATTGGCGAAAAACTCCAGCGTTCACCGTAATCGTGGAAACACTTCCAGAAAACTTAAGGAAGCTCACACTATTTGCAACAAGAATGGATTAAAGGTTGTTGCGGCAGATCGGCTGCAATCGTGGACCTGCACCGTCGTTATGGTCATGAAGGTGGCGCACAACCTCGCTGCCTTCAAATATTACGCGTTAGTGTGACCTTCCGTCATTTTTTGTTCGACAATTTCGTTTCTCTGCGACATTGTAAACGAAGCGCTGGCTGGAAAGCGCCAGAAAGAACAGGGTGCGGTGAAATCACGTTAACAACTTCGTCAACCCTTGTTGCCCTAAGCGGAGATCCCAGTCAACATGCTTCGCAATATGCTTCGCAATCAACATGCTTCTGAGCTCACGTGTTAATCGAGAACAATACACAGCTTTGTTAATTTCATGCTGAACTTGTTTACTGCGTCATCTGTGCCGTTATCTTTTTTAGATGCGATGAATCTCTTGCTCGCGCGTATGTCCCTCCAGCGTCGTTGTCGCGGCGTTGTCCGCACGCTCACTGCACATGGGCAACTCTCCTCCGTTCTTCTCTCCGACAGCTGTGCGCAACACTCTCACTCCGTCTCATTATCATAACAACAGTTGCGAGTGTGCGCTTCGCTGCTCTGGGTGCGCGCATCTGTGCGCACGCGGGCGACTCTCCCCCCGGCTCCTCTCCTTCCAAAAGCGGGAATATAGGCGGGGGAGCGCCCGGCGCCGGATCAGTCCAGCGCTCGCTCTCGCAATTGACTTGACTTTGCTTGACGATACCTCCGTGGAAGATCTTCCGATGAAGACGCGATGGAAGCAACAGTCCCTTCAGCGAGTGGACTGACGCAATCCAATACCAGCGTCAGTCCAAACGCTCCCCCCTGATGCGTCGCATCACATCAGGGTTCCCTCGTGGGAAGATGGGCGTAATTTTAAATGCAGAGCATTTCTTTAACTCACATGTAGCGTCCGCCGTCCGTCCGCAACAGCTCAGCGCGCAGGTGCACCCTCTCCCGCACTCCTCCTCTCCCGCATCACGCTACCCTCCTCGCTCTCAGCAACAGGTCCGCACCCCTCCCCCTACACTATATAAAAAAATAATAGTTATCGGTGCCTGGTTTCGATCCCACGACCCTGTGGGCGGAACGCGAGGTACATGGTGCTCTTCCCACTGCGCCACAAAAGCGCCACAGAATCAAAGGGTACGAACGCGCCTTATATCCTTCACTCATTCAAACTACGTCAAGAAGCTGCTGATACACGGCAGCAGTTGCATCGATCTCGTCTTCACCAGTTTTTGCAACGCACGACCACTGCTTAAAGACCCCTTAACAGTACACTTTAGCGACCACGAAGGCGTCGTTCTCAGCGTCCAATACAACGAAAACAGCAACAAATGAAATAAATAACGACTTACAGCAACCCACTCCTTGCCTTCACTTCTTGCGTCACACAAAAAAAGAAAAGTTGGGCCCATCTGTCCACGAGGGGGGACTCGAGTCGCAAAATCACGAAAGTAATAATTAATATATGAAAGAAATATTAATAATTAATAGTAATAAGCAATAATAGTTAACACATTCCCTACCACCCCACCACCACCCCCCAAACACTAACGTTAACGCAATACACCCACCCCCTACGCGACGCATTTACTCGAGTCCCCCCTCGTGGGGAGATGGGCCCAATTTTTTTTAATTTTTCTGTGTCATATATTAAAAACTTGACTCCAATTATCATTTCAATATATTGTTAAGGTGTGATGGTATATTTACCCTAACTTCAGGGCGTCAAAAGCTATGCATACTCGGCCATACCTTTTTTATAAGAGTGATAGCAGGCGCTAACAATGTTTTAACAATCGAAAAAAAGCTCTTAATGAATGTTTTGCGTGTACTGACAATTTACAAAACACAAGTATTCCTCTTGCGAATTTCCCTATGAGAAGCTGGCATTCCCTACCAGTTTACCTATGTGGAATAGGCCTTTGAAAAATGGCCTTTTGACGAGTGGGACAATAGCCATACGAGTCATATACAGTCGAACACGGATATATCGAACTCAAAGGGGGTCGCGAAATAGTTCGATATATGAAACATTCGATATAAAAATATGGGCTCTGAGACCTCACCTATGGTGGACGATCATTTACCGATCTCCGCATTGAAGAATGAAAACTAATTCCACACTCACGACGCAACAGGATGCTTTATTTGAGTGAACAAAAATCGCTGATCTTGCCCAGCTTGTTCGTCCTGGAAATAAAATTCAACACTCTGGTCTCGATCTTCTCGAGACTATCCAGGTGCGACAGTCCAGTTCTTTCTATGTCGCCGCAACAACGGCAAATCAAGCTGAACGCAGCCGCCACTTCACCGGAGGAGTACTATCGAGCAGCCGCCTCCTCTCGTCCGGGCGATCTGCGCCACTCGAGCTTATCAGCCTGGGTTACTGCGGCCGCAGCTACGATATTCTCGTCACCGAGGCTCGAAACAGCCGGAACATTGCTGTCAGCTTTCACGAAGTCGTCGGCAGACACTCCGTCGACTTTTTCCATCCGCCTCGACCCGCTGAATGGCTTTCAGCTTTGTCGCATAGTCCAGTTCTTGCGCTTCTCTACGCTGGCTGCAGTTGCAGCGGCCGTTGCTTCCGCGTCAGTTCACGCTCACCCAGTCATACGTGTCGTGAGACACGTACATGACGCCTGCACAACTCGAACATTCCAGCCGCTCGCTGCGCCTTCGCACACCATGCACAAATAGCACGCACGCAAAAGAACAACGCACAACGCCACACAAGAACTTTGATGGTAACGATTCCAAGGCTCTCTGAACGTTCTCTAAAAAGCACTGCCGATGCTCACCTCCGGGAGAAACAGCAATCTACGAAAGGTGCGGGACAACTCTGAAAGAGCAACAACAGCCAAACGCAAAAGAAGGAGGAGGCCGCCAGCGCCTTCCTTCCTTCTTTTCCCTTTTCCGAGGCGACATCGGCGGAAGACAGACCCAGAGAGAGAGAGAGAACAAAATATTTCCGGCCAGCCTGGGAACGTAGCTAGCCACAAAAAAAGAGCTGTTCCTCATTTTGGAGAACGTGTGCAGTCGGAGCGGAGTCGGGGTATCCCTACCTCACACTGTGACACTTTCCTGGCGTTTCGGGCTTCTGTCCCTGTCGGGTTCCGGCCAAGCGACTGCCAAAGACCACCTTCCAGCTCACGGGGCGTTCGATATAGCCAATGTCGGAAAAAATACCGTTCGATATAAACGTACTAATTTCTATACTTTTACACAGAATTTTTAGGGCATAATTTATGTGTTCGATATAGACAATAATTCGATATACCCGTGTTCGATATACCCGTGTTCGACTTATTCGGAATTGTGTATACATCACAGTAAGCTTCAGGACTTCTCTTCCTTCAGGAACGCGTTGCCGTGTCTAGTGTCACCGTTAGGGACGCGGCAAACTCTGATATCCAAATTATGTGCGCTTTATACAAAGTACAGGAATATATAGCATATATACAAGACAACTGAGATTGCGCTAAGTGGGTCTTAGCAAGTGCTTGCCGGGTTCTAACCGGCGCCCCGGTACTGTGCCCGCGACCTGTAGCAAGTTAGACAGCAAAAACCATCTTGCTCTCAAAAGGCCAAACGTCATGCTTAGCCCTTCGAGAGCAAGAAGGTTCAACCTATTTCAACTGGGCTCAACCCAGAATCAAGTAAGCTGGGGCCCTTTAACATTTGCCTGCATTGTCTATGCGAGGTTGGCTCTAGTGCAGCCTCTCGCTTTAACTCCGTGAAAAAAACCCGCCGCGGCGGCTCAGTGGCTAAGGTGTCGCGCTGCTGAGCACGAGGTCGCAGGTTCGATTCCCGGCGGCGGCGGCCGCTTTTCTGATGGAGGCGAAAAGCAAAAACGCCCGTGTTCACGAGATTTCGGCGCACGTTAAAGATCCCCAGGTGGTCAAAATTAATCCGGAGCCCTCCACTACGGCGCGCCTCATCGCCTGCGTTGCGTCGGCGCGTTAAACCCCACTATCAATCAACTCGTGCGAAAAACGTAACATGTAAAAATTTCGTCCACCAAAGCAGCATTCTTCGTCCGGCCAACAATTCATCTCTACCCACACTTCGCTATCAAAACGCAGCGTAACGGCCGCTGTTTGCAAGTGCTGCGCTACAGCTGCGTTATCATTCGCAGTCGGCAGAGCGGGGCTCGACTATCGCGTTGCCACGAAGAAGTCGGCTCTTTTCTTTCTATATGCTTGATAACCAAACGTTGACACTGAAGCGGGGAATTTTGAAAACTGAACAGAAAGCGGCACGTGGTGGCCAAAGCCACTATACTGGCCATTAGCCGTAAAGCTGGACATGTGCGGCCTGAACGGCTGGCAAACGACCACTGCTCAATGAAAACGACCAAGAAAGATTTCTCGTCGCCCGGAACTATTCTAGGTTATGCGCTTATCGCCGCAGCATCTGTGGCCGCCGCGTGATTTGTGATCGAAGGCAGCAGACAGCATGATGATCACAAGGCAACAGACACAAAAGCGCGACAACATATAACTACCTCTTAGCCACCTTATCCCCGGTTAGACAGCCGCCTGTGGCCCCTAATGGTATCCCTGGCAATGCGCAGCCAACTTTATATTATAGCGAAGCTGTATACCTCTACAAACCGACGGTTCTTTCATGTGCCCAGCAAAATACTCCGGCGCATGCGTCGTATGGCACGTGTCATCGGAAAATTATTATCGCGGGGTGTCCCTTTCTGGCTGGAGCACGCTCGCCATGCGCGCCGATGCCACCTAGCATTAAGCACTCCGCTTGGCTACCTACACGGCGTCCCTTCCCTACCACGCCCAGCCGAACTTTTCATTAATAACACTCTTCCGAACGCTGCTGTCACTCCTCACATAATATACAAATGGATTCACCCTGGGACGTCATTACCCCCACGTTGTCCGCACTATTCAGCGACTTCTATCGCGGACCTAAAAACCATTTAAAGGGGCACTGACACAAAATTTTGAAGGCGAGATAACTTCGGAGATAGATTGGTGGGAACACATATACATCATCTGCAAAATATCAGCGCGAATACCACCTAGAACATATTTAAAATCAATTTTAAAGTGCGCGAAACGCAACCGAGCAGCCAGCAGAGGACCACGCGCAATCGACATCCCGAGGATATTGTGTAAATAAACAACATCCAAACACGTCACGAGTTTGTGTTTGCCACTTCCGCACTGCCGGCGTTTTTCGCCGGCTCGCCCGGCTCGCCGCTCCAATCGGAGGGCCGGAGGGCGGAGCTTCTGCTCTCGAGAACGAACGACCCGATCGTTGGCGGCGGAGGCGCCGTGATTTCGTCAGCTCATCGGGCAGCTGGCCGCGACCGAAGTTCTACAGCGATTCCAGGCACTCTGTTTCTATTACTGTTTATTACCATTGGATGCGAAAACGCGCCGGAGGCATGAAAAGCCCAATGAGCTAGCCGCACGGTCGCTGTGCAGGCGGCGGCCACGGCGGCGAAGTGGCCCAGGCGGCGCAGGTAGCTCGAGTGATAGCTTGTTACCGCTGTACGAAATTGTCCCCAAGTCCCGAATATGGTGGCTTACATGAGAAAGGAGTTAATGATGCGATGGCGGGTTGCATTAAAATTGTCATCTGCACCGCTTACGAGAGCGGCACTCGAATATCCGCCGCAGTGCTAAGCCGAACACATCTGTAGGCGGACCTGTAGGCAGACCGGCCGGCTGCTCCCAGCGCGCGTCTTGCCACCCACCGTCTCGAGCGTCGCGCGTCGTTCTTTAGCCGCGGTAGCATTTGCACTCGCAGCGCCTGCGTCACATCCACGGTCGCTTTTTAATTAAGCGCCTCACGAGATCAGTACGTGGGGGCATTCGCAGAATCTGCCGTCGATGCGGATTCGACAGTGCTACGGCGGCTCTGCTCTGTGATCATGGATCTTCGTCCATGTCTGTGATATTCCTCCGACGGTCACGTGGTCAGCTTTGTTCACACAAAATCCATCGTTTCGCGGCACTCGCTGAAACCGAAACTGCGACTGGCCGCGTTTAAGATGCCTCTAATTAAACAACCGTCGCACGCTGAAGCAAATGAGGTTTCTACAGGTTATAAGTAGGTCACTAGCTACTTATCGCAACAAAAAAAACAAGATGCCAAATTTTTGTGTCAGTGCCGCTTTAATCTGGCACTGCACTGCATTCTCAGCCCGTCGATATATTATCAAAAATACACTCCCAAACGGTTCTTCACCAGCTAATCTCCCATACCGTGACCCCCAATTCCTTGCCGCGCTAGGCACTTTGTCCCTTGAGAGTGGTCTGGCTCAAGTAAAGTGAGCCGGGGCCTACAACCCATTTGGTCCCTCAAACTGGACAATTAGATCATCAATGGACAATTAGATCCTCTACGGCCCTTGAAGATTCAAGTAGTGTTAATCCTCCCTCCCTGCTATTCCCATTTCCCCCCTCTGGCCAACCGGCCGTCCCTTCCCAATAAAGGACTTTACTACTACTCTGGTTGCACGAGCCAGCGGGTTCGCCTTACGGTAAGCCGTGTCACTGGGTGCCGTAAAACTTCAACGAAAATGAGAGCGAGCAGGCGCGCATAAGAAATGAAATAAAAAGAAATGTAGCGCGCCCATTGACTGCGACGCGTTCTTAGCAAAATAAATGTACACAGGGAGCGCGCTATACGCTTTCGCGTTGCACTCTTAAAGGCGAAGCTTAAATAATAAAAACAAATCAATGAACAAAAGTAGATTAGTAAGTAATAAATAATAAATATGAAAATGAAAACTAAAACAAAAGACAATTAAGGCATTCAATAAACAAATAAATAAAAATATATCAAAATAAATGAAAATACATGCATAAAATATATGAAAAGAAATAAAACAAAAGCAAGTGAATATCAATAAATAAATAAATAATATGAACATAAATGAAAATAAGAAAAAAGACAAGTAAGATACGAGTGTAAATAAATAAAGCATAGTATAAAATAAATGAAAATAAAAAAAAACAAATTGGAAATGAATAAACAACAATCATTAAATAAATGAATACTACTAATATAAATGAAAGAAAATTGGGAAGACTATGCATTGCGCGCAAAGCTTCGCTGGTCATCCGTACACCTTCACAGACTGGAATGGCTCATCGATTTTTTTGTCTTGATCGCCGCTGCTCTTTGTGTGTTGCACGACACAGCAGGTAGCCGGTGGGGATTTTCATTATCCCTTAAATGAAACAAAGAGGCAGTAACAAGAAAAGGTACGAGCACAAGATTCTCAGATACTGCTGTGCGCCCACAGCAGTTTATGATAAACTAGCCGTAGTTCAAGGCCATGCCCGGGTGTGTCAGTACACATAACAAAGGGTATAACACATACTGAGTACACCGTTACGGGCGTGTTTTTTCCCCAAATCTAGGTTCGCCTCAGTAGGTATAGTTTAGAACAAAGTCTGAAATTACCTCTAAGACATGAAATTACCTCGCAGAATTTCCGAAAGAATCTTTTTAATCTTTGAGTGAAACTGTATACCTATACCCCTCTCCAGCACAAATAACTCAATCTTTTACGCCGTCCATAGGCGAAAGCACAAAGAATACACTTTTCGGCAAAGCCAATTTCCCCATGAATTCTCCGTAGCTCTCAGTCTGGGTGACGATTTTTAAATGCGAAAGCATGAAGTTCCCCATTGTGCGAACCACCGGCGTTCCTGTTGGTAAAGTTGTTACTATCATCCTGCACAGAAAACGGCCGCCGCTGAAAAGAGTAAATAAAAAACACATTTCCGAGCGATTGGGAATCGAACCTGGGTTTCCGGAGGATGAGATGAGTGCGTTACCATCGTGCTACAACTTTTTTTTTCTTTATTTCCTGCATTTTCTAGGTTTACAAACTATTATCGGTTTAAAACCCACCGGCCAGACTTTGGCTGGGGAAAACTGCTAAAAACGCCAAAACTTGCAAGGTTCCCAAAATCATGCAGCCACTCGGTTTATATACATTGCATCTCGTACACTTTGTGGAGTAACTTAACGTTCTCTGCAAAATACTGAGACACAGTCTTCGCATCTACATCGGAGTGCCTTACAGCCATTCGACTTCGCCATATTGCGTACAGGCCTAACAGCATGACAAGGTCACATGGTGAGCCATTTAGGGCTTCTACTGAAAGAAACCGGATACCATGCGCTGTGAGTGGGAAGTCTTTCTTTAACGTCCTCTGCAGGACGTCCCAAAAAAAGTTGGCGTCCCAACACTCAATGAAGACGTGCTCTATTGTCTCTGGTTTCTGACAGAGGAGGCAATTAGTTGGCCAAGGTACAAACAATCCTTTTCCTTCCATCCATGTTTTTACTGGGAGGGTTTCTGTATGTAATTTAAAAAAGAATGTCTTCACTGAGGCCGGGACAACCATCTTCTTAACACGGCAAAGAACATCCTGGCCAAGGCCCAGATTGTACAATGCCCGATACAACGGCACAGGGAACAGCATCTCTTTCAGGTGCATGATCAAAGGTTTCCTTTCAACCGTTGACAGATATTCAAACGAAAAACGTACACCCAGAAATCTGACAGCAAGTACCACTTCTTTCAGGTACCCTTTTACCACACAACAAACATCATCACTTGACGATACAATGTATTCGGGAAGCTCTTTCACCAGTGCCACTTGTAGGAAAGTACGGAGAAATGGGTCTGTGGTGTCCCTCAAAAACAGAAACCTATTCACAATTTGCCGCACAAAAATGTGTGACAGACCTAACCCTCCTTCCTTAACTCTACGAAAAAGATAAATCCTGCTCATTCGCTCCCACCTGGATCCCCACACAAATACAGCGCACACTCGATGTATCTTTTGCACGTGCAATCGTGAACAGTGCAGCACCTGCATCACGTACCATAGTTTCGCGAGAAAGAACAGATTGCATACACTTGCCCGTGCAAAAATAGACAAAGCCCTGCCTCCCCATTTGATTGGCTTTTCCCGCAATTTTTTTGTCTCCTCCTGCCAGTATGCATTGGTGTCCTGATAGCAGTCCAGCGGCACACCGAGATAGCGCGATGGTATGACCGTCCACGATACGTTTTCAAATACGTCTGGCGTCGAGCTCCATTCCCCGTGCCAAAAACCCGTGCACTTTTCCCAGTTCACCGAGCTGCCAGTGACGGAGCAGAATTCTTTGGTGACTGTTACTGCACTACTCACACTTCTCTTGTCAACACAAAACAAAGCAACATCATCTGCGTATGCAAGAAGACGCACCTCACTTGAGTGCAACTGAAAGCCATGAATGTCCTGACTATGCAGAATCTTCAGACAGAAAGGTTCAAGAAATATTGAAAAAAGAAGGGGGATAATTGGACAGCCCTGCCTAACAGAAGACAAAACAGGAATTCGCTCAGTGACGGTTTTGTTAATAATTAACTGCGTAAAGCAGTTGCTATAGGCCATGGAAACTCCCTTTATCACCACCTCACCAAGGTTTACATGTTTAAGAACACAGAATAGAACCTTGTGACAAACCCGGTCAAAGGCCTTTTCGAAGTCGACTTGCAATACTGCTACTTTTCTGAATAACATTTCGCAACACTGTAAAACGCTCCGCGCCACGTGAGCATTGGTCACAATGCTCCTCCCGCGGATACCACACATCTGGTGCGGCCCCACTATGGTCTTGATTACTGTTTGCAAACGTTTCGCAAGTACTTTCATTAAAATTTTGTAATCAACATTAGCCAGTGTTATTGGCCTGTAACCTGACACTGACTGCAGCTTTACGATGTCCTCAGATTTCGGTATTAACACCGTATGTGTCCTTGAAAATGACGGCGGAAGGGATTGCCTCTCATACGCCTCTTTAAATACAGCATACAAAAAAGGGCAAATTTTCCCGCAGTGTTTCTTGTAAAACTCAGCTATTAGCCCGTCTGGCCCCGGTGTTTTGCTAGATTGTAATTCAGCTATTGCGTTCTCTATTTCCGCAAATGATATCGGTTCTTCTACAGTGCGTATAACTTCCGAATCGAGCCGTGGAAGCAGGGGTAGAAACGTTTCTTCGAACTCGTCCATTCTAGGCGAGCTGGGACCAAACAGCTGGGTGTAATGCTCGACAAACGCATTTTGTATGCATGTTTTATCTTCAGTCAATCGACCACGATACATTACGCTCTCAATATCACTCTTTCTGGCATACCGCGTTTCGTCGCAAAGCGCCCGCCTTGTTGGCTGCTCTCCGGCCAGAAACCTTTCTGCGCGTGCGCGTACAATCGCCCCTTCAAACCTGATCTTGTCTATTGCTTCCAGCTTACTTTTTATCTCCGCGATATCTTCCTTAAACAAACCTGGCATGTCGCTTTCCAGTTTCAGCAACTGTGTCAAGTTAGAGCGCAGTTTTTCCACTGTTCTTCTTTCGAACTTTTTTAGCACGCTTGCTCTTTGTACTGCTTCTATTTTAACTTCTTGCTTAAAAAGCTCCCACTTAGTGCCCCAGTCAGTGTCGTAATCTTCCAAGTGTTTAATCAAACTAACATCCACTTTATCGCAAAATACAGGGTCATTCAGAAGTCTTGCGTTTAATTTCCATAAATCCCAGTTAAACGTGTTCGCTTTCTCTTTTCGCTTCCCAATCGTGAACGAAACCAAGCAATGATCACTGAAAGAAACATTTTCTACCGAATACGAGTTACACTCCCCGGCCACTTCCAACGACACATATGCCCGGTCGAGGCGCGCATGACTTTATCCCTGAAAGTGCGTGAAACGCAGACATTTAGGAGGTGGGGCGAACTGACCGACGTCCATAAGCTCGTATTCCTCAATGAGCTCTACCAACACTTTCGTACTTTCGTCTATAAACGGTGTGCCACCACTTTTGTCTTCACTCGCGCAGACGCAGTTAAAATCTCCTAGTAGCAACACGTTTTTATCACACCCCAAGTACCCCCTGATTGATTGGAAAAATTCAAGTCTGCCCCGTACTCTATTCGGGGCATAAACGCATATTAAACGAAACGCTACATCTACAAACGTAAAATCACACAAGACAAGCCTTCCTGACTCACAGGAAATCACGTTTTCTACACTCAGGTCCGTTGAATTTTTCAACAAAACACAACACCCCGCAGAAGCCCCTACTGCATGGCTGACGCAGACACTGTAAATATTTCCAAACTGTTTAACAAAGCTGTCAGTGCGGTTCTCACTTTCAATTTTCGTTTCTTGTATTGCTAGCACGTCGATTTCATTTTCATTTAGCAACCGTTTTAGTTGGCATTGCTTTCGCCTCTCTCCTAGCCCCCTGACGTTGAGCGTGCCTACGCGGAGTGGTTTTTTAAAAGTCATTTTTCTCGAAGTGAGAACCACACGGAGAGCCTAGTTTCGAAAACACATCGCTTACTCTGAAGCACTCCACGTTTCAATGAAGAGCTTACGTGGTCGTCCAGTGCGTACGAGTTGGCATGCCGTGCCTGAAACGTTCTTCGCACACCCCCATCACACAGCACTTTCAAGTTTTCGCTGACCTCGGAACACGTTCAGTCGAAACGTTCGGCTTCGGCCTGAGCGTTGCCCTTCGTAGTGACGTTGCTTTAAGCGGGGGCCCCTCCACGTTTTCACTTTGGCTGTTCGACTCACTACTACTGCGTTTTCTCACACCACTAGCGGCGTTAGCCATTTCCTCGTCGCTCGTTGCCCCTTCCAAAGTTGGCGTAGCAGTTGACACTGTCACACCAGCTGTCGTTGCACCATCCTTGATAGACGTGCCCTTCCCAGGGCTCTGCTCGAGACGACTTGGCGACTCAACACTTCCTGGATTTCCGCCTTCTCCACCTTTTTCGGGCGGTGGCTCCACCGTGCTCTCGGCTTCCGTGCTCTTGCATTTAGCTCCGGCTGCTTCCTCGGAGTCTTCCTCGTCCATAATCATCTCCGAGCCATCCTCCTTGGCAACATTCGTGGCCACTGCCGCATACGTCTTCACACAGTCGGCAGATTCGTGCCCAAACCGCCGACAAGTGTTGCACTTGGGTACCCGACACTCCCTCCGGACGTGCCCCTCGCGTTGGCACCGCAGGCACTTCGGAGGTCTCCCTGGAACAACGACGAGTGCCAAGTCCCCGGCAATACGCAGCTGATGCGGGATGTCCTCGGGCTTAACGCCCACATTAAGCTTCAGAACCGCCACGCGCGTCATGGTGGATTGCTTGCTGCACCCGTCCACCCTCCACTTTTCCTTCGTTACTTCGGTAACTCGCCCAAAAGGTGCAAACGCTACCTTTACTTCTTCGTCGGGAACGTTGTGCAGGATCCAGTGCAGCTTGATGCGCAGGTCTCTGTTGCCCGGGTCAATGACCAGGCACCGCCGCCCCTTCACAGTCATCTCCGCCACGCCCACCATCTTTTTTGTAGCTTCGGCGCTTGCAAATGTGACGGCCCAAATGTGGTTCATTTGATAAGCGCCGAGCGCTATCACGTCGCCGAACAAGCCTTGTTGCAGCAGGGCATCCCTGAAATCTTCAACCCGGTAGGGCCGCCCCTTCACATCGGCATGTAAAAAAACAGTATTTAAAACAACTGACCCTGTAGGTAGTGCAGGCAAAACAACAGAATAATCCTGGCCTGCTTCTTCATTCCTGGTACCGCGGCCGGATGGACCGCTGAAAACCGCTCCGTGGGAGCCCTGCATCCTGCGTCCGATCACCACGGTGGCCGGAAGTAGAATCCCCATCGTGCTACAACTTGTTTTGCTTTACGGCAATGAAAACTGCACTTATTACAGCCTACAAAAGTTATGACTCACTGCAGCTAAAATAAGGCGTCCGTCAAAAATCCGCCAGGAAGACGCACGCGTCCCACAGATGCAGCCATTCTGCTGGGTCACTTTGCAACGCATAAATGCTCCGCACCAACGCAACATGCGCCCGAAAAATTGACTTCGTTGGGCGAGGGGGTTCCTCGTGCCTGTCCGTCATGCGGCACTTCCACAAGCTATACAATCCCATCACAACAAATATATCATAGGGCACTCCAGTAACATCTCTCCTTTTTAAAGTTCTTTGCAACACATCCCAGAAAAACACCGCATCCCGGCACACAACAAAACAATGATCAATGGTTTCAGGTTGATTGCATAAACAGCAATTGTCACACCAAGGAACATACATTCCCTTCTCGCGCAACCGTGTTTTCACTGGGAGTGTTGATGTATGCAACTTAAAGAAAAACGTTTTTGCATTTGGAGGAAGACATACGTGTGACACGCTTCAAAACACTGTCCTTATGATAGCCAATGTAAGGATGGTGATAAACCGGCACTGGGAACAGACTCTCTAATAAAGTGTTCGTCAAAGCCTTCCTGGAAAAGGTAAACAGATATTCGAGGGAAAAACTCTCAGTAAGGAAATGGAAGTTATCGACCACATCCTTTAAAAATCCCCATGGCGGCTTCGTACTAACATCACCAGTGGAGACAAGCAAAAACGGTAAACGAAAACTTATGCGCTGTTGAATAACGTTGAGCAGAAGCGGCTGATGCGTCACTTTTCTTTTTTTCTTTATTGCCTGACTTCGACACGCACAAAAGCAACACATTGCAACGCAAGACAACACGAGTCAATACAAAGCCACAATCCGGTTCTTCCGGATGGTTTTGCCGGTAAAAAATCATTTCAGTGCGGTCAGTGGTTCCCCGCGTGCCAACCATTCAGGCACATACTCTTGGACTTTAAAGGGACACTGAAGTGAATTTGTCAAGCTCCCGTTTTTGCTTGCACTGCGTAGACTGCCTCAAATTAGCACACTTTTCATCGTTTATCCGGTTGACAAATTGTTAATTATTTTACAAAGCGCGAAAGAAGAAAAACCACCATGCGCGGTTTGCGGCGGCCGCACCAACTAAAGCTGTGACTTTGGGAGGAGCGGGCACCGTGATTGGACGATGCCCAAGGTGAGCAACCAAACAAGTTTCGGTTTCGGTTTCGGTTCTGTAAAACACAACCGGTGGTGTTGTTGAATGGTCATTCTCAATAACTCAGTAATCATCGTACCGCGCTTCTGCCATGTTGTCAGCTGTAAAAATGCCTAAAGATAAGCCTCGCAGGACGGCTTGGAATCGTAGCATTCACTAGCCGAGGCCTAAGCAGTGCATGAACCCCCTCCGCGTACACGCAGACGCCCAAATGTCATGCGCTTTTCCCCCATATTTGGAGCTTGTCTCACTCATGCCTGTACCGTAAAAACCGTGTTCGCACCAGGCCAAGGGTCTGTTCATTCTGGCCTGTGCCCACTGCCCGCAAGCAGTCGGTGCTTATGGCAACAGCACGCCAACGAGAACTCGCTAGCGAGCCAGTGCCAGCCTGCGCGCGTTCTGTGAACTAGTTCGTGGAGCCATGAACGTTGCCGCCCAAAAAAAGGTGAACTCAATGTAGAAAACATTGGCAGAAAACGAAAAAAAAACGCACGTAGCCGCGGGGACTCGAACTCGTGACTTGCAAAACACTTGCGGCAACATACCTAGCGCCCTAGACCACTCGGCGACGGGACTTTTTTTTTATTGCCTGGATTCGACAATGCACAACACATCACAGATCAACAGCGTAAATAATATACGACAAACACGTGTTGAGGCGGCCCGACTTAGGCCTAGTGATCTCCTTTAATACTCTTTCAATGACGTAAGCTGCTCTACCTTTGGCAGCCACACAGGCGATACCTCTTGAGATTTAATTACCTCCACATCACGACCTACACTTTCTCTGAAGTACTGCTTTGCGGAACGAGCATCTACGTCGTTGTACAGTCTTGCTGTGCGTGAGCCCACTCGGCCACGGGACGGGCTCCGCCGAACTTGGTAATATAAGATATATATTGTAAACATGTTTACACTTTTATTTAGTTTTGGCATTTCAAGCAGCTTAGGTGACTATTTGTTGTATTGCGTTCATGCAGTATGCGTCCCCCGAGTTTCCACAATAGCTCACGTCTAGCAATTGCATTTCGTAGACGGAAAAGCGTTTGCAGATGCGTAGTCATGCTGCTGACCGCTGTGCTTGTTCGCCCAGCGCAAAAACGTGCTTCCCGCACCCTATTTTTACGCTGTACGGTAAAAATATCAGTTGATATTATTTCCTTAGTACCTATATTGACTTCGCTGACTCTTTTCCCGCCTTTAAGAGGCCTTATATTTTTCTACTGGCGTACCAGTCAGCGAAGCGTCGCATGTGCGTTTGTGCAGCGCTTCTGTGAAGCGACCTTGACTTGGAGCTAGATACAGTGTACAAACTAACCAAGTAAAGAAAGGCCCATTCTTCCATTCACAAACGTGTTCTGGCTTCGTTTCAACTGAGCGAACGAATTGCGACGACCCGTCGGCGGCCGGCGGACGAAACGCTGGGCCGACTGACTGTCTGAAGGCCGGGGAGCCGTGCAGTAGCGCAGCCAATTGCGAACTCGGTTCCTCGCGACGTCACACGAAAACGCCGCAGAAAATGGGCGAGCGTAAAGAGAGGAGGACAGCATTTTCGAATTTATTTTTCTACTCAATAAAATCGCGTAAACGCGCCCAGAGTGGTCGTAACATGGCCTGGGGACTCCGGACTACAATTTGCGCAAGTAATCCCGCAATGTTTACATATCACTTCAGTGTCCCTTTAAGCCCTTCATCATAAAGCGTCAGACTCTCACGAAAGAACTGTCGCGCCGGCCTAGCATCCACATCACTGTGAAGCCATGTCATGCGCCCCCTCTAAATACTGTACAGGCCCAGTAGCATTAACACATCGTACGGCGCGCCCTCTTCACTTTCGGTTGGGAGGTACCGAATGCCGTGTGGGTTCAACGGGAGTTTTTTTGGAGTGTTCGCTGTAGGACGTCCCAAACGTGGACGGCCATACAGCAGTGTACGAACACGTGGTCTATTGTTTCCGGTTGCTTACAAATTGTGCAGTCTGTACCCCACATAACTTCAAACCCCTTATCTTGAAGCGACGTTTGAACTGTGAGTGTCCCGGTATGGAGTTTAAAGAAGAAAGACTTCGCCCCACCCTGAACTGGCTTCCTTTTGACCCTTTTAAGAGCGTCTTGATCTGGGCCTGCAATGTGCAATGTTCTGTAGCGTGGCACAAGGAATAAGTTATCACATAAGTCTTTGTACAACTTTTTACGAGAAGTATCGCACACGTACTGCACTGAAAAGCATGCCGTCAAAAATTGAACCGCCAGCACGATTTCTGTAAAATACCCGAAAATTCTCCCCTTCATCCTTATTGTACACACCACAAGCTGCGGTAGCACTTCACCTAAGCGAACTTGGCACACGCTTCTTTAAAAAGGGTCGCTTGTGTCCAGAGACCGATTACCTAACTGGCGCACGAAAAATGCGCCAGTCCCAGTCCATCGCCTTGTACACGTCTAAAGGGGTTTGTTCTTGCACACCTTTCCCCCGTCGGCGACCATATAAACACTGCAAATATCCGGTGCAATTTCTGAACATTCATACGCGAGCAATGCATAACTTGCTTTGCAAACCATAACTTTGAAACAAAAAATAAATTGCACACAGTTGCCCTGGCAAACATCGACAAGTTTATCCCTTTCCACTTTTCCCGTTTATACCGTATTTACTGTGCTTGCGCACACCAGTATGGATAACTATACTTGATGACAACTTAAGAACGGCACCGGAAGTTGCCGCTGTGCGTTATCGCCGTAGCCGGATGTTTCTCCGCGCGGCGCAAGTAAGGCGTTACTGGGTATATTTTGAACATGGCGTGAGCCGTTCCCGGGATTTTTTGGACTTAATATGCTTATAAACGACCCCATTGACGACAAACAAACTGCGTGAGACAAGGCAGACGATATCACGCATTCATAGCAAACCCCTTGCACCAGGGCAGCCCTGGCCAGGGCAGCCCTGGCGCACCAAACGCTCCACACTAATGGGGCCCCCAGACTCTTATTTACTATTTACCTCGTGGAGCACCTCCTGTACGCCAGAACTACACCCTCCTTTATTACTGAAACCACATTATATACTCCAAAATAAAAAATAAAATCTTGTGCGCGTGTACACAATCGAACGTTTTCTCGAGGTCGAGTTGAAGAACTGCGATCCCGTCACGTGACGCGTTGCAACACTCCAGTGCGCACCTAGCTTTATATATATTAGTAAATATTGTACGGCCCTTGATACCACATGTCTGGTGTGATCGGATTAGTTGCTGAATTACTGTGTGTGTTCTCTGCGCAAGCACTTTCATGAAACTTTTATAGTCTATATTGGTCCAGGGAATGGGGTGATATGATGTAACTTTCTTGAGTTTTTCGGCGTTGTCGGTTTTATGTATCAATATCGTGTGTGCCTCGCTGATCAATGGTGGTAAAGACTTTAGTTTGAAGGCCTTGTTCAACAGTGCGGCTAACAGAGGTGCTAACACGCCTATAAATGCTTTATAGAAAGCCGCGCTTAACCCATCTGGGCCAGGGGGCTTGCCCGGGTTCCCGTTCTGGATTGCTTTTTTTTTTACTTCCGCGGTTATTTCCTGTTCTAATCTGTGTTTAGTTTCATCATTCAGTTTGGGTAATGCACTAGCAAATTCTTTTTTAAAACCCTCTAAAGCAACCTTTCGGTGAGCAAACAGTTGGTGGAATTCAAAAAACGCATGCTCGATGTCCTCGTTCTGTGTCACTACTCGGCCTTCCCAATCTATCTCGCTTATCAGGTTACGTCGAGCATGCGCCTTTTCCAAGCAAAGCCCCTGCTTGGTGGGCGTTTCGCCTGTGGCTAACTGATCCGCTTTTGCGCGCACAAGTTCACTGGGGAAGCGGTCTGCATCCAGCACCTCTAGCTTTTGCTTCATTTTTGGGATGTCATCTTTAAACAGGCCTGGCGCTTCACCAATAAGCCTCTCCAAGCTTGATCGCAGCGTATTTTTTTGAAGATTTTACTTATATCTAATAGAACTAGACCTTTCAATAGCCTTTAGTTTTATGCTTTCCTTATATAGCTCCCAGTGGTGGCCTATGCAATTTTGCTGCGGTTCTATTTCTCAGATCCTTTCGTTCACATTTTTTAGAAATTCCTCATCATGAAGCAGTTTGCTATTTTTTTCCACAAATCCCAATTGAAGGAGTTCTTTTGCTTTTTATGCCCTAGTGTGCACACTACGAGGCAATGGTCGGAAAAGGATGCAGGCTTTACAATATAGTCTTCACATTTGTCAATAAGACCAAATGGAACGTATATTCGGTCCAATCTAGCGTGGCTCGTACCTGGAAAATGCTTGTACGTTACTTGACTTCCCCCAACACGTTGCAAGGCGTGGAACAAGAGTTAGCCTAGTACGTGCTCGCTGACGACAACTCGCGTGACGCGTGAGTAGAGAATGTGCAAACCAGCCACGGAGAGCTACGATTCTGCGGAAGGTGGGGCTGGAAGTGTCGCAGTTGTTTGTTGTAGTTATTCGCGCCAAAAGACGAAGTTCTCATAAGTAGACAGCTCTCCACAGGGTGCTTACTTCCACCCGTGTTAGCTAGGTACGTGTGACCCAGTGTTTATGCAAGTGATGTGTGCAAAATGTGTGCGAAGCAGAGAGCCACCGCGGCTCATTTCCTGTGGGACTGCAGAGTGAACCCAAGAGAGGAAAGCAAGATGACGCCGTTTCCGCCGCAAACTGAGGCGGCGATGAAGACCTACGATCGAGAAGCACAGCGCCAGGCCGTGCAGCAGGTCTCGGCAGCTCTTGAAAGGCAGCGACCGAGTGAAACAGAGGGGAAGGGGGGAAGCACCCCCAGGAAGGCGGCTGCGGCGATCTTGACCCGAAGGAGTAGCGAGCGAGCAAGGCCTCGAGGAGCACGACGCCCGAGATAGACGTCATGGCCGCGTCGCGGTGAAGACCCGTCTTCCCAGTGGGGAGACATCTTCACCTGCTGCAGGCCATTCAATAAAGTTGTTCTCTCTCTCTCTCTCTCTCTCTCTCTCTCTCTCTCTTTCCAAAGCATGCAAGCAGACTTAAAGGGACCGAGAAACACTTTTCTAGGAAATTAGAAAAGCCTGTGATGCCTCAAGGAATCAATGTAGAAACGTATTGCCGTTGTAATTATTGCCCTACGTTCGGTATTACGAAACGCGTTGCCGTTGGGATTATTGCCCTACGTTTGGTATAACGTATGTCACGAGCGATAAAAGTACCTTTCCTCCTGCGCCGATCGCTTCCTCCTCCCTCTTTGCTTCTTTCGAAAGAGCTGGAAACACTGGGACTCTTCGATTTACCGTCTCGGACTTACCCAGGATAGTCCACAGGTATTCCGAAGATTCTCTATGCAATAGAAATGCATATGAAAAAAAAACGAATGCCGGATTGCTTCTCCGAAAGTACGCGGTGAGTCCGAGACGGAACCCCACGGTAAATAGTCACGTAACGTCAGAACGCTCGACGCGCTCTGGTCAGTGAATTCTGCCAATGCCGCCTGTGCGTTGATCCTGCTTATCTTAGGCACTATGGATCCGGACCTTAAAGAACAATATCCCTTGCTCTGCCGGCCGCAACGAGTGGTTAGTGTTTCCTTTAGGCCCTAGGGTCACCGAGTTATTCAACTTTTCGTCTGCCATTGGTCGCGCCCTACTCGTAGCCGGTTTTTGGCCAGGTGGTGCGGACGCTACGATTTCGATATTCGAGGTTTTTCTCCTCCCTAACTTATTGTCGGGGCGGCGGAAGGGTCTTGGAACCTTTTTCAACTATTTATTGGTACCTACCGACTACATTGATTAGTTTTTTTTTCGACTTTTGCTCCGCCGGCTTTGCCGGTTAGGCTTGCGACAAGGACGGCTTGCTTACCTTGCAAATGCGCGTATAACTTTGCGAAAAATGCGTTTACCGAATTGATTTAAGTCTCCGAACTATCGGAACAACCTCGCGATCAAGCGATTATAACCCTTAAAAGGTCATTATATCGCAGACATTCTAAAAGATAGAAGTGCCTGCCACAAGCACGAAAAAAATCTTGGCACTTTCGACTCCGAGAGTCCGATGAGTGGCAACCAGACGAGCTTTCGGCAGAGCGTACCTCGTTTTCACATTACGCCAGTCGCTGGCTTTGCAACCAACGACGCAGCACGGGTAATTCATCTCTGTCCAGCGGACGCGGAGCGCTCGTTTCGGAACTGCGCTACTGAATCGGAGCGACGCGGCGGCAAGCGGCGGTCCGTAGGAATGCCTTTACAGGAATTGAGACGGGAAACGCACCATCGTGAGGTCGCGTGCGGCGTGACGTCGTTAGAAAATGAACAGCGAAGGGCTTTCAAATGACGTGGCCAGCGCGGACTGTGGAGTCAGCCTCATCGGCTGAGAAAGGCTATGTTTAAAAATTGCTTACAAATTATACGTAGAACGTATGTGACTCAAGCTTGGCTCAAATGCTACCCATAATCCGTTCTACCAGATGAATGCATTTGATCGCCACCTTTGAAACGTGTTTCTGGGTCACTTTAACTGAACGCGGACGTTTTTTGTTTTTGTTGTTGTGAGCAGTGTAATTAAAGATGGACCTTTATTTTGATCCTGCGCCATAGTAGGAATGTACTCACAAAGTTTAAAAACTGTAGGTCCAGCACTTTGGGGCGGGGCAATGTTATCTCATCCTACCCGTGTTCACTTTCTTAGGAGTGTAAATTTGAAGATCGCGCCCGCTCGTTTGCGGGTTTATTAGAACAAAATCCTCAATTAGTTCTTTGTAATCAAAAGCCAACACGTATTCTACCCCAAACCCTCATATTTGTGGTTAGAGGAAAACACTGCAAAACAGCTTCAAGAGATTCTATAGGTTGCCGGTGGACATTGGGAAACACGAGTTCGATATCTGAAAGGGCCGGCGATAAAATTCGGTCGGTAGTCGGTACTTAATTCTCTTAATAGAAATCCTATTGCGCCGAAATCCACGCTGGCCGTTCACATGAGCAAGACGGGCTATTCCAGCTATCCTAGCCCCCAGAGAAAAAAATAAAAATGATAACCCTCCTCCTGCCTTCCCTCTTCCTTTTTTTTACCGTCGTATTTATTTTCGGCAGAGCTCAGCAAACGGCGTCCGACGGTACGAAAAGCAACTTCACTCCACACTGAGACGTCGCCTCGGTCGCTATCAAAAGCACTAGCAGTGCTGGCATGACGGTGTGCTTCAGGGGAGGTGTAGGTAAAGGAGCACACACGGAAATGCGATCGGCGGTAAAGCCCACTACTGGAAACGTGAATTCTTTTCTTATTTATTTTCATTTCCCGCATCACCGAATACGTTCCCGCGGGAAGTTTGAAATGATGATGATGATGATTAGTGGCTTTTCCTTTAAATCGGGGCGTCGGTTGTCAGCAACCGACTTGCCTGTTTTATTACGTTTACTTGCCCTACTCCCAGCTAACCTATAGATTTGCTTCCTCCCTCCTATCTCTCCCACTTTTGTGTTTGCAACTAATCGCCCCCACCCCCTTTTTAGATGCGACGCTGAGAGCATCTTTTGCCGGCGGCCCTGTCCTGCATGCGTCCGTCGTCCGCGTCCGCACAGCTGCGTCTCTCCTCCGCTCACCTCTTCTCCTCTCTTCGATAGCGAATACTCTCTCCCAACATGTGCGGTTGCTCTGCGCGCGGCCGCGCACTGTGCGCATGTGCAGTACTCTCTCTCTCTCCACGGTCTCCTCTTCAAAGAAGCGGAGTGCTGCGCTCCGGGCGATCTCTCAGTCGATGGTCGTCCGCGCTTGCTCTCTTGCCGTACGCGACGATTGCTTGATGCGACGCCAATGGAACCCCCTTCAGCGTCGCATCACACCAGGGTTCCCGCGAGGGGAGGTGGGCGTAACTTTTTCCTCCCCTCGCTGTTCTAAATTCTCCTCCGTATGATTAGTCCGCCTGCGTACCCACCCCTTCCCTACTTTTCCTCCCCCACCACTCCAGTCACCTCTTCGTCACCTCTATGGCCTTGAATTTGAGGTTCCCCCTTGCCCCTAATCCCAAAGCCTCCGCCAGCGTCATTCCCCCCTCACCCCACGGCGGCCGTATCTCTGTGCAGCTCCTGACAATATGGTCTGTAGTTTCTCAATCACTGCCGCAGCATGCACACGTTTCATCCTGCTGCCTCTAGCTACCCGTGTATGTCCGGGTTCTCAGGCACCCTGCCCGTGCCTCGAAGAGCAACGAACTGCCTCTCGTATTGCCATAGAATCCCTCCTTCTCAATTTCCCGTTTCTCTGCCCTATAAGTCTCCAGGGTTTTTTTTTTGCTTCCACTCTCCGTGCCCATTTCGTCGTCTCTGCTGCCTTTACGTGCTTTTTAACTGTTGTGTAAACCCCGCTTTCCCCTACCGACTTTCCGTACTGCTTGGTCAGCTGTCTGGTCCTCCGTCTCCACCGCGTGTCCACGCTCCTCATCTACAGGTACTTAAACACCCTCGCGGCCCTTTTTTCGTCCTCCATGTCATGAAGTCGCTCCTCAAACGTTATCTTGCTCTGCGCCTCCCTCTCCTCGAAAGACGACCAGCCCATATCCCCTTGTACCGCCTCATTTGTAGTTTTGTTGTGGGCCCGTGCGGCAATCTGCCTACCGCCCTTTGATTTCCTTCCAGGCCCGCTTGGATCTCACTAACCCGGATCTTACATTTCATCGCCCGGCCCCCAACAGTTCACCTGCCCAATGGGAACACACGGGGACGTCACTAGGCAGCGACCACTACATACTCGAGATCACTCTGCAAACCGGCTGTGTAATACCCTCCCAACGACCTAGGGCTCAATACCTCACGAACTGGGAAGCCTTCCGGAGGACGGTAGCTCAACAGCCGGATCTCAACGGGAGTAGGGGCATCCGGGATATAGCCGAGTGGTCGCGCCTGCTTCTCCAGACCACACAGAAAACAACGCGGGCCGTCGACGTGCCCGCTCCGGCAGATAGGCTTGACAACCACCTTGCACGCATGATCGAAGCTCGCCAGTCGCTACAGCGCAGGTGGAAGAATCGCCCTCACAGTCGCAATCTTCGCAAGCGCATTGCCCACCTCAATCGGGACATCGAAAAGTATTGTGTCACGCTATGCCGGCAACAATGGCATGACGTCTGCCAGCAGGCCGGGGGGCAACTCCACGTCGGACGTACGTGGCACTCACTTCGATACCTCCTCGACCCCACGAAATCTAAGACCGCGCAAAGGACTCACCTTCACCGCACACTGCACCAAGCACTGCAAGCGAATGGAACTCAAGAGACTATCCGCCACCTTCAGGAGAAATATCTCCCGACCACCCCTGCAGTGGCGATGCCCTCTTACACCGGGACACCGAACCATATATTGGACGCGGACATCGAGGTGTGGGAGGTGCGTCACGTTCTCCAAACCGTTAACGTCACCTCGGCGGCAGGGCCCGACGGGGTCTCTAACAAAGAGCTCCGCAATCTTCCCGACGCATCACTAGAGCAGCTCACGCGATACTTCAACCGTTGCTGGAGAGCAGGATACCTTCCGCAAAGCTGGAGGGCCTCGAAAACAGTCCTCATTCCCAAACCTGGCAAGCCACCCCACATTGACAACCTCCGGCCGATTTCGCTTACGTCTTGTGTGGGAAAATGTCTCGAACACGTAGTACTGAACCGCTGGAATCACTACCTCGAGTCCAATCACCTCTACCCACACACTATGACCGGCTTTCGCCATGGCCTCAGCACCCAAGACGCCATGCTCCTCATCAAAAGAGATATTTACGACCAACCCTTAGGGGACAGCAAGGCGATCCTTGGGCTAGACCTGCAGGGGGCTTTTGACAATGTGAGACACGTCTCCATTCTCCAGCAGATCTCGGCCCTCAACATGGGGGAACGGAGCCACGCATACGTTCGAGCCTTCCTATCGGATCGCACCGTCACCCTCCACGCAGGAGACATGCAACTCCCGTCCAAACGACTGGGCAGCGTTGGCACGCCACAGGGGGCGGTGATTTCGCCGTTCTTTTTCAAGATAGTGATGTTCAAAGTCGCCGCAGCCCTGGACACCGTCCCGGAGGCGCGCTACAACATATACGCGGACGATATCACCATATGGGCTTCGCGTGGCAGCGACGGACACATTGAGGACACGCTGCAACGCGCGGTGCAAGCTGTGGAGACCAGCCTCACGGACACGGGCCTCAAATGCTCGCCGGCCAAATCGGAGTTGCTCATCATCACCCCTCGGCGCCCCCGTTCCTCGGTCCCGCCCGACATCAACCTCTACACGGCAGACGGCAACAACATTCCCAAAGTCGACCGGATCCGAATACTGGGCATGCACATCCAAGCTAACGGAGCCAATTCTTTCACTGTGCAAAGGCTCCTAGGCAAGATCGCCGCCGCTATGATGCTCATCCGCAAAGTAGCCACCCACCATGCGGGAATGCCGGAGGCCAGCGTACTTCGACTGGTCCAGGCGTTCGTCGTTAGCCACATTGCCTACATAGCGGCCTACCACAATTGGACGCAGACGGAAACGCAACGCCTAGATGCGGCCCTCCGCCGGGCATACCGAGAGGCTCTCGGTCTCTACCGGTGCGCCCGGACGGACCGCCTCGACGCCCTGTGGGTCCACAACACGATTGCTGAAATTGCAGAAGCCCAGCGAGTCAATCAACTCCACCGCCTCTCCAACACGCTCACGGGCCGCTACATACTTGACAGAGCGGGCCTGCGCCCTATCCGTGCCCTGCCACCAGAAGTGCAATCCCTTCCCTCGCCGTTTGCCCGACGCCTCAGTGTTGCACCCCTGCCCAAGAACATGCACCCCGGAATTCACGACGCACGATGCCAGGCTCGGGCGCGAGCTCTGGACAAGCTCTACACCAACGACACAGGAGCCCGCTACGTAGACGCCGCCGCCTACCAAACCCGTCCGGGTTGGTTCGCGGCCGCGGTCGTGACGGCGACCTCGGGAAGAATTGCCACAGCGGCTAGCTTTCGTGCCGACACGCCGGCGCAAGCCGAGGAGATGGCGATCGCCCTGGCAGCCACGGATCCGCACTGCACTGCGATCCCTAGTGATTCTAAGACGGCCATTCGCAACTTTGGAGCCAATACAATCACGTCGCCGACAGCGAGACTTCTCACCAACACCGCCACCCCCTCCAGCAGTCCTGTGCACCTCATCTGGTTCCCAGCCCACTTGGACCACGCCCTGACTAGGGACAGAGCCCACAACCGCAACGTCGATGCGGACCGGGCCGCCCGCGATCTAACCAGTCAGGCATCCCCTCGGGCGAGGTCCCCCAGGCCACTAATAGGTCCTGGGTCGGAACTGCTGGACCCTTCGGAGACACGGCTACAATCACCAACACCGCTCGAAGACTACGGTTCTATACTGCGCTGGTACAGGGACTGCAGGCGTCGCCTCCCAGCCCCCCACCCAAGACTCACTTGCAGTGAAGGAGTGTTATTGCGCCAGATACAAACGGACTCAGTGCTCACCCCTGTGTTGGGCCAACATGTGGCTCCGGAAGTGTATCCCAGTGCAGTGTGTGCCGTGTGTTGTGCCGCGCGTGGAACGCTAGCCCATATCCTTCAGTGCTTTCCCCAAGACCCCGCACCCTCTTGCCTCCAGCAGCTACCAGCCTTCGTTTGTAGAGCAATCACCTCGTCCGACTACAACATCCAGAAGTTAGTCGTCCAGTGCGTCCTAGAGGCCCTGGAGCGGCAGCGGGCAGGCGCGGCGGGTCCCTCGGGGCCGCGCGCCGGCCGCCCGAACTGTGGCTCTTAGTGCCGCCCGGGCGTCGCCATTAGGCGCCACCGGACCGTTTTCTGTTTACAATAAAGTTTTCTCTCTCTCTCTCTCTCTCTCTCATGCACAGAACCGAATTGGCGAAAGTTAATCCTGGAACCATGACCCCTTTCCAGACTCCCCTTACCACCTTGTATTTGCTGTAATTTAAAATCTTGAAGGTGGAGACGCCACGTGGTGCCAACCAGCTGAACTAGAAGCTTCCTGTCCCAGATTCCTGGATATGTGAGTAGTCGAGCACAAGACGGAATAAACCGCCCGCGGAAGAGCCCGAGGAACTCTCTCAGCAGGCGGAAAGATGTTGGAGCAGGAAAATGGTTGACAGATTCCACCCTCGATTCCGATGGATTAATGCCTTCAGCAGGGACGTGGTGGCCGAGGAAGTGAGAGCCTCGACACCAAACACGCACTTTTGAGGTTTCAACACCAGACCGTGCTCATCCAGATGCTGAAAGAGCTGGCGGAGGTGTTCTTCTTGCACGGTAGGAATTCCGCTGGCCACCAAAATGTCATCCAGGTAGACAAAGACTAAAGGAAGACCCGGGGTGACCTCATCCACGAACCGTTCTGTGGTGCATTTTGCAAGCCGTAGGGCATACGGACAAACTCAAACAGGCCGAATGCAGTTTTTATGGCTATTTTTGGTATCTCCTCCGGTTCGACGTGAATTTGGTGGTATGCCGCTACGAGGTCGATCTTGCTGCATATTTTTGTACCTGCTAGCCACGCTCTAAAATCGTGAATGTGTGGCAGAGTATACTGGTTCGGCGTTGTGGATGCACTCAAGGCTCTGTAGTCACCGCACGGGACCCAGTCGTCCACGTTGTCTTTAGGCACCATGTGCAGCGGCGATGAATGGTTGCTAGACAAAGGGAGAATAATTTCCAGCTGCAGCATATGCTCGAACTCACTGCGTACATCTTGAAGGCTGTTGCTGGACAGCCGTCGAGGCCGGGCGCTGACTCGCGGCCCTGTGGTGACGATGTAGTCAGTCACGTTATGTTTCACCGGCTCTTCGGTGTTTCGGGGCTTGGTGAGAGAAGGAAATTCGGCCAGGATGTGGCGGTAGGCCGATACTGGCTGGAAGACGCAGATGCCAGATGAGCAGATGTTTGAGTCCAGGCCACGTACTTTGAGGGATCTGTTGTTATCCTTGAGGCAACAGTCACGTACGCTCACATCCAGGTTGAAGTGGCTGAGAACGTCTGCTCCGACTATGGCGAAATTAACGTCCGCTACCACGAAGACCCAGCGAAACCGGTGCCTGAGTCCAACGTTTATTGTGGGCGAGCGGAAGCTGTACGTAGCGATGGCAGTGTTGTTCACCGCCTGCATGTTCTTGCTACATAGGCGATCGTCGGGGGTTGCCGGGAGAATAGAGATTTCGCCTCCTGTGTCGACTAGCTAGCGCGAGTTGCTTACGCGGTCAACTATGAAGAACCGGTGGCTGGGTGGAGGGCCGATGTGGTAAGCCGCCGTTAACATCTGGCCGGGGCGTTTTCCGGAATCGATAAAAGTTGGGTGCAGCGGCTATTACCCTTGCCGAAACGACTGTGGTACCAGCTAACTCCGGCCTCTCTATCTCGAGAGTGGCTTCTCCGGGAAGAGCTTGCCTGTCTTGAAGGGGATCGGTTGGGTCGTTGCTCGCCCTGTTAGGGAACGCCAGACAAAAAAAGCTGCTGCATGGTCTCGGTAAATTGTTTCACTTTCTCCTCATGGCGCGACAGTCGATCTGGTTGTTTGTGTGTTCTTGAAACAGCTATGGGCGCAAAGTTTAGAGCAGAGTATTCCATGATGCGATCGGCAAGTTGCGCCAGTCGATCAAGGGACGTCTCATCTGAACCCGCGAAAACCATGCGTACCGACTGGGGCAGCCGTTGCAGAAAAGTTCACGAAGAAGTGGGAGCTCGCCGTCCTGACTCGCGTGTACACCGAGCAGTTGCCGTATCCGGTGCAGCAGTTGGGAAGCTCGTTGGTCGCCCAGCTTTTCCCGACATAAGGGCTGCTGAAGTCTCCTTTCTTCAGGCGCCGCGATGCGATCCAACACAATGTGATATTCTCCTTGTGTGGGGGTGAAACCAAGATATCATCGATAGCGTCGGCAATTTCTGCGGGCAGGGCTGCGACGATGTGAAGGCAATTCGTCGACTGCGAGGCATGTGCCGGAGCTGTAAACGGGCCCCCACGTGGCTGAACCAAACTCTTGGATTTTTAGGTCAAGAATTTGGTAACTTCATTTCTATGGCGAAGAATGCAGGCGTGGAGGCAGCAGTGTTGTCGTCGGAGCTCGTCGCGGCGTGTTCGTTGAAGCGCATTTCGGGTCACCAATTTTGTAGCAGCCCGGAATGTCGGCTGCTGAAGGAGGCGAGAAAGCAGACGGGGAGCTGCTTTGCAGTTTCAAGACAAGACTGTTTATTTTCCAAAGATGCGTACACTAAGAGCGTCCCCCGACGATGGAAAGAGGGAACCCCCGCGTCCTTCAAAAGAGAGAAGAAAAAGGCCCCCAAGCGATCAGACGGCAACGGCGCCAGGACTAATGCCAGGGGTTCAGCCGCTACATCGTTTTATCTTCTACTCTTTTACAGAAGCATGCGCGCTCTGAAAAACAGATAAGCAGAACTGGGAGGACTGCAAATAAAAAATAGCAAAAGCAAAATTAATTACTCGCCAATATCGGGGATACCGCAAGGCGGATAGAGATAACGTCGTCCGCGTATTCGAGCGCCGTGGCCAGTACGGCCCCCATTCGAGCACTCTACAGGGAGTCGCCCTGCATTGCCTCACAGGCAGCGCTAAGTGGACGCGGTGCGTCTCCAGAAAGAATGTATCGCGTTGGAGAAAATGACGAAGTGACGAGCGACAAAGAAGGTGAGCCACAAGTTCCGCATTCACATTGCAGTTTTAACAGCGTAGCTGCTTAAGCTTTTAGTTCGACCGTCCAGCGTTACCAGAAAACTCAGCCCAGCAGAGCCCACCTGAGCGTGCGCCTCTCGAGGGGTGCCCGGGGTCGGCTAGCTTGACCTTCGAGAACACTCTTCCTAGAGTTCCCGGCGAGATCTCTCACTCGCGGCTCTCCTCACTACTTCACGTGCGTTCGCGTCTGAAGTGAGGAGCACAGACGCCGAGTTCGTGCTACAGAGGCGTAGTTAGCCGCTACAGACGCCGGTTGCCGCATTTTGTAGTGCGCGCTAACACGGTCCACGTTGGCACAGATGTGAAAGCCTGCGGTCAAAATGCTTCAGGCTTGCCAGCCATGAAGTTCGGGAATCTATGTGGGGTGCAAAAGCCGTGCCTGCGACAACGGGAGAGGGACAGCCAGTTCTGCGGTTTCTCCAGCCTCGCACAGCGAGTGCAAAGTGCGCCAATGTTTAGGGGTGAAGCACCTTAGGCGGTCGGGCTGTCGTCGTTTCATGTCGCCGTCATCGCATGTAGCTATGGTACTGAAACACCGCGGGACGTTTGGTTTCGCACGCCTCCCCCTAGAAAGCTTCGTGCTTTAAAGACAAATGACTTCTACAGCAAAGCTGCACACCTCTACCCCCTAACGGTTTCATCTCCGTGGGGCGTGTGGCAAGGGAGACACAGTCTTTGAATACACTTATACACTGCGTACTACGCCCCTAATTAGGTTTCACGTTAGTGAAGATGGCCCAAAATTTTCATGCAGTGCGTTTGGGCGTAACAATGGGCGGTACCAGTGAGGGCTGGCAAGCTGCGTTTTAATAAATTTGCATTTAACTCTTAGGACGTTATGTGTATGAATCGTCATTTCATCTGTTTAGTAATTCACCAAACATGTAATTCAATGTTGCTCTCCAGCAGTGCGCTTCGCTGGCCTTGCATCTTCACAGTAGTGGAAGGGGTAATTTTTTTTTTGAGTGGACAGAATTAGTTGACCTCTAAAACCCTGTCTATGTACTAATCGCCAACATTTGCTGTCGTTTCAAGTTACTAAATTTCCAAATAACTATTTTCGGGGACGCCACACAAATGCCTGGCCTTTTCCCTGTAGAAACGGCACGAGTAAAAAAAGGACGTCGGAACCGTCACCATGCAGGTTGTGAGTATAAATCGCCAGAAACGTAACGTCTGTTTATTCACTTCGGATCGTTAACGGCAGCTAACCCTCCTTTATCTTGGAATTCGTCCGTCCAGGCATAATGCGCTTTGCGGCCACGTTACATTTTGAGAGAACGGTCCCTTATCCGACAAAAACTTTCCCAAGAACTTTTTTGAGCTTTTCCAGAATCGCCATTCGTAAGTTCATGACACTTGTCTGTCGGCATTACGTAGATTACGTAGCATTGCCAATTATTCCACGGTAACCCATTCATGGACCATTGCGGGATACAATATTTCGCTAGAAATCTTCTGAAAGATCTCCTTCGAAAATAGCACTGGGAAGAGTGCAAACCTTTCGTTTGTATCTGCTTCAGTTTCAGAAAAGTGCAGGTTGTTTTATTAACTCGAACAGCGTGCAAATTATGATAACAATGAGACGGGGAATTCCTTTCATGTTTTCACTAAAAACCTTTATTAGAGGCTGGGGCTGCTAATATTTATTGTTAAATATACAAGCCAGAATGCATATTTCCAAAAAAATTTTAATCATAAGGCGGAGTGCGAAAAGTGCTGTACTATTAAGTTGAACGAGTAACGGAATTTTTTCAACAACGGATGGATCGTCATCCCCGGAAAGCTCTTCATCTGGAATGTACGTGCCACTTACGGGTGAAATGTTTTCATTTCGTCTGGAGCGACCAACATCATCTACAGCGGCTGAGCTATATGCCCTTAAAGAAGCGATTGTTTACGTCTTACGCCACCAGCCGCGTCAGTGGAGTATATTTACAGACTCCAAGGCAGCTCTGCAAATTCTGTCAAGGAGGAGCAGGTCTTCCCCTCACCATACCGCAGCCGCCGATATCTCCTACCTTCACCACCTCGCTTGCATTGCTGGACACACTATAAAATGGCAATGGATACCTGGCCACAGTGGTATTATTGGAAACCAAAAAGCCGATGAAGCGGCAAGTATGGGCCTTAACCAACGCAAATACCGCAAAGTGTACTTTACAAAAACAGACGCTTGCACCATGGCCCATCGCTTTGCAGTAAGTGAAAGAAACCGGCTATGGCGCAGCAACGAACCCAATAATGAAGTATTTTTGCACGCGATTGACCCTGATTTGACATCAAAACTTCCTAGAGAGCTCCCTCGTAGGCTGGAGACATTATATCATCGCCTACGACTGAACTCGGCCTACACCAACAGTTACCTCTTTCGCCTCGGACTGACGACCAACCCTTACTGTGATAACTGTTCTTCCATAGAAACCGTCGAACATATCTTATTAGAATGTGTGGCCTACTTGGCACCAAGATCCCGTTTTTTTGAAGATATTGAACGCCTAGATCAAGGGCCGGTAACTTTGAAGACCATCTTAGGACCATGGACTAGCCCATCGAAGCAGCGTCAGGCCCTAAAAAGTTTGTTTTCATATTTGGAGGACATAGGCCACATTTCAAAATTGTAAATTCTGTAACACAATCTAAAAAATAGTCCGCCAAGCCCGCCAAACCACGCCAGTGTTTTTTTTTTGCTTCTTCGTTTTTTTTTCTCTCTCTCTTTTTTTTCCCTTTTCTGCCCACCTCTCTCTAGAGCCTGTTCTCCCTACATCCCCGACCCCTAGCAGAGAAGCATGTAGGTGATCACAAACGCCGGCAAAACTCTCTGCTTTTTCAATAAAGAGCCTCTCTCTCTCTCTCAACTGCTGAACACCTATGCCACACCCTGTCAACATCCACCAAGTAGGGTGTTTATTGATTCACCAACCATTTTTATGAGTAAAACGGTGTTGGCACAACCAAAAACACGCGTGAGCATCTCGCAACAGTCCTGGCCGCATTTTTAAAGAACTTGAGTGCAGAAATGTGCAGTGTGTAGTCAAAGTACTCATTTTTTATTCCTTTCGAAAAAAATATTTTAATAATATGAGATAACCATTAATATACTGTGAAATTATCAAGATATTCTACTTGACCTCCGAAAATATGTAGTCTCACCAGTGCTAACAAAAAATAATGTTCAGGCGACTAACAGCGATTAGTTTGTTGTATAATTATCGTGTAACATAGGTCGGCAAAACAGGAAGAACTCACCCATACTCAATCACATTTTTTTTCATTCACGCTGTACTCAATCAAACTCAGACTCAAAAAGCTTGTATATTATCAAAATCACTCATACTCACTCATCACATACTCCTTTGTAACCGTACTCCCTTGTGTTCAAACTAATTTGTCCTCACGAGTATTCGTACTCAATCTGTCCTCATCAGTACTGAATCTGTACTCATGAGTACTCAATCTTCTGTACTCATGAGTACTCAATCTGTACTCATAAGAACGCAATCTTCTGTACTCATGAGTACTCAATCTGTACGAATGAGTACTCATGAGCACCCAATCTGCATTCACGAGTACTCAATTTGTATTACTCACGAATACTCAACTCAATACTCAATACCCTAAGGCACAATTAAGTGACCGCGTAGGTTGACGTCCGTTCGTATCCAGATCACTGTCCGCTTATTCGCAGTTGCTCGACGCTGGCGCT
Source organism: Haemaphysalis longicornis (assembly GCF_048455015.1). Classification (NCBI taxonomy): domain Eukaryota; kingdom Metazoa; phylum Arthropoda; class Arachnida; order Ixodida; family Ixodidae; genus Haemaphysalis; species Haemaphysalis longicornis. The sequence goes on from NW_027526266.1 coordinate 16,075,087, forward strand.
AGTTTTTTTGTTGTTCCGGATACTAGAAACTTCGTTACAGGGCGTTAGTCTCGATGAGTTTTGGTGAATATCAAATCGGTTTGTTTTTTATGTGTGTGCCGTGCCATTCACTTCGTCGGACCTGAACATGACAGCGTTTACGTCGTTGCGTTAGCCGCGTCGCTTTCGTCGGCGATCGTGTTCCTGTAGCTCGTTGCGTGCTTGATGCATGTGGGAGCGTAGACGTTCGTTTTGTCTACTGGTGAGCCGCGGGGTGCAGGGATGGCACAGTCGGCGCGCTGAGGAGGTTGCTTCGATTGAGGTGGGCGTTGCGTATGGTGCGGGAGCCGGTTGGCTTTCCGTTTAGCGTGCGGTGGCGTGGCGTTGTAGGGTGGAATGGCGGATCGGTCAAAAACGTTGCATTGAATCCACCAATTCGGATTCAATGTCGTTTGTTGCGCGGACAGGGACCGGGAGACAGCACTTGTGGAAAATGTACGTGCTGGCTACGTTGCGTTCCGCGCTCTCAGCGTTTATCTAGTGTACGTCTGGACCGGAAGAGCGGGTGCCAGGCATGTGGTGCTTCCTGGCTCCTGCGCGCGGCGTACGTTGCGCGCTTCGTTGGTGGTTGCTGGAATGACCTGCGCGGGGGCGATGTAGCTCGTCGATTGGCCCGGTGTCACAGCAGCGTGTGCTCCTGATCTCGCAAGAAATGCACTGAGCTTCGCTTGCGTTTTTTAATCTTGGCGATTACCTGGGAGAGGTCCGGTGAGCAAGCAATCAGTTTTGCATGTCTTCCGGTTCGTATGCGTGTAGTCGTGCATGCTGCCCGTGTCCGGAACTCGTGCAGTCCAGGCACCGATGGAAACGTTTGGGTGATTCTCACCAGTTGTCTGAAAACTTTCTCGTTCTTCACGGAGCATCCTCCTCACAAACTGCTGTTTCTTCTTTGAACGTAGGACCTAGCGTTCCGCTGAAGTCAGCAGTGGGTCGACCACAGTTGACGTGGAGTCCATCGGTGCCCCACGTCTGCGTGCCGCACTCTGGTAGTCCTGGTGCGGTTCGTCCGTGTCGTTCATCTGTTTGTCCGTTCGTCCTCCCGTGGCCTCCAATCCTGATCCTGTCGACTGCGCCATGTTAGCTAGGTCGTGGCTTGAATGAAAGGCTAAACAGGAAAACTTTTAAGTGTTGAAATATTTAAAAATACCGACGTTACATATACATCAGGACAGAGGAGCACGGGCAGAAAACGTCTTACACTGTGCACTGTCGTAGAGCGACGCGCTGCGCGAAGGCAAGGGGAGAGAGCGAAACGGAACGTAAGAACGCGCGTTGCGTGTGGCGTCTCCTCGTGTTCTCAGGAATAAAGCGCCGGAGTCTGGGGCTCGCCGTGCTCTCGTGGGGCTCGGGGCTTCTCGGCGCTGCCGTGGCCATAAATTGCGGTTTTCTGCGTGTCTTCTGGCGGCAGCTATTCTCGTACGTTTTTGTTTTTTGGTGCGCTGAAATTCTCCGAATCATCGGACCTTACTGACAGTACTCACTTCTACTCAATCTGTACTCACCTGTACTCCCTTTTAAATAATCTGCACTAACATTTGTTCGTGTTCGAAAATGTTTCTACTTTGGTCAAGGAATCAATTACTTGCATTTACGCGCTGACGGACCCCATGTTCCGTCGCGCAGCGATAGCAGACGAGCCGAGACACGCTCTAAAAAAGCGCCGGCTCCAACTGCACTGTGAATAAATCACCCGCCGTCGTGGGACGTTACCCGGCCTCGTTTTCCACCGCTTCGTAGACAAGTTTACCGTCAAAAAATAAAATTTATACTTCCTTCATACTGCGAAAGACAACTGAATATCAATTCAAAACGCCACTAGTAGCAAACATTTTGCTTAACGACATAAAAGACAGAAATCTCTCGTGCCTCGACAAACCGAAAGCTTTGAGCACTTGGAGCCGTATGGTTAGGATAGCGGTCGTATGACTTATTTTTGTCGTACGCCATAGCAGCGCACCACAATCATTCCACAAACACGAGCAACGATTACCGCACAACATATATAGTCTGCAAAAAAATGCAACAGCAGCCCAACAACCTCTTGCAAGCATATTATGAGGTATTTACGCAGCTGTGAGCCCTGGACTTTGACCTCCAGCACAGCGTCCGGGCAGCGCGATGGCACAGGAATTTCAAACGGAAAAATAATTAGTCACTTGCAGTTTGTCGAATCTGAGGAGACAGCTTCTCTTCCTTCATCATAAACGCAGAACTTGATGTACAAGCAAGTAAGATAGAGGTATTGCGAAATGCGTCGACAAAGGTTGGCCGTATCTATCTTGACAAAAACAACAGATCACACCGACGTTACCCCTATTTCGTTCGTCCATTCCACTGCGCCGGAAGATGCGGTTCCAGCAGAACGGCCACTGCGGCCGCTGTTTCGCAGTCGTCAATCAAGCGCCACCCCCTAGGTGTGAAACCCCGATTATTTAATGATATGCGACTCCGCAATTTATTATGAGTAACAACTAAGCTTGCAACCTGTCACGCGCTGACTGCAAATGCAAAGTGCTGAACTGCAATGTGTGTATCAGCTCAGATATGGTTTTACATTCCGAGTATACAATATAAATTCGTCCCACCTTCTAATTATGCCAGGTGGTAAATATTATCGTTACACAGATATCATCGTTATCATAGTTAAATACCATCGTTACCGTTTGGTGCAGAGCAAATAACTCCACCAATGGTTATTTAGACAACGCTAGCCTTGATTCGGGGACCAAAGTTGCCAAATATTTTTGCGCTATTGAGGCACATTGTGTAGCTCAACTTCCGTCAGGATGTGTTTCTTTGACCGATTGTCATTATTTACATTTGATTTCATTATCGTGTAGAAACTTCCTTTCTTAGTGAGAATAAGTTTTCATTTGTCTTGCGAAGTGAAACCAAGCCTGGATGCAAGCTGCAGGAAATAAATGTAGGAGGATCCCATGTTCTGTCGCGCCGTATCGGCTACATCCAACCAATAGCCTCAGTTACGGTTAACGCAATGTTGCATCATGTGAAGTGGTACAGCTTACGTAATCTTGCATCATGCAATATCGCGTCATCCTAGCTAGGTCTTCGTAACACCTGCTAGGCAATTAGTCCCTCCGAGTGACTGATTGGTGAGCACTCGTTTTGCGACTGCAAAATTACTCCACGGCCACCCTGTAGAACATGACAACTGCCCCTCAATGGCATTATTCAAACCGGAAAACTATCATTGTATGGTGGATGTGGTCTTGTGTTCTATTTGGTGTTATTCTTTTGCGCGGGAGGAGGAGAAGGAACCAATTTCTGGAGGAGGAGTTGGAACAAAAAAAGGAAAGAGCAGTCGCTACGGTATAATAGGCCAGAAATTTGAGATATGCGCAGTATGCGGATACGAACCGCGGATGTCAGTGGTAAGGTGTTGCTCTGACGAGTGTTTATAAGCCCAGCTATGGCTGCCTGCAGCACGAAATCAGCGGACGAGCTAGGGATAGTGCGAGGTTTTAGTATGCCAGAGAGTTTGAAGGACCACTATGATTACATCGGCATTAGCGAGGATTTTGCAGCGTGTCCTATCGCTGCAAGTACTGCAAGAAAAAACGTGCCGGTGCCCGACACAAGTTAGCTGCACCTGGCGACGTGCAGACGACGGGGTTGATTCGCGTCTAGTTCAAACGCCCGCGGCAGACGTGCCGCAACTTGGCGGGAAAGGTGCCTCCGAGTCTATTCTCCCTTTCCCATCGCGACGGCTGGACAAAATCATGCCTGGGATGAACGATAACCGGCAGATAAGCAGCGAGTAGCGCCTGGAGACGGTGCCTCTGAGTCGCCTTCCCTTTCCTATCATGGCGACTCGGCTGATGCAATCGCTCCTCCTCCATTTGACGAATTCATACTGCGGCCAGCGACAGTCCCGACTGGAGAGAGAGAGAGAACGCAGTTTAATGGTACTGACGAGGTCTGTCCAGCAGATAGCCCAACATGCCACGTCAGGTGAATAATGACACAAATGAAAAAAAAAGAAAGAAAGAAAAAACGACAAGCGGTCTGTAGACAGAGTTCAGTAGTTCGAAGTAAAAGTAAAAGAAGTGTTAAAACACACTAGAGAATTGTTCTAATGCACTGGGGAAATGTTCGCTTTCAAATTTAGCAGAGTTTAGGCAACCGCGGAGCGACAACACGGGGTCATGAGATCACAGTCTCCATGCCTCCAGTCCCGACTGGAGGCATTCGAACTGCATGCGGCTGCAACAGAACCTCGGGAGTATAAAACCATCACGGAAGCAGCGGTGGTGCGGCGGCATCTCATCTGAGGCACTGAGTTCAGAAATGCTATCGCCTTTGTCCGAGCCATGTAACGCTCTTGCTACCTGTATATACATTGTATATAAATGCAGCTTAAAATCACCGTCGGCTCGACTACTTCGTCGCCCTGCTGTGCGCCGCGTAGATGGCGGACTAAGCAGGGCAACGTCGCAACAGTGGTGACTGAGCTGGGAGGGCCCTGTCCCAAGAGTGTGTATGTGTGTGTGTATTTGGGTGGGGGGGGGGCAGAGGGGTGGAGCGGGTATCGCTCGCAGTGTAGGGCTGCAGTGCATCTACTTGCTGCCGGTGATTGGCATCTGCTACAGCACTGTCAAACTGCTCTGCCGTGCTTTGTGAACTTGAAAACAAAGTTTGCAGACGCGTTTTTTGGAGGCGTGATTGCTTGCACTGACGTCACTCTATTGCCGTGTTGGTGCGTTGGTTGCACAGTGGAAATCTGCAGCTCTTGTCTCGAGCAGCGCTGATGAAGCTGACAGGTATCGATCAAAATGTGCGGTGGTGTCATTATGGGCGAGCAATATGTTTTACGAGACGTTCCACGAGTCGAGCTTAAGGTAAAAACCCAACGTCTGGCATTGCCGTTCATCACTAAACGGCCCCTTCACGAGGCCTTCCACAGTGGGAGCCAAACTCGGCAGTAGTTGCTAGCAAGAGGTTGCTAACAGCAGATGAAGGTACGGGAAGAACAACGACCGAAATTCACCGTTGTGGTTAGCTTCCTCATTACACGGTGGCATAAACGAGAAGCCGCGCATCGGGTTACCATTCAAAAGAAAAACCATTAGAAAGCAAAACGCTCCTCCAGCGGCAAGATGCCAGAGCTCTTCGACAAAATATGCGAGGTGGAAGAAGGCATCGCACGCGTTCAACTGGACATTATGATTTCCGGTTAACAACCCACAACCTGCATGGTGGGGCTATACGCTCACTTGTAAATGAACTGCACACAAACAAAAAGTTTCAAAGTGGGAGCATAATAAAACCATAGGGGCGCACGTACATCAGCCAAATTGTCCCTTGAACGCGCACAGCGGAATGATGCGGACCATTTCGATGACACAAACCATAGTGTCGATTTGACGCGAATCGCTTAAATTATCTGCGACCGTTTAAATGAACGTTTCGGCTCCCGAAACGACTACACAGCATGTCACATGTCCAAGGAAACTGCGGAAGCCTGGAAAAGAGCGACTTCGGTGCGCATAGTGCATGCAATGTTAGCCGCCCCCGCCGCCTCCTCTTAAACAACTTGAACGGAGCAAGCGGAACGAAGCAGCTACGCGTTCACAGGCCGCGATTTTGTAAACAAAAATAACTGCGCCAATTAACACGTGCCGTAGAAACAGAGCAACTGCAGCCGCGCTTCCTCCCGGGACCTCACCCGACGGAGCATCCCTTCTTTTTTCCTTTTCACCGCGACCCCTTAGCAAGCGACCTGCAAAAAACGCTAACAGTGCCAAACAGGGACAGGGAAAGGAGGGAGGCGCAGTTTTCGTTGTCTAATTTCACCACCCTTGAGAGTTAAGCTGCACAGCGGCACCGCTAATTGTTTGCGACTCGTACACGCGCGTCCACACTCGAGTTTGTGATAGAACTTGTTTGCGCTGTTGTACTCACGAGTGCAAGCACTCGAAGTACAGTATTCATGAGTACTCCATTCGCACGAGTACTCATACTTGATTGATTGATTGATTGATTGATTGATTGATTGATTGATTGATTGATTGTAGCGTTTAACGCGCCGACGCAACGCAGGCGATGAGGCGCGCCGTAGTGGAGGGCTCCGGATTAATTTTGACCACCTGGGGATCTTTAACGTGCGCCGAAATCTCGTGCACACGGGCGTTTTTGCTTTTCGCCTCCATCAGAAAAGACGAGTACTCATACTCATGAATGCTGTACGCATGAGTGCTCATATTCATGAGTACTCAGACTCATGAATACTCGTACTCAGGAGTACTCATACCCATGAGTAGTGTACTCATGAGTACGGTGTGATGAATGGCCATGCGAGTGATTGGCCGCGCAAGTGAGCCAAGCCAAAATGACAGAGAAGATGACAAGGGAGAGGAGCCGCGCGTAAGGGATCGCGGAAGCTGGTACGCGAACGGGTGGAAGCCAAGCGACGGAACAGGGTGCGGTTGCGTGGGAACTACCCCGTGGGACGCTTGGTCCACGGGCCACCTGGAGCACAACCGTCGCTGCCCTCCGCCAAGGCTCGAGAGGGCGTCTGGGCGCCGTCATCGTGGCGCTGGTGTGCCGACTGCTGACGTTCCGTTCAGGCTGTTGGGCGCTGCCGTTCATGCCGTTGGGGCCGTTAAAAACGTGTCCCGACTGAGCGTGAGCTAACTTGCCAATTGGGCATTGCTCTCGGACCTTCCCAACTGCGAGACTATTTTCTGCACCTTCTAACTGCGGGCTGTGCGTCCGTGTGACCCAAGCCCGACCTGTCTTTAACGTCCCAGCGTCTACTGTCCTGTGCTTGTCCTTAGTCCTTTTAAATATAGTCTTCGACGTGTTAACCAGTGTTCTTCTCTCTGCCCGCGTGGTCCTCGGCGCATTCATAACATACGGTACTCACGAGGGGTAGATTTACCCCTGAACTCAATCGGCATCGCACTCACTTTTTTATTCAGGGTGTGTACTCACTCATCATTGTACTCACTCGTGAGTTTGAGTACAAATGAGTACAAATGAGTGTACTCACCAGTGAGTACGCCGACCTATGTCGCGTAGCACCTCTTTGCAGCGTAACGATAGTTTTATCTATATGTATAGCAAGCCGTAAGGCTTTGAAATGAGGGGCTGCGGAAGTGGAAGCGAACATCGTCTACTAGCGGCAGGATGTTTCCTACCGCATGGTGTTTAAAACAATATAAGTGGGCATAATTTATTCACGATCAAACACCCGTTTCACACACTTAGAGAACAAAAAATTGAGAGAGTTCAGTAGGGATGACTCCACCCATAACTAAAATGGGTGGAGTTGGGTGGAACACAAAGAAAATAGATGTAACCAACTTCCAGCACCCTAATCACACCTATACAACAACTTTACCCAATTACGCTGTATCGAGAGACTATTGGAACAGCGGTCTATGGTGATGATAGTGGCCGCTACAGGGCTCCCCCCTAGCGCGGAGTGCGGTAAGAGATAAACAAAAAATTTCCCCGCATTTCCCCAAGGGAAAGAATGTGAAGTGCGAATGCAGGAGTTGAATTTGCGCGGTTCGATAATGTGCGCGAAAGAGAGATCACACACACACACACAACTACAAAGAAAGAAAGATGCATTTATTCACAGACACCTATTTGTGTTGTCGTTGTACTTGATTGCTACAGCGGATCTCAGCTTTGAAATTTCGTGTCAGTACTCCTTTAAGCGGGTGCATTAGCCCTTCCAACGCCCGATTCCTGGCCAATCCCCCACGTGGGTATGTGCCATGCAAAGACACCTATTTGTGTTGTCGTTGTACTTGATTGCTAGAGCAGATCACAGCTTTGAAATTTCGTGTCAGTACTCCTTTAAGCGGGTGCATTAGCCCTTCTCACGCCCGATTCCTGGCCAATCCCCCACGTGGTTATGTGCCATGTCAGCGGCCAGGCAGCGCGCGCCCATCTCCCCCCGTTGCCAAGGAAGACGAGGAGATTCCTGGCCAATCCCCAACGTGGGTATGTGTCATGTCAGCGGCCAGGCAGCGCGCGCCCATCTCCCCCCGTTGCCAAGGAAGACGAGGAGCGCGCGCACCCGCAGCTGTTGCTATGTGGACGGACGGCGGTCAACGGAATTCAGGGTCGCTTATAAAGTGCATTCGCACTTGAAAAATCACCCCACCTCCCCGAAGGGCATCGTGCGGAAATGCGAATGCATTGGGTGCACCGATGAGTGCCGTGCGAGTAATTATTATTCATGGCGTACTTAATGAAGAATCGCTATCAAGGCGCCAGGCGCGCGCTCCACTGCATTATATAGATTCCGAGCGCAGCGAGCGGAGAGAGGGTACGCGGAGAGGAGAGAGAGCCCGCCGAGCTCCGCGATGCGAGCGCCCTCACACGCCCGAGCGCACTCCTCCTCTCCACTCACTCTCCGCTACTCCGCCCGAGCTCCGCGATGCGAGCGCCCTCACACACCCGAGCGCGCTCCTCCTCTCCCCTTGCCCTCCGCTACTCCCGCCCGAGCTACCACCTGCTCCGGTTGCTAGGCGAGCCACAGCTGTTGCTAGGGGCGAGAAGGAGCGCGGAGAGATAACACCTGTGGGCGCACGCCGACGGAGCACGACAACCCCCGACTAAGAAATGCATTCGCATTTAAAAGCAGAGGAGGAGAAAGAGGAACTTGCACGCGATTTGAACAAGGAGGAAGCAGAGAAGAAGAAGGCGAGCTTGCTCGCGGCATCTCGTGTTCTCTCGCGCAAGGTACACCTGCGGGCGCACGCCGACGGAGCACGACAACCCCCGACTAAGAAATGCATTCGCATTTAAAACAAGAGTAGCTAGCCAGGTAAGTAATGTAGAGGGTGCACAGTCAATGTCCTTAATCAGTCCAAGTCAAAGGGAGCAGGTATATTCAAGTGGTTATGCTCAGTTCCTTACGCGATTCCTATAACAGTCCAAGTTGTCATAAGAACTTCCGGAGGGCATTACAGCCTCCGGTGGCCTGGGCTGAGAATGGAGTAACGGATGATGGCGCAGCAGTCTCGACAGAAAGCACCAACTGAAGGGAGCAGCGGCGCGGACCTAGTTATCTGAAGTGGAGAGGAAGAGGGGAGAGAGGAGCAGCGCGCACAGGTAGTGGGTAGATAGGGAGAGGGGGAGCAGCACGCGCGCTATCGCACAGGTGGTGTGGAGAGGAGGTGGGGAGAGAGAGCGACGTTTTCACAGCTGTTGCGGAGAGGAGGAGAGGTGTGGCCACCGGACCTCGGATGATGGAGCCTCGACTAAGAGATGCTTTGCATCTAAAATACACAAGGTGAATAAAGGTTCGCTATTCATACAGCTGGCATTCAGTCGTCGGCACGGCGGTACAGTGAGACTGTGCTTGGTACGCGCTTCATTCAGGGACGCCGTTCGCAAGCCGCTAGTTTCATCGTCTATACACGATAAAGCACAAAACAAACAAAGAAAACATTCCGCGTAATTATTTACCTGGACGCGAGGAGCAATTGCGCCAAAGCCCTCGCAATCGTCACGTTAGGCCCCAAATGTGCCATCGGGAAGAAAGGAATGCTACAAAGGCGTCGCTATGCGGTGCTTGACTGACCATTGCAGCACCGCTGCAGGAAGCGAGCAAATCGGCGTGCCTGCGAGTAAAACAGGACGCGCATGCCCACCGCGCCGGCCTTGACAACAGGCGCCGGGCCTCCAGAGCGCGCATCGGTGGCTTTTGCCACGCGCACGCGTGGTCTGCAAAATTAAGTCCGTGACGGTACGCTTGACTTGGAAACGGAAGGTGTCGCCGATGAGGACCGCGGCCCTTTCGCGGTGCAGGAGGCACCGCAAGGAGCCGACAATCCGGGCGGAACCGACGAAGGGTCCAGCGTAGGCACCATGGGCGTCAGTGTAGCCGGAGCAAACGGCTAACTTTGGTATTTTGCCCTCGCAGAAGATGGTATTCGTGGTCGGTGCTTGCGACGTCGGTGGCGACGTTTAACCTTGACGGCGTATATGACTGCTGGTTCAGAAATGTCCGTAACGCCTTCATTGATATCAGAATTGTGGTAACAATCAGACGTGCGGGGCTTTGGCAGCAGCTCGTAGCAGGACGGATTTTGTGGGAACGGGACCTTAGCGCGTTCCCTTTGGTTCGGCTTCGCCACACCGCTTGCTCCTCGCGGGAACTTGCTGGGCAAGACGTCGGCGAGGGGGATCTACCTACTCCCCGTAGGAGTGTCTTTAAGCCGGCGAGCGCGCGCGGGATGCGAGCTGCGGGGGGAGGGGGGGGGGAGTTGGAGCTCGGGAAGCGAGGCGAGAGGACGTGCCTAGCGACCTCCTTCCTTCGAGGATCGGGCAAAAAGGAGGGCGACAATGGCTGCCATCGGCGTCCCAGCGAGGCAAACGCGAGCGCGCTGAGGCGCCCCCAGAGATGACTGTTGTCGCGGTGAGTCGAACCTCTCGATTCCCTTAAATTGCCCGTGTGAGGAACGAGATCCTCGCCGTCAACCAGCTAGCCTGCATGCTCTTTGAATGGTCATTATTCAGTAATAAATGTCATTGAGCGAAAACACTTGTCGCTTCCTTTGTTCCGGTGAGCCACGGCCCGCCGCGGCTGGCGCGGCACAGCGTGCAGCCGCGGGGTGGGAGATAGCTTGCTAGCGGGGCGAAACGAGAAGACAAAGACTGATTAGTCTCTCTCGTCGCCGGTTTTGCTATTGCAGGGGAAAGTAAACCCATCTACTTTACCCCTCTATAAACCCCACATCTGGCGCATCAACGTGGGGCTGGCTCTCGGAACATGGAACATGTCTTTGTTCGGTGTGAGAAAAGTTCTTTGTCCGAACCTGACTAGTGTTACTGCTAGCGTGAATGAGATCGCTAGCGGAGGCAGGCGTACTTTCTTGAGAGCGGAGTGAACGTTGCTACATCGTGCTAAAACGTGTGAGCGCCGAGTTTTCTCAGTGCGCCGTTTAGGCGGGTCGTTTCTGCCGCGGCAAATTGAGGCACTGAAATTTTGATGTCCAGCACCCATGACGCACTAGGGCATAAGGCCCGCGCTGTAATTGCAAGCCCGAAGTGAGCGAGTACGGAAGCTGCGTTGTTTGGCCCGATTTTATTTTTCTCTGCTGTCTCTGTTATCGACTCCGGGAGTCGGGGCTCTTTGAGCCATGTGGCCAGGGGCCACGGGTGCCGTATGGGCTGTCTGGTATTGCGGCTCGGCACCGGGCGTTCCGACATCGCAAGACGCGATGGGCGCCGCCGCTCATTAAGCTGTTTGTATTGCAGCGAGCGGGTAGGGCCGACGACAAAGCCGATGTCTCCTTCACGGCTGTGCGAATGGGGCAGTAGAGCAAGCCGCTGGGTTGCCGGTCGTTGTCAAAGATGCGTGTTGCCCGAAGGCTTTTCGGAGCCGGCACCGTGTGGGAGAGGGCACGACGGGGGAGGACGTAGCTCGGGAGCAGACCGACGGGAAACGGCCCCTCTTCTCCACTGAATGGCGGGGTGCGTGTCGTCGGAATGCTTGTTTTAAGTGGTTCTGCACGTAGCAGGGGAAGATCTCCTTCGCCTCAAGAAAGTGAGTTTTTGTGCGCTGTCGGAAACCGTCTTTTGACAGCCGCAATTGTTTACCGTTGTGCCACGCGGCCGATGCTGAGGAATAGCATTTCTTCCTTGCCTGACTTTATCGCTTGCGGGAATGCCGATGTGATACGCAATACGAGTTGAGTCACCCAGGCTTGCTTGCTACGCGATGTCTGTGATGCCACCTGCTGCTCCGGGTCAGCGAGCGTTCGAGAGCTGGGGACCACTGGCGGCTGCCCTGGCATGGCAGCTATTTGGAGGCGGCCTAGACGCGGCGCCGTGGAAGCTCCCTATGGCTGGTGTCTTCCTCCATGGAGGGCGTGTTGGTGCGGGCGGCGCCGTCGTGTGCTTCATCGCATGGCGTTACTTCGGTGCTGGGCCGCACTTTGCGGTCGCGAGTCTCTTGGACCTGCTGATACGTCCTCGGTGCGTCTGGGCTGACAGCAGCAGCTGTACGGACGTCATCTGACAGTGCTGTCGCTACACTTCCTCGGGCTGGCTTCAGCCCTACCCTTCGAAACCCTGGCCTGCTGTCTTCGGCATGGGCCGGACGGGACCTGCTGATCCTCACCACCGACTGACAAGAGTGCCAGTGCGAGCAACGATGCTCGTGTTGGCCTGAGCTGTGCTGCGCTACGTCGAACTTATGGCTGAGAACTCTGCGTCCCCCGTTGCATTGGGCCAGCTGATGCCTTCTCAGCGGGTCTTGACGAAAGCAGCCCCGGACACAGCTGTCGACGACGAGACTGTGCTTGGCATGCCTGCTCGAGCCAACGTGTGCACCGTCACCTCAGAGGTGTTACCTGCGACACCTGAGCGTTACACTGTTAGATCGTGCATGGCCGTTAGATTGTGCATGCGGCTGGCGATACCTGTTTGGTGACGGCGAGTGCGAGGACAGCTACTACGTGGGGCTGAACCTTCATGTTCTGTATAGTGTTACGAGCATTGCGTTTAGATGTCCCCGTGTGCTATTCTTTCCACCGTACGGAAACGTTTAAGGTTAGAGGGATGTGGAAACGCGACATTAGCGCGTTCCGTTTGGTTCGGCTTCGCCACACCGCTTGCTCCTCGCGGGAACTTGCTCGGCGAGACGTCGGCGAGGAGGATCTACCTCCTCGCCGAACGAGTGTCTTGGGGGCCGGCGAGCACGCGCGGGAGGCAAGCTGCGCCGGGGAAGTTGGAGCTCGGGAAGCGAGGCGAGAGGACGTGCCTACCGACCTCCTTCCTTCGAGGATCGGGCAAAAAGGAGAGCGACAATAACTGCCATCGGTGTCCCAGCGAGGCAAGCGCGAGCGCGCTGAGCGGCGCCCTGGCGATGACTGTTGTCGCGGTGAGTCGAACCTCTCGATTCCCTTAAATTGCCCGGGCGAGGAACTAGATCCTGACCGTCAACCAGCTAGCCGGCATGCTCTTTGAATGTTTATTATCCTGTAATAAATGTCAATGAGCGAAAACACTTGTCGCTTCCTTTGTTCCGTCGAGCCACGGCCCGCCGCGGCTGGCGCGGTACAGCGCGCAGCCGCGGGGTGGGTGCAGAGAGCTTGCTAGCGGGGCGAAACGAGAAGACAAAGGCTGATTAGTCTCTCTCGTCGCCGGTTTTGCTATTGCAGGGAAAAGTAAACCAATCTACTTTACCCCTCATAACCCCCACAGGACATGGCTTCATAAGTGTATATATTGTCACTTCAATCCACCGAGCGGTTAGGATAGACACAGACAAATATTCTGCAAGTTCAGATGGGACCTGTAGCTGGCTAAAATGTCCTCAGAGTCCCCATTCACGAAATATAGTTCTTATATTTAGTGGTACCTCACATTAGCTGTCATAGTTAGTGTTAAGGTTGCCTTAGTAGTGCCAATGCTGACATTAAAGTTTATCCGCTCCGCTCTCTTCCTGTACCTTAATGTTACACCCATCTTCTAGCCTTATATTGCCTTCTAAGTCGTCCTTAATTTAAGTTAAACCCTTTTATATAGCCTGGAAGCTTGTGCCTCGTAGGCGAGTACCGGTAGGATGCAGCTCTCATACACTGTCTTTTTCAGGGACAATGTAAGCGGCCATTCTGTATTATACCAGTCTTAAAAATCTGTATTAACAACACAGATTTTCCTGTACCCATGCCTAGATTGATGAACTGGCTTGCAAGGGAGGTGCTACTGCAACAGCCTGCACAAGGCGCCTGCTCAAGCTACTGTTGACGGTCAACTTGGCGCAGGACTTCTGCTTTGGGAAACAGAGAACACGCTTTCTTCCACCTGCGAGTGGCATCCTGCATTGTGTGCAACTAGATATCTTCGAGTTGTTACAGACATCAAATTCTTTCACCAGACAATGTATAGGGCCCAGATTTTTATTGTCAGTCACATCCTGCGCAAATATTAGTTTTGTCGACAACCTGTGGCTTCTTAGTTTTTTATTGCTAGAAGCGGTATTAAATTTCTTTCAGCCTTTGCACCTTGAAATTTTTACTCACTTTCCAACCAATCCGGTCTGCAACTATTTTGGCAGTTTCTGGCACCACAACGAAGAACGCAAACTGTTCGAGAATCCCTACCATAACTGATGATGGAGGCATGCACTTCTGAACCATTATTGAATAATGTCCATGCTTCCATGCGGTTTTGTTTTGTGTGATTGTTCTTTGAGCGTATCACTTGATGTGAATCACGTAGTCAAGTAAATCTGTCTTCTTGTAACTAATATTCAATTATTTCTGTGTTCCACGTTTTTTCGTTTGTTCTGAAATCATATAACTTTGTGTGGAATATTAAAATATTGTAACCTTTTGCTTTCCTAACCAGAATTCAATAACTTGTTTCTAAAGTATTTTGTTGTTTTACTGTTGTCCTGCCATTTCACTAAGTGTGCATTATTTCATCACGTAAATTTCTACTGCTCTTGTAACCACCGTAGTCATTTCTTCATACACACCTTTCCTATAGATCATAACCATTTCCCTAGATGTTGGCGCTTGTGCTGATCAGGACTGGTTTGCTGTTACTTACTGCCTCTTGTTTTCGATGCGACATTTCTTGTTTAGAGCTGTGCTTCGTGTGCTTCTGCGAGAGTGTGGTCAGCTTGGCACTTCACATATGAGACTTCATGCGGTATGCAGCACTTCAAAAGTGGAAACACATTAATCTAGAAACCAGGTGACAAGTAACAGCAAACAGTGCTGAATAGCTAGTAAGACATGTATTTGAGGTATAAATGCCCACAACACGTAGGCAACCTTGGAAAGGGGGCTGGCCAAACTTCCAAATAATGTATAAAGAATGTAAATTTCAGGCATACAGGTTCATCTCAAGAATACCATACTAACGTGCACAAGTCATGATTATAAAAAACTATTGCTTGTGCCAAAGACAGAAAACCAATGTAGAACACACATCTATATACGTCTTGCATGCGTACCACGACAATATCTATAAGACGTACCACTAAGGTAACGTCCCGTAAACAGCGTATAAAAGTACTATGAGACGTCCATTGGACGTTATCCTTCGTGTGATTTAGACGGGTTTTCTGCAGTTGTAGCAACGTTGAATATATGTAACTTTGATCCCAACGGTACGTCTCCTGAACATCTGCAATGTCGATTGCTGACGTCTCTGGGATATCTGCACGACGTAACGTGGTTTGCTGGGAGGACATAGACGAAAGCACCATCTCCTAATTGTACCTTGAATTTAGTGTTGAGGACGAGGGCGGGCAGTGCGATATTCCCGCAATGGCGATTAAAAACCGGTCCCGACGGCGGTAAGTGAATGGCACAAAAGACTTTAATTAAACATCACAAATTCTGCAATGAGCTTTCGCCTATAATATGCTATAGCAATGTAAGAAATTTCGCACTTGAAATACAATAGATGAGTGGTGCGATAATAAAAATTCTCCGCATTTCCCCGAGGGGAAGAATGTGAAAGTGCGAATGCACGAGTTGAATTTCCGCGGTTCGGTAATGTTCGCGAAAGAGAGATCACACACACACAACTACGAAGAAAGAAAGATGCATTTATTCACAGACACCTATTTGTGTTGTCGTTGTACTTGATTGCTAGAGCGGATCTCAGCTTTGAAATTTCGTGTCAGTACTCCTTTAAGCGGGTGCATTAGCCCTTCTCACGCCCGATTCCTGGCCAATCCCCCACGTGGGTATGTGCCATATCAGCGGCCAGGCAGCGCGCGCCCATCTCCCCCCGTTGCCAAGGAAGACGAGGAGATTCCTGGCAAATCCCCCACGTGGGTATGCAATGCGGACATCGCCAATTAATTGCTAGAGCGGATCTCAGCTTTGAAATTTTGCGTCAGTACTCCTTTAAGCGGGTGCATTAGCCCTTCTCACGCCCGATTCCTGGCCAATCCCCCACGTGGGTATGTGCCATGTCAGCGGCCAGGCAGCGCACGCCCATCTCCCCCCGTTGCCAAGGAAGACGAGGAGATTCCTGGCCAATCCCCATCTCCCCCCCTTGCAAAGGAAGACGAGGAGATTCCTGGCCAATCCCCCACGTGGGTATGCTATGCGGACATCGCCTGTGGACGCAGGTTCAGGGTCGCTTAAGAAGTGCATCGCACTTAAAATCGGGAGAACAGGAATTTGTGCATACTAAGATGCCGAATATGATGCAAACATCTCTTATAATGCAACCATGAGACATTTGAATGGAAAGTGAAAAAAAAAAACAATAGCACAAAACCTCTCGGATCCTATGTGATTCACTATGATCAATAG
This sequence comes from Haemaphysalis longicornis, assembly GCF_048455015.1. Taxonomy (NCBI): domain Eukaryota; kingdom Metazoa; phylum Arthropoda; class Arachnida; order Ixodida; family Ixodidae; genus Haemaphysalis; species Haemaphysalis longicornis. The sequence goes on from NW_027526266.1 coordinate 16,091,400, forward strand.
TTCGTGGTGTGCACCAAAGAGAGGTCAAGGTCGAAACAAAATGAGACCGAATGGTTACTGACCGGCACTTGCAGACCGGCCGTCTTGGTAGACGCTTAGGAGAGACATCAAGGTTAAATCAAGTAGCAAGTAAAGTTGTGCTAATTGCGTCTTCGTTCATCATCCGATCTTATTTTGTTCAGCTTTGACGGCAATGACCCCCATCCTTCCCTCCCCCCCACCAAAAAAAAACCTTACAAGGCTTGTTAGCAACCTCACTTGTAAACGAATTCTGCACAAGTCCCTGCCTCTTTTCGTGAGGTTCGGTATTGAGCTACTGTTTTGAAGGTCAAAGGTTCAAAGCAATAGTGGGGGATTACAATACTTGCACAAAACCCCTCGGTACAAAACCCTTACACAACACATGCAAACCCCCTCGGTAACTTCAATACAGTACGCCTGCGGAGACTTTGAAAATAAAGTATAGCAGATATAGCTAAAATAAATGTAACTGCGATAGACATGTTCGAAGTAATAAAAAAACATCCCCCTCGCGAGGGGCACGATCAAATGCAGAGCATTTCCGCGGGGGGCGTGCCTGCAAGTCGTATGGAATACGTATTGGTTGTTGTTGTAATTGTTGTCTTCCAGCGTAGACATTGTCGATGAAGTCGATGGTGAAACGTTAAACGTGCCGTGAACCCCCTGCCGCGGCTATGACGCAACGTGGAGCGGCTATGACGCAACGTGGCGCGGCTATGACGCAACACAATCCAACACAATCCACTTTTTTCCAATCCAATCCAAATCCAAACCAATCCAAGCCAAGCCAAGCCAATCCAATCGAATCCAATCCAATGCCAGCGCGAACCCAACGCGGCGAGAGAGGGTGTTGCGCACGTCCCCACCTGTTGTGCGCCCGAACCGAACGCGGCGAGAGAGGGTGTTGCGAGCGGAGAGAAGGCGAGTAGGATGCGGGGGAGAGGGCGCACCTGTGGCCGACGGTTGAATGAGTCAAGGATATAAGGCGCGTTCGTAACCTTCCGTTCTGTGTCGGCTTTGTGGCCCAGTGGGTTCAGCATCATGTACCTTGCGTTCCGCCCGCAGAGTCGTGGGATCGAAACCTGGCGCCGGTAAGTATTAGTTTTTTATATAGTGTAGGGGGAGCGATGCGGACCACGGACGCCAACGCGGGTGACATCGTGTGTTACTGAAATGCTCTGCATTTCAAAAAAGGACATATCAGCAACATCTGAACAACGTCGGCAAAATATGTCTAAATATTGTACCCAATTGAAGCAGCAGCAACATCGAGAGTACGCCTTTAGCAAAGTTAAAGTCCGACATTAAGGTACCAGCAACGTTATCTCAACGTCCAAAAATTTTCATTAAAATATTGCACGTTGTACGGATGTCTAACAGAAATACTGCTGGGACATAGACGTTCGGATCTTTTTGGGACGTCGCAGAGATGTTAGTGGTTTGTTGGGGATATACTGTGTTCACAGAAATCTTCCCGTGCAATTTGATGTGCCCTCACTAACACATTCACCTAAGTTAGCATGTGAACATTGCAGGAAGGTATGTTGACATCGCAGATAAAGGGATTTTTGGTACCGTGTTAGTCGCGCTTCCTAAACCGATGATAGAGTTATGCATAGTGCGCCAATGAAAGGCTTCGCATTACAAAATACTGAAAACAACCTATATGAGAACGTAAACTGGATGGGCATTTATCTGTTTATTCGTGACTTTCTCATAACATGTCTTGTGCCCATCTACGATCTACGTCCAATGCTTTTTTTTCTTTTCGCCGTTCCAAACGTCACCATCATTTACGGTCAGTCAATCTTGTAATCTTGACCTGTCTGAACGAGCAGAATCGTAAACGACAGAACGCAGGCAGCCATCTGAAAAATAGAACGAAATGTTTACTTTTTGGAGCGTAGTGACATGGTCTTTTTTAATCACATTACGTGTCCGGTATTTTATTGTGGCTGCTATACTGATTCCTACGTGTTCATGTATTGAATTAAGGTCATAATACGTATCAAGTCATTTTGACGTTAATCCTATTCGAACTGCCTGCAGCCGCAGACACCGCACCTAAAAAAAACAAAATCATGTATGCGGTCGATGTGTCAACAGCACTTTCACTGCTCTGAGCTGAAGCGTAGGGGGAAGTGGAGATTCTTTACAAAGTATTTATATAAGTGTATAAGCAGCTGGTTACCTATTTTTTCCTCTGGCTTGTTTTTGATTTGATGGGCTGGGATACCAACGAAATGCTACTACCGAGATGTTGTAAGTAACTCTTTTGGCCCTGGTGGTGTCATTTGACTCCATCATCTAAAAGTTCCTCTAGCGCATGGAGAACGGAACCAAAACTGCTCGTTTTCTAGGGAATTGTTCTTCAATGATGCCTGTTGCCATAGATATCACAATTGTTTCATTTTAGTAGAGCGGGACGCTACAAAGAAGAAGTCGCTCCGGTGAAGACGACATTGAAAAATTTAGGCTGAAAGAAATTGCAGTATGAGTGTTAATCTAAGGCTTGTAAATCTGAGAAATACGCGCACTACGAACTCATTTTTTGTTTGTAGGTTGATGTAGTCATACGGTTTAGGGAAATATGCAAAAGTGATTTCTCTGCTCAACATAAATTTTTTAATTGCCACATGTTCTAAATAAATGCCTCATTAAGAAATGTGTTAATATTTGCATTTGCAGCTCTATTTTTGTTTGTGGGGTAATGAGACCCTAAAATTTTGAAAAACACAGAAAACCCTGTTTTTCTTGAAACAAAAAAAAACATGAAAGGGCTATAGATTCTACATGTTTAGTGGCATTCGCGATACTTCACGTGGTCTGATCATTGGCTTTGGATATTACACCGCATGTTCGACCCCATAAGCACTTAGTGTATTAGCTAACAACAGTGAATTGGTCGCTGCAGCAGCGATCACATTTCAAAAAATACCGGTCGGAATTTCTAGCATAGAATGATTTCATGACGATGTAAAGCTGACGCTTTTCACTATACTTGCAATTCAGCGCTCCTGCAAACAAAATAACACAGTCAATGTCGTTCGCAAGCTAGAAGGGTTCAGAAGCGATTCGAAGTGGTTTCAGCATTAAAAAGTGAACCCATATAAAAACCTACAGATATTGCTCACCGAAACAAGCAAGCTCTTATCCAGGGTGAAGAATCCGAAAACATTGGCCGTCAGCTGCTCTATGTCCAGGGATTCCTTGAAAAGTTGAACCTAACGCAAAAAAGAAGAGGAATGAGTTAAATCGTTCTCTTTACCTCTCGCATTAGGTGCGGACGTATTTTTACTTGAGCGACCATTTCCGGAGCAAGCTCTGACGTCGACAACACGTCGATCTCTTCCTGCAGTCTCTGCGCCTGAAAGATGTTTCAGAGAATTGCTTGCTTGCGTTGTTGCCGCCAGCCAATGCCGCAGCTATTGTTACTGGCACAACGCAACAGTAGTTTGCAACACCGCACTTTTAGCATAAGAGGCTTTAAAAGGAACCAAAAAAGAAATTTACCTTATTTTTCAGGTTGGCCGCAGAAAGGACAAGCTCTGTCAGCTCCAAAGTGATCAGAACAAAGTAGCAAATCGTGAACACCAGCTTTGTCCATGAGGCGCCGGGATGGACGACGAAGTACGCGCTCAGGCAGAGCAGGACAAGCGAGCAAGTGACCGACACAAGAGCGGAATACTGGAGTATATCATTTAAGCTATCCACGATTCTTCTCAACTGTAAGTACTTCAGCCTCAGGGCCTGAAGAACTCGCCATTCATTGGCGCTTTTGTGTACAGAACTGCTTGAGGGTGTTCTGAGCTTCACGAGACTCGAAAGGTGGTCTACATACAAACCAAGGACGTGGTAGATCATAGACGCCAATGTATGCTCCGCAGAGGACGCCACGTAGACGACAAACACCGAAACCGAAGACCAAATTGATGACACGGCCCGGGCTATGATGGCTGGCTGGCCAGCTGCAAACTCCTCATGAGTTACGTACCTGCTGGCTATAAAAGCCCCTACGCTCAGAGAGCGAGCAAGAATCCACAGCCTACGAGATGAGAGGCATGGACCATGAGTGCGCTCGCGAGAAAAGTGTATGTGCCGCTCAAAGGCGGCCATGTCGTTTAGAATGCAAACAAGTTTTCTGGCTGTGAACACGTAAGTCCCGATGCCTCCAGCTACTTTGAGGAACATCGTCATTAGCATGATGTCGAAAATCGTGCTCCCAAACTGTTCCTCGTAAATCTCTCGGAAGAACTTAAAAAGTAGTACACTAGACTCAAAACAGATGCAAGCGCCATTGATCAGTATGCCGTACGCAGTGCCAATTGTTTTGAAACGAATAGAGAAACGTAGGTTTCCTTTGTTGGTACTCATGGTGATGAAGGACAAGCCTGTAACTTTGCTAACGCTAGTAGCAGCGCCAAATTGTTTCTCAAGAATACTCATTTCTACAATATCAGTGTTTGGATACTCTACACCTTTCTGTCAGGATGAGCGGCGACTGAAACTGTATTCAGTCTCGGAGCAACAACAGGGAGGGAGAAAGAAAATGTAAAATCAGTCGCTTACGCAAGCGACAGAATGATGAGCATTGACGAAATGTTAAATAAACCAGCTGAGCATTCCTGTACGTCTGTAACAATCCAGTAACACTAGTTTGTGCTGAGCGTAACCCGAAAACAGTCCGAGAACGAGAACGAGAACAAGAACAAGAACGAGAACGTTCCTTACAATCCGAGAACGAGAGCTCTTTTGACGACTCACACCGGCACCTCTCGATTTCCAAAAGACACCACTCTTCTAGTCATTACGCAGGCGGCAGCTCCGGGTTTTGTGTTCCTCTACGGTGTGTTACCGTTATTACACAGCATGTCGTGTATGCTGGCTCGCGCCTAACTCGTGAATTATTTATAAGCATAGCCTGCCTCGAATAGCTATAACCTTGATACCACGTCAGGATATACAATAAGTCAGTGTAGCTGAATATTGAGAGGGGAAATACCTGCAAATCAATCAAATTTAGCGCTAAGCTTGGTCATCGAGCGGGAACCTAAATATTACGCGTGCCGGTGAGATTGCAGCCGCCAGGCGGAAAACGAATGAATTAATTACGCAGATTTGTGATGGAAAGTCTGTGGTTCATACTAGTAGTTCAAACCAAGGACGTGCCTGCTGCATGAATGTACCTCAGTTCAGCAAAATAGCCTGGACGTGGGCAACTTAGGCGATTCGTCGTTGCGTGGCCTATCAATTTCCTCTAGTCTCGCAAGCATTGCATTGAAAAGGGCTCGTCTAAGAACGCATTTAGATTTATTTCCTTATACCCTTTTTCTGCAAAGATAAACGCGCCGCAACTACAATCGTACGAATATGTTCTCACTTTTGTTGTGTTGGTAGTTTTTGTAGCGAAAGCTACACTACGCTACCTCGGGCAGTATTCGCGGGATGACCAGCTTTGACCTTGATAGCTAGAGGTCAAACCACGCCCCCTTCCGCAGGCGCCCAGCACGGAGCAGCAGCTCGATGGCGGGGAGAGGCAGCCGGTGGCGGAGAGAAGGGCAAGAAGGGAACGGAGACCTGCGCGGGACCCGTGTCGCCACCTTGAGAAAGATGATGAATAAACAGTGTATTCATTGCAAACAACATCCGTATATCATTGCGAACCCACATCTCGACCACACCTCGACAATGGGCCTAGCCAGGGCAGTGAAGCTTTCGCTATCGACTAATTCTAACCAAAGCAGCTAAACCACAGAATTTTTTGGTCGTCTTTCTGAAAAACTTGCAGATTCAAGCGTTGACGTGAAACCGTTCTCACGTGTAATTTATCCCCGTCCTAAATGCGCATTAGTGAATAGAGTCAGCAAGTTGGCTCCAACCACATCCTCTACCAAATACGATAGCCATGTTAATGTAATCTCTATCATCACCTCTACTTCTGCAATGTGATATGGAGTGTGAAACTATGTACTTATGTCTAGAACTTGCCAAACGACATAGCAAGGCTGTGCGATAAAGCGTACGCGATCAAGAGGTTTTCGTCACACTTATCTGTTCGAGATATTCTGAATAAGTGTAAATTTTTCGAACCTTACGCATAAGAAGATTTGTACATAACTGGAGCTTCATTAGTGCGTTCGCATTGCTTAAAGACAGATGTAGATTGTGACACTCTGTAATGTTAGCTGGAACTTCCATCTTTAGCAGTTTCGAACCTCAGAATTTTAGAATTTGCAAAATCGCACGGCACCACTGTGTCATCAAGGAATCGCGATCAGGCGTATTTTGTAGCACTTATCTGCTTCAAATGTTTGGGTTGCGTAATTTATTTTTCAGAACATTGCGCACAAGAAGTACAGTACGCGACCGCATGTAGCATGACTATAGAACATGCCACACCAGTCCGTTCAAGTTCATGATTGTTTCCACAGTAGGGCTTTCGACCGTGCTCTGAGGTAAGGAATTCCAACTGGTGATTTTTTGCGGAAAGAAGGTATATTTAAGTACGTTTGTGCCGCAAAAAAACAACAACTTTTTTCTGGTATAATGAACACGTTGGGCGGCGGCTGGTTATTGTGATGTAGTTAGTTTTGCGTACGCCAAGATTACCTTGGTATATTAGGCCGAAAAACGCTAGCCTGTCGCGGTAACCTCCCGTTTCTGATTTTTTAAAGTTTGCGGCATAGAGGAAGTCGATGGGTATGTGCTCCAACTATAAGAATTCAAAATAAATCGGACGGCTTTCCTTTGAACTCCCTCTAGTTTGTCAACGTTTGCTCGCGTATTCGGGTTACGCACAGGCGTTGCATATTCTATGGCCTAGTGTAAGTTCTGTGTGGAAAAAGACTCACTTCATTGGTTGACTTCGTTAATGTTCGGTTCAAGTAGCAGAGCTTTTTCATTACCCTATTTTAAATGCACGCGTGTGCTTATTCCATCGCTAATCGGAAATGACAACAACCCCTAAATAGTTGTACCTGAACAATACGTCCAAAAAACCATTACCGACATGATATCGAAAGTTGACTGAATAGTTTTTCGCGATTTGTATTAATTGCATCAGGTTTGTTGATTAATATCATTTGCCATTTTAAGTACCATTCCTGTATTCTGTTCAGCGACGTATTTAAGGTTTTTTAATCGTTAGCAGATTCGATTTCATGGTATAGCACACAATCGTCGGAAAATAACTTAATATTATTGGTATGTTACAAGTGATATCGCTAATAAAAATTAGAAATAAAAGAGGCCCTAACACCGATTGTTGAGGGACTAGAGATTAAACTACAGCAGGTGTAGAATTTACGTAGCAAACACAAACGCCTTCTTCCCGATGTGGGACATATGCATCAATCCACGAAAGTAATGAATCGTTTTGCAAAATGGGTTTTAATTTCAAAAGTAGCAAAGGGTGCAAAACACGATGAAATACATTTTTCAAATTTAGGTAAATGATATCAACTTGCCGTTTCCGGTCTATGGCTGATGCGAGCTCATGAACGGTTTCCAGCAGGCCGTCACCGTGGAAAAGTTCTTGCGGAAACCATCCTGTCGATTGTGAAGCATGTTACTGCGATTGAGGTGACCAATAATGTGCTGGAAAATAATGCGCCCGAATACCTTGGCGCAAGGACACAGCTACGATGTAGGCCAATAGGAACTGGATTAATCGTGATTCATTCTGTTTTTTTAGGAATAAGGGTCACCGTCGCACACTTCCAGTCCTTCGGTACTTCAGCGCAGATCAATCGACGTATTAAAAATTAAACAGATATATTTAGAGAACCTTTCGGCGCACGTGAACAGAAATGCATTAGGTATTGCGTCAATTCTAGGCGTATTTTTATACTCAAGTTAAGAAGAATGAACAGGCGCCTTACTCGTGAACATACACTACGCCTTCTCCGTGAACATTTTAGGTGCGGAACATCTCATGCTCAGGGATGTGTCCCTACCTGCCTTGTCGTCCGCCGACCGCACTCTACTGCACATGCGCATCTCTTCAGCCCCGTCAAGGCTTGGGCTCACGTCAGCGCAGTCCACTATAAAAAGAATTAGTTATGCGGCACCCGGTTTCGATCCCACGACTCTGTGGCCACAACGGGAGGTACGTGGCGCTCTTCCCACTGCGCTACAAAGCTTTTCTTTTCCCTTTATTGCATATAGAACAAACAGTCACGTCAATGACTACGACGCTGGTTTAAAACACATCAGTGTCGGCTTAAAACCCGCTCACCGAACTTTGGTGGGCGAAAACTATCATAAACATCGAAAGAAGACAATTCTTCCAAAATTGGTAACCACGTAAGCTCCGGGGGCACTGCATATTAATTACTTCTTTCAGCAAACTGACATTCTGAGCAAAGTACTTGCTGACAGTCTTCGCGTCAGCATCAGAGTGGCGCACCGCCATACGACTCAGCCAGATGGCGTGTAGGCCCAAAAGCATTATCAGATCGTACGGCGCACTGTCAAGCGAGACGGGAACATGTGCTACGAACCCGCCTTATGTCCTTCACTTATTCAAACTACGTCAAGAAGCTACTGATACAACGAAGGTACGCAAAGCTGAACGTCTACGGAAACAACGAACTGAAAAGTAATGGGAACTTCAGTCGACCACATGAGTGCTTTGCATACTACTCAGGTTTCCCCTGCGGGAAGATGGTGTAATTTTTTGTTGTTTTGCGCTTCTACTATGTCTCGACGCCTGAATACGTTATTTGTTGTATTACGCCCTCTATATTTATTGTTCGTTCAATAAATATCGCCTTGGAACTGTACGCTTCACCGCATGTGCTTTTTTCATATCATTATTTTATGTTGTTTTCTTCCGGCACCATGATCCTCGGTATTCTTGCGTGCGCGTATTGCATTTTTGAGTTGTATAACCATTTATTCTGCTGTTACATTTTTTCTTCTGTATTTACTATTCTGTATGCAATCATCACACACACCCACTCCCCTTTCTAACGCCCTACCCTTTCTCTCTAACGCTCTAACGCCTTGTGGCTGCAATAAATAAATAAATAAATAAATAAATAAATAAATAAATAAATAAATAAAAAGATAAAAATAAATAGACAAAAAGATAAATAAATAAATAAATAATTACAATACTGTCCACCCAAAGGTTTGTCACAGCCCTTCGTTCCGTAGAAAAATGCCGCCAAAACACCGCTGGGGAGAAGTTAGAAATTCTTGTAATGTGTTCCGTAGATCGTGTTTTTTGGCTTTTTAAATGCTCTCCTCCAAAACATACGGTGCTTAAAAATTTTGCCGTTATAGGACGTTGTTGACGATCGTTTAAATTGTTTTCCTGCCTTATTTATTTTGCGCAAGGTGCGCACTATTTGTTTATTTAGCCGTGGATTTGAGTAACAATTTTTCATTCTGAATGGAACAAACGCATTAACACACCTAAATACCACATTTTTTAAAGTAGCCCTCCGTATGGTCAACTGAGTATTCGTCAGATTGGCACAAACTAACAACAGATGAAAAAATTGGCCCCAATTCACGCTCTAAAGGTGGTTCGAAAACAAAGCTTTAAAACGACACCCACAACCATTGCCCATGCGGCGTCACTTCAATTCACACACGTGGCTCTACAAACAGTGAAACAAGAGATTCGCCAAGCCGTTACCTGTAACTCGCGGGGGCGGAATCCCGAATGCAGCAGCGTCGGCCACGGCCGGGCTAGGCGCGGTCACTATCGCTGTAGCCGGGCCTTGTGTCGGGAGAAAGAAACCGGAGAGGAGCGTCTCCGGTGAGACAGCGGAACCTAGCCGTCCTGATGTGCCAGCTCAGGGCTACACCACTGCGCGACACCTGTGCAGACATGGAAACAATTCTGCATGTCAGCTTAGCGATTACCATTTATACGGGCTTAAACTAGTTAGTTTAGCAAGTTTGAGAATTGCGAGAAAGCTGAGGGAATTCTTACAATCGCAATTTATCACAACCAACTGCTACTTTCACCTTTTGCAATACCTCTTAAAACAGAACCGAATTGGTATTCACCAATTTACAAAACGGAGTTTTATTCTTGGCAAGCGGTGCGCAAGCAGTAGCGTTTCTCTAGTGTCCAGATCTCTCTACGTGGTCTCTACATTTTGTTTTCCTGTCTTGCAAGGTAATCCTTAACGTCTCTTTGCCGTACGACCACTTAATTTTGTGGGGTCCGGCTTACCCAGGAGGTGCTGTCGAATTAGTTAATCGAGTCGTGAGAAGAAAGCGCGCAATGGACGTGAAGCTGAGCGAAAACAGGCCCAACACAGCCGTTACTAAAGCAGACGACAAAGCCGGCGGAATGCTTCCCACCGTCACGCCCGCCACAGGGAACTCTGGGTAATAGCGCGCGTTCGCCGCGCCATCTACACTGTGCTCCGTGATCGAAAACATCCCTTACCCTCCCCAGCCGCGTGAAGAGTTTTTTGTCCTGCACGCCACGATGCCACGAAGTAACCGTTGGCTGGTAGAGGTAGAAAGCTTTGCTTTAAAAGAACTCTCTAGAACATTTAGCACATCAGCGTCTCCAGTACGCGCGGAAACGCGAATCACGGTTTCTTTCTCTTCCGGCGGTAGTGCGAGGTTTGTTTCGAGAGTTAAACATACATTTTATGGTCTGATACGCCTTCAAACACTTGCAATTTCGAGTTTTGTTTACGCATGCCACTATTGACGTGAAAAAGATCAATCGTAGATTCCACGCCGTTGTGAACACTTATTGGTAGCTCGACAAGTTGAGATAGATAATGTAAAAGCACTAGGTCAACGAAAGATTCTGATCCACGTGGGAGAGTTTTTGGGAAATCGTGCTTCCAGCTAACTCATAGAAAATTGAAATTACCCGCAAGCACAAGATGGGAGAATTGATCTGTGTATACGTGCTTAACCTTCTTAACGAACGCTCTGCCACTGCTAGGTGGGTGGTAGAAAGCTCCGATTACAAAGTTGTATTCTCCCAGAAGAAGTTTAGCAACTATACTTTCAATTCCCATTAGGTCTGGTAATCTCGACAAAAACATGTTCTGCTTAGAGAGGCACTGAAGTGAATTTGTCAAGCTCCTTTTTTTGCTTTAGTCGGGCTCAAATATACACTCTTTTTATCGTTTGTCAGGGCTATAAGGCGGTATTTATTTTATAAAGCCTGAAAGAAGAAAAAGTGCAGTCAAATTGTGAGACTGTAATTTTACTGGAACATCCCACTCCAGCAGTTTCGAACCGCAGAACTTTAGAATTTGCAAAATTGCACGCCACCGCTATGCCATCAAGGAATCGCGATCAGGCGCGTTTTGTAGCACTTATCTGCTTTAAATGTTTGGGGTACATAATTTGTGAGAACATTGCGCGCAACAAGTACAGTCCGCGACCGCATGTGACCGCAAATGACCACACAAGTCCGTAAACAAAGGGGACAGATTCGTATCGTGGTAGATGGGTTAGGGAATCGGACTTCGTTAAATGACAGCCTCGTGATTTGGTCAAACATTAACCATGACTTTGCGTTCGTATTGATCAATTTGAGACAACACGAAGTGGTGATGGCAGCAGGCGAGGTGAATGCTTTCTTTACAATCGTCATTAACTAAAATGATCGCGGTGCATTTCGTTTTTTTATTGGTGGAAGGAGCTACCAAATATAGTCCCAGCGCTCCCCAGAATTGAGAACTGCACGATGAAGAGAGTCATATTAGGCACGAGGCTGAGTAGCTTACACCTAGCGGCGACGATTCATCGCCACTAGACTGAGTAAGAGATAAGTTCCAAAGCAAAGCGGGTGAACTAAGAAAAGGAAATCGGGTGGATGATGCAATGATGGGTGCTAAAGAGATGCCAACTGCAGAAACCACGTACAACGAAGCACTAAACATATCAGTGGCAACCGGCATGAATTTAAGTGGACGTCTAACGGCCCAACTCTACGATGTTTATTTATTTATGCACTAATTCATTCATTCATTTATTTATTTTTATTTTTTTCTTTATTTATTATTTTATTTACTTATTTCATTATTTGTTTATTTATTATGCGGTCGCTTTTCTAATGGAGGCGACAAGAAAAACGCCCGTATGTACGAGATTTCAGCGCACATTACCGATCCCCAGGTAGTCAAAATTAATCCGGAGCCCTCCACTACGGCGCGCCTAATCGCCTGCGTTGCGTCGGCGCGTTAAACACTACAATAAATCAAAAGCAAAACATGTTCTTGGCAATATATACACAACTGATACACAACTTATATACATACACAACTTATATGCGCACAGGCGTTATAACTTCAACTGTTCTTCAACTCCGCGGCGAGCATCCCGGGATTCTGGTGCCGACCGACCCCATTTTTTATTATATTTATGCCCCTACTGTCAGGCCGACGTCGTTGTTTTATGTAATTCATTCAAAGGAACGATAACACAAGCTTTGTAAGCACACCCAAAAGACAGGCAGCGCTACCCTTACAGTGGGAGCAATGTTCATGTCACTTTTTTACTGTTTGCGACGGATGAAGTGAGCCTCACGGTCGATTTTCGTGCGGAAAGACTGGCGGTTTAAGGGAGACGGAAGGTAGAACAATCAGTAACCATCCCAAGCTGCCATTAAGCGCAATGTAGACCCGCATAACTTAAAAGAGCACTGACACGAAAATTTTATGTTACACGTTTATTGCTTTTATCAATGCTTAATGGTCTGGCGAACCTGAAACAGCACTTCATATACTTCAGCGCGCGAGAGATACGTATATTGAACGGCCTGAAAATCGTTTGTTTCTAATTCAAGCGCTTTCATCCCGAAAGGCGCATATGACGGAATCCCGGCCTGACCTCACAGCTTTGTGCGGACGTCACCGGCGCCCGCTTGAGAGGGTGTTGCGCCCGCTCGCCGCTCGTGGGGCCGCGCTTGTGAAGTGACGTCACTAGTTTTTGATGAGCACTTCACGTCACTCTGTTTTGGCTTCACGGGGTGATGTCACGCTGATGCCCATTTTCTGAGTGCCGCTCCGCGCGCTGCTCCGTCGGTGCGATAAATGAGATCCAATTGAACTATGTTCTTCGCGTCGCAGGCCGCTCCTATTTCAGCCAGGGTATTCTGTTTGGTGAAGGAAGCGAACTAGGCAATAATATTAACGCGGAAAATTGGTGCCAGTGCTCCTTTAAACGACTAAATGTTATTATAAAATGACTAAATTTTATAAAATGAGCCGAAGGGGTTAATGTATCAAGAACGGCTGAGGTGTAAATTATAAATACAGAACACAAAAAAAGCAATGCTTGTTGGGCCTTTTGACGCGTTGGACCTCATGAGGCGTTATACCTTTTGGCACAAATTGGACCTCTTGACGTGTTGGCCCTCTTGACGCGTTGGACCTCATGACCAAAAGCGCTTTAAGCGCCCCTCGAACAATTCAGTGCGGCCAGCACAAAGAAGCCAGACAGGCTATTATACAACTACAATAACGCAGCTGCTGGCGATCTTTATTAACTGAGGTACACCTGGCTGCAAAAGATGCCGGGGCACGCAAGCGCATGGAAACATGCATCGCCGCGCTTTCTAACATTCCACTTCTTGTGTCGGGGCACGATGTGTGCGTGAGCGTCCGACCATCCTCGCTATCCTGTCTTTTTCTTAATTTCATGCGGCAAAGCTGATCACATTGAGCGTATGGCGATAGGGATCACTTTCTTTGCTATCATGCCTCGCTCGCTAACGCTTGAGGCAGCGAACTGCGAGGGTGAAGTCTATGCCTGCTCCGATCAGACAGATAACATTTTTGCTCGCCTCTGTGACGTAATTGTGGCTAATGTATACTACAGCGTCTTTGTATTTATGCCTAAAAGATGCTGCTGGTTTGTAACTAAAAATAAGCAAACAGAAACGAAAACACGTCGAGGCTACAAAAAGTTTATTTAAAAAAATTACACCATCTTCCCACCTGGGAACCCTGAGGGGATGCAGAGCCGTGCAATCTAGATCAGCTACTCGCCGCAGGCGTTTCAAAGCGGCTTCTCGTTCTCGAAGCGAGGAATCCGCTGCTCGACGCTGCCGTTTACGTTCGGCGTCACAAGTTCTCCTCTGTGCAGCCTTGTCTTCGGAGGTGCTCGCGGTTCTGACAGTGTTCTGGCTGGCGCTAGTTGAAGGTGTGCCAGCCAGTTAGTTGACGGAATCGTTGCCGTCCATTTACAGTCATTGGACGGTGCAGTACCGACGAAGCAACTGAGCGGAGTGCCGACCGGGTTTATTTGCAGAGCAGAGGGGTGGAGGGAGAGAGCAGCGCGCATGCGCGTGATTGGACAGCTGGTGTGGAGAGGGGACAGGAGGAGCAGCGCACGTAGCGCACAGGTGGTGTGGAGATGAGGAGCAGCATGCGCTAGCGCAAAGATGGTGTGGAGAGGAAAAGGGGAGAGAGTGGTTTTATCATAAGTGGTGTGGCGAGGAGGAGAGGTGCGGACGCCGGGCGCCGGACGACGGAGGGTTGACTAAGAGATGCTTTGCATCTAAAAGTGTGATGAAAGGTCGTCTGGCACACGTACTAAAGCCGGTATTGACAAGAAAACACGCCAGCCGAGATCGGCATAGTCGCGGGTTTGGAAAAAAGAACAAAAGAATAAAAAGTTGCAACACTCGGTGAATTGACTGACACAGACACAGACCAAACTTTTTGCGTTCATCCAGCCACACAAATGCTATACCCCTTAAAACTAAGATATCAAAATCTGGTTGCAATACGTCCTTTGTCAGAGCCAAACTGATAGAGCAAACCACGCTTCACCCTCGCCGTCCGCCGCGGAAGCGTGCGCCAGAGAGATGAGTGAGCATAAAATGTGACACCTTGCACGAACCGCTCAATGCTATTAGCCTTGCGTTTGAAGCGACGAAAAAGATGGGGTAGTCTTTCCTTCGGTCTGGCCCCAGCTTTCTTTCAAAGCCCGCACTGTACAGGCAGCGCGTTTCGGTTCCGATTTTCTCTGTGTTATGTTCTTCCATTCCACTGAGTTATGTTTACTATGCGGTTTGAGGGTGGCTCCAGTGCAGCTCAGCGGAAGCCCAAACCAAGTAAGCAGAACAGATCACTGTAGCGAAAGGAACGGGCCCTTCTACCCACTCTGTCAAACGTGGCAGGTTGTGTTGGCGTTCGGACGGCGGGCGTAGTACCAAAAATTGCCCCAATTGAGCGTGTCATGAGCGTGTTCGAGCACTGACGAGTGCGTTTTAGACTTTGAAGTCGTGTCATCTGTCATCGCTTGTGTTTTCACAGCGTATGAAGAAGGCTGCCGTTGGAAATTCTTGTCGTTTTGGGGGTCCTATCGTTCGGAATAAAGGGAACTTTTTGTTTGGATTCAGCATCCCCGTGACTGTTGCAGCATTTGACTTACGGTGGCATGGGAACTTCGTACGTTCACTGTTTGCTAGTAAGCTTGGTTACTGGAACATCAAATGCAAATGACTTCATGGCTGCGACGCTGCCCAGCGGTGAAGTCGACGCCATGGTTGGGTGCGGCTTTGGTGGCTACGTCGTTCCCACGAATGGCTTGGGTGTGTTTGATTTTCGCGAAAACTAGGGGGAAACTCGGGATTGATAATGCACGGTGATTTTGAACTCGTGAGGGTCGTGATGCGGGCTTCTGCGGTTGTTTATTGTTCACAGTCACCGTAGAAGGCATGTTTCTAGCGAGACAGGTCTTTTTTTTAATGGAGGGTGTATTTTCAGCTCGCTTTCGTCTCTGAAAGTACTGTGCATTAACTGCGCATTCATCGGGCGACCGACCCATTTGCGACGACTACTTTGAGGGGTTTCGCTCCATGTTCACCAGCGAACAAGTGTTGTGTGCGCTGCGGTTTTACGCGACGGACCGCTTCCATGAAAGCGTTGGTAGCGACCGCACCAGCGACCTTCACCAGTCGGTAGTCTGCCGGCATGTGCGCAATGAGACTACTGCAGACATGTTTCTCACCTTTTTTTGACTGTGCGCCGGACGTGGCTCCCGCGGGTCCTGCCATGCATCTATTCTCCTGCAGCGAGAGCGTACGCTTGTTATCGTCTGCTCGCAACAGTGTTTCGAACGAGGTGTTGCACGACCGAGTGTTTTATTTGTCGCCAGCACGGCAGACAGCTTCGCTTGAGGCATTGCGAGTCACACCAATCTTGCGTAAACGTTACTGGCATGATGGTGTACAATCAACAGCGGGTGTCGATTTTCGGAGACGATCTCTACGCATTTCAACTGATTTTGTCCAGTGTCTTCGTCCTGTGGCAAGAAGCAGATGATGCAAAGCTTGTGAAGGTAACGTCGAGACCGTAAGTAACAGCGTGACGCCAGAAGGAGTGTGAGCAAGAGCAGAAAAATGGCGAAAGGAGAGAGGGAAGCGAGGGCATAGGATTAAATAAAAAAAAACGGCAGTAGAGAGCTTCGTCGAACAAGAACTTGGGCGATTTTTCCGCAAGTGGTAGCTTTGAGGAGCTAATGGGCATGGTTTTCCAAATTCACGGAACTGTGAATTGGAAAAGCAAAAGTTAGAGTGGTGCGTGATGCATGAACGTGAAGGCACATGAGAAGAACCGGTGCACACCAACCGCTCAGAACCCCGATTGTAGGAAGGCTGTGGCGTGTGCCACTCTTCTTGCTGACGTAGTTCACTACGAAATGAAAGGAAAAAACTCACGCAGATTGGTATAGCTGAAAAGGAGGCGATCGAAGAATCTCGTGCCAAGCTTTCGCCTTTAAAGCACGTCAGCAGATTTTCCATCGAAAATTGGATGGATCTTTTCGATAACGTAAAACTGAGCAGCCATTATTTTGAATGTGGCGCGTTTCTATCACCCCTCTCTTCTTTTTTGCCAAACGGCCTTAGTCACGTGATGGCGTTGCATGGCGCTGACGGCAGAAATCGGCAGAAACTGCATTTTGGACGAGAAATTTCAAACAGAAAGGTTAATGGAACGCGTGAAATAAAACATAGATGACTTTTGTAGTGAAATACAGATTGATAAAATAAATTGCGGATAAAGTAAAGTAATTGGATTTGCTTGCTCTAATTACCACCAGTGCAGCAGTTGAACTAGAGAAAGCACTGAAAAATGCGCCAAGCCCCACTCGTGCCTCCTTGGAACGCGCTGCCCTGGACAGGTTGCGTCACCTCAATAGTGAGCAAATAGCATGAATCGCATTTTCAAAGCGCTTGAACTCCGCCTCTAAATACTGTCACCATGTTACGTGGGCGCCGCTGGAACTTGTATCTACCGAGTTCTGCTCAATATCGGGCCTTCTGGAATAGCCCGCTTGAAGGGTTCCAGAACACCTTAAACGGGTTGGTATCCTAAATCAACCTAAATTATACTAAACCATGGTTATTTTCTAAAAGCATCCATACAATTGGCCAACCTTTGACACAATCTGGCACCTTCACTGCCCAATCCACTGGAGTTGGTATGTTGATGTCGCCGTAATTTGACGTCGGAATCTGACGTCGTCATTGGCCGATCCCTTTGAGTGAGTCTGTGATCAGTGCGAAAACCATTTAAAACTCGGTAATGGGGAGATGTAAATGCTTAATTGATCAGTTTCAAGGAACCAGCCGGACATACCGTATTTACTAACGTAATGATCGCACTTTTTTTTCCCAAAAATATGATGCAAATTTAGGGTAAATTACGCGAGGTAAATTTTTTGCGAAAAAACTTTCAGCGGAGAAAACCCAAGTAAGTTGCAGGTCAGAATTTTTACAATAGGTCTCTGGAACATAAAAACCAAAATAAATGAAAACATAGTAAAAACTCCACAGACCACCGCGAGCCGTATTGAAACGTGACGCATCATGCAGTGTTTTCATGAATTACGGAACGCGTCGGAACGAGTTTTTTTCGAGGTGAGAACGAGTCGACCAATAAGTGGCTGCTGCTGTCGCAGTGCGGCACATCAAAACAGACACGGCTTCGGGCACAGCAAGCTGAGTGCGTTTTTTTCTTTCTCTTGTGCATTTAGTGAGAGTTTCTTCCGCACCAATAATGAACTCATGCTTGCCGATATCGCTAATATCGGAAAGTTTGTGGCAATAACGTAGCCATGTCCGATTTGAAAGTAGAGGAAACATAGGTAACCACGACCATAGCTGGACTTGACCAACATACAACGTATGGCTGCGGTATGTTCAGGGTGCGATCATTGCACGGGAAATAAAAATTCGTATTTTGACGACGAACTTCAGGGACACGATCATTACGCGAGTGCAATCATTATGCGAGTAAATGCGGTACATACACATGACAAGACCAGATAGAAAAAAGCATCAGCAAATGAGGAAATAGATTGTTTTTGCATTCAAAACATGTATGTTGACTGAAGGGTAACCCGAAGGCCATATTTTCTGTGGTGAACGTTTAGAGTGGGGGTCGACTCACTATCCTTTCACCACGTGTTCCTTGGTTTGATTTTCGTTCCTCATGCGGATTTTATGTCTTTTTTATTTCAAGGCACTTGGAACTTTGGGGCCATCAAGTGGTCAGGAAAGGAGAGTTTTACGCCTCTTGAGGCACATAACGCTTTCGCATTAATAGTTACAACACAATTCCCTGGTTTGGATAACCTGCTCGTGCGTGCAAGCGATACTACCACACGTGCACGTGGTGCGGCGTGCTTTTCACTTCCCTTTGGCACATACTGGACGCTTGCCCTGCCAAACCACCCTCCATCCTACTCTGCGCCTTACCACCCTAGAGCAATGGGAGGCTACGCTGCTCAGCTCCTGCCCACGAGTGCAAGAGTGTGAGATCCCCCTGGACTACCTCGCCGCTAGGGCCCACGGGATAATGATCGTCGACTAGGTGACTGCAGTGTGCCGGTGCCTCCAACCGCCGCTTATTTCTGTCCAGCTTTGGATCAAAGTTTTTATCAACACCACATGTACCATTGCGCCAATTCTGGTGTTCAAGGTGCGGAATCAAAATTTTCTAAATTCAGCCAGGGTATTCTGTTGAGGGAAGGAAGCGAACTGCGCAGTAATATTAACGCCGAAAATTGGTGTCAGTGCTCCTTTAATGTTGCAGAAGGAGAGACCTAGTGCTTCTTCTAGGGCGCCAAGTTGCCGTTCGAGAGCATCAAATTTCACACTTATATAAAGGAAAACATCTCGAATGGTGGTGGGGATGGGTACAGTGGGTTGGTTAGTTGTATTTGTAAGTAAAGGTGGGACAAGCACATCGCGGTATGAAGCTGATGGAGTGATAGGAGTAGAGGCAGGCTTCAGGGCTCGGGGAGGAGGGGAGTGGGAGACTGGCTGGCTCACGGCGTGATGTCGCGGGGCCTGTGCTGCTGGTGAGTGAGCTTCGTCTAGGCATTCAGTAGGCCTTGTCTCGTTGCGCTTCGAATTTTCTCGATGGGGGATTCTGACCGTGGTGCTTGGATGGCGATGGCGAGACCACGATCTAGAACGGTGGTAATCCGGTGCTTTCGAATCAGGAGATGACTGGTTGTCTGTTTTGCGGCTAGCGAGTCAGCGGCGGTAGGCTTGTTGGGTGACCGTGGCGTCGGCTTTAAGTTTATCGGGGCACTCTATCCAGGTGTTGGATGAAAGCCTTTGCAGTTGCGGCAGGTGGCGTAGCAATCATGCCATTGGCCGGGCGGAAGCTTGGTAAGGTCTTCGGAGCAAGTCTGGCAGAGCTCTGTAGAAGGGGGCAAAGTGCACACGTCCTTGCGGTGGCCTATCTTATGGCACCGTTTGCAGAATTGAGCTTTCGGGCGTTCTGGGTGGCTTCGGTATTCGGCCTGGTAGTACAGGACGTAGCGGAAGACAAAGTATCCTTCGGAAGTAATGAGGGCTATTTCCGTGCTGCCTATCATGCGAGCCTTCATGGGAGCCCCAGTGGAGATGAGATGGGATAGCCGTTCGCGTGGGGAGGTTCCAGGTGGGACGCCGGGAATGAAACTCCGGCAGTAGTCTGTAAGAGCCGCTATCTACGTTTTGACAGGGACTTATGTTGAGGCAAGGCGACAGCAGCGAATGGCTAGGAGCTTCGGTTGAGCTGATGGGCGGAAGGTTTTGACGGAGATCAAACTTTGCTGTGGTCTTTGCTGAAGAATTGAGTTTGTAATTTCACTTGGGGTAAGGTAGGCGGCGGCTGCAAGGGCTTGCATGAGTTCAGTGGCTTTGATATTCGCAAGTGGGATGCCAGAAGGGCGGATTACAATTGTTGTGAGGTATTGGCTGCGTAGGCGCAGTGGTATGCGTTTTCCAGCGGGAATCGGTCTCGTAGGACATGGCTGGTTGTTGTGGAAGGGCCGTGGAAGCAAAGCAGGGGCACCCTACAGTTGCCACGTCGATCGGGTTGGTCTAAGCGCCAGGTAGGCGTAGCTGGCCGTTCAGGCGTGGTCGATGTTTAGGGTGAGGTTAATTGAAATGGGGGCACACCGGAGGCTGAAACTTGGCCTGGTGGTTCCCTGCGAGTTTCGGCGTCAGTGGCCGTGCCTGTATAGCTGCTGAGGGGCGCAGTGACGGTTGAAGAAGGAACGAGCGCCAGAGCTCAACGTATACGTGCTACCGTCAGCGTTCCAAGAAGCACGTGTTCTCCATAAAGAATGTTAATACCTCAAATAGCACTTACTGAAGTTTCTGAATGGTCCATCACCGACGTACTTAAAATTAACGCCAGTAAAACTAAGGCTGTCAAATTTAGGGCTAAGAACAATGCAACAAAGGTTGAAATTATATTAAAATTTGGCGAACGCCTGTTGAAATAATTGACAAACATAAAATACCAAGTAACCAGGTGTTACCTTTTCTGAAGACCTCACATTGGCGCCTCACGTTGGAATGCTCATTGGATCTCTGTAATTGGGCATCTGATGCGATATCGCGATGTCGCCATTTTCTCCGAGAGGATATCAAGCTAAAAGTTTGCTACGCACCATTTGCGACCAACATTAACTACTGCCACCTAGTTTGGAGAACAGCTGTGATGCGTAACCTAGATTTATATTCCGCCTTTTTATGATTTCCGTGTACCTAATTCATTTTTTTTTTCTAATGCAAAAATTCAGAAACTTTATTAGAACAACATTACGTATTCCTCTTCAAATAAGGGACTCTCCCACACTCAGCGGTGACAGCTGGCTCGCTCCCCTTCGGCGGAGCGGGTATTTTCTACAGTCCCTGTAATATTCATTGCCCTCCGTCTTTAACAAATTTCCAAAGGTTGGTATCGACTAGAGCAAATGTGCGAAGAGAAATATGAGTAAATAATTTGTTGCCAGATAGGTATTTGTCGGCAGCGTATATCATTGACGTCTTGTGCATACAAACTTCTGATATCATTCGCACACGAAAAGCGTACTGGTTTAGAGGGACCCTGCAACACTCTTTGAGCCGTGCAAGTAAAACTGCGCGACGTTTAGATTACACTGCCACGAATACCTGAGCCAAATATTACACGTGCACGTGAAGCGGTGAGCGCGCAAATCGCCGTAAAAGATGCGGAAAAAGCGACTGCGCTTCCTTTTTTTTTCCTCATTATGCACGTCATTACGACGTAACTGAGGCCATGGGTGCCCATTGGCTGTCGCTTGTGAGCTTCAGGGATTTTTTCACGCATTTCCTGTGACGATCCGCCGTGGTTGGCGCTGTGTAACAAACTCTTCTATGCCTGAGCCTGTACGCACAGTTTTGACGTTTCTTTTCTGTTCTAAGCGCGCGTGGAGTTTGAGTGACGAACTTAATACTCCCCTTTCAGCCAGACCACATGACAACAAACGTTTATTGCTTCAAAAACACCCTGCCAGCCTGAGCGTACGCTTGCCAGCAGGCAACCGTGCCGGCTTTTTTGTGGCACCAAACCGGAAATTGACCCCCCCCCCCCCACTTTTCGGAAAAAGGGAAAAACTGCCCGTCCGGTCATTTATCGAAGGACGCCGGAGAAGACGCCGCGAGTCGCCCCCCTCTCCAAGAGAGAGCGCGCAGCTTTCTTCGCGTTGTCGCGGTCGAGTTAAGGGGGAACAATTATGCGCGATTTCTCATCACGCGTAGTTTCTGTGATAGAGAACGGATTTTTATAATTCTTACGGGAGGAGATTGCTGGGACAATAAACTTTACTTTAAAATACATTCCGAGTATTCGAGGGTAAGTGTTGCAAGGTCCCATTAAGGCATGTCGGTGACTTTATCAGTTAAGGGCTTTATTTTTTTAGCTCTATCAACTGTCAAAACTAGGTTTTTTTTGCCTGAAGTCATAATGCAGCAGTGACTAAACCATTTTTATTTTGTACGCTTTTATTGTTTTGGTGTGTGTTTTGGGTTTTTTGTTTCGCACACCAAAGTGTGACATATCTCAGTGAATGAGTAACTGGTTGTTATATTTCGAAATTGGGTTTGTTGTATCTGTGCGATTTGATGTTGTTACTAATTGTCTCTCAAGATTAATATAATTTGGGAATATATGTAAGACTGCGTACGCTTATACATTTTTGTTTATACATGGGTGTTTTTTGCATGTGTATGCTTCTGTTATATTACGTATATATTAACGTGTGTATGCTTTTGTCGTTGGCAAAAAGCTGCTGTGTATAAGTCCGCAAGCTCCATAAAATGGTCGCAGACCGCTTTGTCACCTGGTGGACACCAAACACACCAATGTTGGAAAATAAACTTGAAACCTGAAAGTCCACCAAATACGCCTGTGTAGAAATGCAATAAACACGCCTTACTTGATCCATCTTCCCTACATTTGTTTCCACTTGCCCTGTTAAGAACGTTAAAATACTTAAGGGTACTAACATCTTCATTGAAAACGATATTCACAGCAGACCCTCCAAAAGCGAAAGCTTGTTTGGGAGAGCGCTAAGGCAGATAAATCCCAAAGCAAAACAGCTTTCCTTATCCATTATAAGTTATGCGTAGGCGACGACCTTTTCATCTGGAATGAAGCAAAAAATGAAAGGCGAAAAATAGGCCGCAAAACCACTCCGAAGCCCGCTGACGATTTGGTTAGCAATGCTGTGAACGCCTCCCCTGAGCAAGGTACGGCGTGACGGGTGCGTGACAACCGTTTTACGCTTCTCAATATAGATGTCCGAAGTATTGTGAACAAGATAAATCAAGTAGAAGCTGAAATTTTGTCACGCAGCCCGCACATTGCTGTTATCGCTGTAACCTGGCTTTACAGTGCTATACTTGATGAGGATGTGAAATATTTTTTAGGGACCGTGACACGAGCTTCGGGGGGTGTTGTGGTCATTTTTAAACAAAATATTGACGTCATTCCCTTGACGCAATGTCCGCACTCTGAATGCCTGTACCTCAAGGTTACTCTTATTGGTCGTGTTTTTAGTTTGTATGCTGTTTGTGAACCTCACGACTCGGAACCTAATTTTCTTAGAGAAACTCGAAATCACATGAAGGAATTCCACCACCACAAACGGGTTATCGCGGGTTATTTTAACTTGCCGGGCATTGACTGGAGAACCTCCGTTCACATGCTGATGCTTCAGCCGACATTAGTTCACTTTTCGACATATGCTCAATAACAACGTAGCTCAAGGAGTTCAACAGCCTACTCGGGTTACCACTAACTGGTGTTCATTGCTCGATATAGTGTTTTTTAATCGTTCTATTATCGATTACGACGTTGGTGGGAGCCCGGAATATCCGATCACGAAGTTGTAACGGTATCTTTTACTTTAGGTAGAAATACCTCTCAGGTTGTGCCTTCACTCAAAAATGTTAAAGATTACTCGCGTGCAAATGAGAGAGCTGTAGTTGAATATCTTGAAAAAAATCTTTTCGATTTTGGCCATGATGATGTTACATTAATATGGGACAAGTTTAAGAATATCTGTTTACACTGCATCTACCACTTCATTCCTAGCAAAGTTAAAAAAATTGCGAAGTATTCACCACGGATAACCAGGTTGAATGTACATTTGAAACGAAAGGCTAAACGCCTACGTCGCAAATGCAAATCCTCGCCTAAGCTTACCGACATTCGCGCAGCTCTATCAGATGCAATTAAGCATGCAAAACAGCAGTTTTTTAACACTACTTTGACTAGCTTCATAAAAGATATTCCACTTAAATTCTGAATTTTTATTGGTGCGCGAAAAAAAAGGTTAGCCACATTTCGTATAATGGTCACCTCTTAGCCGATCCCAATGTTATAGCAGACCACTTCAATAACTACTTCCACAGCGTTTTTTTTTTCACATTCTTTCCTGCGACTAAAATAAGCACGCATTGTTTCCTCCAGTGCCCAAGTTATCTCCTATTTTGGTGTCCTGAACATGCTTCTTAGGTTGAAAACAAAATCATCCCCTGGTCCCAATGGTATACCTAACGCCTTCCTTCGACGTTATGCAGAAACCTTGGCTAGATTTCTCGTTTCTATATTCCACGCTTCCCTTAGATCAGCTACTTTGCCTCCTATTTTCCCGTAGCCCGTGTTTTTGCCGTTCATAAAAAGGGTGATCGTCTTATCATTCCGAACTATCGGCCTATTTCAATAGTCTCTTCAGCCTGTAAACTTCTTAAACATATTGTATCAACTTGCAACTTGCATTTCTGATTTCCTGCACCAGCACAAAATATTGACCCTTTTCCAACACGGATAGTCACTGAACTATCCACAGTAGTTCACTTTCTTGCTTCCACTCTAGATAAACGCGGCCAGGTTGACGTCATTTTTGTTGATTTCAGTAAGGCCTTCAACTGCGTTCCACATGACAAACTAACTAATAAGCTACCTGCAATTGGGATTCCTCCTTTCCTTGTGGCATGGGTACTTCCTATCTCACTAACTGTAAGCAATATGTGAACTTTAATGACCACATTGCCGATGTCGTCCCAGTTACATCTGGTGTTCCACAGGGTAGCGTACTTGGGCCCCCACTTTTTTTATCTATTGTAATGATATTGGTGATGTTGTTGCTGAACCTGTACAAATACGTCTATTCGCCGATGATTGTACTCTGTTTAATAACGTACGCTCTTTAGATGACCAGACAGCCCTAAATTCTTCTCTTAACAGTATTCTTTCGTGGTGCAAGCAATGGGTATGAGAACTAATTAAGATAGATCAGTTTATCCTAGCATTACAAATAAAACTCATCTCCTCAAGTTTTGCTACATGATTTCCAAAAATCCCTTAGCTGAGGTAATGAATATAAGTATCTCGGTGTTAGAATTACTAACAACTTCGGCTGGAATACTCGTATCAGGAACATTTGCGCTTCAGCGTTCCGTAAGTTATGTCAGCTGAGGCATAAACTTAAAGATACTCCCTGTCATGTTAAATACCTGGCCTACACAACCCTCATAAGACATAAATTAGAATATGCTTGCCCAGTTTGGGATCCCTACACTAAAGTTAACATTATAAATCACGAGAAAATGTAAAGAAGAGCAGTACGTTTCATCTATTCAAAATATAACCGCCTTGATTCCGTATCTCAACTAATGCATACGAATAACTTCCAAACTCTTGAACTAAGGCGCAAGTTTCTTGGCTTGAAATTTCTCTACCAGCTGGTCAATAAAAAGCTGGGATTAAATAGTAGCTTGCACGTTAATCCACTTTCAACCAGAACTCGTCACACCAATGTCAAATCTCTAACCCCATTTTTTGCTAGGACTAACATTTTCAAGTTTTCACTTTTTTGTTACCCGTTTCTGCACTTTCTTCTGTTGAATCCTTCGAAGCATACTTTAGCCCAAATTCCACTGTGCTGAGCTGATGCCTAGCCCTTGATAAATAAATTCTTTTTTGTTTTGTTTTTATTTTTATACCTTGTATTATTCCTTACACAATTGTGACTCAAGTATTCTTGTATTTTTACGTTTCTTGTCCACTCCTGGTTGGGCTGTCAATTCTGCAGTATTTAATAAATAAAATAAATAAATCAAATAAACAGGCCTTTTGGCCTCTTGTATAAAAAGACGCCTATTTCATTGTCTTATAACAAAGGTGAAGGAGCGATACTAGAAAATTAGAAAATCTGGCCGACTTGACATTTTTGTGTCTATATAGAAGTGTTTTAGTATTTTACGTATATATTAGCATGTGTATGCTTTTGCCTTTGGAAAACTGCTGCTATCTGCAGCGCTTCAAGTGGTCGTTGACCGCTCTATCGCCTGGTGGACCCCCAACACTCCAACGTTGCAAAATAAACTTGAAACCCAAAACTCTACCAAATGTGCTTGTGTGAAAATCCAATGACACACTTCACTTGAACCATCTTCCCTTATCTTTGCTTCCAATTTACCCTAAGAGGGTTTATGACCTTGTCTAAAACAACACCGATTTTATTCTCTTATAAGAAAGGTAAAAGAGCGGCACTAGAAAATTGGAGAATGTCTCACTGACTTGAAGGCAAGCACAACTCCGTGAATGAAGAACGTATCATGACGCGAGAGGATTTCTCGAGGCAGCTGTGCATTATATTTTAGAGGAGATATGCGTGGCACCAAGCACTGCGGATCGGCCACTGGGCTGAAGGCACTCCTAACACGACTTTGGGGGGCCTTGTGAGAAAACAAAGCGGGGAGTAGAAAATGTAATTACCTAGGGATTTTCCCACATAACATTCTTCGCCGCATCCATGCACCTCCTACCCTTTAATCTTTTTTCTACTGGCCATACATCCCAACCAGCATTTCGCATCAATTGTCCTGATTACAGCTGACAGTGAACATCCACACGACAGAAGATGGTAGCTCGGAACCAAACCTCTGCACAGTAGCTGCGGAGACATATGGAACACTACCGATGCGGTTGTCTGAAGATGTCCACTAGAACTTGTAATTAGGTTTCTTGGTTGCCCTATAGTCTGTTGTGCCTTTCTGCACGGTGAACAGCCTTCAGAAAACCCTCCGCCTCATGCAGTCGATGACCTGGGACTCTCTTGACTATGGATTTTGCAATGCTGTCGAAGTTCCGACGCGCATAACGTCGACGGCAACCTGCATAGATGTTTGCATCACCAATGCTGATAAATGTAACATATATGCAGGGACTGGTGCCTGCGACATCAGCAATCATCTTCCATTATTCAATTTTGTTAACCGCGCTAGATCAGATGGCGTTTGCAGGCCACTTAATTTTGAGTGCCATCGCATTGATTCTAACACTGAGCAACTTTCGAAACGTGATTGCCGCCACTGACTGGGCGTATGTCTTATCTATGAGTGACGTCGAGAGAGCTTACGATGTGTTTTTATCTACAGTGAGAGCCACTTGTGATTCTTCCTTTTTTTGAGGCAAGCGAGAAAATGCAAAAATAGAAAACCATGGGTAACAGCGGAAATAACCCCTAAAATCAAATCAAGAGACAAGCTATTCGCACAGTTCACCAAAACACGATATCCTGCGACACTACGCACGTATAAAAAATACCGCAATCATTTCAGCCGAGAACTACAGAGGGCGAAACTGGAGTATTTTAGCAATCTTTTCGATCGCTCCCTGAGCAACAACGCGCGAGATCAATGGGACAAATCAAATTGCTTGCTTAACTTCCGGCAACACAGCGTTATGGCTTCCATTGAAAAAGATGGAAGGTCCTCTTCAGAAAAGAGCTTTCCAACCAGTTTAATCGGTTTTTTATCACTATCACACAATCGTTGTGCCCAGATAAAAATATTCATTATACCAGTATGGCACCAAGCGTCCAAGAAACTTTATGTATGTTTCCAACTACTGAATTACAAGTTATATTCGTGGTCCCAAATCTTCGATCGAGTAAATCTAAAGATAAGGATGTTTTCAAATTCAGGAGTTTAAATTTGTAATAGACCTATTTGCCCAATACTAACATGCATTTATAACCTCTGTTTAAGTACCAGTGTCTTCCCAAAACAAATGCGAAGTGCAAAGGTTGTTGCAATACATAACAGTGGTTCTGCCTCTAACTTTTCCAATTGCAAACCGGTATCTATCCTGCAAGTACAATATAAAGCCCTATAAAATCATTCATTGCAGATTGACTAACTTTTTATGCAAGCATTCTGTTCTTTTCGATTTTCAGTATGAATTTAGAAAGCTGCGATTCACTGAAATGGCAATAACTAAGCAAAAAGGGAATATATTCGACGCTTTTGAAGAAAAGCTCCTTGTGCTAGGAATATATGTTCACCTACCCGAGGCATTTGACTTCATGGACCACTCTGTACTATTTCAAAAACTGAGTCATTATGAAATTGAGGGAATTAATCAGTCATATATTAGTATAGTCCTACCTAAAGTACTGTAAGCAAATGGTGTGTTTTAATGAAATCGTGTCTGATGTCGAGCCAACCTTGTCTGTTGTACCACAGGGCAGTATTTTAGGGCCTCTCTTGTTTTTGGTAGTTTTAAATGACATTTTTCATAACCCTCTTTCGGTTCATTTATTAGCTTACGCTGATGATATCCCCATGCTTGCCACAGGAAAAAACACAGCCGAGCTATCACAGTGTGGAAACCAATTTTTGGATTATTTGCGTCACTGGTGGAAAATAAACCAGTCAATACGAATAAAACAAAAGATGTGATATACAGAACAAAGAATAAGGTAGTAAATGGTGATGTTGAATTAGTTCTAGGTAATGACAGAATTGGCATAGTATCCGGTGTGAAATGTTTTGGCGTTGTATTCTCCGAGACGCTTAATTGGGACATACCTGTTCATAATGCTAGATCAAAAATGAACAGACTAAACAGATTGTTATGACAACATAGGTTAACCGTCCCCAGTAAAGTTAAACTGCTAGTTTATAAGTCGTATATTTTACCTGTGATTACTTATTGCCACACGGTTTAGGGAACGATGACACAGCAAATAAAAATCGCCTTATCGCACAAAAACGAGCCGCAAGGTTGATAACTAATGTAACGTCGAATGCTCATACCGAAGAGTACTTCAGGCAGCCTAATATTGTTAGAGATACTACCTTGAATATGTTTAGGCTGATCTACATTTACAAAACTGCTGTAGCAAAGAACAATAGCCTCATGCTAATAATCTTTCTGTTAAGGCGCCATGAGGCTATCAATGATGTGGGTCACTCCATTTCATGGCCAATACTCCTCAGCGGCACCAAATATCGTACATCATCTTTGTTGTGGGATCTGTCAGTGTTTAAATATTCTCGAAGGTAATAATGTTTCTTTTAAATTGTTTTCTAAGCGAACGTTCGTGGAACTGAGCAATTTTTCTGAGTCTCCGACCGAATAGGATAACCTATGCGAATATTTTTACAGTACACTGTAAAGGACTTGTGTGAATTCACCATTCATACATGTGTATATGTATGGGGGTATGAATGTATATTATTGCATATGTGTGTGTGCATGTATACAGGGTGTCCCAGCTATCATGCACCAAGATTTAAAAAAAGAGTAAAGGCGTAACTCGAAAGAAACCAGGTGCATAATGTTTGCAGTACTGTGGAGAAGCGGGCAGTATTTTTTTCGTTAATGAGACTTAATTAACTAATTGTAATTAATTATATAACTCGAGAAATACTGTCCTAATCACTAAAGTGTCAATGAGGCACTTGCAGGTAACCACGATTGGCATCTAACTGCGGTATTTTCAGCGATGAACTAATTGCGTACACATTTATTCCGACCGATAAAGGAAACCCGCGAAATATGAAAAATACCACGTGACCGCGCCTCCGCGCGCACCGTAAAGCAACGCCCTCAAACAGGCTGCCTCTGAGTTAGCCAGAATGAAATAGACAAAAGAAAGAAAGAAGAAATCGCGACCGAGTTTGTTCCTTATCTGCACACGCGTCCCGCGAATCTTGCTGCTGCTGCTCCTTCCATGCATGCTATTATCAAGGTGATGCGCTGTCTCTTCGGGCGGGTAACACGCAAAGCAGTTGCTTTCAATCAGCTTTGTTTGGGGACGCTGCTTTACAATGCGCGCGTAAGCGTCGTCCCATGGTATTTTCCATAGTTCGCGGGTTTCCTTTATCAGTCAGAATAAATGAGTATGCAATTAGTTCGTCGCTGAAAATAGCGCAGTTAGATGCCCCTCGTGGTTAGCTACAAGTGTCTCATTGACACTTTAGTGATTAGGACAGTATTTATCGAGTTAGATAATTAAATACAATTATTTAATTAGGTCTCATTAACGAAAAAATTACTCTCCGCTTCTTCACAGTACTGCAAACATTATGCACTAGGTTTTCTTCGAGTTACGCAATTTCTCTTTTTTTAAATGTTGGTGCATGATAGCTGGGACACCCTGTATATATTTGTACATGTGTATATGCGATGCGTATATATAAATGAATGTCTACTTTGGCTTGACTATGTTGCCTTTAGAATAGTGCAATAAGAATTGTGGGATATTGCGTAAATATGTTGATTTAGAATTGTGCAACAGACGTTTGGTATCAATGTTACCACTCGTTTGAATTCGGTAGTTCTGCTAAACCTTAAATTTTGTAAAAGAATGTGGTGTACAAATGTCTGAATTTAGAAGTTGTGTTTGAAAACACTGCTGCTTTGAGGGGCATAAGGGGTCCTCAATCTTGCAGATTTTTCCGTTATGTCCTCTCACATGATGTACTTTGTATAAGAGAAATAAACATGCATCTGTAGCAGCACCAACGCAGGGAAGACGACGAAGCACCACTCTGGGGCTCACTGCGCGAGCCTCGTGGCGCGAGCAGTCAGTGCTTCCGGGGAACTCTGAGCGTTCGGCCAGGCATAGCTGCCGCTTGCCCGCCAGCTGCTGACGTGTTCCTAATATAGGTGTTCTGTGGCTCGGCGTTTTTATTTCCTCGTGTTGCCAGAAAATTCGTGACCACGGACATCGGACATGGCAGCCGACAATCAAACCGCTTTGGACGCCCAGCTCGGAGCCACTGCTGGAGATGACAGCCATCGAACATCCTCCGCCGCTCAGGGGGACGTGGCTGCACTTTCGCTGAAGCTTCCCCAGTACTGGCCTTAGGACCCACAGCTCTGGCTCGCCCAGGTAAACAGCCGGTTCGCCGTTGCTCGCATCACGTCGCAGAGCCAAAACGTCAATGGCCTCGCGTCTGCGCTGCCTCCTGAGATCCCAAGCGACCTTCGCCACCTGATTGTTTCACCACCGGCGACCGCCCCGTTTGACACCCTGACGAGGGAACTCATGCAGCGGTCGACAATATCGGAACAGCGAAAGTTGCAGCTTCTACAATCTGACGAACTCGGTGATCGGAAACCCTCACAGCTAATGCGTCGCCTTCAACAGCTCCTTGGAGAAAAGGAAGCCACGTTCGATCAAGCTTTGCTTCGAGAGCTTTTTCTTCAACGCCTGTCCACCTCCATCCGCATGGTGACGGCCACCGCAAGAGTTTTATCCATTTCTCAGCTGGCCCAACCTGCCGACTCCGTCATGGACGTTTCCACCCCTGTCGAATGTCCCGTGTTCAACTTATCACTCCCGGAACGTTCCGGGCCCACTACAGCGGCACCCACAACGCCGTCTCCACCTGCGCTGCAGAGCCTGCGTGAGGAATTCCGTGGGGAGATCACCAAGCTATCAGATGGGATCGCCGCTCCCTCAGCTCAGCGCCAACACTCCCTCGCCCGGCCGCTCCTTCTCGGGCCGCCGTTCGCCGTCGCCTTCCAGGCAGGGCATATGCCCGTATCATCGCAACTTTGGAAAAACAGCGTGGAAGTGCACAATCCTCTGCACTTTTCAGGGAAACTCCCCGTCGCACCACTAGAGGTGGTGAGTGGTGTCGGTTGCAATGTAAGCCGCTTGTTTTTTGTGACAGGCAAAACCACCGAACTGGGTTTCCTTGTCGACACAGGCGCTGAGGTCCGCGTAATACCATCCTCAACCGTGTTTCGCAAGCGCAGGGAAACCACAAGCAGCTTACAATCCGCCAACAAGACTCCCATTGCAACCTACAGAAAACAATCGCTGTCACTCAACATTGGCCTCCGGAGAACATTTCAATGGATTTTTCTTATCCCTGATGTGGCCTACCCCATTCTTGGTGCAGATGTCTTGCGTCACTGCAACTTGTTAGTTGACATGCACCGCAGGCACCTCATGTATGCTACAACGCACCTCTCTGTGCTTGTATTGGCATCGAAGGAACCACTCTTGGCGGTCGCAAGCACCTCATCGAAGTCGGTCTATGACAAGCTTCTTGAGTAATTCTCGTGTCTTCTGCGACCTGCCAACTTCCTCCTCGCCGTGCGCCTTGACGTCACTCATCCCATTGTCACTACGGGCCCTCCCATTCATGCTCGAGCTCGACGCTTACCGCCTGATCGCTACAAGATCGCACGTGACGAGTTCGAACACACGCTTGAGCTCGGAATAGTTCGACCGTCGTCGAGCACTTACGCATCCCCGCTGCACATGGTTCCAAACCCGTCACCTGGCGACTGGCGTCCCTGTGGAGACTACCGGTTGCTCAACAACGCCACTGTTCCTGATCGTTACCCTCCGCACATTGCAGACTTCTCAGCACCACTGCATGGGGCAACGATTTTATCTAGGATCGACCTTGTAAGGCCTACCATCAGATTCCTGTGGAGCCGGCAGATATTCCAAAGACGGCAATCATCACGCCATGTGGACTTTTTGAGTACGTGCGCATGCCTTTAGGCCTTCGCAACGCTGCACAAACTTTCCAACGGTTCATTGACGCCATGACTCGAGGATTACCTTTCTGCTTCGCTTATATCGATGACTTGCTTGTGTTCAGTAGCGAGGTAGAACAACACATCGAGCGCCTTCGCCTACTCTTCAGTCGCCTTACCGAATATGGCCTTATCGTCAATAGAGCCAAGTGCGAGTTCGGTGCTCACGAGCTGGACTTAATCTGCCACCGTGTAGAGAAGAATGGCATTCGCCCTTTGCCATCAAAAGTACAGGCCATCGAAAACTTTCCGCAGCCATCTTCCATACACAAACTCCGCGAGTTCCTTGGCCTCCTACATTTTTACCGCCGTTTCATCTCGAACTGCGCCGCTCTCCTCCGCCCACTGACAGACATGCTCACGGGAAACAAACCAAAAGCATCTCCACTCACTTGTTCTCCAGAAGCACTAACCGCTTTCAAGAATGTAGACCAAGCTGTCCCAGGCAACCCTTCTCGTTTATCCGAGACCGGGAGTTCTGCTTTGCCTAATGACCAATGCATCTGACGCAGCAGTCGGAGCTGCCCTGCAACAGTTTGTGGACAATGCCTGGCAACCCCTTGCTTTCTTTTGCCACCAGTTGTCACCCGTGGAGTCAGGCTACAGCACTTTCGGAAGAGACCTCCTTGCAATGTACATGGCTGTACGTCACTTCAGGCACTTCTTGGAGGTTCGAGAGTTCCATATCCAGGCGGACCACAAACCTCTGACCTTCGTCATCTGGTCGAACTTCACCAAATTTTCACCCCGTGAAACCTGCCATCTGTCTTTTGTCGCAGAATTCACAACGGACATACGGCACGTGCAAGGGCAGGACAACGCTGCCGCGGATGCACTCTCACGTGTCGCCGGAATCTCCAGTTCCCACAACTCGGCTGACGTCGACTTCACCGCACTCGCATCAGCGCAACAAGATGACGCCGAAATAATAGCCCTTCGAAAAAAACCCGGAGCCCTGCACCTTTCTGAAGTACCCATCCAATCGTGTGCTGTCCCGGTGCTTTGCGAAGTTTCCACGCACACCCCGCGTCCACTCGTCCCGGCGAATTTGCGACGCATTGTTTTCGATGCCTTCCATAGACTATCGTACCCTGGAATACGGGCCTCGCAACATCTGCTGACGACCTCCATCTGCTGACCCACACGACGACCTCCAAAAGTATCCTTCCGGCTTACCCCACGGCTCCGCCACTAGAGGGGGCCTCCTGTAGCAGCATCAACACAGCGAAGACGACGAAGCAGCACTCTGGGGGTCACGGCGCGAGCCTCGTGGCGCGAGCAGTAAGTACTCCCGGGAACTCTGAGCGTTCGGTCAGGCATAGCTGCCTCTGGCCCGTCATCTACTGACGTGTTCCTAATATATGTGTTTGTGGCTCGGCGTTTTTATTTCCTCGTGTTCCCACGCATCCATCCATCCATTTATCCATCCGTCCGCCAATCCATCCATCCATCCATCCATCCATCCATCCATCCATCCATCCATCCATCCATCCATCCATCCATCCATCCATCCATCCATCCATCCATCCATCCATCCATCCATCCATCCATCCGTCCGTCCGACCGTTCGTCCGTCCGTCCATCCATCCATCCATCCATCCATCCATCCATCCATCCATCCATCCATCCATCCATCCATCCATCCATCCGTCCGGCCATCCGTCCGTCCGACCGTTCGTCCGTCCGTCCATCCATCCATCCATCCATCCATCCATCCATCCATCCATCCATCCATCCATCCATCCATCCATCCATCCATCCATCCATCCATCCATCCATCCATCCATCCATCCATCCATCCAACCATCTGTCCGTCCGTCTGTGAAATACCAAAGCGTCCTACGCTGCATACAATATAATTTCTGTTGCGGATGGTCACTTGAACTATTAGGCCGGTTAACTGCAAGAACCCGGTAAAAAACCATGCCAGCCGGGTTATTCGTTCAGCTTGATATTATTATAGGAATGTCATATTTTTGCTTGCCTATGCAGTTCGCGCTAACTCTTGGGAATGAGTTATCCGAAGAATGCGGGGTTTACAGTGTACCAACATGTGTGTCATGTGTCAAGGGTGGCCCCGGAGATGGGATATACAAAAAACACTCCAAGAAGAAAAAAAGGAACAGAAACGGAAATTTGTAGTGCGCGCTAGGAACGCACCAATGAACGAAGCCGCGCCTAAACATTGAGGCCTCATGGCCAAACGTGGTAGCGAACTGTTTAGCCAATCAGAGAACGCCGCGCCGACGCAAGTGGCATGTTGTACAAATATGAAAACGATAACGCAAGGAGCTAATCAGAGTGTGCCGCGATCAAGCACACAGGGGTTAAAAGCGGGGCGCACCAGGAGAAGGGAGGAGGCACGCAACGAGTAGGCGGAAGAAGCACTATAAGAACGAGCCAGGGGACGCGGCGAGGCCAGCGGTGATGCCATTCGAGCCTAGGCAGGATCGGGCTGACTTCACATCGGCTGCAGCGTTCTAGGCGCTCCACCAACCTGTGTCTTGGTGGCCCCAGTGGCATCGGTCGGGCTCCAGCTGTTCAGCGTCCACGCTCCATCGACCTTCGCTTCGACGGCCTGGAAGGGCTACCTTCGTGTCAATATCTACCTGGGTAACCCCGAAGGCAGCGGCTACCTGGGGCAGCCACCGAGGAAACAAGTCGGGACGCGCGGAGCCTACGTCGTCCAAGGATCGACCACACGCATCGAACACCGGCATCAACA
This sequence comes from Haemaphysalis longicornis, assembly GCF_048455015.1. NCBI lineage: Eukaryota > Metazoa > Arthropoda > Arachnida > Ixodida > Ixodidae > Haemaphysalis > Haemaphysalis longicornis. The sequence continues at coordinate 16,126,761 of NW_027526266.1, forward strand.
AGAGACGTCGACGGCTACCATAAGGTCTCGGAAGCGCAAAGCTGCAAAGTCAGCGCCGGTGATACCGGGGTAGGCCAGTCCATTAGCGACGCAGTCGTTGGACACAACAAGGGAGTTGCGGGGTGAAACGAGTTAACTAAGACGATGTAATGAGTGTAGTTGGACTAATTGTGCGGAATTGTTGTAGAGACTTTTGCGTTTTGACCTAACTTGCATTTTGACATTTTTAGTTAGGTGTTTGAGTTTTAATAGGTTGTTTCCAAATAACTGCATGGGTGGTTGGCGTTAAGGTTTATCCAAGTGTGCATTAAATGTGTGTTTTGTTAAACCCGTCAGTGGATCTCCTGCGCCCAACTCTCTGAGGTTTGCAAGACACCCTCACCATCCACAACGGGACCATATGTTAAATGAAAAAAATAATACGTTGAAAGAATTTCTCGGGGAGCAGCATGTGCCCATGTGCGTAACGTTTTGGGGGATATGGACGGGGAATTCAGGCAGTAAGGGATTTTCAAACGGACGCTGTAGGCAACGGCCCTCACCGTACAGTAGGCAGCTCTCAGTGGGAAAGGAAAGAGCACTCTATGAAAAAAAGTATTGGAAAACGTTTGCTACCAGTGCGTTTTTGCGACTGAGCTTTCAGAAAGCAAATGTGCCATGGGGGCTGCAGTTAGCATTAATAAACTCCCCAGAAAACTTTGGCCAATAATGCAATCATACTCACTTGATGGTGGCATTGCGAACCCAGTCTGCGAGTAATACACAGGACGTGATTTGTAGCACTTTTTTATTACATTGTGCGCATAGTTGAAGAATCACACTCCTGTTGGACCACTAAGTATCAATCACTCGACAAAAAAAAGAAGCTTCCAAGTTTAAAATTAGTGTATTCAATTGCGTTGTGCTTTCTACCTTCGTTTCTCCTGGGAATTTTTAATCACTTTTGGTATTTTTTTAAGCACGATGAAACCTCCCCGCACTGTGGCGAAATGCACTGGGCACCTCTTCAAATTTGAGGTATCCTCGGGAAGCACACGCGGCGGGTGAGGGTCGAAGTCACGTAAGGCATCTGTTCTGTGCCGTAAGTGTAATGCTGCGAGGGATTGTTTACTTCGAAGGAGAGCGCCACAACACGATAAGCTTCCATCAACATGGCCAACAAGTCGTCGGATCCAGTGCTGGTTTCCAACACACAGCAGAAAGCTTGCACGAACAAAGAGCCGTTCACTCCAGTTCCGCAAGAAAAGTAGCCTGCGCATAGGGGTATAAAACATGGCAGTGTAGTGGCGAGAATTAGGAGCCCAAAAGACGTATGACACTAGTTTTCTCTTGTAAAGACATCACGGCACCAACTTGCCCAGCTTGCGACCGTTCTGCTGAGAAATCTCCTGGTGGCCATCTAGAGTTCCAAAAGGCATTTTTAACGGATCTAGTCAGAGTGAAGTAAACACCGCCGCGAGAATATTTCCAATCAGTTCTGAACAGTTGTACACGAAGGGCTCGCGTTTGCTCATTCTACTCGCCATGATTCAGCACCTGCTTGTTGAGACTTGAGAGTGAGTTTTTAGGCACTCACGCTTGGTCACTTTAGAAACTTTGCAAGCGATGCTATAAGAAAGCCAACGGCACCGACTACACATGCAGAACATGTGAGGGCGAACAACAGTACTTGAGTAGCAAAATGGATCTCATATTACGACCACTTTCATGAAAAAAAGGTTTTGGGTACTCCTCCAGAAGGCTGTTCACTTGTGCAACCAGTATCCGCGACACAGCTACATGTATACCTTCTCTTATCATACTGCCTGTCTTGAGCGCTGTTTATTCCTTTTTGGATGATATACAAACAGATTCATTTGCTCCGAGCCTTTGCCCGAAGGGAACGCGATATTGATTGATTGATTGTGGGGTTTAACGCGCCGACGCAACGCAGGCGATGAGGCGCGCCGTAGTGGAGCGCTCCAGATTAATTTTGACTACCTGGGGATCGTTATTGTGCACCGAAGTATCGTACACACGGGCGTTTTTGCTTTTCGCCTCCATCAGAAAAGCGGCCGCCGCAGCCAGGAATCGAACCCACGACCTCGTCCTCAGCAGCGCAACGCCTGGAACGCAATATTGACGGAACGCATTGCCTCCTGCTTGATTGCTGTGTGAAAGTGCATACTGTCTACACGTGTGGCAATGAAGTGGTGAAAGGGACTACCAACCGGTTTATGTCGAACACACGGTCGCTAGTGCGGATGAGAGACGGTATTGTATATAGTTAGGAACACGTAAACAATTTTATATTATTCCGCAACGAGTAATTGTAGTGTGCTTTCAAGAGTAGTTAAAATTGGACACTTGAAAGATGGTAAAGATCAGTGCCTAAACTGGTCAATTACAACGCAGGTGCATCACGCAACTTAAATTGTTTTGCAAGCTCAAACTAGGCAAATTGCACCAAAATAAACAACATTTTTGGGGTAAGCTCCTGCACGTTTGACATTTCTATAGTTTGTTGGACGCACCGTTAAAGCCCTCTACCGAAATGAAATCGAAATCTTCTATGTTGACGGGCTCAGGAGTAAAATGTTCCATACAAAATTCTTCTAAGTAGGCTACTTGTCACTGTTTTAGTTTGAATTAAGTTCTGAAGAGTATATGTATTGGTATTGTTGTGCACATGTAAACGTAATTGGGATTCTGATTCGGTGTCATAGTTGCCAGCATTTTTTTTCGGCGGTCTCTATCATACCGGGAGGCTGGCAGATCTAACAATCCCGTTTTCGGACGTTCTTAGGCATTATCAGCAGAGATGTGTCTTCGAAACGGTTACAGAGATGCATTTGTGCTGAGGGTAGAGAGCATGGACTCAATAAAAATCGGTTGGCGGTCGCTAAGCTACTAACACTTAAGACAGCGCAAAAAAGTGCCACCTCGTCGGGGCGGTTTGGACGCGATGCTTTATACAGCACTTATCACGGGTGACTATGACCTGCTTGCGTTAATAATCACACGCTGCACTGCGTGCGTAACAGGTTCTTTATTATGTCTCTTCAGCACGACCTTCAGAACAGCCTTATGATCGGTGCGATACACACTGGGACTACGTTTTCACCGCAGTTATATTCATCGTGAGCGTTAAGTCAACGCACGTTCCACGGATGGTAGTCCGTTGTTTGGTAGCGGTGTTGCACACGAGTCGAAGCTCTTAAAGACGAAATGGACAAGCCACTGGCGCGCACACGGCCGCTACACACGACGTGGGTGGAGTGCCCAGCCGCGCGAGAGGTCGCGTGTCGCTATAACATGTTATTCAGCGAGAACGCAGGGGCTAAACCCGCAACTGTGCTCTGTGAGGGCACCGTCTGTCTCCGCTGTCCCCGCGTGTGCTCGTGGCTCAATTGGTAAGACACGCTTTCGCTACACAATTCTCTGGTGCCGAAAACCCCCAGCCGTCTGGTGCCGCCGACTCGCGCCATGGAATCGCTTCGTCGCCGCCGGGGAGTTCTTCGCGCCACCGTCACGAAGAAGATGACGGCACTCGACGCACTCCTGCAGAACCCGGCGGCACTGACTCTCGAATTTCAGACGCTTCTGGACATAATTCTCGACAAGCAGCGAGCCTTGCACGAGCTGGACAGCCAGATTCAGGCGGCTCTCGCGGCAGTCGGTCGTAGCCATCTTGGATAGCCGGACGTCTGGTCTCCTCGTTCGCTTTCGCTACACTATTCTCTGGTGCGGAAACCCGGGAGCTCTGGCTGCGTTTTTCTATCCTTTGTATGTTCCATTTCTAGCGGTGCCTGTAATTTCTTTTTGTTTGTTTGGGGGGGTTTTCTGTTGACATCGACGGTCGCGAAAGACCGTTTGGCTTGAACACGTAGAAAGCTTCGGTTTAAAATCCGTGTACATGTTTTTGCTTCATGTGGTTGGTTGACGAAACCATTCAAAACTCATTTCCTGGTCAGCCGCGATACCAGCCTGACTGGGCCAGGAGGTGCAGGGTGTATCAGATGCGGACAACTGAAATGGATGCTAGGAGATCGAGCATATTGCAGCTACAGGGGTGGAGGGATGTTGTAGTCAGTGTAGATGTGCTTCTCCAAGCATGCAAGTGATCAATTACCTGGAACAGTCGAGCAGGCAACTAGGACATCGGCGTCAGCGGGTGTACGGGGTTCCCGGTAGCGGGCTCGTATGCCGACGATAGCTTCCACCTCCTCAACACGGCCTCCACTGCAGGCCTTTAGGACATGATGGAAGAAAAGACAACAAACGAAGGTTCAAACTTGGCCTTATTCGCGTGAGGAATATTAAATACAAAGCAAACAAAATAATGGGCACCAAGGTTATTTCGGCTTTCTCTTAAGGCCGCAAGACAAGCAGTGCAAGAACGAGGGGCTCCAGCTGCCACAATCATGGATGACGTCACGGCGACAAAACTGCACTCACCTGATACTAAGCTGAATGTACAATTTATTAAGCCTCGGGCATAAATAGAAGGTCTCGTAAAAAGAAAATAAAATAACTGAAATGAAGAACGCAGCATGGTAAGACATCTATATGTTCACCTAATGTGTGAAAAGTGTGCGTGCCAGAACCAGCTTCTTTAAACATTTTGGCCGCGCATCTGTTCACTTCGCTGATAATGTCCTTCAACAAAGGACAGTCTTCTGCGGCCTCTATATTTAAATTTTTCTTTTCTGTCACAGGTCACGTTGTCACGCTCCTCCCCTCCCGTTTCACTCCTCCTACGACAAGCAAGGTCGAGATTAGTTGAGGTAATTCGGTTTAATTCAAGTATTCCGCGTTCCACTGCTTGCGCGCCACCAAGCGGAACCAGTAGCTTGATTGATTGTAGGGTTTAACGCGCCGACGCAACGCAGGCGATGAGGCGCGCCGTAGTGGAGGGCTCCGGATTAATTTTGACCACCTGGGGATCTTTAACGTGCGCCGAAATCTCGCACACACGGGCGTTTTTGCTTTTCGCCTTCATCAGAAAAGCGGCCACCGCGGCCGGGAATCGAACCCGCGACATCGTGCTCAGCAGCGCAACGCCTTAGCCACTGAGCCACCGCGGTGGGTGGAACCAGTAGGTTAGTCCGAAATACTTTCAGGGGGTATCGTACCCTGTCAGTAAAAAAATAAAGATAGTCTGCTCCGGAACGATATTTTATTTTTCGTTTTCCTACTTTTTCTCTTTTCACATTTAAATTTACCCTCTCAGTGCCGAATTACAAAAAATGGTCGTAAGAAATTTAACGCCCTAACGTGAAGCCCTCATAAACCTAGTACATTAAAAAATAAAACGAAAATACAAGGCTACGTTCGAGCATTATAATTTTATTGTATGATTCCAAGTAGGATCCCTTGGACGCAGTGGGTGTGAAATATGTCACCAACTACACACAGTCTGCGGTGCGCCTAATTGTTGTGGAAGTCCTTGAAACCGTTTTTTTCCCTGTTCAGGAGGAAGTGCGTTTTGCATTTCAGGCAGAGACTGCTTTAGTGAGACGTAACAGAGCTTAAACCTTCGTTTTTTGCCCGCGTGAATAGTCCAATAACCCATCATGTCAAGATGCACATCTTGGACTGGTAGTGGTTGAAGTGGTGCTCTTCAGGAAGGAGAAGGAAGAAGAGTGAAACTTCATTTTATGATGAGAATAAAAGAGAGGGCCTGCGGCCCTATTCCGGGAACCCATTGGTAAAGGCCACCGCTCTCGCCCTCTGAGCTAGAGCCCTTTGAGACTCCAGCCCCTAGCAATTAGGCAGGGCTGCCTCCCATGCCTGTCCGGTAGGGGAAGGGTTGGGGGATAACGCAGGGTTGCTCTGGCATGCCCACACCATGTGGAGGGTGTCGGAAACCTTGCCACAGTGCAGACACGGCCCATCTGTTTTAGGGTCGAAGTGCTTTGCTACTACAGAGCACATAAATGTGTTCGTCGGCAGGCGCCGCAGTATTCGCTCATCGACCTTTCTCAGACCATTTTCAGGGGCTGGGTAAAGCCGGCGTTTATCGCAGTAATGTTTTACGATTTCTCTAAACCGCCGTCGTTTGCTAATCTCCGAGCCGGGAGAGCTTGGGTGAGGCGCCCGGTGGGTAAGCGCTCGGGCAGCCGCGTGCGCGGCCTTGTTACATCTCAGACCCTGATGCACCAGAGACCACGGACCACACCACCCATTTTAAAATACTGTAGGCCAACGGTCGTGCCGTGCCCGCTAAATAACTTTCACCGGCTCGGTGCGAGACCGTGATTGATGGCCTTGACATCGGGTCCGAGGGGGCGAACGCTATAGCAATCACCTCGGCTTGCGTGAACTTAGAAGCCCGGTAGGAGAGCCAATCGCCTTGATGGTCCCTGTGAATTGCAGCGGCAGTGAAGAACCCCAGAGGCGACGGTCCTGCCACATCAACGTAGGACACACCTCGCCTATTTCCGTGTCTCCTTTCCAGGGTCCTGGCGAGTGCTTCCCTCCTGCAAACGTGAGTGTGCTTTTCCTTGTTACGCCGAAGTGTATGCACCCAGAACCTGTGCCGCCACAACTCTGAGAGTTTGCACGTCTCCTCTGGGGTGCAATCGTGTTTGATTTGTAGGCGGTCAAGCAAGTGGCGCCCCCACGGCGTCTGTGCGAACCGCGTGTACTGATTTGTGAGATGAGCCTCTTTCAAGTCTTGGTACGAATTGAGCACTCCCAGCGCCGATAACCTGGTGTTGGAGGTAGCCACCAGGAGGTCAAGGGCTTGCTTGGTGGCCTTCTTCAAGATGACGTCAATGCGATTGTCGTGTTGTTTGGTCGTACGTAGGTAGGGTACGGAGAAGAGGATTCTACTAGTTACAAAGGCATGGGCGAGCCGGAGCGCGTTCCTGCCCCGTAACCCACCGCACTTGTTGGATGCGCCTTGTATCATCTGTCCGACCTGTTAACCTGTTCGCTTCAGTTTGGCAATGGTGGTCTCTGGGCTAAGTTCGTTGTGAATAAGTTGACCGAGAATCCTGATTTCTTCCACTTCTCTGATAGGACCACCTGTTAAAAAGGAGATGTACAGCCATGTGTTGTCTTTAGGATTGAGTTTAGTGTGCAAAAGTTCTGATTTTGTTGTTGCACATTGGAGGCCGCAGTCGTTAGCAAAGCTTTCAACAATGCTGGCAGCCCTTTCAAGGCGGTCCTCCATTTCCCCAAGGCTGCCTTCTGTGCTCCAGATTGTTATGTCACCGGCGCAAAGGGCATGGTGCGGCATGCCCTTTGTGCGGCAGCTGCATCATAGCTGTTGTGCGGTAGCTGCAAACTAATTTGTGCGGCAGCTGCATCATAGTGACGTTAAAGAGTAGCAGCGGCGAGACCGCTCCTTGTGGAGCACCCCTTGTACCCATGTAATATGGACCGTACTCCTCATCTTTAATCCAAAGGAATGCTTGACGTTTGGAGAGGAAATCTCTGACGTATGCGAAGGCTTTCCGGCCACTATTCGTTGTGCTTAAGTTTTCTAGTATGCTGCTGTCCCGGACGTTGTCAAATGCCCCCTTGAGATCTAGGGCAAGGATGGCTTTATCGTTTTTTCGCATTGTAGTTGGATGAATTACGTTGCGCTGTAGCTGGAGAAGGACGTCCTGTGCTGACATATTTGGGCGGAACCCGAACATAGTGTCTGCAAAGAGGCCCGTGGACTTAATGTGTGGAGAGAAATGATCCCCGACCATTGCCTCCATGAGCTTACCCGCGCATGAGATGGGCGAAATTGGCCTGAGATTATGAATATTAACAATTTTTCCTGATTTGAGTATAGAAGTGACCAAGGAGGACTTCCATTCTTGGGAGAGTGGAAGGCCTTCCCAGATTTGATTTAAGAAATGTAACATTTGGACGTAGGCCAGGTCCGAGAGGTTCGCCAATAGTTGGACTGTTAAACGGTCTCTTCCCAGGTCTGTACCTCTGCGCATCGTAGCTAAAGCTTCCCGAAGGTCTTGTAGTGTAAAGGGGACATCAATGTCTGGGTTCTGCTTGCCTGCGTACTGGTACTCAGGTCTACTGGGGTCTTCCGTGTGCCAGAGATATCAGTCAGATAGAGTATCCGCGATTTGGGTCGTCGTACCTCGGTACCCTTGTAGGGCTATTGGGAACTGACGACACGTTTCCCCTCTCGTTGGGTCAATGAAACTACGAAAAAGGCGCCATGTCCTCTTTGATCACATTGACACGCGCACCCGAATTGCATCTTTCTATCCAATTTCCGTCGCTGAGTTGACAGCGTATTCCACCGCTTTTCCAGTTACTTCACTGATGCGGGCTCGCAGCTTGCGATTAAGTTTGTTTTTTCCATCTTTTAGTAAGGCTCCGTCGTGCCTCCCACATATGCATCAGATGGTTGTCAACAGTTGGGTTGTTTCCGGTGGTCTAATTGTTGTAACGACTTGCTCTTAAGCAAAGTGTGGTATAAAAAAAAAGTCTTGCTCTTGTAAGGCGGTGATCTGTTTTGCCCACTCCGTATAGCTGTCTGTGAGGAGAACACCGGAACTTGTTGCAGCCTAAATTCCTGCCAGTTGGTTAGTTCGGCATGGCCCCGCTATCTTGTAGCAGCCTCCGCCAAGAGGGTAATCCTAAGGAGGCAATGATCGCTGCCAAGTGTCTTCTCCAGGTTTTCCCAAGTAGCGTCGGTACTATTTCTAACTAGCCATAGGTCGGGACACGTGTCGGGAGTTACCGAGTTTTTCATACGCGTGGGGCATGCCAGGTCCGTGAGTGGCATAAGTCGAAGCGTGGATATTAACTCCGCTAGCTTACGTCCCCAGGCCTGCTCGAAGTGGTATTCCCAATGAAGGCTCGGGGCGTTAAAATCCCCAACAATCACGAGGGGCAGATTTAGGTGCTCGATAGAAAACTTCGTTAAAAGTTATGCGGGGCTTGCGCGGGCGACTGTAAATGTTGAGCACGTGTATTGGGGGATACAAGTGCTCAACGAACGACGTGAGTTGTGCCTGCTCTTAGTAGAGCTCTCTTTCTCTGTCTCTCTCTCTGGCGCAGAATCGCCGATTTGAGCGTGGTTTTATATAACGCGTGCCTTTGAAGGGTGCTTCAGAGCGAGCCATTTCATGCAGCGGTGAAGGTAGCGAAACCTAGTTTTAGCTATACCGCAGGCTCACAAATAACTTTCTCTCTCTTCTTCACACTTTCATCGCTCACATAAGATAGACATCTTAGTTTGCTACGCCGATTCCTTGTCATCACATCTGTCCCAGTGGCAAAACGTGTGGCTTGGCTCCAGTACATCTTGTACGATGGTAATTTCAGTACTCCGGAGACGACATGAATTCCTTCAAATTCCTCCATTTCTTTCGCATTTGTAGTTACTGAGTACCCTCGATTCTGCAAAGAGTAGAGGTATGTTTGTTCCACAGGATTGTTCAACACATTCTCGTCCCCAAGACAGTTTGTAAAAGTATAATATGGAGAGAGAGAATCGTGTGATCGTGGTCCGATTGTTCACAAAAATCTGCAAGCACAGCATCCATATCGCCACTTCTCCGATTCAATGCTTTCTGTGTAGGCTCATTTACAGTTTTTTTTGCCAGTTGAGCAGGTACTGCTGATTGTCCAGAAGATTTTTCGCCCACGGTGCTGTCGGTATTCTCATTCTCGTCACAGTAGTCAGTTTCGATATCAAGGCCAATTTCAGTTAGGCTCCCTTCTTGACAGCGGAGTTTCGTTGAGCAGTCAGCTTTGCGGCATTCTCTTAATCGTTATCATCAGAGGTGTCCAGATCTACCTATATCCGACTCGTCGCCCCTTGAGGAATAAGGAGCGCAGTTGGTGAACGCTTGTTTTTCCCTTAATTAAAAACTTGCCATGCGGACGCCCACCATCTGCATAAAAACAACATTAAAAAATTAGAACCACACTGAAGCACAAGAACACATTTCAAATGGAGAAAAACACAAACGCATAACCTAAAATACTGGCTGGGGCCTATTTTAGCTATCGTTGGATATGCAAAGCAAAACCTTGGCTTAGTCTTGTTGAGTCTTGGTTTCGCTTGGTTAACCTTTGATTTGGCTGTATTGCCGACCACGTCTCAAAGCCGTTCGGTTCCGTGCAACGCTCACAGAAGGAGGCCGGGAGAACGCACCATTCATTCTTGGCGAAGGCGCAGTTCCTCTTTGCCGGGCGCGAGACCAGTCACGTTGCCCGAAACGACCCAGGGACGCATGCATGCGAGGCTGCGGAGGTGATTGGCTGCCTCTGCCGCAGCGGCGGTATCGACCGCTGTCAGCACCCGCAGGCGCCAATGGCGGGCCCGCTTTATCACGCGATGCGCGTCGAGGGGTGTGCCTCCCGTGAAGAGGTCATTAGCGCATCCTACACGATATAGCCGTGCGAAAGTCCAGCTTTAAAGCTGCTTTAAAAGAGAACGACACGCCATAGAGACGCCGGTGTCTGCTGAGCACTGAATGCGTCACGCTTAGCAAAATAACCCTGCCGGTCCCGATGAGTCTATTTAGAATAGTAGTTATTCTCGCAATGTTTTCAAGACGTATGAGCCTCTGTCCTATACATAGTCGATATTTTGGAGTTAATTAGGTCCCCCTAATGAAGATCACACAAACAAAACAATCAAAAATGTTTCCCATCTCCAAAGCAAACGAAGTTGCTCAGATGACGGCTGTAAAAAACACCACGGGAAAATGTGCTTCGACTGGTATTAGATAGCGGCACTTGCTGACAAGTTGATGGTTGCAGGTGGCTGTAGATAAAAACCTAATGTTGCTGTTTGGGAACGTTTTGCTAGAAAAATACGTGCTCAGAACGTTTCCACGTTGGCTTACGTAATGTGGTTTCCATTTGGAATCACAGGGACATTATATATGAAGTGTCGCATCATCTGCCTCTAGTTCAGAGCCTGCTTCGCCGGCATCAACACCACCACGAATGGCGTAGAGAGGTCCTCGCCGAGCCCAAGCGGGCCTGCAGCAACAGCTGCCCACTCATACCTCAAGCTCTTCATGGCAAGTGCTGCTAGATGCTGCGCGGTCGTTCCTGGCTCATTTCAAGTCTTTCGTGGTCCGCGCGATTATAACATTACTCGATGTCGTTGCTTTCATCATACAACACTGGCATTGAGCAGCGGCACAACAATGCGCCTACAAAATATCCGGAATCAGGGGGACCATACTTCAGTGGAATGCATGCGGACTTTACCCAGGATAATCTGACCTCCGGCAGTTCATCAGCAAGCACCATTTCCCAATAATCGGCATATCGGAATCTAACCTGCGCTCCTGGGTTAGAATTTCTGGATATTCGCTCTCGGAATCCACAAACGACATGAATCGAAGCAGGGTCCTACTAGCAATTCGCAATGACCTCAAATTTGTTGTCCACAGTGTACCCCAGTACTCTTCTAATGAAAACGACGTGGCTACGGTGCAACACAAGGCCGTACAATTCACAGCCATCAATGGCTACATACCTCCTAGAGCGCGCTTTGACACCAAGCCTTTGCTTTCTATTCTGGCCAACACGCCACCACCTCATGTGCTGACGGGTGACTTCAATGCGCATCACCCACATTGGAGCAGCAGAAGCACATCATCTCGGGGAAACCACATTCCTAACGTCGCTACCACCGTTGGATTGCGGGCAGCGCCAGATTGGTCCATGGAAAATCATCGAGTGTCTTTGATGTGACGCTGATATCGTACATCCCTGCTGTTATCTGCGTCGTGGTTTGCTGGCGTAAACAGCTTTAGAAGTGACCATTTGCCCACATATACAATCATCAGGGGAATCTGTGGAGGTCCACAAAAACTCAGGTTTCATGGCACAAATTGTAAGAAGTTCAGAGATTCTCTGGAGGACAACAGTGCCACTCTTAACACACACGAGAAGTTCGGTGACGCTGTTTCGAACAAGAAGGCTGCATCTGAAAGACGCTGTTTTCTCCCCCAGGTGGTGTAAGCAGTAGACATAGAGTACGAGCGACTTCGTGCAATTCGCACGAGAGCAGAGCGGCGAGCATAAAAAACGGCGTCTCCGGATGATATTACAGACGCTAGACGGGCACAGACACGCGTCCAAAGACCCATTTGCAAGCTGGAGAATAGCGCTGGAGTGAGTTCTGCTCTCTGCTGAATCCGCGCAAACCACTCACGCGTATCTGGCAAAGATTTCGCACCTTGAGAACTCCCCCCAAGTCCACTTCACTCCGTTCTCAGCCGGGGCTCTTCAGTAGGGCGTCAGTGAAGTGAGCGTTGCCGAGAAATGCTGCACTAAAATCACCACTCCGTCCAGCAACAGGGTAATTTCGGAAGTGTCCGCGTTCTGCTACTCCACCGCGAACGCAACGCTAATGGATGAACCCTTCGCCATTCAAGAGATTACCACGGTGTTGGGAAATCTCAGCTTCTCTTCATCTCCGGTCGCTGACGGAATCCCGCATTTGGCTTTACGCCAATTGGGCACAAAAAATATTCAGCAGTTGCTCTCCCTCTACAACCAATCCTGGCAGAACGGGCAACTTGAAGCCTCCTCGATTGCCCGAGTCGTAGCGATTCTCAAACCAGGAAAACCGGCAACGAATATAGACTCTTATATACCAATTGCACTACTAAGTTGTATTGGCAAGGAAATGGAGAAGATGGTGCTGGAACGAGTTGTTTTGGACCTGGAGAATCGAGAGAGTTATCCATTGCAAATGTCACCGTTCAGGAGAGGGCGTAGTAGCGTAGAAACCATCCTTTCCTTGGTGTGAGATATCCCCCGTCAAAAATCAGCTGGAAAAAGCACTATAACTTTCTTCTTTGACATCAAAGCAGCATTCACACGAAGCCATTCGAAGAGAGATGATATGCATAGGGCTTCGAGGACGCAAGTTCATGTGGCTATGTGACTACTTGCAAGACCGGTACCTCTACATGGCCACCAGTGATGGCAGTGGCTATGTGATTATTTGCAAAGACCGGTACGTCTACATGGCCACCACGGATTGCGAAATGGCCAAACAGCCCGTTACGCGAGGAATTCCTCAAGGCAGTGTATTGATCCCTACGCTTTTTAGCATGGGTCTCATATGCCTCCCAACAATCCTGCTCAAAGATGTTAACATTTCACTCTACGCAGACGACATCTGTATCTAGGCTTCAGTGAGGAACTGTCGAAACATTCGCACCAAACTCCAGAAGGCAATACTGAAGATGAGAAAATATCTGATGCTGTGGTCTCATGTTTTCCCTAGAGAAGTGTGTGGCGAAGGCATTCATGCGGCGCGATATTGGACGTTATACACTCACGGGAGAAGATATTCCCCCACCTTATGTCAAATCCCACAAGTTTCTCGGTGTCACGTTTTACCGCTCAATGTCACGGGCCACACATATTCGGCGACTGAAGGAGCGACTTTTGTGTTTTGTGCGCAAACCAGCGTCAAAATCACTGCCTACATGAAGCACCCTCCCGGGACTTCTCAAGGAGTGATCCATGGCCTGCCCGAAGACATCGACAATGACGCTCTTATCGAACTGACTGCTGCCAATGATCCTTACCTAATTAATGCAAGGCTTCTGGGCCGGACATCTTCTGCCCTTCTGACCATGAATGGAGCCAGAGTACCTTTCTACGTGAAAGTGCGGTGCGAACTCATTCGCTACCGCCCGTACAGGCGGGTGGCGCAAGTGCGCCAACAGTGCGGGGAGGTGGGCCACCACCGGGACATGTGCCCCCACCCCGAATCTACAAACTGTTTCAAGTGTGGTGCTGCTAGCCCCCACCAGACAACATCTGTCCCCCAAAGTCCAAACTGTGATCAGCCATACCCCACTGCAAGCAAAGAGTGCCTCAAAAGTCATCTTTCCACTCCGCCACCCCAGAGAGCACGTAAGCAACAGCCTACCCAGTTCCAGGCCCATCCATAACAGCAGCAGCGGCACCAGGCACCTCCTGCTGGAGTCCCGGATACTCCTGTACCTACGGCCCATCTGAACTGGTCAGCGGCAGTACGCGGCACTCTAACAACTCTCTCGCAACCTCTACAACATACATACCGGCCTTCCTAAACAAATTCTCCGAGTAACAAATAGAATTTTAGTCACGCCTCGATGCCCTCACAGAAAAAGTGAACAAACGTACCTCCTCCGCTATCCCGCTTCTCCCGTCCCCGGAGTCCGAGCAGCTCGATGAGCGTTTGAAAATTCTGCTGGAGATCATAACAAAAGCCCTGTCCAAAGCAAATGCCCCACTACACGCCGCAGTGGAAGCACTTACAACACGTCAGCTGAAACTGAAAAAGGCAATCTCCACCGTCTCATCAGCCACGACCCAATCTCTAGCATCATCACGAAAAGCGAAGTACCATCCATATGACGACGGTAGCCTCTCCCAGTGACCCCCATCTAGTCTCTCGTATTGACTTCTGCCCCAGCACAGACCATTAACATCTACCATTGGAACTGCAGATCGTACAAGAGAACGAACGACCAAGTTGGCCTCTACGTCCTCCAAACCCCCCCCCCCGACATTGTCACCGTTCAAGAGGTAAACACCCCAAACCCCGGCCTCCCAAACTACGTCTCATTATCGCAAGACCCCCCAAAGCCGAACGGCTGTCATGGTGAACAATAATCATCCCGCTCAGACCCACAATCTTCCTCAAGATGTGGCCAACACCTTTGTGGAAATTCTCCCCAGTCACTCTTCTCAACCAAGCATATACATTCTTGAAGTATACAGCCCACCATCCGCATCCCTTACATAAATCGATACCCTGCTTCATAAAGCACCCAAGATCTCCAAGCAAGACCCCCTCCTCCTGGTGGGAGATTTTAACGCCCAAGACGACGACTGGGGCTACGCACAAGCCACAAAAAAGGGGACGGCTTTATTACAAGCCACCCAAAATATGGCTTTGTAGTATACAACGATTTATTTATTTATTTATCCACAATACCCCTAAAGGCCCCCGTGAGGGGGTATTACATAGGGTGGTTACATAGCACACGTGTTGCATTAGCGCAGTAAAGCGGAAAAATAAACAAAAAAAGCAGGAATGTGCACACTGCAAACGCAAATAAATACACATTGTAAACTTGAAAAAAGTGATAACGCAGTTCTCAAATCATTATAGCAAACCCGCCGCGGTGGCTCAGTGGCTAAGGCGTTGCGCTGCTGAGCACGAGGTCGCGGGTTCGATTCCCGGCCGCGGCGGCCGCTTTTCTGATGGAGGCGAAAAGCAAAAACACCCGTGTGTACGAGATTTCGGCGCACGTTAAAGATCCCCAGGTGGTCAAAATTAATTCGGAGCCCTCCACTACGGCGCGCCTCATCGCCTGCGTTGCGTCGGCGCGTTAAACCCTACAATCAATCAATCAAATCATTATAGCAAACATAAAGACAGTAGTATAATACAGATGGTTCAAATTCAAGCACGACACGATGTACAACCTATCAGAATGCCCCAACGAACCAGACTGGGCATGAGTGTGGCACGGGATGCAACACCCGAGCTCACTTTTGCGACCCACACACCAAACGTTGAGTGGACTCGCCTGCCGGACACATTGGGCAGCGACTACATAATGTCTGTTACAATTACGGTCGCCCACTCTCCCACCAGTAGGAAGACTAGAGTCACCAACTGGCCGGAATTCAGAGTTGTCCCCACTCCAATCCCAGTCATCGGGGACGAAATCACCGCATGGACGAGAGCACTCAACAAACGTTTACGCAAGCACACACAGGAAATAGCCCTCACTGATACCACCCTTGACGTAGACACGCATCTCCTCCACATCTGGTATGCCCGCCGAGGCCTCATCAAGAGATGACAACGTTAGCGCCACAACAAGAAATTAAGGAAGCGCATAGCCCCATAGCCCAACTTACCCAAGAAGCTCAAGACTAAGCCAAAACACTCCAACAGCAAACCTGGAGCTAGTTTTGTGACTAGTTGAAGGGCACTGTCAGTACCAAACGCACGTGGCATATACTGCGCCAACTCATTGACAATACTAAATCCCGATCCGTCACCAACACCAAGATCCTTCGACTAATCAGAAACAGTGATCTCACACCCGAAGAACTCCTTCAAGCCATCAAAACCCATATCTTCGGTCACCCAACGGTGCATCCGGACCCTATCTCAACTAAATACACGGGGCAGCCCAATAGTGAACTAGATACTTATTTCACAGAATCAGAGAATTCCAGCAAGCATTAGCACATCTAAACCGAAACACAACGCCAGGTAGAAATAGAATCACCAACCGACTGCTCAGAAGCTTGGACTCTCAAGATTCACTTCTAGAACTGTTCAATCATCATTGGGACCAGGGAATCTTGCCGGCAGAGTGGAAACATTCTGATATTACCCTCATCCCGAAACCCACCAAGCCCATTTCCCCAACATCACTTCGCCCCATCTCACTGATCTCGTGCATTGGAAAACGTTTCGAGCACCTAGTGCACCAACGCTTGACAGCCTACCTAGAACGAGAACTTGTCCCTTACCATGTTTGGATTTCGTCAAATTCTCTCGACCCAGGATGTCCTTATACAACTAAAAGAGCAATTCATAGATCATCTCAGCCGTACTACACCAACAACCGTACTGGCGCTAGATATAAAGGGGGCCTTTGACAACGTCACCCATGCAGCCATCCTAGAAAACCTCGTTAACATTAACTTTGGAGCTAAACCTTACAACTTCGTCAGAACGTTTTTCACAAATCGGATGGCAACACTACGGCTAGGCCTGCATGTACCACCCACCTTCAACACTCCGGCCAAGCGGGCACCGAAGTGGTCGGTAATTTCACCCCTAATATTCAATATAGCCCTGTTTCCACTCCCTTCACTATTGGAGTGCATACCACGCCTTGGGCATGCATTGTATGCTGATGATATAACCCTATGGACCACAAAGGCTCCAGCGGTCACCAACAAGATACCCTACAGAAAGCAGTCGACACCACGATCTCCTACCTCCAGTTCAGAGGGCTGACTTGTGAACCCTCCAAATCAGCCTTTGTCTTAAAGTCCCGCACCCACGATCGCCCACCTCTCCCGACGCCTGACGCACAAGTAACCATCTCTGGTCAACCCATACCCCAAGTCAAGACTATAAGAATATTAGGGGTCCCACTCCACCACGATGGGTCCTGCGCGGCCCTCTTACCCCAACTGCAAACAACCATAGCCCAAGACACCCACATCATTCGTCGCATCAGCAACAAAAATTTTGGGCTGAAAGAACAGGACACGTTCCGCGTCGCACAAGCGCTACTCCTCAGCAGGCTTAGGTATGCCACGCCGTTCCTGGCCCTCAAGCTTCAAGGATGGGCTAAATTGGATGCCTTCGTACGCAAGACGTATAAAGCGTCACTGGGACTACCTGCGTACAACAGCAACGAGGAACTGTTACAACTCGGGATACATTGAAGCCCAGTACGCGGCGCAACTCAACCGAATGTCCCTAACACCACCAGGCAGGAGAGTACTCCAACTTATAAGGAGACAACCCCCAATTCCAACAACGCCCCGCACCCGATCCCGCCGAACATACGGTGCAAGATCCGGGTAGCCCCCATACCTCGCAACATGCACCCGGCTTTCAACAAGGGCCGCAGAAAAGCTCGCTGTCGTCATATGGACAGAAAATACTCATAAATACCATCAGGTTCAGTACACAGACATTGCACAGCACCAAGGGGAGGTGGCAACAGCAGCATCTCATTGTAGTTTATCACGCACAATTGCGGAGGCCATTGCGATTGCACATGCTGCAGCTATTCACCAGAACAAACTACAAGTCACAGTTCTGACTGATTTACAACAGGCCTGCCAACTGTATCAGTACAGCAGGGTACGTGAAAGCGGCCTTCGTCTCCTCCGGACCTTGCCCGAAGTTATTCCAATCGCCATCGTACAGTCGCGTGCGATTTGAAGGTAATCGCGCGAGCTTCGACCGATAAAGACGATAACGCCCCCGCGCGGCCTTTTTCGAAGCGACTGGGACCTAGTTTATGCATTCTCCTCTGTCTCGGTCGCTGTTCCTTCAAGCAGTCATCACTCCCGCGGCTAGTAAACCACCC
Source organism: Haemaphysalis longicornis (assembly GCF_048455015.1). Classification (NCBI taxonomy): domain Eukaryota; kingdom Metazoa; phylum Arthropoda; class Arachnida; order Ixodida; family Ixodidae; genus Haemaphysalis; species Haemaphysalis longicornis. The sequence goes on from NW_027526266.1 coordinate 16,144,823, forward strand.
TTTCCGCTTTGTGGTGATCTTGTGTGGTTGCAATCACGCGTGGGTTTTTTTATTGGTTATCGTGAGCAACGTTAGCACCCATTGTTATAAATGTCCAGTATTTTACGAGAATGCGTTTATGCGCACCCGTTTGAGAACTGCTGTAAAATACGACAAGTGGGACGTAATCGCAGGGTGCGCGATAAAAAAAGAGGAAGGGGATATTCGTTTTGCTGCTGGAGTGATGGTTGCTGGAATAAACAGCGACAAGGGGAGAGAAGAATGTGTAAACCAAGAACCAGGCAGACCAAAACAACCCGCGTGGGTGCGTTATCGTCGTGGTCGGTCGACGCTCGCGCGATTACCTTCAAATCGCACGCGACTGTACGGACACCAGCCCACTCGAGCCTTGCAGGGAACGAGGCAGACCACGCTGCCGTCCGAGATCTGCACTTCCGGACATTCCCATCTTTAAAGGGACCCTGCAACACTCTTTGAACAGTGCAAGTAAACCTGCGCGACGTTTAGATTACACGGCCAGGAACACCTGAGCCAAATATTACACGTGCACATGAAGCAGTGAGCGCGCTAATCGCTGTGAAAGACGCGGAAAAAAAGACCGCACTCGCTTTTAGTTCTTCTTATGCACCCCTGGCGTAAATATAACCCATAAATGTAACCCATAACGATTATTATTTTTATTATTATTTGTATTTTTATTATTAATAATATTATCAAATTATTATTATAAATTATTACTCGCGAGGCTAAATACTCTGCAATCTATGCGTACTGTTGTGTACTTGCCAGGTGGTTTTTACGTCCTTTGGGTGTTGGTGCTTATGTACTGACACCGCGAATCGCGCAGTACTTTGTTTTGGGGGATTCTTGTGAGTGTTTATGGGGTGCGATTGTCGCGATGTTTTCCATGTGAACGTTGTGTGTGTCAAGGTGCTGCAATCTGGATCAGCCCATACGACCACACCTGAGTGTTTTAAGTGCTGAGCACTTAAGGGGCCCCGCTTGCCATCGTAGCTCGTCTGCGGTCATGGTGTTACCTGGGCTCACGCACCCAAACGGAGCCACGCGGCGCTACGCACCGAAAGAGAGTCTCGTAAAGATACCCGAAAAGAGAATTTATTACAACCAACATATTGGTGCGCAGCGACTGGTGGTAACAGCGCTGCCCTAAAATCATAAAACATCTAATTCGTTTTCAACTACTCCGGGCATTCAACACACACACAACGAATGTCTGTGTGTGTGTGTGGGGGGGGGCGGTAGGGCACCAAGCTACTGCAAAATTAATCCAGCGAAGTTCACAGGTGTTCGAAGAAGAGTTCAGAAAATAGCTGAAACTCAATACGGTTGTAAAGATACGCTCAGGATGTTGTTCCTGAGCACTATGAGCCGTGAGGACTAGTGTTACAGAAATGCTTCTTCTTGTAGAGCTGCTAACTTGTTCTCTAATTGACGTATAAGGATCGACCGTACACGCCACAGAAGTAGGAACATCGCTCGTTGCGGTCGGGTGCGAAGACACACGGCCCCACTACTTGGACACAATACAAAAGCACCAGCACACATCAGGAAGTTCACCAACACGTCATTTGAATGTGTGCTCATTCGAAGCGTAAGACCAAACAACCTGCTTAGCAGAGTCCAAAACGTTTGGCGCTACACTACACTGAAACAAAGCATGTTCTAATGTTTCAGTGTGACCTCAGTACGGGCATCGTGAGGAACGCACAACCCCGAATCTCACCACACGGGTACATATCAGGAGACATTCCCACCCACGCAACCATTCCAAATCAGCTCAGCTGATGCCAACTCAGCAACCACTCAGCAACCATTCCAAATTAAGTCAGCTGATGCCAACGGATGCCGCGCGATCTTGCTATCTCTTGACTGTCTAACGGGCTTTTTGCCAATTCTTCGCACAATTCGCTCGCCGAACTTTACCTAAAACCTATGCTTGACAGGTAGACTGGACGTTTCTCAGTGTCTTGACTAGGTAGGCATAAAATGGTGGCGACTGCTCAGCAGACGAACTGGCAATGCGTTCGGTATAAAACACTGAGCGTGAATTCCCTAGAAAGTACAGCAGCAGCGCACTCCCTGGCTACTCAGTTGAGTCTAATAGGTCAAATTTTGTGTGTACTCAAAGCACGCTAAAAATGGCTTGCAAGCAAGGACGACTGAAACCGACCATGGGCAGTCTCAACAGCGTGCGGGGCACTGTTTCTCTCTTTTCCGCCCTAAAGAACGGCCAAAACTTTGTTGCGAGCGTACGGGTAAAATGGAGCGGAGGTTTTGCTGCGCGTTCTACATAAAAAAGCGCCGGTGAGACGGACGACCTGAATATGTTGCTTCGCTCCGCGAGGGAAAAACTGAAATTTGCTCCGACCGCGAGACGCTGCTCCTGCGTCTCGAGGATGCGGTTTAACGTACTACGCGCCACTTCACCCGTTGAATGGCAAATTACACCAAGTACTCGAACCCCCATAACCCATTCTACGTCGCCTGCGAAGTCAGACGCAAATGCGCCGAATCGCACCATCATACTTTGTCCCCTATTCAGACGGGCTCCAGACAGCTCACCGTACTTATGGTATAGCTGCATAAACGCTTGATAAGTGGCCTCTGTTCCGGGTGAACAGCGTCCCGCCATCCGTAAGCACAGACACCTGGATTTGGCCTACGCCTGGCAATGGGAAGCCGCGGATAGCAGAACAGCAGGTCTATACAAGTTACAAAGAGCAGAGGCGATAAGGGGCAGCCCTACCTTAGCCCACGGGTGATAAAGAACAGACTACTCAATTATCTGTTACAAGGGGCCGAACGCTCACGTTCGACTACAAGAGCTCGTCTGTCGACTGGCCTCATGTGACAGCTTTTTATGATGGAGACATGGCATACAATCATTTTTTGAAAGGGTTATAGATATTTATACCACGCATTTCCCACTTAAACCACATACCCCGGCTAAGAAGGCTCGTAAGGAGTATGTTACGCCTAGACTACTGCGGAAAATATAATTTAAAGTCAGGATGTTTCAGTTGTTCCTTCAATCACGTCATTCCAAATTATTTGCAAAGTTCAAAGCCTACAGAAATACACTCAACAAACAGCTACAACAGGCACTACATTCGTTCTACAATCCATTGTTCGTATCACGTCACAGCAACTCAAAGAAACTATGGGAAAAAATTAAGAACTTTGTCATCCACCCCAAGTGTTGTTTGGCTCCTGCAGAGAGAATTATTTATGGCCGAATTATTCGAAGGACGGAAATGTCTCACGCCATTAACGATTGTTTCATCGAACGAGAAGCGCAAAGTCATGCAATAGCCGAGAACACGAGGTGTGTTTTTTTCGTTTTTCTAATCCGAATTACATGTTCATGGCTCCAGTTACGTGTCCCAAGGTGGTTTCCGCTTCTATGACGATGAAAAACAGCAGCTCCCGCGACGTGGATGACTTGCAGACAAGTCCGGTAAAACACGTGATTGATATTTTAGCTCCCGTACTCACATGCATCTTGAACCTGTGCTTTGAATCTGGCGTATTTTGTTCTGAATTCCAGAAAGCTAAAGTTTCAGTTTTGTTTAAGAAGGGGGACCGGAAATGCCCTCAAATTACAGGCCAGTTTCAGTCCTACGTGTATTTTCAAAGGGACTTGAAAAGGTACTACAAATTCGAATGAATGCTCTCAGTGAAAAACATAACTGCAAACGCCCAATTCGGTTTCTCCAAACACAAATCTACAGAAGTAGCTCTTCTAAACCTAAAAGAATACAATTTGCGATGCTTCAAATAAAAGAAAGTTGTATTGGGTGTCTTCATTGACTTTTCGCCGGCCTTTGACACCATTAACCACAGTCGAATTCTATTTAAACTAGAAAACTATGGTTTCAGGGGTTCAGTTCGAAGCGTTCTTGTATCATACCTCTCTCATCGCACACAATGCGTTAGCACTAAAAATCACCATTCATCAGTTAAACAAACTCTTACAGGAGCGTCTCAAGGTGGCATTTAAGGGCCGCTTCTGTCTAAGTTCTACATTAATGATATTCTAGATCTTGCATTAGAGTGTGAAGACAGGCTACTTGTTTCATACTGATGGCAAGAACAGCGCCCGGGGTTGTCTCTTTCTTGTCTTCCGTGCCGTTTCTTCGCGCTGTTTTTTCCATCTGTAGATCTTGGTACCAATTCAAAATGTATACTATACGCGGATGGCGTGACTGTTGTTTTCCTCTAAGTTTATTGAGGACGCCACTAAAGAAGCCGACATCACACTAAAAAAACGTGCAACATTGGTTTGAATTAAACAAGCTAAAAATAAACGCAAAAAATTAGAAGCAGTGTTCTTTCGACGGCGAAACAAACCAGGTGTGATTTCTACTCATGTACGGTTAGGTCGTGACACCATAGAAGTTGTGGACAAAAATTGTTTTGGCATAATATTCAAAAGCCTCTTAACCTAGGAAGAGCATGTTAATGAGGTTTTTTGCAAGCTTTCAAGGATTATAGGAATCATCAGCCAGCACCGTTACTTACTACCAAGTGAAGTTAAATTGCTGTTATATAATTCCTTAATCATGTCCCATCTGAACCATGCTGACTTAGTGTAGGGAATAACAACTAAATAATCACATTTTTTTTGCAGAAAAGAGTGGTTTGTTCCATTCACAATCTAGATTATACAGCGCACACAGCTCACTCATTTGAAATGCATAATACTACACATATTTGACATGTACCACGTGAAGCTTCCATTAAAGACGTAAAAAAGGGGTATAATAATGTACGCGCACTTGCCGTCCTATATGTTAATGAACCTGCTTATGCCAGTCGAAACACGGAACACTGTCAGGTGTCTACTTGTCGAACGGGGTACGGCTTGCAAAGTGTATCGAACATGTTGCGACGTTCTTTTAAATAAATTCCGTGCACAAAATGTTGATCAGAAATAAAAAAATTCCTAGGAGAGCTTAGGATACATGCCCATTGTACTACTTGTCATTTGGTATCTTTCTCCTCTTGTATTCACCGTTTATGCATGTACGTATTTTTGTTTTTGTTGTTATTTTCTACAATTATGAACTTGAAAAACAGCAGCGCGTGTGACGTAGACGACATGCAAATTAAACCGGTGAAGCACGTTGCGGACGTCGTTGCACCTTGTCTAAGCCATTATTTTAACATGATTTTTAAAGTAAAGCTTTTTACCTCAACCCCCCAAGGGTTGTTTCGCGACCGTTGGTGTCACCAGAAAGCTCCAGCGAACAAATAAAAGAGTTCACTGTCACCGCCAGGAATCGAACCTGGAACAAATAGACCAACAAAGTGAGAGCCCGTCGTCTTACCGATTTAGCTACGAGCCCACACGAAGACGGGGAAGGCAGGTGGTGTACTCACCAAGCACATCTACGAGTTTGCCCCCAGCGTTCTCGCTGAATGCCACGCGAAAGCGTCACGTGACCACTCACGCCCGTCTAGCGACCCTGTGCGCACCTTGCTCATGTGCTAAGAGTTAAAGAATTTAAAGGAAGTTCACAACAATGCATGGCACCTCACTTCTAGTACGCCAATATGGTAAAGCCTGTGGCCTCCAGTGTTCACGTAAAACGTAACAGCTTCTTGTTGTCCGCCCTCATGCCAAATCAAGGAATACATTCAAATATTCCTTGATGACAAGGCCATCACTCCAAGCCCCCGCATCAAGATCCTGGGCCTACATCTCGAGGCTTACACCAAGAGTGACGTTTCCTTGCGGCGCCTAAAGCAGCATTAATCAAATCATAAACATGATCAGGCGAGTTGCCCCCAAGAAGCGATGCCTAATGGAATCCGATACCGTTCGAATAATTGAAGCTTTTGTCTTTTCGAGAGTCACGTCAACCCCATGTCTTCTTCTCGACAAGGAAGTCATACAGTTGCTGTATATAATGATTAGAAAGGCGGTTGAGCAGGTCATTGGTCTTCTCATGAGTGCGTCCACACTGAGGCTGCTTAGCACGGGGCTCCACAACACGCTGTAAGAGCTGATAGAAGGCCATCTTTCTAACCAGAAGGTCCGACTCAGAACTGCGGTCGGTAAGCGCATGCTTTACCAGATTGGCTGGGCAGCCGAGAGTGTCAATCAGCTTGACGTACTCCAAGACTCTTGGTGACTAAAACTAAAGATCCTCATTTTGCTTAGAAATATGAACCCCTTACATGACGAGGGTCAATGAAAAGCAGGGGCTCAAGCACTAAACACCACCCTCGGTGGGTATCATGCAGTTATCTACACAGACGTCTCCAAACATCGAGGGCAGCAATACGCCATCATCGTGGCTAGGCAGAAGAGGCAGCTATCACCTTGGCTCTCACTCAACCAGGGGTTCGGAGGGTAGTCACTGATTCTCCGCAAGCCTACTGGAATTACCAGTCGGGTTGGGTGTCCTGACCTGCACTGCGCGTGCTAAAAAACCACTGCCCAAACGGTTCAATTCAGCTCATCTGGACACCCCCTCACGCTTCAATGGAGGGCAACAAATACGCCCACCCAACAAGCCTGCGCTTTTACCTCCCGTGCTACGGAGCTGCACGAGGACAGTCACCCGCTTTTCACGTTCAGGGAGATAACCCAGCATTATCGCCTTCTGAGACAGACCGTACCTTCGCCTTACCCTTACCTTTCCAGAGAACAACAAACTACCCTACGGCCCATACAATCCGGGCTCCTTCCCACAGCCTACGCGTCTTCACTTAATGCATCCGAATCGCTACTACGCTGAATGTAAATTTTGCTCAGAAGTAGGAATACTCCGCCCGTAAAGGGGCTGTGCGACTTTAGTACTGAGCACCCTCCTCTTTTTCCGTCAACTACCCAACAAGAGCAATGGGTGATGCTGCTGTCCGGGCCCTCTCTACCTACCCAGCTTGAGAGGGTGGACAGAACACAGGCCGCGCGGACTGCATATGGGCCCCACAGAAGAAGGAATGACTCCCCAGGGCTGCACTCTGGGCCGTCCAGAAATCTGAACAGAAGTATTTCTTCCTCCTCCATCTCTACCGCAAATCTCGTCGGCTCCGTCCGCGGCGCAGAGATGGAGAAGTCAGATCGTCTAACACTGGGTTGGAGGTTACTTTGATTTTCTAAAAAACGTTTCCACTCATGTGCTACACCAATACAATTCAACCAAACACCGTTCATGCATCACCCATTGATTTAACCTTACCAAGAATATCTCTTTGAAGTAATAAATGATGTGGTTAAGTGCATTTCACTTCTCTCTGGTTTTACTATTTGTAGAGTGATGTGAGCGAATATAAGTGACGTCGCAAGGGTCATCGTTATGGGTGCCGTTTACAAGCTTTGCTTTGTAACCACATTCACGGGGTGGATTGGCGCGATTTTTTTTCATCAGGCTTGTTTCCGAAAAAAATGGAGATGGCGAAAGTGGTCCTTATATTTAAAAGTGGGGATAAACATATGTATCTTACCGGTATTCTCTAAAGTAATTGAAAAGCTTACACACGCCAGGTTATCCGATTTCCTTAGTAAAAACCTATCGCTACATTGTTTCCAACATGGATTTTGCAAGCACTGCTCCACAGAAACAGCTTTACTGAAACAGAAAGAAATATTCCTGCATAACTTTTCGCAGAACAAACTAACATTAGGTATATACATAGATTTTTCAAAGGCTTTTGATTCCTTACATGGACAAACATTACTGGATAAACTTCACTCGTATGGCGTACGGGGGGTTGCTCACACCCGTATGTCCTCCTACTTGAAATGTCGAAAACAATATGTCTGTCTGGGAGAATTTTCGTGCGAACTTAAACGCATCGGCTCAGGTGTTCCCAAGGGGAGCATTCTAAGACCACTTCTTTTCTGCATATACTTCAACGGCCTTCCAAACGCATTGTGTCACCCAAAAGCTTCGCTTGTCTGCTATGCAGATGACACAACCTTGTTAATAACTGGTACGACAACAGAGGATGTACAGGAAACTAGTAATGATATTCCTCCCCGTCTTGCAACCTGGGGCAGGCAAAATTCTCTACTAATAAAAACAGAGAAAACAAAGGGTATTCTTTTTAGGCAAAAAAAACAAAAATGTTTCGCCACTAACACTTACTATCGGTACAAACAACATAGAATTGGGAACAACTATGAAGTTGTTTGGAGTTCACTTCCATTGCAACTTAACCTGGGATCAACATATCAACGAAGTGCATAGGAAATTGTGCAGAACTGTTGGCGTAAATAATAGAAATCCATATACACTTGCGGAACGCATTAAACTTTTGTTATATAATTCCCTCATCTTGCCGCACTTCTCCTACTCCCATTTAGTATTGGGTACCACAACACAAACAAATATGACCAGGTTATTGATCCTACAGAAAAAGGCCTTAACAATTATTGCGAATGTCCCCTATCATTACCACACAAAAGAGCTTTTTACTCAATCCCGTGTGGTTAATGTACTAAGTCTTTACAACTTCAGATTGCTAAACTCCTTTCTTGTAGCTGTTAAAAGCCGCAACTCATTCTTTAGTGACATATCTAACCCTAAACAAAAAACGCTGTGGCGTACCAAACGCGTTTTCCGTCCTTATGGTACACGCCGAGACCGCGCAACATTAACAGTCTCCAGTCATTAATGTATAACCTCCCGGTGTTGGTAAATAGATACGACACCATTTTCATTGATATATACCGCCTTTTCCGAAAAAACTAAAAACACTCTTTGTTTCCTGAAAAAGCCTTGTGTGTCAGTTTTGCTTTTTTTTGTTCAGAAATTAGCATTTGTATAAAGTACCTATTGTTCACTGTGTTTTGATGTTTTGTGTACACAGCCTTCCTTAAAAAAATTGATTCCACTTGTTAAAAAAAGTTATTGTATATAGTGCTTCTTATGCCCATATTTTAGCAATTGTATACTTATTACCATTCCCGCTTCGGCTAAGTATATGGCCATGACTGTGATTTGATTTGATTATTATGTCTTCCTTTTATTTCTCTTTTGTGTGCGTGCGTGTGTGTGTGTGTGTGCGTGTGTGCGTGCGCGCGTGTGAGTGTGTCTTTTTTTTCTCGTTTAATCCGCAAGATGTGTAATGAAATATTATCGCATACGGTCGTGATATCTGCTGTTGCCGGAAACCGGGGCAGCGGCCTCCTCAAGCCGCTTGTAACCGCGGCTTTTAGCAGTTGTGCCCTCCTTTTGTAAAGAAAGGAAAATAAATGATTTGATTTGATTTGATTTGATTTGAAATTACAAGTGCTGGACTTTAAGTCATGCTGTGCTAGATTGGGCGTGACGCAGGCCGCTCAGTGCAAAGATAAGAGTGTCTACGCCCGTTTCTTTGTTTTTCCATATAGGTGACCTCTATTATCGACACAGCCTGGCAAGCCAGCTGTTGCGCATAGTTTTATACCCCCACCCCCCCATTTTTTTCTTTTTTTCGGGCTGCAATGTACGGTGGCGATGTTACGCAAACTATCTTTTTCTGTGTGTGCGTGTACCAAGGCTGCTACAGTTTCCTGCAAGTACGTTTCTGCATAATTTCTGCCCATTACTGCCATGTACCCAAGGTGCTGATGGGCCCATCAAGCTGCTTTGGCAGCTTTTTTCTTCAGCCCTTTTCAGGTAATCCATGCGAAAATGGGAAAGTAAACTTTACTTTATCTAAAAAAAATTTCAGCCTTCCGGTCAAAAGCTAAAAAGATATTTGAACCAGACGTTAATGTAAGTACAACCATTCGAAACTCCTCGAACCGCTGGCACTGGCCATACATGTTCCCATTATTCAGCGCAAAGAAAATGATGATGATGTTTGGAGTTTAATGGCGCAAGGCCGACTAAGGGCAAAGAGCGCCACACAATAGTGATTACATGAAAGTGGCATGGAAGTAAAAGTAGAACATTTCAGTAAAAATAAACCAAGTCAAAGACAACGTAATGAAGATGACTGGTGTAAAGGGCCAGGTTGTCAACATGCATGATAAGAAATGAGATGTAAAAATTTTACGTCATTAAGAAACTCGAAAACGCGTTTGATTGAAAACATGGCTTCATCTCCTAAGAAGTATGACGGGTGTGGTGGAATATGTCGCGTGTGTAGTTGTGGGAAGTATTTGTGTCGTGTTGTGTCAAGTGCCTTACATTGCATAAGGATGTGGATCACGGATAGGGCCTCTCCGCACCAGCTGCACAGAGGTCTTGGAGACCCCGTGAGAAGGTGCGAGTGCGTTGCATGAGTGTGCCCTATCCGTAATCTAGCCAAGGCGACTTCAGTGCATCTATTACGTGTGTCGGTGGTGTATGGTCCCAAGTGTGGTTTTATTACGTGTAACTTGTTGTCTGTTTGTTCACTCCAGTGTGTTTGCCATGTTTTGCGAAGTTGTTGTCTGATGTGTGGTTTTATGTCGGCATAGGGTAATGTTGTTACGTCTACTGCATTCAAGAGTGCGGCCGGAGGTGTTCGCCAAGTGCCTACTCAGGGGGTGTATGCGCTTCAGAAATCTACCATTCATTGAGCACTTAAAATCGACTGTAACGTACGGAGTACGTTACATCTGTACTTTCGCTAAATTGCATTAGCATAGTAGAAGGTGGGTTAGACAAATCCTTCTGTACACTAGACATTTTTTTACAAACAACAAAGTAAACGTGTTGAGTTCCATACGGAAATAAAAACATGCTTTCAATAGTTTCTAGTTCCAATAGAGTTGGTTTGGCGGTAATTTAGTGTTGAGCTGTTGTACGGGTCCTAGCTTGACAGTGAAGCCGCGCGGCTGGCAGAAAGTAGTCTACCTCCCTCATTGCGGTTAAGCCGAGGGCACATTGGAGTACCTGAATGAAGAACAGCTTTGGTTTTCCGAGGAGCTCTTGATTTTCGCAGAAGGGTCTCACGAAGTGCTCCACCGCCAATACGTCGCCATTGTCGGTGCACACGTAGCTGTTTTGAGCAGGCGTCAGGATCCAGCAGACAAAGCAGTCATCTTGGGTGTAGTCGTCATGGCCATCTGCATGGCGAATCATGGGAATCGTATACATATTTGTTACGAGGTTAGTGGCCTCAAAATGTTAGTTTAAAATCTAAAAGATTGCGCATTTAGCCAATAATCTCCGATTATTATTCCTGAAACTAAGTACTGATCCAAAGGAATGTGGGCCAGTTGCTGACATGAACCACCCAAACACCAACCCCGATATACAATGTGTTAGTTTAAATGCATTTTAGCGTGCTCCCAATGCAAAAGAATGGCGGATTGAAGTTGTTGGTTATGATTTATGTTTAAAATAGTGCTATACACTCAAGCAAAAAGAGAGAAATGGAGTCACAGCGCCGAACTCGCCAATATAACTTTATTGGTTGCGAACATATATTTATACAAGCAGCCGAACAGGGCTGTCAGCATTTATCACAAAAGAGTAAACCACCAACAAGTTAAAATTTGTCTACATTGTTCTAGTGTGCTGCTCCGCAGCAGGAAAATGTCAGACTACGCTATCAAATACGAAGTGCAATTATACAGAAAGAGTACATTGTAACGCTATAAAAAGTTCGACTAATTTCTGTTTTAATGGCGGTTTTGATTGGAAACTGCTGGGTTTAAATAAAGACATGGAAAGGACAACACTTCGTCAAATGGGCTACTCACGCTCCTGTAAAAAACGCTTATGCTCCCTGAAACGATTATTAAGGCATTGGCCTTTTTACGGAATATACATTTTACCACAGGAAGAATATATCAAATACGGCACACCAACATTACACGTGAAAATGGTGACACATTTTTAACACTACATGGCCGCCATTAGCTCTTTCTGCAAGCTTCTAATTACGGTGATAATTATTTATTGTTATTCGTGTGTCAGTGAGAATAAAACTTTCACCCTATAGCGTCTTGCTTCATTCTTTATTCCATGAGGCATTCTGCGTACAAAACGCATGGATGAAAAGTGTTTTTTCTCCTACCGTGTTTGTCTATCTCCTCGCAAAACAGGGCGACACCTTACTCGCTGTTGCATTTTTCCAATGACCATTAGGACGTACAACATTGATGGCGCAACCGGCCTCCCGAAGTATTTGGAGTTGTGCAGAAAAAGCTTCTGCAGACCAATGGACACATAAGTTTTCGAAACAAAGGAGCGTACGAAAGGAACGGCTGTCAGTCTTCACAATCTTTGGTTTCAAATAATGAAAATTCAGAACCTACATCATTCACCCGAAGTCATATCCCCATCAAACATGTCTCTTTTGAAACAACTTCATAAGTAGGAATCGAATCTTGTCTGTTTTTAGAATCTGCAACGTAAATATAGGATCTAGGCAACACTGTTGGCAAATTTCCACCGTCACAGGTACCCTGTCACGACATGAAAAATTTCAGAATAAATAACAAACAGTCGTCATCATATATGACAACTTTGATAAAGCCTCGTCAGTTTGGCCCGCGTTAATAAAAAAATTCGGATAATATGGCGCTCATACTCCCATCTCTCCCTCCAAAAATGCGCGCTGCCGTATGTCCATGGACCTTCGTTATTTGGCGCGAATTTACGCGCGTACCGCATAATTCGGAGCAACGCCTTCTTAAAACGTGAGCAACAACACACCGCGCTTCGTTCACCCCCTATTTCCCCCTTTTGGTGGGGGTGATGAGAGCGTACATCATGGCTAGTAAACGTCCTTCGGCGATAAAAAAAATTCAGGGAAGCTTGCACTCATGGGCAACACTTGAATGACGGATCTTTTGTTGGTGAGCACTGCCGGAAACCTAGTGAACTTTTAGAATCATTGTTTGTTTGCATAGCTGCGGGGCTAGTAATCACCGTCATAAACATCGAAGAGGTCGCCATTTTTATCGCGCTGAGTCGTGGATGGAGAATAATCCTCAGTATTCTAGACTTCCACGAGCTCTTCATCATAGACTCGAGGCAGCCGTAGCGGGATTTGCAAGTCGTCTCGGGAAGGACTCGGGAAGGAGTGGCCCACTCGTTGCCATGTCTTCAATCACCCATGAGGGCTTCTAGAGAATGCGGCCGCCGTGATGTCCTCTCCAAAGCAGTGTGTCTTTTCATCTTTACCAGCTACCGCTGGATAGTTTTTACATACGAGGCAGCGCTTGACGAAAGCGCTGGAGTTTTTTTTCTACAGCCACTCTAGGAACCGAGGACTGGGCGGTCGCGGCGAGGCGCATGCTCACGAGCGCTCACGAATTCCTGCATAGGGTTTTGCCGGTTTTCTGGTTATGCCACTGGGCGTGCCTCGCGGCGACCGCCGAGCTTCCGCGGCAAGCGCCTAGGCTTTAACAAGTTCGGCGGTCCCCGAGAGGCACGCGCTGTTGTGTCAGAGCGCCCGGCACAAATCCGCTTCGCTTGGCGACGAGCCAACGGCTGGGCCGAATCAGGCTTAGGTGAAACCGCCCGTGGCAGACGTGCACCAACACGACGGAAACAGCGCCACAGGGTCGCCTCCCCTTTCCCTTTCGCGGCATATCGAATGACTCAACCACTTTGCCTCTATTCGTGGAATTCAAACTATGGCCAGCGGAGAGTCCTCATTGGAGGGATTTAAAATGCTAGCGCGGCAACCGACCCACGGGCGTAAAAACAGCCAGGAAGCGGCGGTGGGCGCGGCATTCAACGAAGGCACTGAGGGGAGACGTGGTCTCGCCTTTGTGAGAGCCATGTAACGCCCTTCTTACCCTTGTACACATTGTATATAAATGCTACTGCAATTCACCGTCAGCTAGACAACTTCGTTGCTCAGCTATACGCCGCGCTGGTTGCGGGCTGAGCAAGGCAAACGTCACAATAGCGCTCGGCATTTCTATGATATTTTTTCCAGCAACACATTCTTACGGCCAGCAAAAACAGCTACGCTGCTATTATTGTCACTACATGAAAAAAATTGGCCGCGCATCTGCTCCTTTCGTTGCAAATGACGTCAAAAGACGATAGTCTTTATCGGCTTTTGCGAAGTAAATGCCTCCCTTCGCTTTACTGCTCACATCTCATGTTGTCCTCTTGCGTCGCGCACCTCCCAAGGTAAAGACGCCGAATGTTTGCTTAAATCATTTTAAATTTCCCGCGTTCCACTGCTCCAAACCGGGTGTCTCGATGCGAACGCTGCCGTACGGCGAAGACGCGCGTTAATCGAGGCACCCTACTTCAACGTTTATAGAACCGCCTTTCCCTACTCCACGTGCGTTGCAAGCAGAACGTGGAAACTATCTAGTGGAACCATGCCTAACTGTTGCCGGTTGATTTCTTAAAATGGCGCCAGAAGCTATAGTGGCGCGGGCGACAGCAGGCGACGGCGGAGTGAATTCTTTTTCTGCAGTTGATGAAGTATTTATTTCGCAAAAGTCAAGCATGTTTGAATTTTTATAAAGGAACACTGCAAATATCACTTTTGTATTGATTTGTTGTCTCATATTTGCGTGATGTCTTGTCCTTCTTCAACAATGTTGACAAGTATGAACATTACACCGGACCAAGACGGGTAGATTTAGCTGTGACTATATAAGACTATTGCGCAGCCATTGTTTTGCTTTGGCCGGGTGGCTGAATCGAGTCACAGGAAGACAGACGGGCAGACAGACAGACAGATATACAGACATACAGACAGACCAAAATTTCTCGGTATAAGTAGACCAAGAAAGACTATCGTCTTTAAAAGAAGCCAAAGCTACCCTGTAGCACCATGGTCCCCCCAACCACCGATCATGACGAGAGTAGGCCACGCGCAGCCTGGCTGGGACCCCCATGAACTTACCACAGATATAATGGCCTTGTAAATACATCGGTTCGCAATTACGCATGGTTCGTCTTATCTTTTTTCCGCCGCTACGTGGTAACGTCTTCGCAACATTGTGGCGTTAGGTTCCGAATATGCCGGCAAAAGTGATGCCACTGTTTCCAGAATACCCGGTTGGGTCGGCCCGAAATATCTGAAAGAACGCGGTCTCCCGCGCAAGGAAGTGGGGACGACAATGCCACATTCGTTTATCTGCACCGCTCGCATATTCTGCAGGTGGACTGCAATGCCATTTATGATGACTTTACTGTCGTCGGCCAGTTAAGCGATAAGAAGATCATCAACGATGCCCTCAGTGTTGCGGATGAGGCGTTTGATGAGGATGACCCATTCGATACCGCACGTCCGCCTGGCCGTACTACAAAAGAAGCTGCGGATGCTCTCTTGGTTCTGTGAGAATTCTGCTGCGATCATTCATGGAATGATCTTGCTGCGCACAGATTATACCGCACGTCTAAAAACTTGTTCGTTCCGGCCAGCCGCCCGGCAAAATACAAAATAGCATCAGCGCCTGCTTTGCGAAGTAAAAGTACGCATAAAATAATTGTAACGGGGCTCTTTTTAAAGCAAACCCTTCTAGCTCTACCAGTCAACGGTTCTTTCGTGGTGTGCGGGCCAAAAAACTCCAAACGCGTCGGAGGCGGCGACGGGGAGAGAGAGGGGGAGGTAGGTTTCACTCACGGAGCCCACTAGAGATGGTACTTCGAATTTACCCAGCATTCCCCTCACTGGAGTGCCTGCTTGCCGGCGCCGGCGTGCGCGGTACGACTTTGTCGTCTGATTTAGCAGTTTTTTTGCCCTGTTTCGGTGCAGCTTCGCGTCCTTCGCACGGCTTGATTATCTTGTTCGGCAGCACCTCCAGGGTAACCCGCACCCGACGGAGGTAAGTGGTCGTACGGCAAACATATGTTTAGGATTGGTTGGCAGGGCGGGAAAACAAAATGTAGAGACCACATACAGACAACTGGCCGCTAGAGAAACGCTACCTTTGCGCAGTGCTTGCCACGAATGAGACCCCGTTTTCTAAATTGAGGATTACCAATTCGGTTGTGTTTTAAGAGGTATTACAAATGGCGAAAGTTGCAACTGATTTTGATAAACAACGATTATAAAAGTTCCCTCAGTTTCTCGGAACTGTCGAACTTACCGAACTAACTAGTTTAAATCGGCATAAAAGGGAATCACTAAGCTCACACCCCGAATAGTTTCGCTGTCTGCGCTTGTGTCGCGCGGTGGTGTAGCCTCAAGGTAGCACATCAGGATGGCTAGGTTCCGCTGTACCACCCCTCGAAAGACGATCCTCTCCATTTTCTTTCTGCCGGCTCACGACCGGGCTACAGCGGCGTCCGCCGGTTTATCCCGGCCGTGGCCGACGCTGCTGCTGCGTTCGGGGCGCCGCCCCCAGGAATTACTGGTAATGGCTGCAGAATCTCAGGTTGACTCTTCATAGACCCACGTGTGTGAATTCAAGAGGCGTCGCATGGGCAATTGTTGTGGGTGTCGTTTAAAGCTTTGCTTTCGAACCACCTTCACAGCGTGGATTGGAGTCATTTTTTTTCTCATAGGTGTCATGAGACTATGCGAGTGCTGATCGACTAAATAAGCCTCTCAGAATAAAGAAGTGCGGGGTTCTCTTTCAGACACGGCTGAGATCTGATTGTTTGAGTACGCAACACAGGCGCAGGACACGTGTTGAAAGTAACTCTGCCAGTTGTATTCACACGATATGATCAAGGAAATCACAAAACAAGGCAAATAATGAAACAAGAAGGAAATCGCAAAACAAGGCAAACAAAGAAACAAGAATGAAACAAGAAACAAGAACCTTTTGCTGCTGAATCTGTAGCATGGCTTGAGTAGGGGATTCAGCCCTTTAACTCAATTGACGGAATTTACCCATGACATTTCTTGAAGTCTTGACTGTGGCCACCAGGTCGAAGTAATATTCATTGACTTCGCAAAAGCTTTCGACACTGTTCCGCATTCTAAGTTGCTTAATAAACTCGGTGCCACGCTAAAAAATTCCAGTCTAGCAGACCTAATAGCCAATTTTCTGTTTAATCGCTCCCAATACGCTAGCTTTAACTCTGGAAATTCACCTTCAAATAAAGTCACATGAGGCGTACCACAAGGGTCCGTTCTTGGTCCTTTGTTATTTTTTGTTTTTATAAATCACTTGCCACAATCCATTACTTGTAAATTACGCCTCTACGCCGGTGACTGTGTTTTGTATAACACCATTACTCCGTTCAAGATCACTATCTTCTTAAGGACTCCTTCAGTGCCTTTTGCTCTTGGTGTGATACATGGCAAATGAATATCAATCTCCGTAAAACTGTCTCAATGTCCTTCCCCACCAGAACGCAGACTTCCGTTTTCAAATACTCTTTCGATGACCTAATGCTCCAAAGGGTTTCAGATTATAAATACTTTAGCATGATTTTCCCTACTAACCTCTCCTGGTCTAAACATATCTATTCAGTCTGCACCAAATCTAGTAAAAAACTTGGTTACCTAAGACGTACTCTCAGAACATCCCCACAGGAAACTAAATTACTAATGTACAAAACACTAATTCGTCCAGTTCTTGATTATGCCTTTATCGTTTGGTGTCCGTACAAAAAAGGAGAAATAAAACCAATTGAATCCATGCAAAAAAAAAGCAAACCGTTTCATTTATCGCCGCTATGACCGCAATTTTTCACCTACATCCGCCCTTACAACTTTAAATCTTGCCTTACTCTCTACGCGACGCCATATCGACTCGCTCAAATTCTTGCATGGTATCGTTCACTCAGTTAACGGCCTTTCCCATAACAGCCATCTTACGTATGCTATGCCAACCGTAACTCGAAATAATCATGCCCTAAACCTCGCCCCTTTTTGCACACACCAATGTATTCAAATTTAGTTTTTTTCCAAGAACGACAGAACAGTGGTGTGGCGGCGCCCCAGCAGCTTGCGTCGTCTGCGGCCGCAAACGGGCACGCTCCAGGAACGATGACGCTGGGGCTGAGCCACGAGTGGCGAGTGCTAACCACGCGCTTGCGGTGCGCGCTGGGCACGAGCGTGGAATAAAGCGGGGACCCCAGTTTGGGTCCACGGCGCTGTAGCGTGCAGACGTGTGTCCTCTCATCTCTCTGTCGCCGTCGCGACATTGGTGACCCGGACGTTGCAGCGGAGCCACGTACTCAGAATGGACCCTCCCCGCGACGCCAGCGGTCCTTCTGTGTCCTCCGCTGCCTCTTCACCTGGCATCTCCGCCGTCGCTTGCCGTTTGCCCCCTTTCAGCGCTAAGCACCCCGACGTGTGGTTCCTTCAGGCCGAGGCAAGCTTCCGAGTGAGTCACATCACGTCGCAAGAGACCCGCTTCAACCATCTACAACAGTCACTGCCTATTCAGATCGCGGTTGAGGTTCGTGACATCCTTGCCAACCCGCCTACCACGAACCCTTACGACACGTTGAAGGCTGCCATCTTGAGCCGCACGAGCCCTTCGGAACGGCAGCGTTTCCAGGGGCTGCTTTCTGCAGAGGAGTTGGGTGACCGTCGACCTTCGCAGCTCCTTTACGAACTGCAAACCCTGCTCGGCGACGCACCTTCTGCCACGGACTCCCGTTTGTTGAAGGAACTTTTCCTGCGAAGGCTTCCCTCTTCTGTGCAGATGATCCTCGCGACTGCTTCTGACCTTCCCTTATCCGCGTTGGCCGCGCATGCTGACAAGATAATGGAAGTCGCCACGTTGCATCCGCCTTTGTCCACGGTGGCATCCGCTCAATCTTCCGACCATACCACCGTGGCGGCGCCTGCTACTCCTTTGCCCTCACCGCTATCCGACGACCTCGCCGCGCTCCGAGAGCGCATGCAAAACTTGGAGGAGCTTGTCGCCTCGGCTGGTTACAGCTCGCCGCCGCCTCGCAACCCTCGAGCTCGCCGGTTTTGCCCTTCTCGCCGTACCCCGTCTCCGCAAGTATTTCGCCAGGAAAGCACAACGCGCCAGCCACCTCAACACCCTGATTCATTGTGCTGGTACCATCGCCGCTTCGGTGCAGCGGCGCAACGTTGCACCCGTCCTTGCGGCTGGCCGGGAAACGGGACGAGGGATCGTTAACGGCGGCGACCGATTCCCAAGCCAGCGACAGTCGCCTTTTCTACATCACAGATGCAACCAGTGGTCAACGTTTCCTAGTTGACACTGGTGCTGAAGTGAGTGTGCTCCCCGCTAATTCCTGTGACCGCACTCAAGCACCACTGTGTCATCTCCAAGCTATTAACAAGTCCAGCATTCCCGTGTACCGAAAAAAATCCCTGATGGTAAACATCGGCCTACGCCGTGCGTTCCGCTGGATTTTCCTCGTGGCCAACGTGAGTCACGCCATTCTAGGAGCCGATTTCCTTTCGCACTTCGGCCTCCTGGTTGACATGGCCCGAAAAAGAATCCTGGACGCCACAACCGGCCTTTCTGTCATCGGCAAATCGTCTCCAGTCCATCCGTTCGCATTCACGCTTCTTTGCGACCTACCTTCTCCGTACCGGGAATTGCTGAACGAGTTTCCTTCCCTGACTGCCCCTCCAGACTGGACAAAGCCAGTGAAGCACGACGTCGTTCATCAGATCATCACCACCGGTCCACCTACGCACGCCGTGGCCCGTCGACTGGCTCCAGAGAAACATAAAATCGCGGAACAGGAATTTCACCACATGGTTGAAATCGGCATTGCTCGCCCGTCATCGAGCAACTGGTCCTCGTCGTTACACATGGTCCCGAAGAAATCAGGAGACTGGCGACCCTGTGGTGATTACCGCTCCTTGAACGTGGCCACTGTACCCGACAGGTACCCTCTACCTAATATACAGGACTTCACCAATAACCTCAGTGGATGTACCATCTTTTCAAAGCTTGACCTCCAAAAAGCCTACCACCAAATCCCCGTAGCCCCGGATGACGTCAAGAAAACTGCCATCATTACACCGTTTGGCCTCTTCGAATTCACTCGGATGCCTTTCGGGTTACGCAACGCAGCTCAGACTTTTCAGCGCTTCATAGACGTCGTCCTCCGTGGTCTACCTTTTGTTTTCGCCTACATAGATGACGTTCTTGTAGCCAGTTCATCGCTATCTGAGCACCTGCACCATCTGCGGATAGTTTTCGAACGCCTAGCAGAGCATGGCCTCATCCTTAATAGCGACAAGTGTGCGTTCGGGTTGCCGTCGCTGGAGTTTCTCGGTCATTTCGTTGACTGCAATGGAATTCGCCCTCTGCCAGACAAAGTGAAGGCCATAATCGACTTTCCCCGACCTGAGTCCTTGCGCCAACTGCGCCGTTTCCTAGGGCTGGTGAATTATTACCGACGGTTCATCCCGGAATGTGCGGCCATTGTTCAACCTCTCGAAACTTTCCTTCAAACTCCCAAGTCTCCCGAGTGCAGTCTTGAATGGTCTGAAGCCGCTGATTGCGCATTCACTACCATCAAGGAGCGTCTGGCCTCTTCTACCCTCCTCGTGCACCCGCGCCACAACGCTCCCACAAGCCTGATGGTAGATGCTTCCCACTGTGCGATTGGAGGTGTACTTCAGCAGCACATCCGCGGCAGCTGGCACCCGCTCGGTTTCTTTTCGAAGAAGCTTTCTCCCACTGAGCAACGGTACAGCACTTTCGGACGGGAACTCCTGGCGGCATACCTCGCTGTGAAGCATTTCCGCTTTTTCCTCGAAGGCCGCAGCTTCGTGATCTTCACCGATCACAAGCCTCTTACGAACGCTTTCAAGTCATCGAAGACTACATATTCTCCCCGAGAGACGCGACATTTGGCCTATATTGCAGAGTTTACGACGGACATTCGGCATGTCAAGGGAGTTAACAACATTCCAGCCGACGCCCTTAGCCGTATTTCCGCCATACAGCGCTCCGGTTTCACTTCTCAGGAGTTGGCCCAAGCCCAAAGCGATGACGAGGAGCTCCGAACTCTACGTTCTTCAAACAGCTCCTCTCTGCAACTCGAGGACATTCTATGCCCTGATTCGGGAATCAGCATCGTTTGCGACATTGACCAGGTCTCAGGCCGCAGACGGCCGTACCTTCCTGCGTCTCTCAGGCGCATTGCCTTCAACTCTATTCACCGTCTCTCTCATCCTGGAGTTCGTGCCTCACGGCGCTTGATTGCCGAGAGATACGTCTGGCCGGGCATGAATACTGACGTACGCGCCTGGGCCCGTTCCTGCCTCGCCTGCCAACAATGCAAGGTCTCTCGGCATACCACATCGCCTCTGGCTACTTTCCCACTACCGGACTCAAGGTTCTCCACAATTCACGTGGACCTTGTTGGCCCACTACCACCATCTAAGGGCTGCCGCTACATCTTGACAGTGATCGACCGTTTTACCCGCTGGCCGGAGGCTTCTCCAATCGGCGATATTACGGCGGAGACTGTTGCTTCCACGCTTATGTCGATGTGGATCGCCCGTTTTGGCGTGCCGTCGGAGATTATCACAGACCGTGGCCGCCAATTTGAGTCCACACTCTTTCGCCGCTTGACATGCCTACTCGGTGTTACTCACCTAAAAACAACGGCCTATCATCCTCAAGCCAACGGCATGGTCGAGAGGTTTCATCGTCAGCTCAAGGCCTCGCTGATGGCTCACGAATCACCTGAGCAGTGGGCTGATCACCTTCCTCTTGTGCTGCTAGGATTGCGCACTGTCATCAAAGATGATCTTGGTTGTGCCGCATCCCAAATGGTCTACGGCACGTCTTTGCGATTACCGGCAGACTTCCTGGTCCCTCCACAGCCTCACGACAACCCTTCCTCTCCTGGCCCATCCTACGTAAAGGATTTAACCCGGTTTTTCAGCTATATCCGTCCCCAACCGCCACGGCCGTGTTCCACAAAACCCACTTTTATTCACCCAAGTCTTTCTGTCAGCCAATACGTTTTCATCCGTGTCGACAGTGCCCGCCGGCCACTTCAACCGCCCTACACCGGCCCTCATCTCGTCATTTCACGCGGCGAAAAGACGTTTACAGTTCGCGTTAACGGCCGCGACACTGTCGTTTCCATCGATCGCCTCAAGCCCGCTTTCACCGAGGCCGAACCGCCTGCCTTCGACACCACCATCCACCACTCCACCCTGAACACCACCACTCTCCCCTCCGTTCGCAGCCCCACCCGTGAACATCCCAGCGCAAAGACTGTCCGTTTTGCCGACACTCCGTCTGAAGAGGGGGGGCTATGTGGCGGCGCCCCAGCAGCTTGCGTCGTCTGCGGCCGCAAACGGGCACGCTCCAGGAACGATGACGCTGGGGCTGAGCCACGAGTGGCGAGTGCTAACCACGCGCTTGCGGTGCGCGCTGGGCACGAGCGTGGAATAAAGCGGGGACCCCAGTTTGGGTCCACGGCGCTGTAGCGTGCAGACGTGTGTCCTCTCATCTCTCTGTCGCCGTCGCGACAGTGGAATTCCCTGCCGGGTGAGATTAGGAGCGCGTCGGAAAATCAATTTCTGCCTTTTAGGCGACCCTGAACCTGCGTCCACCGGCGATGTCCGCGCACGTGGAGATGGGCGCGCGCAGCCTGGCCGCTGACATAGCACATACCCACGTGGGGGATTGTCCAGGAATCTCCTCGTCTTCCTTGGCAACGGGGGGAGATGGGCGCGCGCTACCTGGCCGCTGACATGGCACATACCCACGTGGGGGAATCGCCAAGAATCGGGCGTGAGAAGGGCTAATGCACCTGCTTAAAGGAGTACTGACACAAAATTTCAAAGGTGAGATCCGCTCTAGCAATCAAGTACAACGACAACACAAATAGGTGTCTGTGAATAAATGCATCTTTCTTTCTTTGTAGTTGTGTGTGTGTGTGTGTGTGTGTGATCTCTCTTTCTCGAACATTACCGAACCGCGCAAATTCAACTCGTGCATTCGCACTTTCACATTCTTCCTCTCGGGGAAATGCGGGGAATTTTTTCTTGAAAGTCTTGTCTAATCGATTGTTCCATGCTTTGTTTTGATTTTTGTTCCCTGAAGTGGTGCATTTGTATTCACTGCTCTGTATTTCAACCACTCCTGCTATGGCCCCTAAAGGGCTGCAGTATGTGAAAATAATTAAAAATAAATGTTTAGGTTGTTTCATATGTCGGATGAATGGAAGGAATACACCTACAAACTTGTGTTCGTTTCTGACTGGAATCGAGATATCATTGAGTTTGATGTCTGGATCCGGCCGAATGCCACATTTATTCGAAAAAAAAAACAAAAGTACAGTGTCCTCGATTAGATTCAAAACAGTTGCTATCTGCTCAGACAGCTAGCTTGTTACCACCAAGCTCGACGTGGCGCTCGCAGATAGACAGGGTACAAGACCTAAAAGATAGTTGTATGTCGTCTACATAGATTCAACAGGAAACTGATGGTGGGAATGCCTTTCTGAGTAAATTATTTTCACAATAAAGGAAGTAAAACTCAAAACTCCGCCTTTTGGCATGCTATTTCCCTTGGCGGGAACCCTAGAGAGTGCACTTTAAACTCGTACAGCGAAGGTTCATTGCGACAAGTACCTGTCACGCGTGTTTATCATGTTACCCGACATGCGAAAGCACTTAAGGCAGCTGAGGATGCGGTACCGCCACGGGGTATCGTACTCTTTGTCCAGATGAAAAAATACCTTCATACAATACTGCTGGTGGAGGAAAGCATCTTTGACATACTAATGCAGCTAGTTGATCGTTGGTAGATCGTCCTGCCCTAAAGCCTGCCTGGCAGCCCTATAGAAGATGGTTGTACTCTAAGAAGTACACGAGATTCCTGTTTATTATCTTCTCCAAGAGCTTACATAGGCAGTTTGTCAGGGTAATGGGACGGTAACTTGCGGGAGAGAAAGGGCCCTTCCCCTCCTTCAAAAAGCCACAATGATAGCCTCCCTCCAAGACCTCGGAAGGCTCCCAAAAAAAATATTTTGTTGAAGAGGTGAACGAGTGTTTCAAGTGTGTCTGCATGTAAGCGTTATATCATAGTTAATAGAATGTTGTCTCCACCTGGAGCTTAAGGCTTACAAGTACTGAGTGCGATCTTCAGCTCATGAAGTGAAAAGAGGGTGTTGTATGTAAGGTGAAAAGGGCATCCCGGAGATGAGATGCATCAAAATCCCTACAAAAGGGACAAAAAAGAACAAGAAAACAGGCATTTGAAGTGCGCGCCAGGAGCGCACCAATGAGACAAAGCCAGCACCTAAACCCCGGGGCATCATGGTCAAATATGGCAGCGCGCTGATCAGCCAATTAGCGAACTCCACGCAGTAGACCAGAGGCATGGTGACCATATATGGGCAAGGAAAGGCAAGGAGCCAATGAGAGTGGACCACGAGAGAGGCCACAGGGGTTAAAAGCGGGGCGCACAAAGAGAAGTGGGAGGCGAGAAACCAAGAGGCGGTAGGGGCACGCGCGCTTCAAGAGACGAGCCAGGGGGACGCGGCCAGGCCATCGGCCATGCTATTCGAGCCTGGGCGGGAGCGGGCCGACTTCGCATCGGCACCGTCATCCTATGTGCACCACTAACCTGTGTGTTCATGGCCTCAGCGGCATCGGTCGGGCACCAGTGGCCAACGTCTACGCTCCGTCGACCTGCGCTTCGACGGCCGCGAAAGGCTACGTTCGTGCCGAGACTACCTGGGACCTCCAGCGGCAGCGGCTACCGGGGGGTAGCCACCGAGGAAACCTCAGCACGCGCGGAACCCACGCCGTCTAAGGAGGGACCGCGCCCATCGAACGCCCGCACCGAAGCTAGATGAAAACGGCTATCACCAAGTCGAGGCCATGCAACGGGTTCGACACGTCAGTGCTGACGACCGGGTAGGCCAGTACATTAGAGACGCAGTCGTAGTACACAACTAGGGAGTTGTGGTGCGAAAAGCAATAATTAGGACTCGAAATAATGAGTGAATATGAACTAATTAGGGAGGGTGTTATTGTACGGACTTTTGGGTTTAGATTTGAGTTGTGTTTTGTGATTGTAAGAGGTTTGAGTCTTTATCATTTGTGTGTATTTTAATTACTGATGGGTTTGCGTTACGGTTTTTCAAGTGTGCAATAAATGGGTGGTATGTTAAAACTGTCAACGGCTTTCCTGCGTCCATCTCTGAGCTGGTAAAGACAACCTCACATCCGTTCACATGACATTGTAACAGGAGGTTGACTTATTATTATCTCGCACAGACTTATTACAAGATGTTTTTTTGTTTCATGAAAGTGTTGGTGTAGTGTACGGAACTGGATACATGTTGGAAGAGTTGTGCGAGTGTGTTAGCCTGGTCTTGCATTGTGTCCCCTGTTGTGCTAACCAGGGGCAGGCTGTGTGTTTGTTGTCCTTTAAGTATTCGTGTAGATATGTGTCCAGACTTTGTGAGTGCCAGTGTATGAATTTACGGATGTCAGGAAGGTGCTTCAACTCTCCATTTTAAAGCAAAGCTTTCTAGCTCTACCAGGCAACGGTTTTTTCATGGCGTGCGGGACAACCAACTCCCAACGCGGCCGAGGCGGCGGCGTGGGGAGAAACCGGGGGCTCAAGGTTTCGCTCACGGAGCAGCCTAGAGACGGCGCTTCGAATTTACCCCACGTTCCCCGCGCGGAAGTGCCTGTTCGCCGGCGGCAGGGTCGGCGGTACAGCGTAGTCGTCGGCTTTAGCGACGGTTGTTTCGGGCCTGTTTAGGTGCAGCTTCACGTCCTTGGCGTGGTGCGTCCGCACGGCTTGATTAACTTGTTCGACAGCACCTCCAGGGTAACCCGCACCCGACGGAATTAAGTGGTCGTACGGCAAACATATGTTAAGGATTGGTTAGCAGGGCGGGAAAAAAAATGTATAGACCACATACAGACAACTGGCCGCTGGAGAAACGCTACCTTTACACAGTGCTTGCCACAAATGGGACCCCGTTTTAGAAATTGAGAATTACCTTATCGGTTGTGTTTTAAGAGGTATCACAAAAGGCGAAAGTTGCACTGGTTTTGATCAACACCGATTATAAGAGTTACCTCATATTTCTCGCATTTCTCGAACTTACTGAACAAACTTGTTTAAATCGGCATAAAAAGGAATCAATAAGCTCACACGCCGAGTAGTTTCGCTGTCTGCGCTTGTGTCGCGCGGTGGTGTAGCCCCAAGCTAGCACATCAGAATGGCTAGGTTCCGCTGTCTCACACTTCGAAAGACGCTCCTCTACATTTTCTTTCTGCAGCCTGACGATCGGGCTACAGCGGCGGCGTCCGCCGCTCTAGCCCGGCCGTGGCCGACGCTGCTGCTTCGTTCGTGGCGCCGATCCCCCCGATTTCCTGGTAACGGCTGGAAGAGACTCTGCTTTCAGTCTTCGTAAAGCCACGTTAGTGATCTGAAGAGACGTAGCCTGGGCAATTAGTGTGGGTGTCGTATAAAGCTTTGCTTTCGAGCTACTTTCACAGCGTGGATTAGAGCGAATGTTTTGCCTCACGGCGCATGCACTTCCCAAGGGATTTTTCCTTTTTAAACGAGATGAGGTTATCCTAAGTGAGGTACCGACGGAGAACACCCCACGTCTTGTTCTGGGCCTCCCGTTCTCGCCTGCAGTCCTCGTTCTACCAGGGCCTCTTTGGGTGGCGCGGTGGTTCACCGGACACCTGAGGAATGGACTTCTCGGCAGCGTCGAGAATGTGTGCCGTCGGTAGTTGGGCAGCTTCTTCCTCGTGTAGGGGTGTAATGGATGTGTGAGGCAGTTTGGAGGTTTCTTTAAATACACTACAGTTTGCTCGAGCTTCATTGAACCTTTTAAGGGAAGGAGAACTGTACGGGCCATTACCTATGTGTGTAATGTGGTTGGAAAGTGGTCACTACCGTATGGACTAGTTCAAACGTTCCACGCTAGAGATGGAAAGAGTACTGCAGAGCCAATCGCCAAGTCGACGTGTCAGCAAGTGTTTTGTCCTATATTATGGTATGTGGGCTTGTATTCGTTAAATACCCATGCTTCTGAAGATGTTAGAAATTAAATTAATTAGGCGACCATGGGCATCCGTGCGGAAAGAGCCGCAGAGTGAATTATGTGCATTGAGATCAATGCACATAATTTACTGAGAATGAAGGGCTCAGGTAGCCAATCTACAAAACCCTTGAAAGCATAGAACAAAAGCTGGAGTTCAGGGGAGTTGTAGAGGGAGCATACCATTATCAACCTAATAAATATGATGGTGCGAATGGCTACAGCCTCATGGGCAGTGTTCAAAGTGAGAGGGTGGCATGCTAATGATTTCCGGGCGATAATGGCCCCATCACCCTAACAATGTGTGCAGCAAACCCTTTCCTATCTGAGTACCATGTACCTATTTAAGAATTTCTTTTGTATGGGATGAAGGTGTGTTTCCTGCAGATACATGATGTTTGGCTGATTAGCATGCGGCATCTCGTAAATATCATCAAGATTTTTAAGGAGGCCTCTGTAATTCCACTGAAGGATGTTTTATGCTCCCATTATTTGATTTAAGCGTGACGAGGTGGTGTGTTTGTGTTCATGTGTTGTCTTTCGGGGCTTGTACTCTGG
The DNA here is from genome assembly GCF_048455015.1 of Haemaphysalis longicornis. Taxonomy (NCBI): domain Eukaryota; kingdom Metazoa; phylum Arthropoda; class Arachnida; order Ixodida; family Ixodidae; genus Haemaphysalis; species Haemaphysalis longicornis. The sequence goes on from NW_027526266.1 coordinate 16,172,197, forward strand.
GAAGGGGCTTTTTGGGCCTTTCTGTTGGCTTCTATGTCGGAGTCTGCTCCTTGCGTTGCGTTGCAAGCAGGAACGGCGCGATATCCATCTCCTCGTCAGACGTCAGAGGGGTGCCCGACGAACCGCACCCCGTGGAGTTGGCACCCTTTCGGGCGCCCTTCATATGAGCCGCAAACGCCTTGGGTGCACGAGTGCCAAAGGTGGCTAGGGCAGTGCGGTAGCGGTGGGAGCCGATACGGGGCCCCTGGTGTTCATCCCCTCGGTACCCTCCAACGTACTGGAGGATGGGGAACAGGGGCAGGAGCGGCATCGCCCCGCCGGAGACAGTTGGCGCCATAAGCGCTACTGGCTCAGCGAGCAGTGTGCTGACTGGTTGCGCTGCCTGAGGCAACCCAGCAGGGGGCGGGCGCGGGACTAGGTCAGCCTCGCTGAACTGGGTTCCTGTGTAAACCAGATGCCACTCCGCCCCCCGTCGAGCTGCGTCGGCGTACCTCCCCGAGAGAAAGAGGCGAACCTCTTCTGCGCCTCTGGGAAGGTGATGTTCTCAGTGAACTTGATGTTTATGATACTTTTTCTCTAGTTGCAATTTTTCATATTTGAGGGAGTGCGCCGCATGCGGCCCCGGCAGTTCACACAAGTGAGGTTGTTGGATGGACAATTGTCACTTGGATGATCTTGTGCCGCACATTTTCACGGGTTGTTCGGCCACGGCAAGACATTGTACCATGCCCTAATCGCTGGCACTTAAAGGGTACCTGCAACACTTTTGATAAACGCTTTTACTCTTTCCTTCGCGTCTGGAAGCACTGTGAAAGCTATAGTTATCGCCAGTTTCTTTTGAGCGAGTTTCTAAATTATCTGATGGGCATAGAGCTGTAATTTGTGGCTGGAGTACTTTCCTACCCCCTAATCTAAGTACTGGGTATGTTGGTACGTTCTGCAAGCATTTTCGATTTTTAAAAGTTGAAAAATGGGTTGCACGGTCCCTGTAAAACCGCGCGCTGGGTTCGTGATGTAGGGACTGATGCAGCACCGGATAAAACCTTTATTTATGTGTTGTGGGAGTGCTGAGTGGTCAAAGGTCAAGATGATGTGCTTGGTGGTAACCTACTTGTTTCTGCGGATGGTGATGCGCCTCACGGCAGTGACGCCCTGATCCTTCAAGCCTTCAAGGAGATCCGTATACGTTTCGTTAAGCAGATCTAGCCCAGAGATCACACCCTGCGAGCTGTTGACACTCCGGGGGGGTGTGACCCTGATATCCAGATCATCTATTCGAGTTTGAGCTAGAAGTTTTGTAGCCTGCTTTTGTCGTTTACCTCGACAAGGACTTCACCAATCCGTAGTTTTTTAGCCTTGTATGTTTTCCCAAATATGCCTTCAAGATATTTTGCAATCAAAAACACTGATTTTGTTGGAAGAGAGTGCGCTGTATCACGGGATTCCATGACAAGACATCAAGAGCAGAGAGTAACTGTCTGGTTCAGGAAAGGTTAAGGATGGCAATGGGGGAAGAGATACTTCGGTGCGACCCCTTTCCAGAAACCGATCACATTTGGGGGGGGGGGGTTAGACAATACTATATAACATAGCTAAAAGCAGGGGACGAGGGTACTTTCTTCGCTCGGGTTGCCCTGATACCGAGAGAGGTCCCGGAGCTCCCTGCCTGGTAAACAGACAGCGAGCCCATCCGCCGGAGGTTGACCTGGGCTCCGAAGGCCACCGTTTGTGGTTTCTTACCCTTCACCATTATACACATTACCACACTGATATTGCAGATACGCCACGACACCGACTGTCCGGGCACGTGCGCACTGCAGGCACTACATAGCTGTGCGGACCATCCAGGACTGTACCGTTCTGCGGCGCCACGACTGACATGGAGCGCTGACTTCGACGGCGAAGGCTACAAATACGGCGGAACTGAACTAAATGGTCACATTGGCGGCAGCGGTAGCGACGAAAAGGCAGCACCTCAAGGCAAATTCACTGATATTGGAGGTTTGTGAAGTCAGATCCACATGTCTGTGCTCTATATTTAAATTTTGTACTGCTGCTGCTGCCACCGCCGGTGTGTGAACGACTGTGACAATGCTTCCAACTTTGAAATGTTCTTCGCGTTGCACAGATTGTAGCAAGCCAGGTTGTACTATTGATTGTAGTGAGTGTGGTTCCAAATATCACACCTGGAAATGCGCTGGAATTTCTGATGCCACGCTCAGGGCAAATGGAGATGATTATCTAAAGTCCTGGCGCTGCAGCACTTGCGGACGTTTGAAGACGCGCTCGCAGACTTTGCAACAAGCACAAACCGGAAATCCCGCGGAGGATGAGAGTATGGACATAAAGGTCTGGATGAAGGCAATTAACGATTAGCTCGACCAGCTAGTGCCACTCAAGGAAACAATTGACGGTATTGAGGATGCACTGCAGGTGTTAAGTGACCTATGTGACAACGTGATCTCACGCACAGAGCAGAACTAACGCGAGGTAAAGGAAATAAATAAGAGGGTGGAAAGGGTATAGGCACGAGGCAGTGAAGTAGCCCAATTAATAGATGGCCTTGACAACCTGGCATGGAGGAACCGTCGCCTCAACCTTGAATTTCATGGTCTCCCAAAGACTGCGAAAGAAAATATACTGGGTCAGGTAAATGGCCCGACAGCCAAAAACAAACTTCCAGCGCTGCTGGAAAGTGATGTAGTGACAGTTCACCGTTTACCAGCCAAAAAAGAGAAAACGGCAGGCATCATTTGCCAGATGGCTCGTCAGGCTGATGGAGATGCATGGTGACTAAACTGAAAGAAACTGCAAGAGACAAACGGCACAATCTTCAATCTTGAAAACCTAAAAAAAAACTCGAGCACTGCTGTTCGAAGCTAAAACCTGGACAAAGGTCAAGAATTACAAATACATCTGGCCCAACAATAACCGAGTTCTGGTGAGGTCGCTAATGGTCTGAACGAGCAAGTCGTCAGAAGTGCTGACGACTCCCACAAGCTCGCGTAATGCAGTACAAAAAACAGAAAAAAACCCGGAACCCAACCAATATTGCCCTACATCCTGCCATAAAACTTTTAGAATCATATAGGCTAATTGTTCTTTCAGTCTTTTAAATGTTTCCACTTAAACATCAGATTGGTCTGAAACAAGAAACTAGGTCTGGATCTGCTCCTCTAGGAAATGAACGAGCCACCAGACGGTGTGCTTCTTACCGAAAGATGGACAAGAGACAGCACAGATGTTTATCAGCTACCTGTTTATAAAAGGTACTACCTAAATCGTTGAGTTGTACGGGGGGGGATATTTAGGTCAAGCATATGCATGAGTGCGAATTACTCGAAGAGTTTTCGATTCTAAAGCAAGACCACGGAATTTTAACTGTTGGCATGCAACGCTACTTGTTGGTTGTGTGTTATCAGCCTCCAAACGTAAAGATAGCACCTTTTCTGGACTACCTAGAAACGCCTTTCTCGTTGGTAAATATGAATCATTATAATATTATAAAAGGTGGGGAGATTACCATTGAAATGATGAATACTTCATTTGCAAACAAACAAGCTATGTGTTATAATGAATACTTATGGTGTCAGAAACACAATTGACACGCCGACGAGTGTAACAGAAGGTTCATCCTCACTGGTTGACGTCTTCTTTACCAATATTGATGCAAGTAGAATTAAATCAGGTGTACTGATCTCAGATCTCAGTGACCATTTTCCTATATTTCTATGCGCCAAAGGTCAGTTAAGCAAACGCAAGTCACGGCGTATATATTTTATTCAACACATGACGCAACGCAGCCTTTTAGGGTTTTATGATAAACTTGCCAATTCATCGTGAGATCAAGTTCTTTTAAGCGTAGATGCAAGCCTTGCTGACGACAAGTTTATAAAAATTTTAAAACCAATTTATCAAGAGAGTTTCCCGCTAGTTGAAGGTATGCTGAGTAAAAAAATTCGAAAACTGTGGGTAAGTGCGGAGCTTGCCATGAGAAATCGAGAAAAAAAAATAACTTGTTTCAGAAGTTCATCAAAACAAAAAATAGGAAAATACTACTACAATACAAAGCCTATCGTAATCGGCTAGATAAAGATGTAAAGAAAGCGCGACGTGAATATTTAGATATTGTTTTCAGTGCTACAGCAGGATGGATGGATGTAGTTTGGCGCAAGCTAAACACGATGTTGAACGACAAAATAGCGCCTGAAAAGGTCTCTACAATAGAGATAAATAATATAGAGCTAACGGGAAAACCCGTTGTGGATGCTTTCAATGAATACATCACTAAAGTTGGCTACACCACCACTACTAACGACCCTGCAAACTTTCCACGAAACAGCAAGTCGATGTTCCTGACTCCAGTATGTGAAACAGAGGTCATAAATATAATTTTAAATTTAAAGAACATTTGCCCAAAGATATCGATGCTAATTAAATAAAACCAATCAAGCATGTAGCGCCCCTGCTTGTTTCGTGTTTAGTGCACATACTTAATTTATATTTGGAGCAGGCTGTATTTCCAAATAAAATGCAGGTCGCTCGAGTAAGCATGCTGCATAAAAAAGGTGACAAAAATGACATGGGAAATTACCGCCCCATATCAATCCTCCCGGTCTTTCCCAAAGCCTTAAAAAAGCTATTTCATAAAAAATGTCCGTCTGTGAAGGAAAACGTAAGTTGCTATCTGACTCCCACTTCGGTTTTCGCAAGGGGTTAGGTACTGAACTTGCGCTCTTAACACAGAAAGAACACAGTTTAAGCCAAATGAAAGATGAAAAGTTAGTTTTGGGCCTATATATTGATTTCTCGAAGGCTTTCGACACTATCAACCATGAGCTGCTGATTAGGAAGCTAGAACATTACGGGATTCGGGGGAAAGCCGGCGCTCTTATGGAATACTACCTAAAACACCGTACTCCAATTGTAGCCCTAGACGACTGTCTCTCCGATTCACTTCAGGTTTCACATTGCGTGCCACAAGGTAGCATCCTAGGCCCTTTTCTCTTTAATATGTACGTGAACGATATTTACAGTAATGCCCCGTCGGCTCTATTTATATATTATGCCGATGATACAATCATTTTGTTTTCCGGGCAATCAAGCGATGAGTTAATAGCTGCAGCAAATGTAGCACTAATAAACTTCACGAATGGTCCCAGAAAAATAGCTTAAGAATAAACGTTCGGAAATCGGAAGCAGTCACATTTCTTACTAAAAACAAAAACAGTTGCACAAACTCAAATTTTACTGCGGTCGACTCCTGTTGAATTTGTACCTAGCTTTAAAGGAGCCACGAAGAGAAAATGCAAGTTTGTTTGATTCGAAAGATTTCGTGTTTTATAGTGCCCCCAGCGCTTGTGGATACAAAAGATGCTTTATTCACTGAGAAATTAATCGATTTAGGTTCAAATTTTGATTTTTCCGCTAAATCTTTGGTTTGGTGGTCTCCAATGACATCGTAGGAACCGACCGATTTGCAGCCTAGAGTACCTTTATGCACGCGTCCGCCATACAGGGTAGAGACGCGTATACTCTGGCGCCGCCTTTTTGGGACGCTCGCTCGCCGCCGAAGCAACTCATTGTGTCAAAACCGCCTCAAAATTATCGCCGCAACGTGGTTTACTGGCGAAGTTTGAATCATTTTATCAGTTTCGCGTAGCTAGGTATCGTAGGAAAGGAAAAGAACAACACGTTGAGCACGTTGACCCAATTGCAGCGGCACGGTATTCTTCAAAGTTTGCCTCCACCCTGCAACGTGCTGTCGTCTTCGAGAAACGCCGTTCTGAACCTATATGGTGCCACCATACCGTGGCAAGCCGTTTTCTGCCTTTGGTTTGTTTTTGACCATAATTAAACCTGGCTTGTTTTTGTTCTGGGTGAAAATAATCGTTTCCGAAACAGTGCTCGCTCGACAAACATGATCACGTAAGACACCGTTGCTTGCGTCAATCAGCCAGTGTCGTCTGATACAATTCCAAAGCCCCGCAGTGCTGTGGAGCTAAACCAACATAGTGCGGGCAGTACCAATAGCAGCACGCATCAGTACTTCTATGTTTACATGTGCATTCCTAACTTCCACTGTTCGTCCCACCATTCCTATTGCTTTGTAAAGCATGTGCCCTAAATTTAAGCGCAAATCGCTCGTTCGGCTAGCCTATAAGTTCTACCTAATTTGCGTCTGCTTGTGCCGCCTTCCGCCATTCGCAGAGCTGGCTCGTATGACATCATAGGTTCTGTTGCGGGAAACGAGCTGGTGGGTCGCATGGCCACTTCCTTTTTTATAATTATGTAGCTTATTTGAGCGAAGTCTACGTTAATAGTGTTGTCACTATGATTCTAGCGAGGCATTCTTTTGAATGAACCAAACTTGCGTTTTTTCTTCATGGCTCCTTTAAGATTCTCGGCGTTATTGTTCAAGAAACTATGTCGTGGGATGCCCACATCGACTTCATTTCAAAAAGGTATCCCAATTAGTAGGCATAGTTTCTCGCAACCGCCATGTATACCCTCGCCATATTTTAATGTTGATTTACAATAACCTTTTCTCTTCTAGACTCAACTACTCTCCCTTGGTATGGGCGTCAACAATAAATCTATATAGACAGGCTACTCACTCTACAAAAAAAGTTTTTACGGGCTTGAAAATGTGCCGATGCACCATCATACAAGCGACCTATTCACAAAATACAGTATTGTACCATGGCCACGAAATGTGACAACTATTGACTTTACAAGGTATTTAAACAAGAAAGTAAACGTGGTGATGGTATCATTGAGAAAATAGCTAAACTGGAAAAAAATGTAGAAACATAAAGACGCGTCAGTTTGAGCCATGGAAAACCATAACTTGTAGAACTACATGCGGTCTACAAATGTTAAAAAACAGACTCCCTCGGCTATTAAACAGGTTGGATGCTGGAAACGTCACTCTTCAGAACATCGGATTTATAGCATTGCGAGGCAAGTTCAAAATGTAGTACATGCGTTTTTTGCCTGTCTCAATTTGTTATTGGCTGATTCGTCACCTTTCGCTATAGTTGTGTTAATTTGTGCATTGTGTTAATTTGTTTTATATGTGTCAATATGTTCATTTTCTGTGGGCACGCTATCAGGCGCAGATATGTAATAAACGAAATTTCATAGTCATCATCTAGTGTTAGGCAGCGTGCCTAACACTAATGGTACAGTGATCTTTCGTGTTTGCTTTCTTTCTTTTTGAAAAACAGGCTGTGTTATTTCTCTGATTGTGTTTCACGCCATTTTAATGTATCATGCCCATGTATGCCAATTTTATATATCATGTCGCCAGGAATTTTATGTATCACGCCAATGCAGGTGGCCGCGGCCTTGTCAAGCTGACTTCTTACAGATTTTTCCGTAGGTCTCCTACATCATGCAAATGATGTGAAATAAAGTCCTATTCTATTTTATTCTATCCTAAATCGTGCCTTTCGTGACGTCAGCGATGATCTGTCCAGCGCAAGCAGTTGAAACGAAAGTTAGTATCACTCGGAGAGACCTTTCTTTTTTTTTTCATAGCGCTATAGCACCGCTTAGAGCCGCTGTCCACACTCGCTTTGGTGTTGACCGCATTTGTATCTCCTTATTTTTGTTATGGTTGATAGTAATCGTTCGTTAAACATTGGGGTTGCTAGACAAGAAGGGTCCCATAAACACAGTTTCGCCTATGCCAGTTGGCCCGTGTCATGTGAGAGAAACTCTAACCCACCGGACTGCTGTGCAGCTAAAACCATATTGGTGTGCAGTACGCACTGATGCTTCTATACAAACGTGTTTATTGGTAACTTCGACTGTTTACCCCAACATTTCTTCGGCTATAAAAAGAATGTGGAGTAAGCCGCAGCCCAAATAGCTTGTTCTATGGGCCTGTAATTCCTGTTTAATTTCCTTCCTTTGTATTTTGTCTGCCTAAGCCACTCACAACGAGCTGCCCATAAGACATCATAGGTACAGTAATCCCTCGTTAACTCGAACGGGGATATCTCGAAATACCGGTAATGTCGAGACTTTTTTTGGCCGTGAATTCAGAGCCCATATGCACCACGTATTTGCGCCCATTATCACGAAATGTTTTTTCGGGGGTCCGCTGATATTTCGAAAGGTTGGCAGAAAGGAAACAATGCAGCATCCGGTATAAGCAAGTGATAATGTCTTCGTTCTAACCCTGAATGTCCACTAGGCGCCGAACGCGCGGGTGTACAGCAAATTTACGGTGTACAAGGCCGAAGTTCCCTTCACCGGAATGTTGCTGGACGCCTACATCTTTAAAAAGCTGTGGACAATGCAGCTAATTATCAAGACGAATAGGAGGCTCGAGAAATGCCTACAACAGAAGCGGCAAAGATCTTGTACCTGCTTTGCAACAAGGTAGAATGTGGCGGTGACAAGTAATTGATGCGATGCATTGAGCGTATTGCCTTTCTGGGGGCCGTTGTGAACGCAAAACCGGCGAGCGTCACAGTTATTTTTTCCGAAGTACTCATTTTTATGCAAACGTTTTGCTTTATTACGAAAGCTCCCGTTTTTAGTAGAGCTTTTGTTCCTAGAATTAGCTCCTATTCAATTGATTCGGTCAGAAATTTCCGGCACTTCTCAAAACTCGAAACTTTGATTATTTCGACGTTTTCGTCCGGTTTTATGACTTTATGATAATTACTGTATAGTGCCCAAAACTACCTAGGGTGACAGATGGCTTTTCTCAGTTTTCCTCATTATACAGCTTATATAAATAAATTTTGCATCATAAATGGCAGCAGTATTATAGTAATGAGGCAATATTTTAAATAAACCAAACGTGCATTTCGTCTTCATGGATCTTTAACCGCGGATGCTAACCCAAAGCGGTGCACACTGAATATATAGGGACCGGAACTTGGAGTTTGCCGCGCGACACTAGCGCTATTTTTCACCGTCATTGCGGAAACCAGAAGTTATGGACGAAAAAAAAAAGAACCTGCCGCAGCTGTGGGCGCGGCACGTTCGGAAACGAAAATGGAAAACTTCGGAAGGGATAATAAGTTTGAGCGACCATGATTGCAAAAAAGCAGATAAAAAAGGTTCCTCCCAGACAGCAGTGGGCTTGGACGGAATACCAATGCCACTGATAAACTTGCTTTGACCTAAAAGTAAATAATCGTTTATGAGGGAAATAGATAAGGTGATAGAAACCAAACAAATACCAGAAGACTGGCTAGAGTGTAGCATGAATTTAATATATAAAGGCAGAGGAGACAAAGCCAGTATTGATTCATACAGACCACTCAAAATAACGTCAGCGGTGTATAGATTCCTAATGCAGGCGATAAAATCAATCAGAAATTAAAGCATAATGGAAGAAAATGAAACAGTTGGGGAAATGCAGAATGGATTTAGACAAGACAGGCGACTGGATGACAATTTGTTCGTCATAACGGAATGCATTGAAATTGCGAAAGCACAGAATAGACCATTATGGATTACGTTCTTGGGCATTAAAGGGGCATATGACAACGTAAACAGAGAACGGCTGTGGAGGATGCTGAAACTCCAGGGATTAGATGACGAGTTAATACTGTTCCATAATTATGGCAATCTCTAAAGACAATAGAGTGCACCTTACATGGGAAGGAGAGAAATGCGCCCAGCAGGTCAACATCCATCGGGGACTGAAACACGGATGCCCTTTGAGCCCAATACTGCTCATGCTTTACATGGCAGGGTTAGAAAAGAAACTGGAAGAAAGTCAAGTAGGGTTTAGCGTAACCCATATGCTACAAGGTGAAGTGGTACATCAGCATATTCCAAGAATGTTATACGCAGACGACATTGTTCTTTTAGCTGATAACCAAACCGATATGCAACGGCTAGCGGCCAGGAAGCCACCGACCTCGGATTAAATTTTAGTGCAGAGAAATCAGGAATAAAGGTTTTCAATGATGCTACCACTGACGTAGTGCCTATCCAGAAAGGCGAATTACCCAGAGTGAAGGAGTATAAATATTTGGGAGTGTGGATAAACGAAGGTGATAACTACTTAAAAGAACTCACGAGGAGCAACTTCCCAGGCAGCACAGGACTGTTCGGCCTAAAACAGGCCCGTGTACTTTGGCCGGTGATTTTCTGTCCGGCCGTTTTCCGGCAGCCATGTTCGGCCCATGTCCAAATGTGGGCCTTTTGGTCGTATACGGCCGTACTCCCATGGCTGTCCAACGGCCAGTGTCCGTCGGCCAGTCGACCGGCTTACGGTCATACGGCCAGATTCCAGCCGTAGGGCCCCGGCCATTCCAAAGCCACCCGTGTACGGCCGAAGTACGGCCGCCGGAGGACAACCGAGATGCAGTCGTCGGACTCCAGCCGCACTAAAGCTACCGGACATACGGCCGTGCTACGGGCATTGGAGTCCAGCCACAGTACGTTAACTGTACTGAGGCCGGTCACTGCATGTCGCGCAAGCAGATGACTCATTCGCGCAGTGCAGAAGCAGCACAAACCGAGCATTTTGGGTCCAATGCAGCCACATCAAAGTGAGCTCGCGCGCAAACACCAGCCGTCAGGCTTTAAGCGCAGCCTTGCTTAATTACCAGCCTCAGTTGACAGCAAAATTCATTTATTAAAGAGTGCTCACAAATTGTCGTTCCTTTAATTGCTGTGCCTCTTTTACTGCCGAACAGAGAAAATATTCAGTTCTTTGTAGAGCTTGAATAGATGTATTGTCCAGGTCCTGATATCCTCTGTGGGGCGGCTTACCTGTAATAAACGGGGAAAGAGAAGGGGGGGGGGGGCGCCGGAGGGCGCATACTTTAGTGGGTTGAATTTCAGAGAGATAAATTGCGCCGCTTTTAGCCAATTTCTTTTAGGGCAATTTTCCGGAACACTTTCATGCTATGACTACATAAACTATTCTTATAACAGTTGCGTGACCAATTTTGATGTATATAAAACCGGCGTGAATGCCTTTACGAAGCGTTTTGGTTCTCAACAAAACACTCAGGAGCATTTAATATAACTCCTTCACAAAAAAGTATGTCCAGTTTTTGCCCATTTTTCTTGCAAAGACATTTTCTACTCCATCAACTTTCCTGATGATCATGCGCAAGGCTGATCCTAAGAAAGAGAGAACAGGTACTTTTATTTTCAATTTATTTTAATGTTGTTTTCATGAGTATATGTCCACACCAGTTAATAGTCCAAAAGAACTTAATTTTCTTCTAATGTGACACTATGTTCAAAAAATTCTAGACGCGTTGCGAATGCCCTGCTTCGGGTGGCTGCAGTTGTATCCCTCGGTGTTCACGCAAGGAAAGGCGTAAAATTAGAGTTACATAATTTGTTTCAAACCAATAACATAGCAATGCTAGCATGTATACAGGAAAACTTGCATATTGCAACGAATAGGGCAATAAATATTTTATTGGTCAAGGTTGAATGCGTAGGGTTCTCAACCAGTCGGAGGCGAACTTGCGCCTCTGGAAGTTTATTTATTTATTTATTCATTTATTTGTTTATTTATTTGATGCCTGATTGCCTTGCATGCATTACAGAAGGGAGATCCATAACACTAAGCATAATATATGAGACAAAATAACAAAATAATTCTACAAAGCGCGCTGAAAATCGTCAATACAAACAGTTAATGCAATCATACGTGGAAGATAATTACATTGATGTATTGATGTAAAATAAAATGAATCGCGCAAGACGTCACCTTTAAAGGAAAGTTAATAATTTGCTTTAGGCTAGCGGTCCCACTTTGCGATATGTAGAATGGCGCTTGGACATACTTCTCCCCTTCTACTCCAGTTTTCGAATGATAGATATTACGAAAAAAGTTCAACCAGTGGTTTCGTCTGTGATCTTTCACGTCCTGCCATTTCAGTTTACTTTTACTTTCTCTCATGCTAATTTGAGCGTGCCAATTACCTAATACGAATCGCACTGACCTATTCTGTATGTTTTCGAGCGTATCAACCACCTCTTTGGTGTAGGGATCCACGAAAACACACGCGTACTCCAAGAATGAGCGCACATAAGTGAAATACGGTTGTTCTTTTAAGTTAGATGGAGGTTCACTGAAATTTCGTGTCAGAAAGCGAAAAACATACGCATCCGTAACTTTTATGGTGTGAACCTGCCTATTTAACCTCTAACCACTCCCTAAATAAACTCTTAGGTATTTATATACCTCGGCCGTTGTCACAGCAGCATAATTTAAGGTACACGTATTCAATTGGAATGAAGGTGTTTTTGTAAAGATGCCGTTAACACACTGTTTAACATTCAAAAACTTTTCTGAATCAGCACACCAGGATGTTATTAAATTCGAATAAAGCTGCAGGTATACGGAATCACGTTCATTCGCTATAGTCCGGTAAACTACACAGTACTTTTGAACAAAGCTACAGGGCCAATATAATAACAATGCAAAAACCGATTCATTCAGTTCATAGGATGAAATGTACTACGCAGAAGGTGATATGGAACACCATCATTTGCTTTATTGCAGTCCAAGAATATACAGTCAACCACTTTAAGCTTATCTATTGCAAGAGCCCAATCGTGCGTGAACTTAACAATCTGCGTTCAGTAAGAAAATCCTGACAAAATCCATGTTTGCTAGGATGCTGGCGATGATGTTTAACAAAATGAGTCATATCCCAAGAGTAGCTAAGCTAACCTTCAAACATCGGAACTAAATTAACAGCTAGGCTTCGTCAGTGACAAGGCTCTGTTGTTATCTCACATTTAAAATAATTTTTTTTTTCTAAATAGGCAGTCGTAAAATCGCATGAAGTAACATAGTGCAGGGCATGAAGTTGATCCTACCAATGCACGAGCGAGTCTCTTCTACGTTTATCACCAACAACATAGTGCAACATTGATTGTCGCAGTTTAATTGGAAGCAGAATAACTTGCGCTTTTGCTCGCACTTGCCTTTTTTTTGGTGGGGAGTCCTTGACGTGGTGGCGGTTTAGCTCCTGCGTGGTGGCCGCTTGCTCGACGCCCTTGAAGGCCAGTTATTTTGGTGAACCATCTCCATCTCGGATCGGACATCTCTGCCGGGTCGATGTCTCCAATGCTCTCCATTTCTTGAGGGGGCGAATAGCCTCGAGCTGATGCGTCGACGAAGCGGCGATGACTGGCGAGGCTTAGCTCACCCGTCGGTGTGGCACAGTCTTGTTGTGGCAATAAATGACATTTCGATGGCCTAAAAGGTTCCGTGCTAATGTCCAGTAAGTCCTTGCACTTTGCCCGTTCACCGAGAACACTCATTACTGTTTGACAAACGATGTTCGTTCATTTAAAACGTGGAAACCCGGAGCGGATGAAAAACGCGTCCCCGTCGTTCGGCTCCCTAACGGCTTTTTCTCCCCCAAGGAAAAAACCGGTCGGTCTCCTTCCAAACATGTCTGTGCATGAATTCTCGGCGCCCAGGCGCGTGCCGTTGTTCGGCTGTATGCCGTTTGCCGAAAAAATGACGTATAACCAAATACCTTACATAGGCCGGTCTACTTTTGGACACCGGTTGCCAAATATTCTGTGGCCATTCGCTTGCCGTAATTCGGCCGAGGGCAGCTAACCGAATGAAAAACGTATATTCTGGGACCGTACGTCGGCCGGTATTCTTCATAACACTGGTTGCCCGAAGAAAACGAATATTCTACCGCTGGACGCGCGGTTCGCCGTTGAAACAACGAATGCACGGCAGCCGCGCTCCGGCCGGTCTCCTTTCGAACACCGACTGCCGCAAGAATACCCATATTCTGTGGCCGGTCGCTTGCCGTGCTTCGGCCGATTACCGCTTCCCGAAGAAAAAACGGATGCCCTAAGGCCGTACTTCAGCCGTTCTCTTTCTCAACATCGGCAGCCGTAAGAGAACTGAATATCTGGCAGCCGGTTAGCTGCCGTTGTGCGTCCGGACACGGGCGGACGGAAAAATACCGAAGCGCTGGTTGCCGAATGTTGGCCGTTCAACGCATGATCAGTGGCTGCCAGAACCTGGATGCTGGCCGGACATGCCAGAAAGCGGCCATAGACGGGCCGGTCTTGGGGCACACTTTCTGTGCCACCTGGGTTAAGATTAAGGGAGGGCGAAATGCAGCTATAATGAAGCATAGAGCGCTGGGGGGGTATAACAAATATGAAGTAGTACGAGGAATGTAAAAAGGAGTAATGGTTTCGGGTCGCACCTTTGTGAATGCTGTACTCTGTTTAAAATCAGACGTTCTATCAGACCTCGAAGTGAACCAGAGAATGGTAGCACGTTTGGCCTTAGGCGCGCATGGAGAAACCACTAACGAAGCAGCTCAGGGAGATATGGGCAGGGCGTCGTTTAAAGTTAGACAAGCACAAAGTAAAATATACTTTGAAATGAGGTTGAGAGCAATGGATCAACGAAGGTGGGCAGCTAAGGTTTTTAGGTACTTTACTTGAAAAACGTGGACACGTAGTGGTTAAGGAAGACTAGTAGGCTAACGATGAAATACGAAAAGAACAAAACAGAGAATCCAAAACAGCCAAGGTAACCAAAAAAGAGGCAAGGCAGATTGAAACAAATAAATGGAGGAAAAAAATCGAAGCTAAAACGTCGTTAGAGATGCACAGGGCCGAGAAATTGAACATCAGAAAGAAAAATTTCTATGATAATTCACAGAGCAGCGCTTTGCTTTTTGAGGCTAGAGCAGGTTGCCTGCGAACTAAAAGCTTTGTGGGGAAGTATTCACAAAATGATGGGATATGCGTGGTCTGCGCAAACGAAACAGAAACTATGCAACACATAGTGTTAGAATGTGAGGGTATCCATCCAAAAATCTACATGAAGGAAATATTCTGCTTCCAGAAGCGCTAGGATTTAAGAGGGTTCAGCAGTGCCGGCCTCCCGTAGACAATACATGGACACTTTCAGAAGCCATAGCGCGCCTAATATTTGGCCTAACCCTATAGAGTTAGTATCAACTTTTTCCGCTTTCAAAAACGGGGGAATGTTGCGGACAGATTTTTAAACTGGGATCTCGATTTCTTACAAACGAGTAAGAAATATGAGCAAAAACTTGTGTTTTCGGGGTGCCTGTGTTTCTGCGCGCCGCATTGAAAAAAATCTCCCAATATCGAAATTCTGTTCGCAACATTCCCTTCCTTTGGCTCTTCTGATTGCATACATGCCGGTAGAATTCTTGAGGCGAATAGTTTTAGCGCTAGGCTTTCTGAAAGTTCCGCAGCTCGAGAACGCTCGCAATCAAATTTCCCACTCTTGTTGGTGGCTCCGTCTTTCGTAATCAGGACATAGGTCGGCGTACTCACTCGTGAGTACACTCATTCGTACTCATTTGTGCTCAAACCCACGAGTGAGTACGGTGATGAGTGACTACACACCCAGAAAAAAAAAGTGAGTACGATGACGAGCGAGTACAGGGGTAAGTCCACTACTCGTGAGTACAGTACTCATGAGTACACTACTCATGAGTATGAGTACTCATGAGTACAGCATTCATGAGTATGAGTACTCGTGAGTTTGAGTACTAACGAGTATGAGTACTCCAGAGTGCACAGTACTCATTAGTGCACAGTACTCATGAGTACACAGTACTCGTGAGTACACAGTACTCAAGAGTACACAGTACTCATGAGTACAATACTCATGAATACTGCTTTTGCGAGTGATTGCACACTTGAGTATGTGCACTCGTGAGTACAGTAGTGCAAACAACTTTTATCACGACCTCGAGTTTGGACGCGCATGTACGAGTCGCAAACATTTAGCGGTGCCGCTGTACAGCTTAACTGTCAAGGATGGCAAAATTAGACAACGAAAACTGCACCTCCCCCCTTTGCCGGTCCCTGTTTGGTGCTGTAAGCGTTTTTCGGCGGTCGCTTGCAGAGGGGTCACGGTGAAGAGGGAAAAACGAGGGGGTGAGGGCCCGGCGGGAAACGCGGCCGCAGTTGCTCTTCTCCTATGCCACTTGTTGACTGTCGCAGTTATTTTTGTTGATGCGGTCTGTGAACGCGGGGCGGCTTCATTGCCTTTGCTCCCTTCCAGTTGTTTTAGGGGAGAGGCGGTGGGGGCTGCTAACAATGCACGCACTAGGTGTACTGAAGTCCCTCTTTTTCGGTCTTCAGAAGTTTGCGTAGATGCATGTTACGGTGTGTAGTCGGTTCGTGAGCCGAACCGCTCATTTCAACAGTCGCAGTTAATTTACGTAACTCGCGTCAAACCGACTGCGTTATTTGTAACGTTTGTCTCACCAAAATTGTCCGCACCGTTCCGCTGTGAGTATTCAAGCGAAAATTTTGCTGATGTACGAGCGCCCATATGGTTTTATTAGGTTCCCGTTTTGAAACATTTTGCTCAGGTTCGCTAGTAATATGGTCTCGTGTAGTGCCATTTACAAGTGAGCATATAGCCCCACTGTACAGGCGCGGCGGTGGAATTTGCCCCAGCAATGGAAATAAAATAATCGAGTACACCTAAGCATGTTTGTGAGTTGTGAATTCGACATCATAATATCTCATTGAATGCGTGCGACGCCTTGTTTAGCCTCGCATATTTTGTCGAAGAGCTCTGGCATCTTGCCGCCGGAGGAGCGTTTTTGCTTTCGAATGGCTTTACTTTCGAGTGGCAACCCCGATCGCCGCTTCTCGTTTATGCCACCGTGTAATGACGGCGCTGACGACGACGGTGAATTTCGGTGGTTGTCATTTCCCTACCTTCACTACTGTTTACAGGAGGGCGACCACCCCTCGCTAGCCGCTAATGCCGAGTTTAAAGGAGCCATGAAGAGAAAACAAAAGTTTGTTTTATTCGAAAGATTAGGTGTTTCATAGTACCCCAAGCGCTTTCCAAGACGCAAATGATGCTTTATCCACTGAGAAATAAGGCAATTTAAGCCAAAATTATAAATCTCCCGCTAAAATTGCACATTTCGTCACGTGAACAATGGCGTCATACGAGCCGGTCCATGAAACAGATACTTAGTATGTCGACTCCATATAGCACCCACACGCGGGAGTCGACCGAGCCGGCGGCCATTTTAAAAATACTAGTAAAACCTAGTGCACCCGCAGCCCTAGTCATGGAATCACCTGATCCGGAACACAAAACTCTCGCCGAGGAGCTCGGGCTTGCATTTAACAACCTCACACCACTTGAACGCTCAATACTTCTAAGTACACGAGCGGCAAGAGTTGTGGGATACGCGGTGGACGAGAAAGCGACCATTCCGCGATAGCCACAACAGACGAACCCCCAGCCGTCGGCACGGCTGCCTCGTCAGCCCCGTCGCGACGGACGAATACAGACTGGTACGTATGTGCGGTATTTTCAATTTAAGTAGCAGTATCGCTTATGCCAGTTGGCCGGTGTCGTGTATGGAAAGCCGTTCGCTCGAGCTCTCTGCTCCGACCAGAAAGATTCGAGCGTCAATGCGCGGTGTGTACGGCATTCTTTTCCCCCAAGGTGAGAGCGCTTTGACAAAGTCGGCGACGAGCGCCAGCATGTCCGGGTCCCTGCCGTAATCACTTTCTCGGAAATGAAGCGAGCACACTCGTACTTCCTTTAGCTCTCTTTCTCCTCCGTTTGCAAAGTTCACAAAACGTAGCCACTTGCTTCGCCGAGGTTCGTCGTTGGGCAGCACATGAAAGGAGATCTCACCGGCGAGGATGTCGCACTCCCTCGAAAATTTGCCCGTACTACATGGGCATTTCAAAACACAGCAACGAAATTTCATTGTAAAGTACTCGAACAAACTGAAGTTTTCAGTGGTTTTAAACTGTAAACGAGCTCGTAACGACAGCAGCAAGCCAACACGACCTCCATACCGAAACCTGTGCGACGAGTGGCACTATCTCGTTGCTGCTCTGTGTTCCTTACTCCCCTTGTTTTTATTTTTCCTTTGCTGGTTGGCGATATCATGGCCAACCTCCTGTGACGGGATTACGATACCAAGCGAGGTCGCGGCTGTGTGTGCAGGGACGGTTCGTTGGCCCCTAAGAGCCTTGTACCCAAACATTCGTCTGCGCAACGGTGGCGACGGCGAGATGTCGAGTTCGGCTGGCGGTAGTTTCGTACGCATTGGCATACACGCTTGTGTGTTCGTTCGGAACTTCAACCGTTTACTCCACCGTTCTTTGTCATAAAAAGAATGTGCAGTATGTTTCACGGGCATTTAGCTCGCTATGCAAACTGTAAGCCCTGCCTAACATGCGTTTGCTTTTGCCGGCCTCCGCCAATAGCAGAGCATTCTCGAGTGACATCATAGGTTCTGTTGCGGAAAATGAGCTGGTGGGTCGCATAGTCATTTCCTTTTTTCCTAATTATGTAGCTTATTTGAGCGAAGTTTGCGTTATAAGGGGTGTCGTTATGGTTCTAACGAGGCAATCTTTCGAATGAACCAAACTTGTGTTTTCTCTTAATGGCTCCTTTAAGCTCGCACTGTGGGAGGCCTCGTAAAGGAATTGTTTTGAAATGATGAACGCCAACGCCACACGCCGGGATTGTCGCTTAATCTCGCGTCTTGGAACGTCTAGTAAAACATGTGGATTGCACATAACGACGCCACCGTAGTTTTGATCGATGGCTGTCAGCTTCATCCGCACTGCTCAAGATAAGAGCTGCAGATTTCCATTGTGCAACCAACCCACCAACACGGAAATACAGTGACGTCAGTACAAGCTATAACGCTTCCGAAAACGCGTCTGCAAACTTCGTTCTCGAGTACACGAAGCACGGCAGCGCAGTTCGCCACTGCTGTAACGGCTGCCAAGCACCGGCAGCAACTGGGTGCCCTGCGGCACGCACGCACGCACGCACGCACGCACGCATGCGTGTGCTCTGGTGACTGGGCCATTCCTGCTCAGTCACAACTGTTGCGACGTTGCCCTGTTCAGTCCGCCATCGACGCAGCGCAGAGCAGAGCGATGAAGTTGTCCAACCGACGGTGATTTTAAGCTGCATTTATATACAATACATACAAAGGTAGCAAGAGCTTTACATGGCTCGCACAAAGGCGATAGCACTTCTCAACTCAGTGCCTTCAATGAAATGCCGCCGCACAGCCGCTGCTTCAAGGCTGGTTTTATACCCCCGGGATTCTGCCGCAGCCGCGTGCAGTTCGAATCTTTCCAATCAGGACTATCACTGGCCGCAGTTTGAAAGCGAAGTGATTGCGTCCGCCGAGCCACGACAAGAAAGGAGAGGCGACTCAGCGGCGCCGTCTCCACGGTCTACTCGCTGCATGTCTTTTTCGGGCGGGTCGTCCCAGGCATGATTTGTGCGGCCGTCTCGATAGGAAAAGGAGAGTAGACTCGGCGGCGCTGTGTGCCGCCAAGTCGCGGCACGTCTGCCCCGGGCTGTTTGACTGAGGTGCGAATCGGGCCCACCGTCGGCGCGTCGCCCGGAGCAGCAAATTTGTGTCGGGCGCTCTGGTTAACCGCACACGCACGCATACAAAAAATTGTGATTAAGGTCAGACCCGTGGGGATTTTGACCGTGCTGTTAACAGAAATAGACACAACGACGCGTAGCGCCCCGGTCCTGTCCCTTTCTCGCGGCGGGACCTGCCTCTTTGGCTTTTGGCGCGGTAGCCGGTTTTCGTCTTTCTGTTTATCTGTTACTTTGCGGGCTGGCGGCGGTTGCGAGGGGTACGGTTGCGCAATGTTCGCTGAATGTGGAACAGTGGCGGCAGCGTCTCTTTCCAGCTGGTTTTAAAGACGATAGCCTTTCTTTGGCCACTTGAGCGCGACAATGTTGGCCTATCAGTCTGTATGTGTCTGTCATAATGATAATTTATTATTGCAACTTAATATCACGCCCCGCTGTATACATGGGAGCTACTGGGGTCAACGTTAAGTAGCTCTATGTACATAATTTGCCCTCTCTACAACTGGCCAACTACCCCGCGATTCAGCCGTTCGGCCAAAAGCTAAAAGAATCCTTAATCGAGGGCTTGATATTGGCAAAATATTCCCTCGCTACTGAAGCTGGTACCACGCTTCCTATTTATAAGCTTTGTTCAACAAAAATAAAATATTAGGGATATTTGAACCCAGACATAAATACGAAAGTGATATGAAACTGAAAGTCTCAGGCTAGAACCCCGCGCGCTTCGAAGACACATGGAGTCTCGAGAGTTCTTATTTACAGACATGAATTATACACGGAACCGTAGCCATACAAGCTTGGCTAACACCCGTGCGCTCTCTGATGCTACCGGCGTCGACAGTGCATTATTTATATGTACAGTGGAGCACACAACAATTAAAACGTTGCCGCGCTTTCGAGCTATTACGGGAACTGTACGTCATGAGAGTAAGAAAAAAAAACCCAGAGCGCGGCGTCAGATATGCATCAGAAGGGCGATTTTTTTCCCTCTTCGCTGAGCCGCCTCGCTGGCGCGCCGGCACCGGGAGCGAGAGCGTGAAAGTAAAAAGAAAGGGTGTGCAACCGGCGGCACAAGGCGGCGAAAAATCCGCCTTTTTGTTTGTTTGTTTTACTGACCTTGGTTAACCCACGCCATCGACCAATGAAAGGCATCCCATTGCCTGTTGCCCTCAGCTCCTTTTCCGTGATAGCATCCCTGGAGAGAAAGAAAGAAGTGGCGCGTCACCCTGACGCCTTTCGCTGCGTCCCGATCCACACGACGGACCGAGTCCGCGGTCCAATCGGTCACGTGATGAGACGTCAGGGTCCGCCGCGGTCCGATCCAAAGCACAGCGCATCCATACGGCGGGCCGGCTGAGCGGACCGCGAATGGCCGACCGTCTGAACTCACAAGCTAGAAGGTTGAACACAGGCGCCGTTTGGCCGCGACAACATGTTGTAAAGACAAGCCTGCACGAAACGTATTATCCCCACAATAACGGCCACACGCATGCAAGCCGGGCGGGCGTGCTCACGTAGCCGCCGTCGTTCGCAGGAAGGCGACATGACGAGCGGCGACGGCGGGGTGATCCGGGCTGCATACGGCTCGTCACCGCTCGCTGGAACTGAACTCTTCCCTAAATTGAGGTACACATGCGTGAAACAAAGTGATAATTATAGCTAACATCGCACTAGTAAGAGTCATAGGACTCGCAAGAAAAAGCGCGAATGAAGTATGCGTCGCGATTGTAAGCCTAGCCCGTCGCTTATCCAACCGCGGGTGATTGACAGGCTCCTTCCAGCGCTTCGAAACAGCCGCGCTGCCCGTGCTGTTCTCTATTGGCGCAACTGGACGCGGCTCCATCCCCGCGACGCGGCCGCTGTCAGACCACGCTGATTGATGTCGCGGTCCACCGTCGAGACTGCGGACCGGAAAGCCTAGGCGAATATTTGGACCGCGAAGGCGGCGGTCCTGCGCGGTCCAACGGCGGTCCGCGTGAACTTGTGACGTCCTGTCACGTGATGCGCGGACCATGGTCCAAATAATCGTTCTGGTCCGCCGTGTGGATCGGTGAACACGCAAGCCTTAGCCAAGAGGTAAACACATCAGGGAGGGAGTACTTGTGGCGGCTGCGCCGTGAAACTTGCAACTTCGCGCTGCGTAGCGCGAGGTATTGCAGTGTCGCCCGTTCCTCTTTCGTGCTGTCCCGACGCCGGTCCACGCAACCAACGACATCGCATCCGGATTGGTGGATATGGCCCCGACAAGCGAGCAAGACGCACGGCGCCCGAAATGCACCATACGTGGCGAACGACCGCACACCAATTATAGGGCTGTTTCCTAGATAAAACGAGGTGCACAGCGCACGAAACGCACCAGAGGTGACGAACTACATCCAACTTGAACCAGTGGAGCTTACCACGGCGAACGAAATGCACAGCGCACGGAATGACGCCAATCCAGCACACATGGAGGAAACTGCTATTCGCGACATCCTCCGCTCCCGCTGCTGCTATCCGGACTTTGCCAGCGAATGTTACAACCGCAGAAATCACCTGGCCACAAGCAACAAAAGACCCAGCGCACGCGGTTCAACCCTAGCGGAACGTACGAGCTCTCCGACACCCGCTGCTCCAGGCCGAGTCCAGTGGACAAACGACATAACACTCGTTCAGGTAGGTCCGTCAACGAGCACCGACACAGCCAGCGCAAGCGGCATGTCCGAGTCAGAACGAACAAGATCCCCGGCACCCGCGCTCCGACCGAGACTCACACGATAAACACCAGTTAGTACAAGAGAACGCAACCGCGAGCAAGCGGACTCGGGACGAACGGAGCCTGCTTGTATGCGAGAGATAGCGATTATAGCATTCTCGAAACAGCGGGCAAAAGACGAGGGCTTGAGCGACGACACGGACACAGCAAGAACGGCAACGAATGAACCCTATCCAGACGAAGGCATCGAATGCCCTAACGATGAAGTCACGCTTGCGACGCCAAGGAATGTGGGACCAAACGGACGGCACGAACTACGCCCGCTTCCCCACCACAATGGTTTAACTTCCGAAACAACCACGGCGACTGCGAGTACGGAGCCGCAATTACTTTGACGATCAGCCATGCCACCCTGCGAACACGGCACACTACCGCACACTAAACGAAAAGCCAATCGGCTCCCGCACCATACGCAACACACACGTCAATTCAAGCAACGTCCTCAACGCGCCGAACTAGGCCATCCCTACACAGCGCAGCTCGCCACCGGACAAACCGGACGTCTACGCCCCCACATGCATCAAGCACGCGACGAGCTACACGAACACAATCGCCGACGGAAGTGGCGCGACTAACGCAACGCCGTAAACACTGTCAAGTGCAGGTCTGACGAACTGAATCCCACGGCACACACACAATAAAATAAAGCACATTTGAAATTCACCAAAGCTCAACGAGACGAACACCCTCTTAACGAAGTTTCTAGTATCCGGAACAACAAAAAACAAACGCCAGCATCGAGCATCTGTGAATAAGCGGACAGTGATCTGCATATGAACGGACGTCAAACTAGGGAAACGCTTCATTGTGCCTGGGGGCAGGCATAATTTCGATTTGGAGCACGATTAGGAGAGTATCAGCGCGCCCGGAAACGAAAACGGACGACAAAAGCTGCCACCCGAAGACACGCAGAAAACCGCACTGACAAGCCCCGAGCTCCCCTGAGCACGACCCTGTGTTTTTCTAATCAATTAAACATTTTATTTTTTTCTATGTAGTCTTTCACTCGAGATACCACCTAGCTAACAGTGCAGATAAGTTGATTATTCGTGAGTAATACAAATTGAGTACTCATGAGTACAGATTGAGTACTCATGAGTGCAGAATGAGTAGTACTCATGATTGCAGAATCAGTAGCACTCATGGTTGCAGAATGAGTAGTACTCATGAGTACAGAAGATTGATTACTCATGAGTAAACAGTGAGTACTCAGGAGTACAGATTGAGTACGAATACTCGTGAGGACAAATGAGTTTGAGTACAAGTGAGTACGATTACAAATGAGTATTTGATGAGTGAGTACGAGTGATTTTGTGAACAGACGAGCTTTTTGAGTCTGAGTTTGATTGAGTACAGCGTGAATCAAAAAAATTGTTATTTTTTGAGTGAGTTCTTTCTGTTTTGCCGACCTATGAATCAGGAAGAAACATTATTAGGCTCTACCACTCACCGCGTACACGCTGCGGTCTTGCTATGTTACTGCGCGGATAGCCGAACTTTTGGGCTTATGCGGCATGCGTGCGAAAGAGAGACGATAAGTTTGCCGTCACTCATGCGAGTGGCACCACCGCTTTGATTGCAACTGTGCATTGCAGCGTCATCTCTTGCTAGCCGGGTTCCACGCTTATCAGCGTGCGGGGAAGAGCACGGTTAGACCGATGGTGTTGGTCGAAGCGGTGAATATTTTGCTTTTTCACCGAACAACGGCTTGATTCCGCAGTAATGCTGTTTATTTTTCTTATTATTATTCTCTGAGCAAAGACGAAGCGCTTGCTCGAGGTGACGCGACCTCAAATCTTGCGGGTAAAGCTGTTGCTTGTGTTCATTGTATACTGGCGGTGTCACGGTGCAAAAATGCAGGAATAATATCTTTATTGTACGATGGGGGAGGAGGGCAAGGGGGTGGTTTCACACTTGAGCTGCTAAAAAAAACTTTAGTGGGGCTTCCTGAACGGAAAGCGCCACCTGACTTCTTTATTTTTCTGTTTGCTCATTAAAACGTTTGGCCTCCTCTTTCTGATCCTCCTGCTCCTCCTTCTCCTCTCTCTCTCTCTCCTTCGCGTAGCATGAGCAATATACATTTAGGAGCACCCGTTTTTCAGATTACAGGGACAGCTTTTTCTTTATCTTCAACTTTTGCATTCCCGCAAACGTTGACTTAGCTTATGCAGCCACTTGCATCTGCGTACGCGTGCGTTAGTGGAGTGATGCGTAAACCCTCTGACTCGTACGCTAATATGAAGCAGGTGTACCACATTATTGTATTGTTCAATTAGCGTAGCAATGTTCTTAAATGTCAGGGCGCCTTAATAGAAATCGTAATATGCAACGTTTTTATTACTTGATTCCTTGTTTATATCCATTCAAGGCTGAAATTGCTGAAAGTTACAGACGGAGGTTACTGTGCGAGCGCCCAGAATGTTCACCTTACTTGAAATTAAGTATAAAAATCAAAAGTATCACACTCCTTGTACTGCAATTAATAAAAATTCTTCAGGCTGCCTAATGAGTTACATTAACTGTCGGTATGAAGGTTAATTTTTCTGGAGTTTAAATGTGCCCTTCCAAAATTGCTTCCAAAATCCTCCTTCACAACGTTCGATTTTCAGTCCCCAAGGGAAAGAAATGCACGGTGTGCTGTAAGATGCACTGATACAGCGTAGAGGTAAGAAAGCCGCGCTCGGAAGTTTAGCTTAGTCTTTGAAAGAACAAAATTTGATTTTTCTTTTTTTTTCATCTTCTTTTCTATCCCTGCTAGCGCGGTCTTTGTTTAATAGTGACTGTTTTTATTTCCGTTCTTTTTATTACGTTTAGGGTTCATCGCTCATTTTGAACCCTTTACAGCATGGATAAACGATTGGTCGTCAATGACCGTCCACCGGTGTTCGCCTTCCTTTATTTGTTTTATTTTTTGTGTCAGTCCACGCACATACATCTTTTATTTATTCTCGCAGTCTGATCAGTTTGTGTACAAATGAGACACCAACGTTACGATGTGTTTTGTAGTATCAACGCATAATACGTATTTTAAAGCGAAGGTGCCACTTGCATGTAATTGTAACTTGTATCAACCTGTTGAAGCTTAGCACAAGACGAGGGAAAAAAACGCGGAAGACGCAGATCGCACAGTGTGTCTTCTCACTGTTCTTTTCCCTCGTCTTATGCTTCGCTTCCACACGTTGTTATGTACCAACTCGTCAAAATCACTACTCTGCTGTAACTCGTATGCATTCATGTGTCTATTGGGTTGGCTACAACAGCACTTGCCTTGTTTATGTGGCACTTTTGTCATCAAACCGATGAACGGCTTTATGATTTTAACCGCCCCCCCCCCCCAACATCCAGAATTGCTGTTGTTGATGCTGAAGTAAAGATCTGAGTGATTCGTATTTGTTAAAATGCTCTTTGGCGGGTACTTGGTTCATTTGCTTTCATTTATATTCTAATGGAGCATGCTCGGCGCATTTTTGTTACAGACGACCGATCTAGACCAACCACCGGCAGGCCACGACGGTGACTTTCTTGATCTTGTCTCCTCCATCATGCTGGCGCCATGGCTTCTTCTCAGCGAGGTTCTGTCCTTTTACAGCTACATAAATGATACCATCGTAGTCTTAACACTTTTATCAGAAAAATCCTTAAATTGTATTTTGGATGAAACAGGTTGGAGCTATTCCATATTATATTTCCCTTTTTCCTTATTTTTTTTAATCTATTTCTGGTCCCACACATGGATGTGTAATTTACGCTGTATGTTAACCTAGGGATTTGGGAAGCCAGGTATGTCCTGCTCAGAGAGATGATTTCGCCTTCACGTAATATAAGTGGACTTGTTTGTTTCTTTTCGAGATATCACACATTGCTTCTTATTTTGTGTATGCCCCCATGCACAGCTCTTTGATGTTTTTTTTTTATCGCTTACTCTCCGCATTTCATCTGCACTTGGGGCGGCGAGATTCAGTGCCCGTAATCATTCAGATTTTTTAGCCCATTTCAATAACTCCGCCCACAGTAAATACATTTGTAAATACATTTGTACCACACACGCGAATCTAAAAACATCCAGTTTACAGGGCGAGCCTGTACCTGATAATGCTACGATGACGCATCTAGATTCCGGTGGCACGCTTCACAATTATCTCACTCACGCTCTCACAATTATCACTCTCACACACACACACACACATACACACAAACGCACGCGCACACGCACATGCACAGAAACGCGCACCCACGCACATACGCACACACGCATGCACGCATGCACGCACGCACGCACGCACGCACACTCGCACACACGCGCATTCACGCGCACACGCACACGCACAGAAACGCGAACCCATGCACATACCCGCACACGCATGCACGCACGCACGCGAACGCACAAACGCGCGCGCGCGCTCGCACGCACGCACACGCACACGCGCGCGCGCGCACACACACACACACACACACACACGCACGCACGCGCGCACGCACGCACGCACGAACACACGCACGCATGCACGCACCCGCGCACGCACCCGCGCACATGCACAGACGCACCCACAAACACACGCAGGCACGGACATGCACACACGTACACATACACTCGCTCACACGCAAGCACATGAACACGAAGGCACACGTAGGTGCAAGCCAGAGCTCTTTGATGTTACTTGAGGTTCTCTGAGTTACCTTGATACAAAGTAACTCGGGGTGCAAGCATGCCAGGAAAATTTGACGCCAAAGTAGCATCGTGATTTCATGCAATTAATTATCTTGCATTGTATTTTATGCAGATTCTTCACACTTTTGTTTTAGAATTGCGAAATCAGTTTACCACGCCCATATAACTCACGAATAACCGTTGCTCTCCGGAATAAATCAGAGTGCTACTCAAAGATTCTTGCTCAATTCGATAGCAAATTCCGTGCCTTGCCTGTACCTTCAAATACTACATAGAAAGATACGCAGCACGCCCGTCCCACGTCTGGGAACTTTGCGAATATAGTGTGGCTAAAGCGCAGCACCCGTGTGTATAGGAATAGCGACGTCCCTTGCTCAGTGGAACACCGCCGTGATTTCAGGGTTGCGGGCAGCAAAAAGACAACTACCCAGGCTACAGTCATCACACAGCGGCAACGCAAAATTTAGCAATTTACCCACCGCGGTGGCTAAGTGGCTAAGACGTTGCGCTCCTGAGCACGAGGCCATGGGTTCGATTCCCGGCCGCGGCGGGCGCAGCGGCCGCTTTTCTGATGGAGGCGAAAAGCAAAAAGTCAAAGTTATGCCACTAGGGCTTGGGAGGTATCAAATTAAATGTCTCGATGAGAGGTATCACGCGGGAGAAAAAATGTATTTAGAGGTTTTAAATGCAGAGCATTTCAGTAACTCACGATGTCACCCGTGTTGGCGTCTGTAGTCCGCGTCCGCATCGCTCCCCCTACACTATATAAAAACATCCCTCTCGCGAGCGGCACGATCAAATGTAGAGCAGTTCTGCGGGGGGGCGCGCCTGCAAGTCGTATGGATTACGCATTGGTTGTTGTTGTAATTGTTGTCTTCCAGCGTAGACACTGTCGATGAAGTCGATGGTGAAACGTGCCGTGAACCGCCTGCCGCGGCTACGACGCAACGTGGAGCGGCTATGACGCAACGTGGTGCGGCTATGACGCAACACAATCCAACACAATCCACTTTAATCCAATCCAATCCAAATCCAAGCCAATCCAAGCAAATCCAAAAGAATCCAATCCAATGCTCCTCGCGAGAGGGTGTTATAGCGCCGAAATCGCCACCACGCGAACGCGTGATGCTGACGTCACGATCACGCCACAGATGTTAGCGACCGCAGCGCGCGCGAACGACATATGTGGTTTAAGCGCGAACCGACCGCGGCGAGAGAGCGCGATGCGAGCGCCCCACCTGTTCTTGCGCCCGAACCGAACGCGGCGAGAGAGGGCGTTGCGAGCGGAGAGAAGGCGAGGAGGCCGCGGGGGAGAGGGCGCACCTCTGGCCGACGGTTGAATGAGTCAAGGATATAAGGCACGTTCGTAACCTTCCGTTCTGTGTCGGCTTCGTGGCTCAGTTGGTACAGTACCGTGCACCTTGCGTTCCGCCCGCAGAGTCGTAGGATCGAAACCTGGCGCCGGCAAGTAATAATTTTTTATATAGTGGGGGGGAGCGATGCGGACGCGGACTACGGACGCCAACGCGGGTGACATCGTGAGTTACTGAAATGCTCTGCATTTAATACAAATCGCTTCCTGGTTATAGTCATGAGATAGTCACGGAGTCATAAAATGGGTTAAAAGTCAAAGTGATGCAACTAGGGATTGTGAGGTGTCAAATTGAAGGTCTCGATGAGGGGAATCATGGGGGACAAGTTAGAAATAGCTTCCTGGTTATAGTCATGAGACAGTCGCGTGAGTCACAAATTAGGTTAAAAGTCAGAGTGGTGCTAAAAGGGCTTTGGAGGTATCAACCTAAAGGTCTCGTTGGGGGGAATCACGTGGGACAAATTAAAAATTGCTTACTGGGTATAGTCTTGAGATAGTCACCGAGTCATAGAATGGGTTAAAAGTCACATTGATGCGACTAGGGCTTGTGAGGAGTCAAATTAAAGGTCTCGGTGAGGGGAATCATGAGCGACAAATTAGAAATCGCTTCCTGGTAATAGTCATGAGATCATCACGCAATTCATAGATTGAGTTAGCAGTGAAAGTGATGCCACTAGGGCTTGTGAGGCATGAAATTAAAGGTCTCGATGAGGAGAATGATGGCGTACAAATTAGCACTTGCGTCCTGGTTATAGTCATGAGATAGTCACATGAGTCACGAATTGGGTTAAAAGTCAAAGTGATGCCACTAGGGCTTGTGAGGTATCAAATTACAGGTCTCGATGAGTGGAATCATGGGTGACCATTTAAAAATCACTTCCTGGTTATAATCGTGAGATAGTCGCGTGAGTCATAGATTAGGTTAAAAGTCAATGTGATGCCACTAGGGATTGTCAGGCATCAAATTAAAGGTCTCGATGAGGGGAAACATGGGGAACAAATTAAAACTCGCGTCTTGGTTATAGTCGTGAGATGGTCACAAAGTCATAGATTGGGTTAAAAGTGAAATTCATGCCACTAGGGCTTGTGAGGCATCAAATTAAAGGTCTGAACGAGGGAAATCGCTGGAGCAAGGAAAAGTCGCGTCCTCGTTATAGTCATGAGATAGTTACGTGAGTCATAGATTGGGTTAAAAGTCAAAGTAGTGCCACTAGCGCTTGTGAGGTATCAAATTAAAGGTGTCGATTAGGAGAATCACGAAGAACAAATTAAATATTGCTACCTGGCTATAGGCATGAGATAGTCACGTGAGTCATAGATTGGGTTAAAAGTCAAATTGATGTCACTCGGCTTGTGAGGGTTCAAATTAAAGGTCTTGACGAGGGGAATCACATGGGACAAATTTGAAATTGCATCCTGGCTACAGTCACGAGCTAGCCACGTGAGTTATAGATTAAGTTAAATGTGAATGTGGTGCCACTAGGGCTTGTGAGGTATCAAATTAAAGGTGTCGATTAGGAGAATTACGATGGACAAATTAAATATTGCTTCTTGCTTATAGTCATGAGATAGAGACGTGAGTCATAGATTGGGTTAAAAGTCAAAGTGACGACCTAGGGCTTGTTATCGCCCTCCTGAATGTAAAAAGAAAGTTGATGATTCGAGAAAGGGGCTGATGGTGTGTTGAAAATTGTGCGAGGAATGTGTGTTCGCGGTGGTAGTGCAAGCGACAATCCCATATCTGCACAAGATCCCTGCATCCCAAAATGCAATGTCGGCCAGGAGTCGTTCGGGGAAAATTCGTTTTTTCAGCTCGCCGCGAGCAGAGTTCTTCAGTTTGTGCTTCTTTCAAGCTCCCCTATTCTAAGAGAAGATTTTGTGCGTCTTCAATTTTACTAGGGACTTTCTGACCCGTTTCTTAATGAGAACAGAATGAGCTCGGCACGCTGAGTTGTCGACGCCGCTCCGGTGCTTCCTAATAGGACGTTATCTACCGGGGCCCGAGCGCGAAAGGCAGCCACATTTCTTACCGCAGAATGGGCAGGGGTCGTTTGCTTTCGCGAAAGAAAGGCTGTTTCGGTGTATTTTGACAAGCAATTTGAAACTCCCAAAATTTTAATTTTGAACTGAAATAATAAAAAGGCCCTATATCAGGGGCATGGATGCACGACAACAGCAATGTACTCACCGTTATTGTTCATTGCGCAGTTCACTGGATTCCTCACGGCATGCAGCTGGGTCACCCCCTCTGAGACTGCGCCCTCGTGTACCTCGACGCACATTTGCTGTGTGGCGGCTGCGGACTTCCTCTTCCAGCCATCCGCATGCATCCCAATAGCCTTATCGTCGATGAACAGAACCGGCCTGGTCCCCCCCGGTTTTCTGCCAAGATACCCTCGTTCGCAGCATCCCAGCTTCAACGTCACCGTTTCCTTGCTTGGCGGAGTACATAAAAGGCACCCCGGCGGCCACCACGCCAGTGGGCATGGATGCACGACAACAGCAATGTACTCACTATTATTGTTCATTGCGCAGTTCACTGGATTCCTCACGGCATGCAGCTGGGTCACCCCCTCTGAGACTGCGCACTCGTGTACCTCGACGCACATTTGCAGTGTGGCGGCTGCGGACTTCCTCTGCCAGCCATCCGCATGCATCCCGATGGCCTTATCGTCGGTGAGCAGAACCGGCCTGGTCCTCCCCGTTTTCTGCCAAGATACCCTCTTTCGCAGCATCCCAGCTTCAACGTCCCCGTTTGCTTGCTTGGCGGAGCACATAAAAGGGCACGCCGGCGGCCACCACGCCAGTGGGCATAGATGCACGACAACAGCAATATACTCACCATTATTGTTCATTGCGCAGGTTAGTCCCCTTTCCATCCCACCTTGTAAATGCTTCAGGTCGGATGACCGCTGCATAGTCACGCTTCCATGCCCAGAAGCCTTGTTTGATCCATTCTGTGCCTCATGTTTGCTATTATGCGGTGACGTTGAGGTAAACCCGGGGCCCAATGATGAAATACTGCGATTAGTGAAGGAAACTAATGAGCGCTGCATTAGAACTGAGACTAACCAAACCAACTTGTCTAAGGCGGTCGACGAACTTAAAGCCGCTCATGATTCTGTCGCTGCTTCTGTTTCTGCCATAAGTACCCCGCCTCGAAGCCGTTGAGAAGCGGGCTACTACTCTTGGAGGTTGTCAGCGTGACATGACTTCTTTAGGTCAAACTGATTGTTTCCCTAATGAAATAATCACTCTACGAGCAAGGCTTGGCGACGCCGAGGACCGCTCGCGGGGTAACAATCATCTGTTTTTCGGTTTCGCAGACAACCCGAAGGAAAGTTGGCAAGAATCAGAAAAGCGGATTGTGTCGTTTGCCTCTCAAAAACTAAACTTAGAAATCGCCGCAGAAAATATTGAGCGCGCTCATAGGATAGGTCTATATGCTCCAAATCAGCACAGGCTTATTGTGGTAAAATTTGCTTCTTACAAAACAAAACAGTTGGTGCAGTCAAAGCGATCGTTGCTCGACGATACCGACTTTTACATCAGAGATGACCTTTCACTAGCAACACGAACTGCCCGCAAGAAATTGCTTGAGTACTGAAAAGGTCTTAATACTTCTTACAAACTGCGCCACAATGGGCTCTCGGTTGGTGATAAGAACTACGTGTACAACGCTAGCGCTGAGTGTATGCATGAAATTAAGGTAACAACCTCTGCCTCTGCACCTGCTGTATCATCCCCACGGTCGACGCGTTCAGGACGGGTGTATGGACAGCCGAGCGGCAGCATGGGGTGTGCGAGGCGTAGTGGTCCTCAACATGAGAATAAAGCGTCCGTCCTTTACACAAACTTTCGTAGCCTGTACAGTAAAAAAGAAAGCCTTAGCTCTTAATTAAATGACTCCGAGGCTGATATTGTTGCACTTACCGAGACACGGCTGTCAAGTGAAATTGCATCGACTGAGCTATTTCAGTGCAACAAAAAGTACGTGGTGTATAGACGTGACCGTGGTTGCAAAATCGGTGGTGGTGTTTTAATTGCTGTTAGTGACCATTTGGAGTATTTTCTAACATGCTTCATTCTAATCTAGATATTCTTTGGTGTTGCATAACTTCAAATTTGAAAAAAACAATTTCAAAAAATTCCTATTTGGCGTTTGTTATCGGTCCCCCTCTAGTGCTGGTGGTTGCTACGAGAATCTTCACGATTGCTTGAACCAGATTGCAGTGCGTTATCCGGGTGCGCCACTTTTCCTTGTCGGTTACTTAAATTTTTCAACAATCAAATGGGCGCATGCGTGTCCTTTTGCCAATCCTGCGTCTGCCGAGGCTGCGTGTTTTTTTAATGTCTGTTCCGAATTTAGTTTATCACAGCCAGTCTGTCAACCAACACGTGTCACGCCTACAAAATCTTCTTTGCTTGGCTTAATTCGGACGTCATCCACTGACATCACTGCTCCCATTACGCACGTGCCTGGGTTAAGTGAACACGACGTGCTTCATTTTACTTTATGCCTTCCTCCCAGTAGAAAAGCTAAGCGGCTAAAACTAATCAGAGATTATAACAGAGCTAACATCGAGGCTATAAACTCTGAACTTTGTGCCTTTATGGATACTATGCTTCCATCTAGCATGGAACAAAGCAATAAAGACTTATAGTCCTCTTACAGATGTAAGGTTGCCTGGTATACGCGTTATCTAATGCTGCCTGGTATACGCGGTATCTTAAAAGACTATACAGTAAGAAAGCGAGCCTCTTCCGAGCTGCTAAGAAATCGTCAAGTTCAGCGAGGTGGGCTGCCTATAAGCTACAGCAGCATCCTACGCGAAAGCATTGAAAACGGCTAAGAGTAATTTTTTCCAATGTACCTTACCCTCCTTACTGAAAACTAACCCTAAGCGTTTTTGGAGCACTATGAAGCCGAAGCAGGAGTGTAACATTTGTCTGGTAGACATGTCTGGAGAACCAGTTGCGAACCATTTATGTGCATCTGTACTTAATGATAGTTTTGCGAATTTTTTTTCTGACCCCTTCATCAGTGATTTCCCCACCCCATGCAATAGTCTAACGTTTTCCCCATGGACCCATTAACTCTTGATCCTACTGGTATTGCAGCCATAATATCTAAATTAAAAAGGTCGTCATCCTGTGGTGCTTATGACATAATCTGTAAATTTCTTGACAGTACTAAATAGTACAGCTCAATTATACTGTATTTCACTTATGCCATATCTATTGACGAGATTTACTTGCCCAGGGAATGGAAGACCGGCAGGGTGGTTCCACTCTACAAGTTAGGTGACGCGCATAACCCCTCAAACTACCGTCCCATATCCATTACTTCCATTCTTTGTAAAATCCTCGAACACGTAATATTCACTAATTTGGTTAACTTTCTCGAGTCCAATCAGTTTTTTTCATAATTCCCAACATGGTTTCAGAAAAAAACGTTTATTGTGAAACTCAACTTATGACGTTTACCAATGACTTGCACGCATTTCTTGACTCCTCTTTTGTAACTGAATGTGTCTTTCTGAATTTTTCCAAAGCGTTTGATAAAGTTAATCATCAACTTATCCTATTGAAATTACATAATTTGAAAATTGAACCCCAAGTCTTACAATGGATAGAAGTATTTCTTTCTAACCGAACTCAGTTTCTGTCTGCTAATCAAACTAACTCCCCTGAGGTACCTGTGCGCTCAGGTGTACCACAGGGCTCTGTGCTAGGACCCTTACTTTTTTTGATATACATTAACGACCTGCCTAGTAATATGTCTTCTTCTATTTGCCTTTTTGCTGATGATTGTGTGCTTTGTCGTAACATTACTAGTTCCTCTGACGTTGAATATCTACAATCTGACCTTAATAATATTTATACTTGGTGCAAACTTTGGCATATGGAGCTTAACATAACTAAATGTAAAGTGATGAGGATATCGCGTAATCAATTAACTTGTCCTGGTTATTTTCTTAACAGTACCCCATTAGTCCGTAGTCCAATATTAATACCTTGGTGTGCACATAACTAACAACCTCTCCTGGTGTCGACATATTGATTTTATAACATCTAAGGCTAACCGCATGCTTGGATACTTAAAGCGAAATTTTTCCCTAGCCCCTTCTTCTCTCAAAAAACAGTTATATGTTACTTATTTGTGCCCCATACTAGAGTATGCTTCGTCAACTTGGGATCCTAGATATACTAATCTAACTAACCAACTTGAAGCTGTACAAAACCGTTCTGTAAGATCCATTCTTTCTAACTATCATCGTACGGCCAGTGTAACTACTATGAAATCCACTCTGAACTTAACTCCTTTCGCTACACGTAGAAAACTGTCCCGTCTGTGCCTATTCCAGAAAGTGTATCATAATAACGATGTACTGAAATCACGCTGGATACAACCCGCACGTTTCATATCTGAACGTCTTGACCATTGTCACAAAGTTCATATCCCGCACCAAAACACTGTCACCTACTCTCATTCGTTTTTGCCGAAAACGTGCCGTGAGTGGAACCACCTGCCTGCTTCATTAGCTTGCATTACTAACCCTAACCATTTCCGGGAAGAATTGTCGAGTTCAAATTTGCTGTGAATTTTTTCCCCCAATACTTTCTAGTAAGGAGTGCTTTTTTGTTTTTTGTTGTTTATTGTTTCTTTTTTTATTTTTCTTAGTATATTGTGGGCTTGTGTCGATCCGCCGTTACTGTGTTCTTTTACGGCGAATGATGTGCGCTTACCATTTGCTTTCATTTTTGCTCCGAGTGTGATTTCGTTTATGGCTGCGGTTATTGCATTTGCTTTACCAGTTTCTTAAGCATTGTTTTATATTTTTGTGTGTACAATCCTTAATCTTATGTCGCATGCTTTTGACGTCTTTTTTTTGCTTCTATGTAAGCCCCTCCCCTCTACAATGCTTGTATGCCCTGAGGGTAAAATAAATAAATAAACAAATCTCCGTCCTTTGCTACAAATGTCATCGAAAGACAGTAGTCTTCTGCTATCCGGGCCTGTAAAACCCCCTTGTCTGCCCTCTCAGCCTCCCTGGTCTCTTCCGCTCGCCCTCCACCATCATAGATTCAGTCGAAGTTTGCTCAATTCGATCCGACTCCCCTACGTTCACTCCATCTGTTCAGAGCTCTTTTTTCTATGGCTCTTTGCCACGAATTAACAGCCCGAAAAAAAGCAACACACAGACCCTCAATAAAGCAAGCAGTGCTTGCTCCAAAGTAGCGGATAGGGAGCATCGTGCTGCTAGGGGGAAAAGAAACTCGAGCCACCGTCGGGAAAAGAGTTCTCAATCACGAAGCACAGGAATTTGAAAGGCAGGTGAAGTAAAAATTCAACCTTTTCTAGCAGTCCCATGATGGCACCTGATTGCAGTGCCTGACTTTGCTGAAATGAAAGTTGTAA
Source organism: Haemaphysalis longicornis (assembly GCF_048455015.1). Classification (NCBI taxonomy): domain Eukaryota; kingdom Metazoa; phylum Arthropoda; class Arachnida; order Ixodida; family Ixodidae; genus Haemaphysalis; species Haemaphysalis longicornis. The sequence goes on from NW_027526266.1 coordinate 16,207,791, forward strand.
TAAAGACTTCTTGCTCTACAGAGTATGTTGCAAACCACCGACAGAACGATTAACGCCACAGTCAGGTGATGCGCCGTCAAGGATGACTGCCACCAGGAATACTCGTGGTGACGTCACCCTTTTCTTATGGAATGCGCTGCGCAACAGCGCCATGATGCGCCCTGCAACACGTTTCGCAGGGTTACTCTTTTAACGTGACAGCACTATACTTTTTTCTGCACCTTTAGAGTGCAATGAATAAATCGACAGGCATGCATCCCAATATAGAGATACCTATTTGTGTCGTCTCGGAACAACTATTCACAACTATCTGAATACTGGCGCCACCATTTGTAAACTGTTCCACCACAAAAATAAGGAAAGTTTAGGAAAGGCTGTGACCACCTCTTTCATGCAACCGGTACCGCCATCTTAGGAGTGTTCACTTGTTCTGGTATTTTGAGCCCATTCTGCCTTTGGTTCTTCTTAAGTCGCTTCTCGCTTCGTCTTCTCTAAATGTGCCTCTGAACCTGTGGAGCAATTTTTTAGCTTCGGCAGCAACGAAAATCGATCGCTTGGATTGTTTCAGCTTGTGCACAAAAACGACACTGCCGCACTAGCGACGCCAAAGCTGCGAATTCACTTGTAAATTCGCACCATATAGAGCGGGCTTATGACACCCTTCTTGCATTTACGCTTAAGGTAATATATCCATTTTTGCCACATGTGTGGTTCAAGAACATGAATACTCATTCGCCCACTTTAATTTCAATACCGTAATAATTCGAGGCGTAGACAAATAAGTGGCTATGATTATCATTGTAACGATTGTTCTTCTGCAGCTCCGCTAGACATCTTGTACCTCATGACAAAGCTTACCTTTCAGGCTCACTTCATTCGACTGTTACAGAATATATGTCCAAATTAGAATAACGTTTTTTGCAGTGGCTTGGAAAAATCAGCCCGTATTTAGAAAGAACCACGTACAAATATTTTCCGGGGTGGGCTGAGAGCAACTCATGAGAAGTTCTCACTGTGTTCCCTCCTCGCCCTTGTGTTACTTCACGATTGCGCCCCGCTTGGGCAAACTACATTATGCAAGCGGCCAGCGCGAACGTTCTTCAAGGCAAGTATTGGCACAGAGTCTTCTGCGAAGGCCGCATTTACTTGGGTACACAAGCGGCTGCCATAGAAATGCTTCACCTTATCATTATTATTTTATTTTATGAGCAATAATGTGGATTACGATCGAAACTGCGTAGCATAAGTTATACAACTCTCGGACGGCAGATCTAATTATCTTTCGAGCGAATGACATTTGCTTTAAATGTCAATATTTCAGCGCTACACCACAACACCAAATGACGTTTGAGGTGAATGATATTTAGCGGTGAACCGAGGTTCGGCATCTCATTCAACGGCGAATTGAGTGGCCTCGACAGCAGTGGCGCATCAACAGTGAAGAAAGTTCTCTAATACACCAAAAATACGGTTTCTAAAAACTGCCAGCCAACATATTTCCCCCTTCATGTTGTTTTTAAAATAAAGAAATGCAAACAAGTACTAGGTAAAGAGAAAATCGCGTCCACAATGTATGCTCTACACTAATATGGATTTTTCGCGGACTTGTGTCGGCTTCTGATGTGTACTGATGTCACCTAAACTGGTTCTTTTTCTCATTTTATTTAAATATATTCCTTTGTTATCTTTTCAAAAAATATTGTGTATGAAAACATTCTATATTGAGACCTCTAATTCGATCTCTCCCAAGCCCCAGTGGCGTCACACTCACATTTAAACCAACCTATGACTCACGTGACTATCTCGTGAGTATAACTATGAAGCAATTTTTAATTTGTCCAACGTGATTCACCTCAATGAGACCTTTAATTAGATACGTCACAAGCCCTAGTGGCACCACTTTCACTTTTAACCGAATCCATGACTCATGGGACTATCTCATGACCATAACCAGGAAGCGATTTTTAATTTATGCCACATGGTTCCCCTTATTGATATTTTTAACTTGATACCTCATAAGCCTAGTGGCACCACTTTGACTATTAACCCAGTTTATGACTGACGTGACGATCTATGACTATAACGGGGACGCATCTTTAGATTTGGCCCACGTGATTCCCCTCGTTGAGACATTTAATTTGATGCCCCACAAGCCCTAGTGGCATCATTTCGACTTTTAACCGAATCCATGACTCACGTGACTATCTCATGACTATAACCAAGAAGTGATTATGAATATATGCCACGTGATTCCTCTCATCGCGATCTTTAATTTGATACCTCATAAGCCCTAGTGGCACCACTCTTAGTTTTAACCAAATTTGTGACTCACGTAACTATTTCATGACTATAAACAGTGAGCAATTTTTAATTTATCCCACGTGATTCCCCTCGTCAAGTTTTTTAATGTGATACCTCGCCAGCCCTAGTGGCATCACTTTCACTTTTAACCCAATTTGTGACTCACGTGACTATCTATAACCATGAAGCAGTTCTTAATTTCTCCCACGTGATTCCCCTCATCGAGACCTTTAATTTGACGCCCCACAAGCCCAAGTTGCACCACTTTGACTTTTAACCCAATGTGTGACTCACGTGACTATCTCATAATTATAACCAGTAAGCAATTTTTAATTTGTCCCACGTGATTCCCCTCACCGAGACCTTTATTTAATACCTCATAGGCCATAGTGCACCACTTTCACTTTTCACTGAATCTATGACTCACGTAACTATCCCATGACTATAACCTGGAACCGATATTTAACTTGTCCCACGTGATTCCCCTTATCTAGACCTTTATTTGATACCTCACAAGCCCTTGTGGCACCACTTTGACTTCTAACCCAATTTGTGACTCACGTGAGTATCTCATGACTATAACCAGAAATCATTTTGTTAATTTCTACCACGTGATTACCCTCACTGAGGCCTTTAATTTGATACCTCACAAGCCCAAGTGGCATCACCTTCACTTTTAACCAAATCGATGACTCACGTGACTATCTCATAACTATAACCAGGAAGCAATTTTCAATTTGTACAATGTGATTCCCCTAATCGGGACCTTTAATTTGATACCCCACAAGCCCTGGTGGCATCGCTTTCACTTTCAACCGAATTCATAACACACGTGACTATCTCATGACTATAACCAGGAAGCAACTTTTAATTTGTCCCACGTGATTAGACTTACGAGACCTTTAATTGGATACGTCAGAAGCCCTAGTGACTATATTTTGATTTTTAACCCAATAAATAATTATTGATAATAATAATTAACATTGTTTAGGCAATAATTAAAATGAACAAGCGTCGCCCACACCTAATTTCTGACAAATAATGTGTGTGTCATATGACTACCATTATCAGGGTAACGAGCGGTTGCACTTTTAAACAACACGGAAACACGCCTGCTCCACATTCACACTCGAGGGCATGTCCATACCATTTATGCGATTTTCTTCCGCGGGTGGCGCTGTTGAACGGCGCCATCAGCGTCACCTGTCCCACGTTCGGGCACCTATAGCCGGGGTCTCAGCCACCTATGCCGGTAATGGCTGATGGGGATTCAAAGTGGTAAGCACCGGCAATATGGTCGGCCATTCGGCCTTCGACAGCCGTTAACCGCTGATGCTAATCGAAGGTGCCAAGCACTGACACTATAACCGGCCACTTAGCCACAGATACGAGTTAACTTCTGATGGTGAATAGAAGTGGTCAGCTCCAGCACAATAGGTGCAATTAGGCTTTCGATACGAGCTAATCGGTGAAGCCAACACACAGGTCAAAAACACAATCCATTGAGCCAGTAATGGCAGTTATGCGGTGGGGCTAATCGAAAACGATAAGCACCGGAAACATGGCCAGTCATTCGGCCCCCTATACTAGTGCACGCCGATGCTTATGCAAAGCAGTAAACACCAATTATATAGGCGGCCACTCAGCCAGTACTGCAAATTAACCCCGGATATATTCGAAATATTCGATATATATAATCCGGATATATTGGGAGGCTCACCAAGAGGGTTCAACTTAAACTGAGAACGACTCAGCGGGCAATGGAGCGGGAAATGATAGGTGTAACATTAAGGGACAAGAAGAGAGCGGAGTGGGTCAGGGAGCAAACTGGTGTTAAAGACATATTAGTAGAAATTAAGAAGAAGAAATGGACGTGGGCAGGGCATGTAATGCGAAGGCAAGACAACCGCTGGTTATTAAGAGCAACAGAGTGGATCCCTAGAGAAGGCAAGCGTTGCAGGGGGCGGCCGAAAGTTAGATGGGCAGATGAGATCAAGAAGTTTGCGGGGATAAATTGGTCACAGTTGGCACAGAACCGAGATAATTGGAAAATAATGGGAGAGGCCTTTGCCCTGCAGTGGGCGTAGATAGGCTGGTGATGATGATGATGATGATGATGATGATATTCGAAAGTTCTAAGCACCAGCAATATGGTTGGTCATTCGGCTCCCGGTACTAGTTGATGGCTGATGCTCATACAAAGGAACAAACACTGTCGCTATCGACGGGACTCTAGCCCCCAACACCAGTTACTGCTGATTCTAATAAAACCGGTAAGCACCAGCAATATGGCCGGCCACTAAGCTACCAATACAAGTTAACTGCTGATACTAATCCACAGCACTAAACACTAGCAACATGGCAGTGCTGGCACTAACACTGGCAACATTGAGATCCCGAACCAATCAACCACTCATAAGCATAAAAACCACCCTTGTTCTTCCCAGCCTGCAAACAGCATCAACGAACACGGCAGAACTCGCTAAAGCCCTCAACATCGCTCACGCGACGATTACAACATTCACGGTGCACACGGGATCTCAAACCGCATGCACCCGCTATGCTCAAGGCAGAGTTTCCACCCTTGCACTCCACATCCTCCCCTAACGCCGCACTGTACCCTTTACTCCCATTGTGTAGACACCCAGGCACACATCCATCCCTGGGAACGAAGTGGCTCACGCCACGGCCCGCGATCTTCTTACCTGGCCACTCCCAGACGAGGCCTGCCTTCCCTACCTCGACCACGGTTCACCTTCTCTGACCCCTCTCTCACAAACCTGTAACGACATCCTGTACCACTAACGGGCCTCCCGACGCATTTATTCTCCTCCTTATCCTTCGCTCTCCATTTCCGAGGCCCGCATCTGGCGAAGACTTCAAACTCACACATACAACCACGTCGCCCTCCACCACATCTACCCTACTAGCTATACACCGTACTGCTCACGCTGGGACACTTCCAACACGACTTAGAACTTTGTATGGATGTAACAACTGAACCCCCAACCACCGAATCCCTCTTCTATAGAGCGATGGTAGAGCCCGTTGCGAAGTTGCCAGTTCTAAGGCCAGGAAGCCCTGATGTCTCGGGGGAAGGCGGCGGCGACAATGTGAGGCCCACCAGAACAAGATGGCCACCCACATCTCCTTACAATTTCTCTCCCCTCCCCTCTCATTTTTCTGCATAAACGTTTTCCAACCAACCTACGGCAAATAGGCCGGCCAATTTGCCCCCAATACCAGGTTAAATGCTGATGTTGATCCAAAGATGTAAGGCCTCCAATGTCATGTCTACTGCTGATGCTGATAAAGCAGTAAGCGAAAGCTATATTTTCGAGCACTCGTCCACCGAAGCCACTTAACCCGTGATGCTGATAGAAAGTGGTGGGCACCGCAAATATAGGCAGCTGAGACCACCCAGTCAACTGCTGATCCTGATCGAACGTGGTAAGCACCGGCGCTATGGTTGGCCACTCGCCCAGCAACACCTGTTAAACGAAGATGCTGATCCACTGTGGTAGGCCCCAGCCCTGGTAGGCACCTGGAATAGGGCTCTTTATGGCCGGCCATTCAGCCTGTAATGGCAATTAACATTTACTGCTGATCGAAAGTGGTAAGCGCCGGCAATATGGCCGGTCGTAAAGACACATATGCCAGTTAACCGCTAATGCTGGTCCAAACCAGTAAACACAAGCTATATTGCCAACACTCGTCCACTCATGCCAGTTGACCGGTGATACGGATCAAAAGTGGTAAGCAGTGGAAATATGGCCGGCAATTCGGTCGCCCAACCGGTCAACCGCTGATCCTGATCCCAAGTGGTAAGCACCGACAACCAGGCCAGCCGCTGAGTCACCAATGACCATTAACCTCTAACACGAATCAAAAACAGTAAGCACCCCTAATATGGCCGACCACTCAGCCACCGAAACCTGTTTACCGCTCATGTTCCTCAAAGGAGGTAACCAGTGGAAATATGTACGGGAATTCATCACCCGGTACCAGTCACCCGGTATTCTAGTTACACAGTCACCGACATTTGTGGAAGGGTGGTACTGGTCCACAGTGGTAAACACGGGTAATATGGCCTACCACAGTACCCCCTATGCAGGTAAGCCAGTGCTGCTGGTTGAAAGCGGTAAAAACCAGAAACGTGGCCGGCCACTAAACCACTGATGCCAGTTAACTGCAGACTCCTTATTTTAAGTGGCAAGTGTGCGATTATGGCCGACCATCCAGCCCCCCTATACCTATTGGCCGCGAGGGCCACTGCTTGCGAGTCCGGTGCTGCGATGGTTTTAACGTCCCGTTTAGGAATCATGATCCGCGTTCCTACCTCGTTGTTTAGTTGGGTTGAAGTGCGTGGCACTTCATTTAGGACGCACTGTGCAAGTGTATTTTCGTGTAAATTTGTAGCATTGAAAATTAGTTATCAGTGGAGTTAATCATAGTTTGAACTCACGGGTACTTTATAACCGTATCTACTGTGGTAGGCTGCCAGAAAACATCTTGATCATGGTGGTGTATTCAGACCTATACGGACGAACCCGGTGCGGGTTACGACGATTGCCGAGCTAAATTTTTACATTTGCCTTGTCATCCGCTAGAAGCGGATAGAGTAGGTAAACACAAAGCGTTTACTGCACACAGAAACGCTCCAAACACACACCCTCCGTGTCTGCAGCACGGCCCACCAAGCGGCTCGAACCGACGCACGTCGTGTCAGCAACACCTCGTCACCGCTGTTTAAAGTCACACTGATTGCGGAAAAGAAATTCTACATTCACGAATGTGGATGTTTTTTTACTGTGGGGAAAAATGGTGTTAGCTGTGATTGTCATTAGCTGTGAATTTCAAAGCGGTGCTCAAACATCTGCTGTTATCTAAGCCTACCGGAGGCCGAGGTTAGTCCCGGCATGGCCGGCCCGTTTCCGCGCAGAGCGGCGAGCGGCCGACGGATGGAAATACCTACACGCAAAAATCGGCCGAGGCCGTGGCAGTTGCATTGATCATCAATCGCTTTAGTGGCAATCACCACAGATACAATATTGCACATGCGACAAAGGGAGTGACAGTGCGGTGAAAAGTTGTGCGAGGGACTGTCTTTACATACTGTAGCGAGAGCGGCGATGAAATAACGGCCGTGACGCCAAGTCTAAAGTTGCCAATATCCTACTCCGCGCTTACGAAGCAGGATGCGAGCTGTTGGAGAAGAGCCTCTTTCAGAGCCCGTCGCGTGCGGGCGTGTTGCGTTTGGGTTGTCCTAACTTCTTCGGGCCCCAATGATGGTTCCTCTATTTCGAAACCACCCATTGTTCCACGTTGTGTTTCGCCTCGTACACAGCCTCACCTTTTGTGAGCAGTCGTAAGTTCTCGAGTTTGCTGGTTCGGTGCAAACCGACAAAATTCCGTGTTGCAATTATAAGTTTCTACGGCGAAGTCTTAATGAGAAGTAAATATAAAAATATTTGAACCCACTCGAAGGCATTGCAAACTCTTCATACCATTCATACATTGCGGTTATGTTATCGCGAAAGTTAAACATATCAGCCGGACAGAGTATGGTAGTGATCGTTAATTTTGTCGTGGCATAACTATAAAAACATTCGATGGGAAATGGGTACTGCTTAAGCCAAACGGCAAATCGTACTAGTACTTTTATGCATGTGCACCGAAGGAATCCTCCCCCCGTTCTCACGCAGTCATTCATTACCAGGGAATGCGCACAGTACGCGCGGTCAGATCGCAACTCAGTGGCACGTATCCGTCGCTGTTGCAAGGTCCATTTTCGTTGCCAACACAGTGTCGTACATGTCCCGTCACAACTCTTCTATAACTAATAGCGTACGTTTTTTAGCCATCAGTTGCATCATCTTTGGCATTAGCGCTGGTTGCGTACGAGCAGTGGGTCGCAATGGCAGCAACTACCTAGACGAGGCTGTGTCACAGGGAATGAGCCAGTCGATGATTGCTTGCCCGTAATATTCGGCCGGTAGACCACTATTCGTGTAATTTACATCAAAACCACGAGGACGGGGCACACAGTAGCCAAAACAAAACAAAAAAGCGGGGTCGCATAAGCACAGCAAATGTGTTCTGCCGACGACAAAATAAACTGGCTCCCTATAAGTGACGTCACTCGTACAAAGCTCCACGATATGTCCTCGAGGCCAATAACTGCTGATGGTAGTCGAAAGTAATAACCACCAGAATTATGGGCGGCCATTCGGCGCCCGATACAACTCAGCCGGTGATACTGCTCAAAAGTTACCACTATGAATATGGCTCGCACTCGGCCCCCAATACCAGTTAACTGGTCATGCTGATTCAACGCCGTGAGCACCGCTAATATGCCCGGCGACTCAGCCACCGATGCCAGATAACCGCCAAAGCTGATCGAAAGTGGTAAACAATGGTAATATGACCGGCCACTCGGCCACCGATACCAGTTAACCGCTGACGCTGATACATAATGGTGAGCACCAGCAATAAGCCGGCCTGTCAGCCATCTTTGCCAATTAACGGGTGATCCTGATTCAAAGCAGTGAATACCTGCAATATGGCGGCCTATACGGTCCCCGATACCCATTAACCCCTGATGCTGGTCGAAAATGGTAAGCTCCATCTCTATGGCTGGCCACTGGGCCACCAATATTAGTTACAACCCAGGCTGAATAAAAGCAGATAGCACCGGCAATATGACCGCAACTTAGCCCACGATACCATTTAATCACTGATGCTGATTCCAGCTATAAACACCGGTAATAATGTTGCGGCTTGTTTTTCGAGAGGCCTGCTCCCTAGTTTGTGGGCAGTAGGCTCCCTCACTATAAAACACTGATTGGGTGCATTTGTGTAACAAAGCCTGTGCTGCTTTCTTTTATTCATAGCTACAGACAGTAAATGTCCCTTTCGGCGCATTTCAAAGGGGTACTGACCTAAAATTGTGAAGGCGCCATAACTTCGGAGATAGATTGGTGTGGACACACATACATCATCTGCAAAATATCACCGGCGAATACAGCCTAGAACATATTTAAAATCAATTTTAAAGTGTGCGATACGCAACCGAGCAGCCAGCAGAGGACCACGCGCAATCGCCATACAGTGGATATTTTGTAAATACACAACATCAAAACACGTCACGAGTTTGTGTTCGCAGCTTCCGCACTGCCGGCGGTTTTCGCCGGCTCGCTCGGCTCGCTGCTCCAATCGGAGGGCGTAACTTCTGCTCTCGAGAACGACCGACCCGATCGTTGGCGGCAGAGGCGCCGTGATTTCGTCGGCTCATCGGGCAGCTGGCCACGACCAAAGGTCTACAGAGGTTCCAGGCACTCTGTTTTTAATACTTTTTATTTACATTGCACGCGAAAGCGCGCCGGGGACACGAAAAGCCCACTTAGCTGGCGCACGGTTGCTGTGCAGGCGGCGGCCACAGCCGACAAGTGGCGCACGCCGGCGCAGGTAGCTCGAGTGATAGCTTGTTACCGCTGCACGAAATTGTACCGAGGTCCCAACCATGGCAGCTTATATGAGAAAGGAGCTCATGATGTGATGGCGGGTGGCATTAAAAATTGTCATCTGCAGCGCATACGAGAGCAGCAATCGAATGCCCGCCGCAGTGGTAAGCCGAACACATCTGTAGGCGGACCTGTATGTAGACAGACCGGCCGGCTTCTCCCAGCGCGCGTCCTGCCACCCACTGTCTCGAGCGTGAACCGTCGTTCTTTAGCCGCGGTAGCATTTGCACTCGCAGCGCCTGCGTCACGTCCAGGGTCGCTTTTTGATTAAGCGGCTCACGAGATCAGTACGTGGGAGCATTCGCAGAAACTGCCAACGACGCGGATTCGACAGTGCTAAGGCAGCTCCGTTCTGTGATATTCTTCCGGCGGTCCCGTAAACAGCTTTGTTCAAACAAAATCCATCATTTCGCGGCACCCGCTGAAAGCAAAACTACGACTAGCCACATTGAAAATGCCTTTAATTAAACAACCGTTGCACGCTGAAGAAAATGAGGTTTCTACGGGTGATAAGTAGGTCACTAGGCACTTATCGCAACTAAAAAATAACAACAGGCAAAATTTTTGTGTCAGTGCCCCTTTAAGCATTCACATAAATGCAAGCGACTTGTGCGAAGCTTTAAACAACGTGAGCTACGCTCATGGCCCTTTTGAAAAAGGGCTGGCAGCCACGCCAAGCCGAGAATGGGCGCCTATAGTGTCACATTCAGCACGCTCAGTTTTGGTGCAAATGTGTACATTATCCGTAACAGGTTCGCTACATTCACACACAAACATGCACCATGAAGCCAGGAAATATTTTAGGCAGTTGAACTCACGTTGTTGAAGTACCCTTAGCGCCTCGTCCCGCGTTAGGTGGCTGTAGGTGATGATCTCAAAACCAAGTTCACCGAACCGAAGGGAGAGTTGAACGACGTCTTCATCTGTTTCCATACCTTCCTGTCGGTGTGTGTCAGGTTGAACGCACTGGGAGATGCCATGCAAAAACCGATGAGAATTTCAAATGCGGCCTTAACAGCAGGAGGGTTATATATATATATATATATATATATATATATATATATATATATAGAGAGAGAGAGAGAGAGAGAGAGAGGGAGCAGTTGAACGTTTGAAGATGGTAGAGAACACAAGAAAAGAAAACTTTGAACAAGGTAAAAGCACGATTGTTGCCAACGTTTCAGAAAAGAGACTTGCTTGGGCCCTGACGAAAGCAAGTCTCTTTGCTGAAACATTTGCAACAATCGTGCGTTTACCTTGTTATAAGTTTTCTGTGCCTTTCTTATATATATATATATATATATATATATATATATATATATATATGGTGTCGACCGCGGTAAAAAAAGAGAAAATATTTAATAACGTTTCAGCCGAGGGACCGGCCTTCGTCAGATCTGACGAAGGCCGGTCCCTCGGCTGAAACGTTATTAAATCTGTTCTCTTTTTTTACCGTGGTCGAAACCAGTTTTGTGTATATTCTACTTGCGTCCAGAAAAACTTTGTTCCTGTATATATATATATATATATATATATGTATATATATATATATATATATATATAGAGAGAGAGAGAGAGAGAGAGAGAGATACGGGACGAGGGACTCGGTAAAGATACATATCAAGGTTGCAGTCGTCATTGCCAGTGCTATTCGGCTTTTTTTTTCGAAATATATAATAGGGCCGAATGACGTGTGCTTGTCACGTTTCTTTGATTCATTGATAAATAAGCGAAAATATAAGTCGAGAAAAAATCCGCCGTTTTCCGGGAGCGGGACTCGAACCCACATCTCCGCATAACCGGTGCGGTGCGTTAACCAATTACGCTATCCCCACAGCGGCTTCTCTCTCGACTTTAAAGCGGGGGTTTATATTTACAAGAGCTCTGAGGCCGGTCAACTAGCGCCGCCCCTCGACTACCGCGGGAGACGTAGAACGTCTTCTTTCCCAGCGGCCGCCACGTAGAACGTGGTCGGAGGTCGGGGTTAGCAATTGGCATATCCGAACTGCTGGAGCCAGTGCCTCGTAATGCATGTAGCAGAACAGAGAGATACGGGACGAGGGACTCGGTAAAGATACATATCAAGGTTGCAGTCGTCATTGCCAGTGCTATTCGGCTTTTTTTTTCGAAATATATAATAGGGCCGAATGACGTGTGCTTGTCACGTTTCTTTGATTCATTGATAAATAAGCGAAAATATAAGTCGAGAAAAAATCCGCCGTTTTCCGGGAGCGGGACTCGAACCCACATCTCCGCATAACCGGTGCGGTGCGTTAACCAATTACGCTATCCCCACAGCGGCTTCTCTCTCGACTTTAAAGCGGGGGTTTATATTTACAAGAGCTCTGAGGCCGGTCAACTAGCGCCGCCCCTCGACTACCGCGGGAGACGTAGAACGTCTTCTTTCCCAGCGGCCGCCACGTAGAACGTGGTCGGAGGTCGGGGTTAGCAATTGGCATATCCGAACTGCTGGAGCCAGTGCCTCGTAATGCATGTAGCAGAACAGAGAGATACGGGACGAGGGACTCGGTAAAGATACATATCAAGGTTGCAGTCGTCATTGCCAGTGCTATTCGGCTTTTTTTTTCGAAATATATAATAGGGCCGAATGACGTGTGCTTGTCACGTTTCTTTGATTCATTGATAAATAAGCGAAAATATAAGTCGAGAAAAAATCCGCCGTTTTCCGGGAGCGGGACTCGAACCCACATCTCCGCATAACCGGTGCGGTGCGTTAACCAATTACGCTATCCCCACAGCGGCTTCTCTCTCGACTTTAAAGCGGGGGTTTATATTTACAAGAGCTCTGAGGCCGGTCAACTAGCGCCGCCCCTCGACTACCGCGGGAGACGTAGAACGTCTTCTTTCCCAGCGGCCGCCACGTAGAACGTGGTCGGAGGTCGGGGTTAGCAATTGGCATATCCGAACTGCTGGAGCCAGTGCCTCGTAATGCATGTAGCAGAACAGAGAGATACGGGACGAGGGACTCGGTAAAGATACATATCAAGGTTGCAGTCGTCATTGCCAGTGCTATTCGGCTTTTTTTTTTCGAAATATATAATAGGGCCGAATGACGTGTGCTTGTCACGTTTCTTTGATTCATTGATAAATAAGCGAAAATATAAGTCGAGAAAAAATCCGCCGTTTTCCGGGAGCGGGACTCGAACCCACATCTCCGCATAACCGGTGCGGTGCGTTAACCAATTACGCTATCCCCACAGCGGCTTCTCTCTCGACTTTAAAGCGGGGGTTTATATTTACAAGAGCTCTGAGGCCGGTCAACTAGCGCCGCCCCTCGACTACCGCGGGAGACGTAGAACGTCTTCTTTCCCAGCGGCCGCCACGTAGAACGTGGTCGGAGGTCGGGGTTAGCAATTGGCATATCCGAACTGCTGGAGCCAGTGCCTCGTAATGCATGTAGCAGAACAGAGAGATACGGGACGAGGGACTCGGTAAAGATACATATCAAGGTTGCAGTCGTCATTGCCAGTGCTATTCGGCTTTTTTTTCGAAATATATAATAGGGCCGAATGACGTGTGCTTGTCACGTTTCTTTGATTCATTGATAAATAAGCGAAAATATAAGTCGAGAAAAAATCCGCCGTTTTCCGGGAGCGGGACTCGAACCCACATCTCCGCATAACCGGTGCGGTGCGTTAACCAATTACGCTATCCCCACAGCGGCTTCTCTCTCGACTTTAAAGCGGGGGTTTATATTTACAAGAGCTCTGAGGCCGGTCAACTAGCGCCGCCCCTCGACTACCGCGGGAGACGTAGAACGTCTTCTTTCCCAGCGGCCGCCACGTAGAACGTGGTCGGAGGTCGGGGTTAGCAATTGGCATATCCGAACTGCTGGAGCCAGTGCCTCGTAATGCATGTAGCAGAACAGAGAGATACGGGACGAGGGACTCGGTAAAGATACATATCAAGGTTGCAGTCGTCATTGCCAGTGCTATTCGGCTTTTTTTTTCGAAATATATAATAGGGCCGAATGACGTGTGCTTGTCACGTTTCTTTGATTCATGGATAAATAAGCGAAAATATAAGTCGAGAAAAAATCCGCCGTTTTCCGGGAGCGGGACTCGAACCCACATCTCCGCATAACCGGTGCGGTGCGTTAACCAATTACGCTATCCCCACAGCGGCTTCTCTCTCGACTTTAAAGCGGGGGTTTATATTTACAAGAGCTCTGAGGCCGGTCAACTAGCGCCGCCCCTCGACTACCGCGGGAGACGTAGAACGTCTTCTTTCCCAGCGGCCGCCACGTAGAACGTGGTCGGAGGTCGGGGTTAGCAATTGGCATATCCGAACTGCTGGAGCCAGTGCCTCGTAATGCATGTAGCAGAACAGAGAGATACGGGACGAGGGACTCGGTAAAGATACATATCAAGGTTGCAGTCGTCATTGCCAGTGCTATTCGGCTTTTTTTTTCGAAATATATAATAGGGCCGAATGACGTGTGCTTGTCACGTTTCTTTGATTCATTAATAAATAAGCGAAAATATAAGTCGAGAAAAAATCCGCCGTTTTCCGGGAGCGGGACTCGAACCCACATCTCCGCATAACCGGTGCGGTGCGTTAACCAATTACGCTATCCCCACAGCGGCTTCTCTCTCGACTTTAAAGCGGGGGTTTATATTTACAAGAGCTCTGAGGCCGGTCAACTAGCGCCGCCCCTCGACTACCGCGGGAGACGTAGAACGTCTTCTTTCCCAGCGGCCGCCACGTAGAACGTGGTCGGAGGTCGGGGTTAGCAATTGGCATATCCGAACTGCTGGAGCCAGTGCCTCGTAATGCATGTAGCAGAACAGAGAGATACGGGACGAGGGACTCGGTAAAGATACATATCAAGGTTGCAGTCGTCATTGCCAGTGCTATTCGGCTTTTTTTTTTCGAAATATATAATATGGCCGAATGACGTGTGCTTGTCACGTTTCTTTGATTCATTGATAAATAAGCGAAAATATAAGTCGAGAAAAAATCCGCCGTTTTCCGGGAGCGGGACTCGAACCCACATCTCCGCATAACCGGTGCGGTGCGTTAACCAATTACGCTATCCCCACAGCGGCTTCTCTCTCGACTTTAAAGCGGGGGTTTATATTTACAAGAGCTCTGAGGTTAACGCTCTGAGGTTAATTGGTTAACGCACCGCACCGGTTATGCGGTGATGTGGGTTCGAGTCCCGCTCCCGGAAAACGGCGGATTTTTTCTCGACTTATATTTTCGCTTATTTATCAATGAATCAAAGAAACGTGACAAGCACACGTCATTCGGCCCTATTATATATTTCGAAAAAAAAGCCGAATAGCACTGGCAATGACGACTGCAACCTTGATATGTATCTTTACCGAGTCCCTCGTCCCGTATCTCTCTGTTCTGCTACATGCATTACGAGGCACTGGCTCCAGCAGTTCGGATATGCCAATTGCTAACCCCGACCTCCGACCACGTTCTACGTGGCGGCCGCTGGGAAAGAAGACGTTCTACGTCTCCCGCGGTAGTCGAGGGGCGGCGCTAGTTGACCGGCCTCAGAGCTCTTGTAAATATAAACCCCCGCTTTAAAGTCGAGAGAGAAGCCGCTGTGGGGATAGCGTAATTGGTTAACGCACCGCACCGGTTATGCGGAGATGTGGGTTCGAGTCCCGCTCCCGGAAAACGGCGGATTTTTTCTCGACTTATATTTTCGCTTATTTATCAATGAATCAAAGAAACGTGACAAGCACACGTCATTCGGCCCTATTATATATTTCGAAAAAAAAAGCCGAATAGCACTGGCAATGACGACTGCAACCTTGATATGTATCTTTACCGAGTCCCTCGTCCCGTATCTCTCTGTTCTGCTACATGCATTACGAGGCACTGGCTCCAGCAGTTCGGATATGCCAATTGCTAACCCCGACCTCCGACCACGTTCTACGTGGCGGCCGCTGGGAAAGAAGACGTTCTACGTCTCCCGCGGTAGTCGAGGGGCGGCGCTAGTTGACCGGCCTCAGAGCTCTTGTAAATATAAACCCCCGCTTTAAAGTCGAGAGAGAAGCCGCTGTGGGGATAGCGTAATTGGTTAACGCACCGCACCGGTTATGCGGAGATGTGGGTTCGAGTCCCGCTCCCGGAAAACGGCGGATTTTTTCTCGACTTATATTTTCGCTTATTTATCAATGAATCAAAGAAACGTGACAAGCACACGTCATTCGGCCCTATTATATATTTCGAAAAAAAAAGCCGAATAGCACTGGCAATGACGACTGCAACCTTGATATGTATCTTTACCGAGTCCCTCGTCCCGTATCTCTCTGTTCTGCCGCATGCATTACGAGGCACTGGCTCCAGCAGTTCGGATATGCCAATTGCTAACCCCGACCTCCGACCACGTTCTACGTGGCGGCCGCTGGGAAAGAAGACGTTCTACGTCTCCCGCGGTAGTCGAGGGGCGGCGCTAGTTGACCGGCCTCACAGCTCTTGTAAATATAAACCCCCGCTTTAAAGTCGAGAGAGAAGCCGCTGTGGGGATAGCGTAATTGGTTAACGCACCGCACCGGTTATGCGGAGATGTGGGTTCGAGTCCCGCTCCCGGAAAACGGCGGATTTTTTCTCGACTTATATTTTCGCTTATTTATCAATGAATCAAAGAAACGTGACAAGCACACGTCATTCGGCCCTATTATATATTTCGAAAAAAAAAGCCGAATAGCACTGGCAATGACGACTGCAACCTTGATATGTATCTTTACCGAGTCCCTCGTCCCGTATCTCTCTGTTCTGCTACATGCATTACGAGGCACTGGCTCCAGCAGTTCGGATATGCCAATTGCTAACCCCGACCTCCGACCACGTTCTACGTGGCGGCCGCTGGGAAAGAAGACGTTCTACGTCTCCCGCGGTAGTCGAGGGGCGGCGCTAGTTGACCGGCCTCAGAGCTCTTGTAAATATAAACCCCCGCTTTAAAGTCGAGAGAGAAGCCGCTGTGGGGATAGCGTAATTGGTTAACGCACCGCACCGGTTATGCGGAGATGTGGGTTCGAGTCCCGCTCCCGGAAAACGGCGGATTTTTTCTCGACTTATATTTTCGCTTATTTATCAATGAATCAAAGAAACGTGACAAGCACACGTCATTCGGCCCTATTATATATTTCGAAAAAAAAAGCCGAATAGCACTGGCAATGACGACTGCAACCTTGATATGTATCTTTACCGAGTCCCTCGTCCCGTATCTCTCTGTTCTGCTACATGCATTACGAGGCACTGGCTCCAGCAGTTCGGATATGCCAATTGCTAACCCCGACCTCCGACCACGTTCTACGTGGCGGCCGCTGGGAAAGAAGACGTTCTACGTCTCCCGCGGTAGTCGAGGGGCGGCGCTAGTTGACCGGCCTCAGAGCTCTTGTAAATATAAACCCCCGCTTTAAAGTCGAGAGAGAAGCCGCTGTGGGGATAGCGTAATTGGTTAACGCACCGCACCGGTTATGCGGAGATGTGGGTTCGAGTCCCGCTCCCGGAAAACGGCGGATTTTTTCTCGACTTATATTTTCGCTTATTTATCAATGAATCAAAGAAACGTGACAAGCACACGTCATTCGGCCCTATTATATATTTCGAAAAAAAAAAGCCGAATAGCACTGGCAATGACGACTGCAACCTTGATATGTATCTTTACCGAGTCCCTCGTCCCGTATCTCTCTGTTCTGCTACATGCATTACGAGGCACTGGCTCCAGCAGTTCGGATATGCCAATTGCTAACCCCGACCTCCGACCACGTTCTACGTGGCGGCCGCTGGGAAAGAAGACGTTCTACGTCTCCCGCGGTAGTCGAGGGGCGGCGCTAGTTGACCGGCCTCAGAGCTCTTGTAAATATAAACCCCCGCTTTAAAGTCGAGAGAGAAGCCGCTGTGGGGATAGCGTAATTGGTTAACGCACCGCACCGGTTATGCGGAGATGTGGGTTCGAGTCCCGCTCCCGGAAAACGGCGGATTTTTTCTCGACTTATATTTTCGCTTATTTATCAATGAATCAAAGAAACGTGACAAGCACACGTCATTCGGCCCTATTATATATTTCGAAAAAAAAGCCGAATAGCACTGGCAATGACGACTGCAACCTTGATATGTATCTTTACCGAGTCCCTCGTCCCGTATCTCTCTGTTCTGCTACATGCATTACGAGGCACTGGCTCCAGCAGTTCGGATATGCCAATTGCTAACCCCGACCTCCGACCACGTTCTACGTGGCGGCCGCTGGGAAAGAAGACGTTCTACGTCTCCCGCGGTAGTCGAGGGGCGGCGCTAGTTGACCGGCCTCAGAGCTCTTGTAAATATAAACCCCCGCTTTAAAGTCGAGAGAGAAGCCGCTGTGGGGATAGCGTAATTGGTTAACGCACCGCACCGGTTATGCGGAGATGTGGGTTCGAGTCCCGCTCCCGGAAAACGGCGGATTTTTTCTCGACTTATATTTTCGCTTATTTATCAATGAATCAAAGAAACGTGACAAGCACACGTCATTCGGCCCTATTATATATTTCGAAAAAAAAAGCCGAATAGCACTGGCAATGACGACTGCAACCTTGATATGTATCTTTACCGAGTCCCTCGTCCCGTATCTCTCTGTTCTGCCGCATGCATTACGAGGCACTGGCTCCAGCAGTTCGGATATGCCAATTGCTAACCCCGACCTCCGACCACGTTCTACGTGGCGGCCGCTGGGAAAGAAGACGTTCTACGTCTCCCGCGGTAGTCGAGGGGCGGCGCTAGTTGACCGGCCTCAGAGCTCTTGTAAATATAAACCCCCGCTTTAAAGTCGAGAGAGAAGCCGCTGTGGGGATAGCGTAATTGGTTAACGCACCGCACCGGTTATGCGGAGATGTGGGTTCGAGTCCCGCTCCCGGAAAACGGCGGATTTTTTCTCGACTTATATTTTCGCTTATTTATCAATGAATCAAAGAAACGTGACAAGCACACGTCATTCGGCCCTATTATATATTTCGAAAAAAAAAGCCGAATAGCACTGGCAATGACGACTGCAACCTTGATATGTATCTTTACCGAGTCCCTCGTCCCGTATCTCTCTGTTCTGCTACATGCATTACGAGGCACTGGCTCCAGCAGTTCGGATATGCCAATTGCTAACCCCGACCTCCGACCACGTTCTACGTGGCGGCCGCTGGGAAAGAAGACGTTCTACGTCTCCCGCGGTAGTCGAGGGGCGGCGCTAGTTGACCGGCCTCAGAGCTCTTGTAAATATAAACCCCCGCTTTAAAGTCGAGAGAGAAGCCGCTGTGGGGATAGCGTAATTGGTTAACGCACCGCACCGGTTATGCGGAGATGTGGGTTCGAGTCCCGCTCCCGGAAAACGGCGGATTTTTTCTCGACTTATATTTTCGCTTATTTATCAATGAATCAAAGAAACGTGACAAGCACACGTCATTCGGCCCTATTATATATTTCGAAAAAAAAAAGCCGAATAGCACTGGCAATGACGACTGCAACCTTGATATGTATCTTTACCGAGTCCCTCGTCCCGTATCTCTCTGTTCTGCTACATGCATTACGAGGCACTGGCTCCAGCAGTTCGGATATGCCAATTGCTAACCCCGACCTCCGACCACGTTCTACGTGGCGGCCGCTGGGAAAGAAGACGTTCTACGTCTCCCGCGGTAGTCGAGGGGCGGCGCTAGTTGACCGGCCTCAGAGCTCTTGTAAATATAAACCCCCGCTTTAAAGTCGAGAGAGAAGCCGCTGTGGGGATAGCGTAATTGGTTAACGCACCGCACCGGTTATGCGGAGATGTGGGTTCGAGTCCCGCTCCCGGAAAACGGCGGATTTTTTCTCGACTTATATTTTCGCTTATTTATCAATGAATCAAAGAAACGTGACAAGCACACGTCATTCGGCCCTATTATATATTTCGAAAAAAAAGCCGAATAGCACTGGCAATGAAGACTGCAACCTTGATATGTATCTTTACCGAGTCCCTCGTCCCGTATCTCTCTGTTCTGCTACATGCATTACGAGGCACTGGCTCCAGCAGTTCGGATATGCCAATTGCTAACCCCGACCTCCGACCACGTTCTACGTGGCGGCCGCTGGGAAAGAAGACGTTCTACGTCTCCCGTGGTAGTCGAGGGGCGGCGCTAGTTGACCGGCCTCAGAGCTCTTGTAAATATAAACCCCCGCTTTAAAGTCGAGAGAGAAGCCGCTGTGGGGATAGCGTAATTGGTTAACGCACCGCACCGGTTATGCGGAGATGTGGGTTCGAGTCCCGCTCCCGGAAAACGGCGGATTTTTTCTCGACTTATATTTTCGCTTATTTATCAATGAATCAAAGAAACGTGACAAGCACACGTCATTCGGCCCTATTATATATTTCGAAAAAAAAGCCGAATAGCACTGGCAATGACGACTGCAACCTTGATATGTATCTTTACCGAGTCCCTCGTCCCGTATCTCTCTGTTCTGCTACATGCATTACGAGGCACTGGCTCCAGCAGTTCGGATATGCCAATTGCTAACCCCGACCTCCGACCACGTTCTACGTGGCGGCCGCTGGGAAAGAAGACGTTCTACGTCTCCCGCGGTAGTCGAGGGGCGGCGCTAGTTGACCGGCCTCAGAGCTCTTGTAAATATAAACCCCCGCTTTAAAGTCGAGAGAGAAGCCGCTGTGGGGATAGCGTAATTGGTTAACGCACCGCACCGGTTATGCGGAGATGTGGGTTCGAGTCCCGCTCCCGGAAAACGGCGGATTTTTTCTCGACTTATATTTTCGCTTATTTATCAATGAATCAAAGAAACGTGACAAGCACACGTCATTCGGCCCTATTATATATTTCGAAAAAAAAAGCCGAATAGCACTGGCAATGACGACTGCAACCTTGATATGTATCTTTACCGAGTCCCTCGTCCCGTATCTCTCTGTTCTGCTACATGCATTACGAGGCACTGGCTCCAGCAGTTCGGATATGCCAATTGCTAACCCCGACCTCCGACCACGTTCTACGTGGCGGCCGCTGGGAAAGAAGACGTTCTACGTCTCCCGCGGTAGTCGAGGGGCGGCGCTAGTTGACCGGCCTCAGAGCTCTTGTAAATATAAACCCCCGCTTTAAAGTCGAGAGAGAAGCCGCTGTGGGGATAGCGTAATTGGTTAACGCACCGCACCGGTTATGCGGAGATGTGGGTTTGAGTCCCGCTCCCGGAAAACGGCGGATTTTTTCTCGACTTATATTTTCGCTTATCTATCACTGAATCAAAGAAACGTGACAAGCACACGTCATTCGGCCCTATTATATATTTCGAAAAAAAAAGCCGAATAGCACTGGCAATGACGACTGCAACCTTGATATGTATCTTTACCGAGTCCCTCGTCCCTTATCTCTCTGTTCTGCTACATGCATTACGAGGCACTGGCTCCAGCAGTTCGGATATGCCAATTGCTAACCCCGACCTCCGACCACGTTCTACGTGGCGGCCGCTGGGAAAGAAGACGTTCTACGTCTCCCGCGGTAGTCGAGGGGCGGCGCTAGTTGACCGGCCTCAGAGCTCTTGTAAATATAAACCCCCGCTTTAAAGTCGAGAGAGAAGCCGCTGTGGGGATAGCGTAATTGGTTAACGCACCGCACCGGTTATGCGGAGATGTGGGTTCGAGTCCCGCTCCCGGAAAACGGCGGATTTTTTCTCGACTTATATTTTCGCTTATTTATCAATGAATCAAAGAAACGTGACAAGCACACGTCATTCGGCCCTATTATATATTTCGAAAAAAAAAGCCGAATAGAACTGGCAATGACGACTGCAACCTTGATATGTATCTTTACCGAGTCCCTCGTCCCGTATCTCTCTGTTCTGCTACATGCATTACGAGGCACTGGCTCCAGCAGTTCGGATATGCCAATTGCTAACCCCGACCTCCGACCACGTTCTACGTGGCGGCCGCTGGGAAAGAAGACGTTCTACGTCTCCCGCGGTAGTCGAGGGGCGGCGCTAGTTGACCGGCCTCAGAGCTCTTGTAAATATAAACCCCCGCTTTAAAGTCGAGAGAGAAGCCGCTGTGGGGATAGCGTAATTGGTTAACGCACCGCACCGGTTATGCGGAGATGTGGGTTCGAGTCCCGCTCCCGGAAAACGGCGGATTTTTTCTCGACTTATATTTTCGCTTATTTATCAATGAATCAAAGAAACGTGACAAGCACACGTCATTCGGCCCTATTATATATTTCGAAAAAAAAAGCCGAATAGCACTGGCAATGACGACTGCAACCTTGATATGTATCTTTACCGAGTCCCTCGTCCCGTATCTCTCTGTTCTGCTACATGCATTACGAGGCACTGGCTCCAGCAGTTCGGATATGCCAATTGCTAACCCCGACCTCCGACCACGTTCTACGTGGCGGCCGCTGGGAAAGAAGACGTTCTACGTCTCCCGCGGTAGTCGAGGGGCGGCGCTAGTTGACCGGCCTCAGAGCTCTTGTAAATATAAACCCCCGCTTTAAAGTCGAGAGAGAAGCCGCTGTGGGGATAGCGTAATTGGTTAACGCACCGCACCGGTTATGCGGAGATGTGGGTTCGAGTCCCGCTCCCGGAAAACGGCGGATTTTTTCTCGACTTATATTTTCGCTTATTTATCAATGAATCAAAGAAACGTGACAAGCACACGTCATTCGGCCCTATTATATATTTCGAAAAAAAAAGCCGAATAGCACTGGCAATGACGACTGCAACCTTGATATGTATCTTTACCGAGTCCCTCGTCCCGTATCTCTCTGTTCTGCTACATGCATTACGAGGCACTGGCTCCAGCAGTTCGGATATGCCAATTGCTAACCCCGACCTCCGACCACGTTCTACGTGGCGGCCGCTGGGAAAGAAGACGTTCTACGTCTCCCGCGGTAGTCGAGGGGCGGCGCTAGTTGACCGGCCTCAGAGCTCTTGTAAATATAAACCCCCGCTTTAAAGTCGAGAGAGAAGCCGCTGTGGGGATAGCGTAATTGGTTAACGCACCGCACCGGTTATGCGGAGATGTGGGTTCGAGTCCCGCTCCCGGAAAACGGCGGATTTTTTCTCGACTTATATTTTCGCTTATTTATCAATGAATCAAAGAAACGTGACAAGCACACGTCATTCGGCCCTATTATATATTTCGAAAAAAAAAGCCGAATAGCACTGGCAATGACGACTGCAACCTTGATATGTATCTTTACCGAGTCCCTCGTCCCGTATCTCTCTGTTCTGCTACATGCATTACGAGGCACTGGCTCCAGCAGTTCGGATATGCCAATTGCTAACCCCGACCTCCGACCACGTTCTACGTGGCGGCCGCTGGGAAAGAAGACGTTCTACGTCTCCCGCGGTAGTCGAGGGGCGGCGCTAGTTGACCGGCCTCAGAGCTCTTGTAAATATAAACCCCCGCTTTAAAGTCGAGAGAGAAGCCGCTGTGGGGATAGCGTAATTGGTTAACGCACCGCACCGGTTATGCGGAGATGTGGGTTCGAGTCCCGCTCCCGGAAAACGGCGGATTTTTTCTCGACTTATATTTTCGCTTATTTATCAATGAATCAAAGAAACGTGACAAGCACACGTCATTCGGCCCTATTATATATTTCGAAAAAAAAAGCCGAATAGCACTGGCAATGACGACTGCAACCTTGATATGTATCTTTACCGAGTCCCTCGTCCCGTATCTCTCTGTTCTGCTACATGCATTACGAGGCACTGGCTCCAGCAGTTCGGATATGCCAATTGCTAACCCCGACCTCCGACCACGTTCTACGTGGCGGCCGCTGGGAAAGAAGACGTTCTACGTCTCCCGCGGTAGTCGAGGGGCGGCGCTAGTTGACCGGCCTCAGAGCTCTTGTAAATATAAACCCCCGCTTTAAAGTCGAGAGAGAAGCCGCTGTGGGGATAGCGTAATTGGTTAACGCACCGCACCGGTTATGCGGAGATGTGGGTTCGAGTCCCGCTCCCGGAAAACGGCGGATTTTCTCGACTTATATTTTCGCTTATTTATCAATGAATCAAAGAAACGTGACAAGCACACGTCATTCGGCCCTATTATATATTTCGAAAAAAATCCGAATAGCACTGGCAATGACGACTGCAACCTTGATATGTATCTTTACCGAGTCCCTCGTCCCGTATCTCTCTGTTCTGCTACATGCATTACGAGGCACTGGCTCCAGCAGTTCGGATATGCCAATTGCTAACCCCGACCTCCGACCACGTTCTACGTGGCGGCCGCTGGGAAAGAAGACGTTCTATGTCTCCCGCGGTAGTCGAGGGGCGGCGCTAGTTGACCGGCCTCAGAGCTCTTGTAAATATAAACCCCCGCTTTAAAGTCGAGAGAGAAGCCGCTGTGGGGATAGCGTAATTGGTTAACGCACCGCACCGGTTATGCGGAGATCTGGGTTCGAGTCCCGCTCCCGGAAAACGGCGGATTTTTTCTCGACTTATATTTTCGCTTATTTATCAATGAATCAAAGAAACGTGACAAGCACACGTCATTCGGCCCTATTATATATTTCGAAAAAAAAAGCCGAATAGCACTGGCAATGACGACTGCAACCTTGATATGTATCTTTACCGAGTCCCTCGTCCCGTATCTCTCTGTTCTGCTACATGCATTACGAGGCACTGGCTCCAGCAGTTCGGATATGCCAATTGCTAACCCCGACCTCCGACCACGTTCTACGTGGCGGCCGCTGGGAAAGAAGACGTTCTACGTCTCCCGCGGTAGTCGAGGGGCGGCGCTAGTTGACCGGCCTCAGAGCTCTTGTAAATATAAACCCCCGCTTTAAAGTCGAGAGAGAAGCCGCTGTGGGGATAGCGTAATTGGTTAACGCACCGCACCGGTTATGCGGAGATGTGGGTTCGAGTCCCGCTCCCGGAAAACGGCGGATTTTTTCTCGACTTATATTTTCGCTTATTTATCAATGAATCAAAGAAACGTGACAAGCACACGTCATTCGGCCCTATTATATATTTCGAAAAAAAAGCCGAATAGCACTGACAATGACGACTGCAACCTTGATATATATATATATATATATATATATATAGCGTAATGGTTATCGCACCAGACCGGTATTGTTGAGGTCATGGGTTCGGATCCCACCCGGTGGGCGTTTTTTTCACCACTTTCTTTATGACTCAAAAAATTCCTCATCTCTTTCTACGACCCACCACAACCTCCCCTTTGCTTTCCGATGTTTTCTTCTTTTCTTGACTGCCAACCCTTATTTTCTGTCTTATTTCACCGAGAACCTCATTCCCCATTTTGTCGTTCGCTACATGCATAGCGATGGCCTCTGTTCTGGCAGTCTTGGTGCCAAAGGGAGCTTAAGAGCGTTCATTGCTGGTGGACCCCTGTCAACATGTCGTAGACACTCGAGGCGGGGCCCGGGGGTTAAAAAGAAGGTCCCCTTCACCCCGAGTTGTCCGAGTGGCGCTGGCTACCACCCCAAGCTCAGGAAACAAAAAAAAAATCCTTAATACAAATACCCCAGAAAGTGGTGGGGAAACAGCCCCGCCGGTAGCCTAGTGGTTATCGCACCAGACCGGTATTCTGGAGGTCGTGGGTTCGGATCCCCCCTGGGGGCATTTTTTCATCACTTTTTTTCTCACTCAAAAAATTCTCCATCCCTTTTTATGACCCACCACAACCTCCCCTTTGCTTTCGAGGTTTTCTTGACTGCCAACCGTTATTTTCTGTCTTGGTTCACTGAGCCCCTCATTTACATTTTCTCGTTTGCTATATATACATATATATATGTGTATATATATAAATAAGCAGTAAAAGAAAACTTCTCGACGAGCCAGAAAAAATACTTGAGAAAATGGTAGACGCACGATTAAAAACAAAAACAGTGGTTTACTGACGTTTCGACTGCGGGACCAGTCTTCATCTTTAGTACCAAGATGAAGACTGGTCCCGCAGTCGAAACGTCAGTAAACCACTGTTTTTGTTTTTAATCGTGCGTCTACCATCTTCTCAAGTATATATATATATATATATATATATATATATATATATATATATAAATATATATATATATATATATATATATATATATATATATATATATATATATATATATATATATATATATATATATATATATATATATATATATATATATCTTCCTGAGGAAGACGTGTCTCAGGTCGAAACGTTGGAAATAAAGTCTCCGAAGAGCGTACTTCTACTTTGTGCATATATATACATATATATATATAGCGAATCAGAATAGGAAATGAGGGGCTCGTTGAAAATAACACAGAAATAAGGGTTGGCAGTCGAGAAAAACTCGGAAAGCAAAGGGGAGGATGTGGTAGATCATTGAAACAGATTAAGAATTTGGAAAGAAAGAAAGAAAGTGAAGAAAAAATGCCCGCCAGGTGGGATCCGAACCCACGACCTCCAGAATACCGGTCTGGTGCGATATATATATATATATATATATATAAATATATATATATATATATATATATATATATATATATTTATATGTATATATATATATATAAATTGCAACGGTAAACCAATTCTGCAACATTGGTTTGGCCAAGTGGATTGGATCAGCTGAAGAGAAGAAGGAGGATGCGGGAGCTGGGCTCTCTGGACAAGAGAAAGAAGCCGGACCGCTGCTCGCGTCGTCCTCAACGGTGCTTGACATTTCCCTGCCTTCGGAGCCTGCGATGATGCCCTAATAAATCCCTCCCGGTCGTAACAGCTTGGTGGACGGTGCGGGGTACGTAGCGACGACGGAACTCCCAGACTTGCCGCGAAGCCGACGCGTTGCGGGCCTACCACCAGCGCCAGATACCATGCCACCAGCTGCGGACAGCCGTCTTCCCACCTCTCCGCCAATGGCCAGCTGGGGCCCAATTCTCCAAAACGACGGGCCGTCGCTTTGAAACGACGGGGTAGCGCCATTGAAATGTATGTGTTCTGGGGTTGGGGCCGTCGCTTTGAGGTGTTCAGCGAGAAGTTTGAGCTGCAAGAAAAGCACTGTGGCAAGGGCGCGAAGCGACAAGCGAAATTACGGAGTCGCCTGCCACAGTGCTTTTCTTGCACCTCCAACTTCTCGCTGAACACCTCAAAGCGACGGCCCCAACTCCAGAACACATACATTTCAACGGCGCTACCCCGTCGTTTCAAAGCGACGCCCGTTTTTTAGAGAATTCGGCCCCTGGTATCCGCAACGAGAACCGCGAAAATTCTGTGGGTACGCTGAGGAAGACGTTGAAAAATGGCTCACCCGTTACAGGCGGGTGAGCCGATACAGTCGCGGGACTACACCTACTCAGCTCGCTAACGTCGTGTTTCCCTGGATGAAACAGCGCTCACTTGGTTCGAAAACAACTAAAGCAAGTTCACAACTTGGGACCGCTTCGTCGAAGAAATCACCGGACGCTTCGGCGACCCCGCCGCAAAAAAGAAAAGGACCGAACATATGCTGCTTCAGCGGGCACAAATTCCTGGCAAGACGTGTACCACCTACATCGAGGAAATATTGAAGCTCTGTCGAGTTGTCAACCCGAAAATGTCGGAGGAAGACAAGGTAGGCCACCTCTTGAAAGGAATCGCAGAAGACGTCTATCTATCATTTTCTGATCAGAAGAGAGAAACTGGAGTCAGCAGCGGACGTCATTCAGCAATGCCGCACATTCGAGGCATTGAAGCTGCGTCGCATTACGCCAAAATTTGTTCGCTTGGCTAACGTGACCAGTGTTGCGGAGTTACCAGTCCGGAATTGGAATGAATCCGGAATCATTCCACATTTTCTCGACCCCGGAATGGAAGGGGAATGAATGGCGACAATACTTGAAGGAATGGAATAGTAATGAAATTAAGCGCCTTTTGTCCGGAATGGAATGGGAATGGAAGTAGATGTGTTTTCCCAAAATAAAGCACTTTTCCGTCTACGCGCTGTTTTTTTCAAAATATGCAAAAATACGCAAAAGATCCCACCATCCCAAGTTCAAACATTATTAAGCCGGAGCCTTGAGTTTAACAATAACTCAGTACTGTTAAAATCGATTGGCTGATTACGAGCGGACGACGAAGATGAAGCTACGCTGAGTCAACTTCTGGGACCATCATTTATGGAAACGAAAACGCATATCAGAATGAAAAGTCCCAGCCGTTTCAGCCCGCTGTACCTGAGAAGCGCCACCGTGCCTCTGAACGTTCCTACAGGCCTCTTGACGTGAGCGCAGTCCCGAGCCCTCTTAGACACGGGGTTGTCGTGGTCGTAAAGCCTCTAGATTCCTCGAAAATAATCACACGTCACAATCCCCTTGTTCTCAAAGAGGGATTGTAATGCTTGGCTCCAGGCGGCGTGCTACAAGTACGTCCCAACTATCGGCTGAACCTTCTTGCCATCGACACGCGCAATGCTGATTCCACCGAGCGCCTCTCGAAGATTTCTAGCATTGCGGGGATCAAGGTGCAGGCATATGAGCCAAGGCCCAGCAACTGCGCAGTGGGAGTTATTCGGGGAGTCTCTACGGACCTTTCTAATCAAGACATTCTTAATGCCTTGCGCCTGAGGGTGCCAGTAAAATCTGCCCGCAGACTCGGGAAAACATCAGAGAGTGTTCAGATTGTGTTCGGCACGGAAACAACACCCGAGCACGTAATCATCGGATACACGCGCTACCGGGTGTACAACTACGTGGAAACACCCAGGCAGTGCAAAAATTGCCAGCGCTTTGGGCACGTATCTCAAGTGTGTAAAGGTTCCTTGCGATGTTCCCGGTGCGGTGGCAGCCATGATGGTACAGGCTGTTCCGCTGAAAATGTTTGCAGCCCGAACTGCAGTAAAAAGCACGAATCCACATCTGCTCAGTGCTCAGCCCGGCGTTATCAGAAGGCTATTTTTAAGATCAAGTCTGCAAACAACACTGACTACAAGTCAGCAAAATCGGCTTTTATGCAAGGGCGTGGCACAGGGCGCAAGGAAGCTTGGACCAAACAAACTGCGGGTCCAATTTTCAAGAACGCCGAGGAGGACTTTACGGCCTTAACGGTTCTTTAACACGGGCCAAAGCAGCGGCCCCTTGCGGCACCAGCACTGGCAGAGCGCTCTCCAGCAGCTCAGCATGATCCTACTCCCAGGAACGCGGAACCACCTGCATCTACAGGGGTGCCTGTGATAGCACCGGTTACGACTCCAACTACGCGGTCTTCAGCCTCTGCTCGCTGAGCTTCACTACAATATCAGCGCAAACCAAAAGACGAGCGAAACACTGGGGGCCTGTGTTCAGTGCTGTCCTCTCTCATTGACGTTGTGCGCATCCTCCTCGCTCCCCTTTCATCTCCGATAGCCGCGGCTGTTTTGACGCTTCTGGACTTTGTATCGCCCCTCCTCGCACAATGGAGGTAGCAGTCCCTAGAGAGCAGCAAACTCGGGACAACTCAAAACTCAACACCTCAATACACCCTGGCATCCTACAGTGGAATTGCCGGGTCCTCGCAAACAAAATCGCAGAACTGAAATTCTGAGTGCAATGGTAAGCTACGGATATGGGCGCTGCTCTTGCAAGAACATAACGCATAGCACCCACTACCTAGCTTTTTGGGGTATCATTTCCCTACCATACCAGATGGGCCAAGAATTCCACGGATGCCCATCCCGGCAAGGCTGCCGTGTATGTATCTGCTCAATACCCACATACGCAGATAGACCTTAATGCTTGGTGTAACACCAACCAGGAATTAGATGCTGTCCACGTACGTCTTCCGCGCGGTACGGCTATACTCGTCTCGATGTATATACGCATTGCGCCATCGGCCCGTATACGTCTTGGCTGGTTTGCTCATTTAAGAAGAGCGTACCCGGGCGTCCCAATCCTGGTCGGGGGTGACTTTAATGCACCACACATGGAATGGGGATACGCAATGACCTCTGCCGTGGCACAAAAATTTACGAGACCTTTTTCGACGCGGCGTGTCAGCTTCTCAACGCTCCTTTCACGCCTACCCGCACGACTAACAAATTCTCCCGATCTAACGTGGTGGATGGGAAATCGGACGCCCTACTGGCAGGTACAGCGAGACGCCTGGGGCAGTGACCACCTTCCCATACTTATTGATCTACGCCCGCACACTACCTCCAAAGTCAATCGGAAGGCCTGTATTACCAACTGGGACACATTCCGTTCACTTACTGCGGACGTGCCGCTATCAGGATCTACATTACGCAGTACGCTGACTGAAAAGCTAAAGGAGGCTCCGATCGAAACGTGGGTAGAGGAGGCCAAACCAAACCCTGAGATGCACCTCCTCCAAAGAGCAGATATCGCTGCTCGGAGAAATCCGAACTCCTTCCCGGACAGGATTAGGGTTAACCGCCTTACAGCCAAAGCCCGACAATACCAAAAGGTTCTTTCCCGTGAAAGGTGGCTACGGTGGTGGTTCAAGAGGTGGCTACGGTGGTGGCTACGGTGGTTCAAGAGACTCCAGAAGAATTTGCCTAACAGGCAGTTCGACAATTCTTCCCTCTACACGATGTGCCGCACACGCTCTCCCAAGATCCCCCTCCTCCTGCGGCACACACGGACGGCCTGGAGACTCCGTTTACGCTTCCGGAACTACTCGCCGCTATTGAATGTTCCAAAAAGCGTACCACCCCAGGCCCGGATGGTATACCGTACAAGGTTTACCAAATCTGGAGGGAGATATCCTCAATACTATTCTGGCTATAATTAATGAAACCTGGACAACCTCAACAATCCCGGCCCAATGGAAGCACTCAATAGTTATCCCTTCAGCTTTGCCTGGAAAACCTCCTAACCGATGAGAAAATCTCCGCCCAATCTCCTTGGCACTCACCATCTGCAAACTAGCAGAACGAATGCTGGCGACACGTCTTTCTTGGTGGCTGGAGAAGCATCGCAAATATCACCCTGCACAAATCGGGTTTCGTCCTGGTCTGGGCACGGAAGATGGTTTGGCGATGTTGTCCGAAGACATCTCGAATGTTTCCTCCTACAGCCACGCCACTCGTACAATACTTGCGACCGATATTTCGAAGGCGTATGATAATTTATCCCACGACGCTATCATACGTGCTATGCTTGAGTTGGGCCTGCCACGTCGTGTGGTTGATTACGGGGCCGCCTTTTTAAAAAACCGTACATTCGCTGTCCGTGTAGAAGAGAAGCCGGTAGGACTGTTTCACGCAGTGCGTGGTGTCCCCCAGGGAGCTGTGCTGTCACCAATACTCTTTAACATTGTATTTATTCACTTAGCGTGGCAGCTCGAAACTGTGCAGCACACACGCTTCCCCATCTACGCGGATGATATCACAGTATGGTCGACGCACAAAAACGTACAGATGCAGTATAAAGCGCTGCAGGAGGCTCTTGAAGTTATCCAGGCATTTGCAGCGAAGGTGGGTCTAACTGTATCCACCGAGAAGGCGAACTACATGACAGTCGCTAACAAAGCTGGCCGCAAGAAGCTCGCCGTCCACCTTCCATCTATTCGCATAGGCGCTCATCAGCTTGCTGAAGCAACAGAGCTCCGTATTCTGGGCCTGCATATTCACGAGACTGGTACCGCTACAGCATGGCTGAAAGCAGTGAGGCAAACGGCGGCAAATACCATTCGCCTGATCCGCCGCATTGCTCCAAAAGCGGGTGGTGCAAGAACTGAGGTCGCTCGTAGGCTGGCGTGCGCTGTGCTCCAACCACGATTGGTTTATGAAGCCCAATTTCACCGTCTAACCGTATCCCAACATGCTAAACTGGAAGCTAATAATAGAGAAGCCATGCGAGCCATCACCGGTCTCCCTCGCATCATCCCGATACCGGTCTTTCAGGAACAAGCTCAGCTCACCACAATTGACGAGCTCATAGATCAACGCCCAGCTGTGCGACTGTCAAAGTATGCATGTCTGCAGAACGGCCATGCACTGTACGACCACTTCAACCCGGGCAACTTGGCACCTCCGGAAAGTCAGGATGAGCTTCCACCCTGGGGTTATACCATTATAACCTCCAACAAAACAAGCCATCTGCAGAGAAGGCGGACCAAGGAGGGTAAAGCGCAGCTCTCTCGCCTCCCAAATCACCCGGGACCAGACAATCAATGTCTCCTCTACACCGACGCTTCATGCACAGGAACGCATGGAGTCACCGCGTGGACCAGCCCCACTCATCCCAGCATCGAAGGCCGTATTCCCTACACCTCTGCCACATGCACCTCAATCCTGCTGGAATTGCAGGCTATACACGACGCCCTACTATGTGCAGGCGCTTCCAATGAAGACTTGAATACCATCAATCTTCGTACCGACTCTACGCAAGTGATCCACTATTTGAAACAGGTTGCGCAGACCCCCATCATCTGCCAACGCATCCACCAGCTCCACAGCAAAATGCCATCCAAAGTGGTTGTGTCATGGGTTCCCGGTCACACCAGTATTGCAGGAAATGAACGGGCTGACTTCTTGTCACACAACTGCCCGGCCCCATCATCCCCCGCCCAGCTCCCAAGTGACCAATGGGCCACAAGAATGGCTTCAAAGGAGGATCTTCGACGCCGAACGCGTGCTCTCATACCTCCGTGTTCGGTTGTCCTCCCCCTCAATCTTACCAGGATGGAGGAGATTGTACTGCGAAGGATTCGACTGGGCGTGGCTCTTACTCCTGCCCGCACGAGTGGATGGAAAGGGGACTGAAAGGAGTGAAAGGAAACGGTTCCGGCAGACCTTCACCACCTACTATGGACATGTCCTGGAACTAAGGACATTCAAAGAAAATGTTTGATGGCAGCAGGCCTAAATTTGCAGCAAGACACGCATTACCATCGGTGGCTCCATGGTCCTGCCTACCGTTCCCTAATGGACTATATCCGGGAGGCCAACCTAGTTTCCTGGATATAGATCGGACCCGTTTGGTGTCTACTCAGCCTTCAGGCTATTAAATAAACGAACAAACAACAACAACGATTACGAGCACGGTATATTCATAAGCAGCGATTCTACTACAATTATGTCCTTAAATACAGCGCTGCTACGAAGTTCGTCGTGATTCTCCGCCTAATAACCGTGGCTGTAAGCCGTTGGTATCCGTCGTGCAGAACTACCGCGGTGGCATCCCCCCCCCACTTCCCCATCTGTCCCACCAACTTCGCCTTGTGATTTTTTACCTTGGCGGGGCCTTCGCCCCGGCGTCGAGCTGTCTCCGCACGCTTCACTTTTGTTTTTTGCGTCCGGAACCGTCGGTGATCGCATACCACCTCGCCGTCATCGGGACGCTGGCGCGGTGTTTGTGTTCACTGCGAAATTCCGCATATCAGCTTACGCCCCATCTCCCTTCGCGCTCCCCCTTCCTCCCCCAGGACGTTTTGCAATACTGGTCCTCCTATCTAGATATTCGGACACCTTTGCCCGAAGCAGCGTCCACGAAGACCTAAAATATTGGTTCGAGAATCCACCCGAAACAGGAGAGCCCATGTGATAGGAACTGCGGTCACGCTTGCGCGTTCAAGCTGCACGCTGCAAGCATTGTTCCTAAACGGTTCTGACCTAACGGAAAGCGAACGCTAGCCGCTTTCCCTTGCTTTCCCGACTCGCAAGTGCAGTTTTCGTTGTAAATGTGACGTCAGCTGACTTGGAACGCGTGTTTTCCACGGCATCTCTTTTAATGACAGACAGCGAAGCGAAACCGGCTCTGAAACACCCCTTTTAAGCAGCTCGTTTGTCAAGCGCAACACACAGGCAGAAGGCAACTGTATTAGTTTACCTTTTTTTTTTGTTTTTAGAACTGATCATTGAAACAGCCGTCGATTACACTTCGTGTTGTCAGAACTGAACGGCAAACCGCCCATTTGGCTCACGCCATTTTGTTACGTAATTTTGATGAATGAAACCAAAATAAACTTTTTTTCGACCTTTCACTGCAGCTTGAGACCGTAATTGCAGCATATAAAATTCACGAGTAGACCTAATTGCATTGCTGAGCACGAGGTCGCGGTTCGATTCCCGGTCGCGGCGGCCGCTTTCCTGAGGGAAGCGATAAGCAAAAACGCCCGTGTGTACGAGCTTTCGTCTTAAGTTGGTCAAAATTAATCCGGAGGCCTCCACTACGGCACGCCTCATTGCCTGCGTTGCGTCGGCGCGTTAAACCCTATAATATACCAACGAGGACACCTACGCACTTTTTTCTGGCGTAGC
Organism: Haemaphysalis longicornis; assembly: GCF_048455015.1. NCBI lineage: Eukaryota > Metazoa > Arthropoda > Arachnida > Ixodida > Ixodidae > Haemaphysalis > Haemaphysalis longicornis. The sequence goes on from NW_027526266.1 coordinate 16,241,782, forward strand.
GATTTCCACAACACTAGACTGACAGGCCGCCGAACGTGTCCTTCTATTATTATCGTTATCATTTTTATTTGCATCTTTTCTTTCGGTTGATCTCCCAGACCAGAGGACACTTGGGGGAACCTTCATTTCTACTCCACTGCATGCAACTACTCAAATTAGTTATACAGGCCTCAGTTATACAATTAGTTACGCAGGCCTGGGACTCAGTTTTGCTGAGTCCATGACCGCAACGCATTTTCTAAGTCCTTCTTCAGTTAGCAAGAGCCAAAGGTTGCGTGGTGCTAAAGTGTGAACAATCTCCCAGTTTCTAAAAGAAAAAAAAAACAAGACGCAGATTAGTATACGAACCAATGCACTATCACAGTATACACTAACGAGAGAAAAAAGAATTCTCCTGGCGCATTGGTTCTCATCGAGACACCCATACAAAGGTCTCGCACACTCTAAGCACAGCCTGAACTTTGGCTCGTGCGCAGTGGATGATACCTGACGCACTTAACTAAGCTTTTCGGCAACGGCGACATTGCACACCTGCGCACACGAAAACACAGGAAGTTCTGAACCTATCCATGCTTTCAAGGCGCGCTTGTCATGCGTGAGTGCTGACGACCTGTGCGGCCTGTGATCCGTATTTAGTGCAAAGGCAGGACAAAGTTCTCAAGCGGTAATTCTTCCAACTGATACCACCCGATCCGGAGGTTCTCTTACTCGTTAACAAAATTATAGTTCTAACCATGCTCACGACCGCTCCATACGCGTGTTACCTGCTTAAGGAATATATTGTCTTCTTCAACCATACTTTTGTTAGCACAAAAATAAAACATGTTGTCACGTTAGCAGTAACACATTCACACTTAAACAATATTAAAGCATCGCAACTCGTAAAGACGTGCTGACGATGCAAACACTATAATAACTTCCTGGAGAACTGCCCCTGTGGGAATTAGTAGGGTGATTGCACTGAACGAGATAGTATGTCAGAAAGCGACTATCCCTCGACCTTGGTTACGTGTTTTCGCCTTTTAGCAGTTCTTAACGCGTGTAATAACATCAGCTTAGTGGTGGGTTCATTGGTAACTTGATAATCAACCGATAAAACGTTGAGGAATTAGAGGAATGGAATTGAACTGCCCGGCAATTCCCGGATTGGGAATGGGCGATGTTCCGGCATTCCGAGGAATTAAAAGGAATGGAATTTAGGCAACTTGTAATTCCCCGGAATGGAATCGGAATGGAATGGGGACGCCCATTCCGCAACACTTAACGTGACTACCGTCGCGAGTGTTGACGACTGCCCACCGTCTGACTTAGCCGACACCATCCGCCACATCGTGCGCGAAGAACTGTTGCGACATCAAGCATATCGGGAAACTTCCTACCGCGGCCGCAAGCACGAAGACTCATTGACAGAACAGGTGCAAACGAACGCTCTTCAGCTCTACGGCGCTGTTCTAAACCACCAAAACTTTGCCTCCCGGATTGATAGTCCTAGGCGGGGTGGTAGCCGCGAGTCTGCGGGATATAGTCTTCTGGAGAACTTCCTTTGCAGTTCCAAACGCTACCATTATGCCCCACGTTTCTGCGGCGCGAATGATGAATACCTCACTGACCGCATCCGCGAGGGCCCCGTTTGCTACTTCTGTGGCATTACCGGCCACATCTCCCACTAGTGCCGCCGCCGACGCCATGCGACAAGGTACGAACCACCACGCACGTTCTACCGCTCGGAGGCTGACGACTGACACTACAATTGTCACTGGCCGAGAGGCTCTATTCCTAGAGGACAGCCGCCCGCACGTCATCATTCGCCCGCTTCGGACCGGAGTCCTACACCTCCCACATTCCGCCAGCGACGTTCGCCTTCGCCTCGGCGCAGGTCACCGCTGCCGGAAAACTAGATGGCGCGACCAATGGAGGTGAGGTCGCTAAGGAAACTGCGTCTAACATTCCTCTCACCGGACTGCCTTCAACGGGTTTACCTTCGCCTGTCCTAATGTTAAAAAACAAAGTTGAAATTGTGGTTGATAATGTTCGAACAATGGCCTTAGTAGATACGGGAGCAACAGTGTCTGTGATGAGCGTTGATTTTAAAAAAAGCCGCCCGCCCGCATCTTCCCACGGGGGGAACTCGAGTAAATGCGTCGCTTAGGGGTGGTTGTTTTACGTGAAATTTGCGTAATTGGGTAGTTTGTGGTTACCGTTTGGATGTGGGGAGGGTTTGGAATGCTTAACTGGTTGACGGTACTGTTGCTTCCATCGCTTATACTTCATCTGGAGCCAAACGAAAGGTAAGCAAAGACGCACTTGACTGAAGTTCGAACGCGCGCTCCTGCGCTTATATACATTGCGCGCGGTGTCGAGGGAGATGAGTATGGGGGAGAGACGCGCATGCGCGCACTTCCGTACACAAGCGCGCGACCTTTTCACGCCCCCCCCCCCCGCCGTTGTCACGCAGCTGTCATGCCGCTAGCACGCCGCTATCATGTGTACACCTGCCGCTGTTGCTGCTGAGCGCGACGGAGCGCACGGGGTAACTACTGCGCATACGCGCGCAGACGCGTTCTCCCCGCACCGCCGCAGCTGTTGTTGAGAGCGACGAGGCGCACGGGGCAGCTACGGCGCATGCGCGCGCAGACGCGCACCTACCGCACCGCCGCAGCTGTTGTTGAGAGCGAGGAGGGTACGGGGGAGAGGCGCGCACCTGCGTCTCGACGTGATGTCATGAGCTGCGGACGGCTATGGACGGGGGAGTTGGCGAGCCTAAGAAATGCTCCGCATTTAAAACAGGCTTGGACGTAAGGTGATGTTTAGGTGGGACAAGGTGGTTACATTTCCTGGTTTGGGTGGTGAGTGGCTGCACCTTCTTGGAGTATGTTCAGTGAATATCTCCTTCGGCGGCCACTTATTCAGAGCAGAGTTTACTGTGCTCCCCCCGCGGACTACACATGATGTCATCTTGGGAATCGACTTTTCGAAGCAGTGTGGTGCTACGGTTGCCTGTAGAAGTGGAGAAATTTTTACAGACGGCACTGCCTTATCTGCGCTTGTTGAAAACCCTGCTGGCCACCAGACCGCTGCATTGGACACATTTTGCGTGTTGGAGGACACCATCATGCCTGCACGATGTGCTTTATTTGTCCCAGTATGGTCCTCCGGAGCCCCAAATCGTGAAATTGACGCTTTAATGGAGCCCATTTCCGAGAATTGTGCCAAGAAAAACGTCGTTCCTCGCGCGGTTGTTACCGTTGTCCATGGTCACTATACGTTGTGGATTGTTAACTACTCCAGTGAGCCCGTCGTGTTGCCAAGAGGTCTCAAACTTATCCACGAGATTCCGTATGCCCCCCCCTTTAATAGCAGTTCTGAACGACGAGTTGAACGCATTCGTTAATACTTGCCCAGTGGACAGCCTCCAAGTTCCTAAGCATGATTAGCGAGTCACTTCAACCGCATGAACGCCGTTCCCTAGCCGATCTTCTGTCCAAGCATGCAGGTGTTTTCGACTTCTGTCACAACCAACGACATTTTCCAATTCAGCCAAATCGCACTCAGCATTCCATCCATACTAGGGGAGCAAGACCAACTCGTCTGAAGCCTTACCGTGTTTCAGCGCTAGAGCGACGCCTAATCAACGACCAAGTCCCAGAAATGCTAAGGAATGGCGTGATTCGAGAATCATGCAGTCCTTGGGCAGCACCTGTGACACTCGTCAAGAAGAAGGACGGCTCATGGAGATTTTGCGTCAACTATCGACGCATCAATGCTGTAACTAAGAAAGATGTCTACCCGTTACCCCGAATCGACGGCGCCATTGATTGTCTTCATTCAGCTTCCTATTTTCCTCCGTTGAGTTGAGATCAGGATATTGGCAAATTCCCATGGACCCCAGTGATAAGGAAAAAACTGCTTTCGTAACGCCTGACGGATTGTTTGAATTCAATGTAATGCCCTTTGGACTTTGCAATGCTCCGGCCACCTTCGAGCGTTTTATGGACAGCGTTTTGCGCGGCCTCAATTGGGAAATCTGCATGTGCTACCTCGACGATGTTGCAATTTTTGTCCGAACATTCCGTGAGCATAACAGTCGCTTGGTTACTGTCTTGTACTGCTTGGCAAAGGCTGGTTTAGTCCTAAATTCGAAGGAGTGCCGATTTGGAGATCGCCAAACGCTTGTGCTGGGCCTCTTGGTCGATAAGGACGGTGTCAGACCAGACCCACGCAAAATCCAAGCAGTCAGTGATTTCAAAGAGCCGCATTCTGTCAAGGAGCTACGAAGTTTTCTTGGCCTCTGCTTTTATTTTCGCCGGTTCATACCCCTATTTGCAGACACAGCCTATCGCTTGACATTACTACTGCAGAAAAATGTTTCATTCACGTGGACGTCTGAATGTGACGCCACGTTTCGCCAGCTCAAGCTCCTTTTGACGTCGGGGCCCATACTTCAACACTTTGACCCCTGGGCTCCTACAGAGGTTCACACCGACGCCAGCGGTATGGGAATAGGGGCCGTGCTAATTCAACGCCATGGTCCTAATGAACATGTTATTGCCTACGCCAGTCGGGCACTGAGTAAGTCAGAAAGGAATTACACAGTTACAGAACAGGAGTGTCTCGCGGTCGTCTTCGCCACGCAGAGATTCCGCTCCTGCCTCTATGGACACCGGTTTACCGTCGTAACTGATCGCCATTCCCTATGCTGGCTCGTCAAACTTCGAGATCCTTGCGGCCACCTTGCACGCTGGGCCCTGCGTCTGCAAGAGTATACCTTGACCGTGTCGTACAAGAGCGGCCGCAAGCGTGCGGACGCGGACTGCCTTTCTCGCCTGCCAGTGGAAACCACGAGCTGTGATGACGACAGTTTCAACGACTGTCTTGCTTCTTTGTCAACAGTTCAATATTTCCACTTTGAAAATAGAACAGCGCCGGGACAAGAGTCTGCAGCCCTTCTCCAATTGCGCCCATGCCGACAAGCGTGATACCCGCTTCTGCGTTCGCGACGGCATACTATACAAAAAGAACTACTCTGCAATTGGTTCCAGCCTTTTGCTTGTGGTACCGCAAAGCCTGCGCAACAGCATTCTCAATTTCATGCACGACAACCTTACATCTGGACATATGGGATTCGCCCGTACACTTCTCCGCGCCAAACAACGTTTTTACTGGCCAAATATGCGCAAAACCATTGGAAAGTACGTTTCCACTTGTATATAATGCCACCGGCACAAGCTACCCACTGCCGCTCTGGCAGGAAGGCTTCACCCTCTGAATACGACCACTGCCCCTTTCCAAAATGTCGTCATCAATTTACTGGGCCCATTTCCGCGCTCATCGAAGGGTAATCGCTGGATTATCGTGTGTGTCGACTACCTTTCACGTTACTCTGAGACCGCCGCGCTACCATCTGCTACTGCTGCGTAAGTGTCTCTGTTCCTGCTCCGCAATATAATTCTCCGTGATGGACCTCCCCGCGTCATCATAATTGACCGTGGCCGCCAGTTTACAGCGGACGTCGTTGAATAGCTCCTTCACGTCTCTCAAGTTGAGTTCCGGCGGTCTCACCGAGCGAACGAATCGAACACTGTTTAATATGCTAGCAATGTATGTAGCCTCCGACCACAAAAACTGGGACGACATCTTGCCTTTTCTTACGTATGCCTACAACACCGCCAAGCATGAAATCACCAGATACAGCCCTTTCTTTCTTCTCTATACCCGCCAACCTCGCTGCTGCCTGGATACCATTTTCTCTTTTGCTGAACACGACGAGCCTTCAGTGGCTAAGACGCTCTTCCTTGCCGAAGAGGCCCGTAGGCTTCCGCGCCTACGCACGTTAGCCTCCAAAGACCGCTGTAAACAGCGGTATGACCATCGTCACCGGGACCTCTGTTACGCCCCAGGTGATCTAGTCTGGCTCTGGACCCCACAGCGCCGACGCGGCCTCTGCGAAAAACTTCTCGCCCATTACACTGGTCCCGTTCTTGTTGTGAAACGTGTTGACGAAGTTACTTACGTGCTGTCACGCCTAACCACCACTGGTCGACCGTCGAAGGCGACCCAAGTTGTACATGTGGCGCGTCCGCTACAACTCCCCTACCACACAGTGATTCGCACAGAGGGCTTCGTCTGCGACGGGGGAAGTGTAACGGTAAACCAATTCTGCAACATTGGCTTGGCCAAGTGGTTTGGATCAGCTGAAGAGGAGAAAGAGGATGCGGGAGCAGGGCTCTCTGGACAAGAGAAAGAAGAAGCCGGACCACTGCTCGCGTCGTGCTCAACGGTACTTGACTTTTCCCTGCCTTCGGAGCCTGCGCTCTTGCCTTAATAAATCCCTGCAGGGCGTTACAATATATATATACATCACGCCATCCATCCTGTTTAGTCTAACGAAGACCGGACCCCGGTCGAAACGTTAGTTCAATAATCGTTTTCATACGTGTGTCTACCCTCTCGTCTATATACATACATATATATATATATATATATATATATATATATATATATATATATATATATAGGGTTTGGAAATGAGGGACTCGTTAGAAAATACCGAAAGAAACGCCGGCAGTCGACAACACCAAAGAGGGCATAGGGGAAACGTTAGAATATTTTTTACCGTTAGTGACAATAAATTATTATTTTTATAATTACGTGAGAAAGAAAGAAAGAAAGAAAGAAAAACACGCGCCCAGAGTGGGGACCGAACCCACGCCTTTCGATTAGATCTCGAATGCCTTACCAATTCGGCTATCTGGGCGAATGTGTCCTGCTTCACTTTCTGGGGTATTTATATTTACTACAACTGTATCTGATGCTTGAGGGTGGTAGCCAGCGCCACTCAGACTTCACGGGGAGAAGGGGACCTTCTTTTCTACCCCCGGGGCGGGACGAGAACGTCTACAGCCTGTCATAAGCGGGTAACTGGCGGGAAGCCCTCTTATGCTACCTTGGCATCAAGGCTGCCAGAATTGAGGCCCTCGCTAAGCTTTCGCACGATAATAGGGTTTGGAAATGAGGGGCTCGTTAGAAAATACAGAAAGAAACGCCGGCATTCTACAACACCAAAGAGGGCATAGGGGAAAGGTTAGAATATTTTTTACCGTTAGTGACATTAAATTATTATTTTTATTAATTACGTGAGAAAGAAAGAACGAAAGAAAAACACGCGCCCAGAGTGGGGACCGAACCCACGCCTTTCGATTAGATCTCGAATGCCTTACCAATTCGGCTATCTGGGCGACTGTGTTCTCCTTCACTTTCTGGGGTATTCTCGTCCCGCCCCGGGGGTAGAAAAGAAGGTCCCCTTCTCCCCGTGTAGTCTGAGTGGCGCTGGCTACCACCCTCAAGCGTCAGATACAGTTGTAGTAAATATAAATACCCCAGAAAGTGAAGCAGAACACAGTCGCCCAGATAGCCGAATTTACGTTAGGTATTTTTGTTTTATGCGCTTCGGCGTGGTAACCAGTGCCACTCGGAGAACTCGGGGTGAAGGGGACCTCCTTCGTAACCCCGCGCCGTGACTCGAGTGTCTACGACATGTCGGGAGTGGTCGACCAGGATTGAACCCTCTTAAACTCCCTATTGCACCAAGATTGCGAGAACACAGGCCCTCGCTATGGATGTAGCGAATCAGAATAGCAAATGACGGGCTCGTTGAATTCCGACAGAAATAAGGGTTGGCAGTCAAGAAACCCTCGGAAAGAGAATGTGGTGGGTCATTGAAACCGATAAAGGATATGGAAAGACAGAAAGGAAGTGGAGAAAAAATGGCCGCCCGGTGGGATGCGAACTCACGATCTCCAGAATAGGCGTCTGGTGCGATGACCAGTACGCTACCGGCGGGGCTACTTTCCCCTCCACTATGAGCGGTATTTATGTTCAGGTTTTTTTTGTTTTCTGCGCTTAATGATGGTAGCCAGCGCCACTCGGACTACTGAGGGTGAAGATCCCCCGGTCCGTGACTCGAGTGTCTACGACTTGTCGAGAGTGGCCGAGCAGCGTTGAACCCTCTTAGGCTCCCTATGCCCCCAGGACTGCCAGAACAGAGGCCCTGGCTATGCATGTAGCGAATGAGAATGGGAAATCAGAGGCTCGTTGAATTAAGACAGAAATAAGGGTTAGCAGTCAAGAAAACCTCGGAAAGCAAAGGGGAGAATGGGGTAGGTCATTAAAACATATAAAGAGTTTGGAAAAACAGAAAAAAGCTTGAGAAAAAAATTCCCCCCGGGTGGGATCTGGACCAACGAACTCCAGAATACGCGTCTGGTACTATGACCACTACTCTACTGGTGGGGCTATTTTCCCCTACACTTTCTGGGGTATTGATGCTAAGGTATTGTTGTTTTCTGCGCTCTTTTTGTCTTTGTTTTGCAACGCTTTTCTGCGTATTTTGTTTTCTTGCGTTCCAGGTGATGGCAATCAGCTAGAAGCCGAGGTATCATCAATGTGTAGCTAGCTATCCAAAATCGTAGCGCGTTTTTAGCGAGGCTGGTGCTGTATGCTGGTCGTCGTCATGGTCCCCATTCACTGCATAGATACACGGGGCATAGTGCGTCCTTCGCAGTGTCCAATAGCATACTGCATTCGTACGTGAAGTGTCTGTTTTTCACGAGTTTGCCACCCTGTCTTTTTTCAATAGAATGAAGTTGTGTATTGCTTTGCTTTTTAGAAAAGAGTTTGTCGCCGGCGGTATCGCATCTCCTGTTACTATGAAACATTTCTTTTTTGTTCTTTTATCTTTTCGTTGCTGTGGATAGATTGTGAGCAGCACAACGTCACGAAATTTTGTACGCACATGTAAAGTGCCCTCCCATTCCCTGTGCCCGCACCCGAACCCGCCAGTGTTCTTAACAAGGGTGCACTATAGCACACCTTCTGCACCTATATTAGCGTGCGTGCTTCTAGGTTGTATGTTACTCAGATGAAGACTGGTCCTCCCGTCCAAACATCAGTAAACCACTGTTTTTGTTTTTAATCGTGAGTCAACCATTTTCTCGTCTTTCTTCTGCCTCCTCGACAAGTTTCTACTACTGCTTATACATATCACAACCTGAAAAAAAATCACAACCTGAGACACACATCACACAAATTCACACTCTTTGGATCATAAAGCCCTACGAATTGTCACTACACTCGACTAAGGAAGTCGGCACCAGCATTTTCACTACCATTAATGTAGTGTACAGTAAAGGAGTATTCTAGCAAAAACAGGCGGGTTTCTTCAATGTGAAGGCGAAGTCACTCCATACGTCTGGCACTTGTAAAACCAGAACGGAAGGCGACACCTGGTCTAATAAGCTGCAAGTATGGTCTTGCTTGGGGGGCCATCACCGTGGGTGTTTACCAGATGGCACAGGATTTGATGTATCTCTTCAAGTCGGCATAGATGTTCGGCAATACAATTTCCGCAAAATCCGGGTGGTTGTTTTCCGAACACGTTGGTGCCCAGCTGCCGTATGCACGTGTGCCGAGTAAAGGGCTGACTCTCTCAGCGAGTATGGGACCATCAGCTGCTTGTAATGTCTGCCAGAAGAAACCTGAAATATGCGGTAGAGCAAGCCCTTCTCTCGGAAGAACTTGTAACGGCCCGCTCCGTGAGGTGAACTCAATGCCCGCTTCCTGGAAGCACTCCTTCAGCGTGGGATCTGCTTCTTGCTTTGTCTTTAGTTATTCTGTTCTAATTCTATTTATGGCAACGTGCCTTGGCCCGGCCTTTTCACTCTTCATCACAGAAACTACCTTGGGGACTTTTGTCGTCTCAGCGTTGCTGAGGCGCGGAGGAGTTTCATCGGGGGTTTTCAGAAGTGTCTTCAGATTCTGCTGAATTATGCTGCCAGTTTGGGTTAGGATCGTTCGCATCTCTCACACCAGGTACATTACCTAACACTAGGTCATAAAGAGGGTCTGGCATACAGTTGGCAAAGGCTCTTCCCGAAAAGTAGGGCGTTCGTACTGGAATATACGCCTCTTCTTGTCTTGTCCGGGAAAATGACACTCGTTGCTTGCCCCGTGAGGCACTCTTCCGGGACCAAGCCTCTCCTTACAATAACACTGTTGCTGCCAGAGTCACGCAGCACTGATATCGATCTTCCGGCAAGTTCTCCGGCTACAACTGGAAGATCTGTGGCCAAGAAAGTGGTTTTGGTTGATTTCTGAGGAGTCTCAAGCTTTCCCCTCGCCCGGTCAATGCGGAAACTTGAGCTCGAGTAAGGAACCTGGGTTCGCCGCAGACGGTTCACATCAAGTGTCATCGCGTTGACGTGATCTCCCCACTCCTTCGAATGGCAGTTTTCAGCTGTATGACCGGCCTGTCGACATACGAAACAATGAATTTACGGGGCCGACACGCGGCAGTCAGCGGCATGGTGTGCAATCCTATTGCAAAGAAAGCACGTGGGAGCTTTTTTCACAGGCCCCGAGTCGTAACTCAGCCCTGCTTCTTTCCCGTCTTCCCTAGCTCGACTCAGGATCTTCATCGCCTGAGCTTCCAGATACCGGTCGCACACATCTGCCATCTCACTCGTGGTTTTAACGTCGCGTTCCTTGAGGAATACAACAAGTTTGGAGTGGCAGCATGTCAAAATTGTTCTGCGATCATTTTTTCGCGGAGTCCTTCAAACGTCTTCGGTACCCCACATGTTTCTAGCCACCGATCAAAGTAACCAGATAGGCGGGACATGAACTTCGTCCCTGTTTCTCCGTCTTCGGCTTCGGCATTCCTAAACTTCTCGTTATATCCTTGAGACGTGAACCTGAACCGGCAAAGAAGGGCTAAATTCATTTTCTGGTAGTCTAGGGAGTCCTCAGGAGTCATCCTTCCGATCATGGTTAACGCTTCGGCCGTCAAGCACATGCTCAGGCCGACTGCCCATTTGTCTTGCGGCCGGCCGTGCGCAAGTGCAACCTGTTCAAATCGCAGTAGGTAGGCATCGATCGTCTCTGCGATTATCAAATGGGGGGATAAACTTGTGCGGACAACTCGGCGTCAGGGATTCTGAAGTTGCCTGTGAAGTCGATGCGGACCCTTCTCCTTGCGGATTACTCCGGGCTTCTTCCTGCAGTCTCAGTTTCAGTGGAAGATTCGCGTGTTCGCGTTCCTGATTCGCCTTGGTTACCTCACGCTCAGCTGCCCTTTCCTCTCTCGAACGCTTCTGTTCCGATCTAACAAACTCCCGTAGTTCTGCGTCTTTTAGTCCGAGCTGCGTTCCGACGGTCGTGATTTTTTCAAGCTCCATGCCTATACTGTACTCCGCCGATCTCGAGTTCTATACTCCGTTTCATACATCAAGTGTAACGCTGTCAAAGCTAGCGCTCTTGTTTGCGCTGTGTGCTTGCGCGACCAAAAGAAGTGGGGTGCTTGCGGTGAGCCAGAAACAATAAATGCTTCGCCGGCAACCTTAAAGCATAAATATTTATCATCAGCTTGACAAAAAACACCCGTATTGCCGGACAAACGATCGAAATATGCGAGTTTGTATTTTATGTTTGTCGCTTTCGTATCAGGTTTTCGCTCTCCGCGCAACCTTGAACGCCGTTTTTTGTTTACTCTTTGAGGCAGTGTTGAAAAAAATGGCATCCAGCTCTCGGACTTCGACCACGCCTCCTGTACGCATTTTTTCGAGGGTTTGCACATCAAAGTTGACAAAAAAAACGCCAAGCGAGTAATTGCAAATGTGTACGCCCGTACCAGGATGCGTTTCTTGGCGAAATGTGCGCAGAAAGTACTCAGTGTTGCGAGCGAGATCCCCGGAGTATCTCCCCGTACCATCGCGAAATTGAAGGCGGAGTGGCAGCGTGGGAATTTGGTGTCTCCAAAGAGAAGACCTCGCGACGTGACGATATCACGCATGCGAACCGTCAAGCATGACAGCTTCACAGTCCATGCCATCCGTCTGAAAGTGCAGAGCATGTACGCCAAGAGGGAGATCCCGACACTGCACAGTGTGCGAAAGGCTGTCAACGAAGATGACGACTTGCCGAACTTCACGAAAACCACCTTATTCTGTTTTCTGGCCCTTTCCTATGAATACCAAATGATACGTTATTTGCACCAAGTGCTTCAGGCTACCCCACAGTGCAGTGCCAAAGTCGGTTTCAAATTGTTTCGGCAAAAACTGAACCCGTTGCTCTGCTTGCGGCCCGGTATAATCAATAACATGCTGAGTGTTTTAAGAGAGGCACAGAAAGAAGTGTATCATCAGGGCAACGGCGAAAACAAAAGTTGAAAGTGAGCACCTGTCGGTAATTCACCCTGGTTGGAGCAGCTGTGCTAACTAATCAATGAATTAACGTGTTTTTCTTACACAAAATTCTCGCTGGAATCAACGAGGTAAACTGACAATGCTGCAGAATCGCGACAAAATCGCCATTGCTGGTCAAATAACGGTGCGAGCTTGTTTTGGCCCGCACAAATGAGCACGGTATGCATCCAATGAACCCATACGCCCAGTTCATTTCCGCATGCGCGTAGTGTTTAGGTTTCTGGGAACGAAATAAGATTTACAATTGAACTCTCAGAAGACGTGATAAAAAAAAAAAAAGCGTCGGAACACGGTTTCGAACCCATGTACATAAAAATTTAGCGCCTTTTCTCCAGAGCGACACGTTAGACCACACGGCTACAAAACGGCGCGGAGCGATACACCTTCTTTCTTTGCGGTATACTTGTATAGCCTTCACAGCGTTGCACTTGTTGTATGAAACGGAGTATAGTCTTCCGTCTTCAAGATGTTAAACAAGAGGTCCTGTCGCGGACACCAGTTGTGATGATATTGCTGGCTAGGACTCGGGATTAACGACGCACAAACGATACAGGCACTTGAGAAACTATGACGCATAAGACGAAGATGGACATTTATTGAGACGAGACGAGCTAACGATATCACAGTACGCTACCGCTACAAATAGGCTGCAACACTAAGGTCAATCCTACAGACACCAAGCTCTGTATGCGCCTAAAGGAATCAACAGTGCACAGTTACGTTTGAAGGGACACCCGTGATAGACAAAACGTCTCACTTGTTAGGGCGCACTCAATGATGAGGTGTTGGCCAGTCCCAGTTCTCGGAGGCTGTCGGTAGATCGGCACGGGGGGGGGGGGCGGAGGAACAGATGTCACACAATCGACTCCTGCGATTCAATGCGTGGTCGACACAGGTAAGGCACGGATGGCACTGCAGCCTTTCTGGTTTTCCGGCGTCCTGAGGACGGCCTCGGTGGAGCACGGCTACCGGGTCTTGTGGGTAGCCCTCATAACCGTGTTCTTCCGAATCATCCACTGTCACCCAGACACGCTCTCTTCTTCTTCTCCGCCGTCACATTATTTCCTCGGCTATTATGCAAGTTCTCTTCGGGCGACACCTATCCGGAACATACCCCCAAAAAAATCCCCCACCTCCCCGAAGGGGATCGTGCGGAAATGCGAATGCATTGGGTGCACCCAGAGGAGAGAGAGCCCGCGCGCGAGCTCTCTCTCTCCCGAGCTCCGCGATGCGAGGGCCCTCACACACCCGAGCGCGCTCCTCCTCTCCCCTTGCCCCCCGCTGCTCCCCTCGCCTGAGCTACCACCTGCTCCAGTTGCTAGGCGCGCCACAGCTGTTGCTAGGGGTGAGGAGGAGCGCGGAGAGATAACGCCTGCGGGCGCACGCCGAAGCAGCACTACAACCCCCGACTAAGAAATGCATTCGCACTTAACAGTCATTGTCCACGTTTAACGTTTTAACTTCGTCGTCGTCGAGGCTGTTTCCGATGCGCGCACCACCACTGTCCTCTACAGCATCACAATATATATATATATATATATATATATATATATATAATATATTCTATTTCTACCGACTCGTCCATTTCTACCGACGCTTCACTGTCTGCTGACGTGTTCAAGCAGTCCCTGGACGCCGATTTGGATCCCACACAGCGCACGCAGCTTCTCGCCCTTCTTAACACGTTCCGTTCTTCCTTTGACTGTGCACAAGCTCCGTTGGGTAAAACGTCAACAGTCACCCATCACATCGACACAGGCGATCATGCTCCCTTGCGACAACGACCCTACCGTGTGTCGGGGCCGGAACGTGGTGTTATTAGTGAGCACGTGGATGACATGCTACAGCGCGGCGTCATTCGGCCGTCCCAAAGCCCATGGTCGTCGCCCGTGGTCCTCGTGACAAAAAAGGATGGGTCTTTGCGCTTCTGCGTTGACTACCGCCGCCTAAACAAAATTACCCGCAAGGACGTTTATCCGCTCCCTCGCATCGACGACGCTCTCGATTGTTTACACGGTGCCGAATTCTTCTCGTCCCTTGATTTGCGCTCGGGCTACTGGCAAGTGCCGGTTGCGGAATCGGACCGCCCCAAGACCGCATTTGTTACCCCGGACGGTTTATATGAATTTAACGTCATGCCATTTGGCTTATGTAACGCACCTGCCACATTCGAGAGAATGATGGATAACATCTTGGTGGTCTCAAGTGGCAAATATGCCTTTGTTACTTAGATGACGTCGTCGTATTCTCTCCCGATTTTGACACACACCTAACTCGTCTCCACCAGATCCTGGCGTGTCTCACCGCTGCCGGCCTCCAACTAAACTTAAAGAAATGTCGTTTTGGTGCGCGCAAGTTGACTATTCTAGGCCACGTTGTTTCAAAAGATGGTGTGTCGCCTGATCCCGATAAGCTACGTGCTGTCGCCAACTTTCCGAAGCCGACTTCCTTGAAAACCCTCCGGAGCTTCATCGGGCTCTGTTCCTATTTCCGACGCTTCGTCAGAAATTTCGCTACCATCGTTTCCCCCCTAACAAGACTGCTGAACGGTGATAACGCTCTTTCTGCGTGGTCCCCGGATTGTGATGAAGCATTTTCTTCCTTGCGACGCCTGTTAATCTCCCCACCTATCCTCCGGCATTACGACCCAGCAGCTCCTACGGAGGTGCACACTGACGCCAGTGGCGTCGGTCTCGGTGCAGTGCTTGCCCAACGAAAGCCCAACTACGACGAATACGTTGGAGCGTATGCAAGTCGAACTCTCACCAAGGCCGAGCGGAATTATTCCGTGACCGAAAAGGAATGCTTGGCCATAGTGTGGGCGCTCACCAAATTCCGCCCCTATATTTATGGCCGCCCCTTTGCAGTTGTCACCGACCACCACGCATTGTGCTGGCTGTCGTCTCTCAAAGACCCCATGGGACGACTTGCTCGTTGGGCCCTCCGTCTACAAGAATTCGACATTCGTGTTATGTATCGATCCGGCCGCAAGCATTCTGACGCCGACGCCCTCTCTTGCTCCCCGGTGTCCGCTGATACGCCACACCTCAGCACAACGGACTCTACCTTGTCGTCGCTGACTCTCTCAGACATGGCTTCCCAGCAGAAAGAAGATCCATGGATCGCTACTATCGTCAACTTCCTGTCTTCACCGTCGACCCTTCCTCAGCCTAGGGCCCTACGTCGCCAGGCTGCTCACTTTTCCATTCGGGACAACCTCCTCTACCGCCGCAACTACATGCCGGACGGCCGCAAGTGGCTCCTTGTGGTTCCACGGAATCTCCGCGCGGAGGTGTGTGCCGCTTACCACAATGATCCGCAAAGTGCTCACGCGGGACTCTTGAAGACCTATACCCGACTTCGTCAAAGATACTACTGGCGTGGTATGTACAGCTTTGTGCGAAGATTTGTTCGTGCCTCTACTGATTGTCAACGACGTAAGTCGCCTGTCCCCAAGCCAGCCGGCCCGCTGCAGCCCCTGCCGTGCCCCGTTCGTCCATATGAGCGCGTTGGCATTGATCTTTACGGCCCACTGCCATACTCTTCTTCTGGTAACCGGTGGATAATTGTGGCAGTAGATTACCTAACCCGCTATGCCGAAACAGCAGCGCTTCCCGATTCCACGGCACGTGAGGTTGGTGCATTCATTCTGCACTCCCTCGTCCTACGCCACGGTGCACCACGGGAACTCCTAAGCGATAGGGGGCGTGTATTCCTCTCTCAGGCCATCGAAGCGCTCCTCGCAGAATGCAAAACTGTGCACCGCACCACATCCGCCTACCATCCCCAAACCAATGGACTGGCAGAAAGATTCAACCGCACGCTTGGGGACATGATCGCAAAGTATGTCGCGCCCGACCATTCGAACTGGGACTCCGTGCTACCGTTCGTAACGTTCGCTTACAACACGGCCGTGCAGACCACTACAGGTTTTTCACCTTTCTTTTTGTTATACGGACGGGAGCCGTCGTGTACAATGGATACCATCCTACCCTACAGCCCTGATCCGTCCGAATGCCATCTCCTTTCCGACGCAACGCGCCATGCAGAAGAGTGCCGCCTGCTCGCACGTTCGTTTACATCGAACGACCAGGCTCAACAGAAGCACCGTCATGACCAGGAGCACTCATCGACTTCTTACAGTGCTGGCGATCTCGTTTGGCTATGGATACCATCTGCCACTCCTGGTCTCTCCTCAAAGCTCCTTTCTAAATATCATGGCCCCTACCGTGTCATCGATTCTTCCTCCCCCGTTAACTACGTTGTAGAACCACTGAAGCCAACGGAAGACCTTCGCCGTCGCGGCCGCGAAACTGTCCACGTCTCTCGCCTAAAGCCCTATTACGATCCCCTTGTGCTGCACTCACCGTAGGTCGCCAGGGTGGCTCTCTCTTCGGCGGAGGGTGATTGTAATGAAGAGAAGTGAAAGGACTAACGGACCTCGATCGTCCAATCCCTGTTCGGGTATGTGCCGGAAGCATCAGCTGGCATCATCTCTGTGCGTCCTTGTGGTCAGATCAGCGATCCCCTATCCGGTTCACCTGGAACAGACTGCGCTGCTTCCCGCCTCTCGCTTTTACTGCTTGTTAGCCATTAAACCGCCTTACAATATATATATATATATATATATATATATATATATATATATATATATATATATATATATATATATATATATATATATATATATATATATATATATATATATTTATATATATATATATGGGTTCGTGGGTTCGGATCCCACCGGGCGGGGGCATTTTTTCTCCACTTTCTTTCTGACTCAAAAAATTTCTTTCTGACTATGGCCCACCACAACCTCCTCTTTGCTTTCCGAGGTTTGCTTGACTGCCAACACTTATATATATATATATATATATATATATATATATATATATATTTCTCATAACTTTCTCTCATATTTCATATCTCATATCTCAAATATTTCTCATAAAGCATTTGACTCAGTCGAAACCCTAGCAGTCATTCAGGCATTACGGAACCAGGGGGTAGATGAGCATTATGTAAGAATACTAGAGGATATCTACAATGGGTCTACAGCTACCATCATCCTCCATAGGGAGAGCAGTAAAATACCTACAAGGAAGGGTGTCAGACAAGGAGACACAATCTGTCCAATGTTATTCACAGCTTGCTTACAAGAAGTATTCAGAACGTTGGATTGGGAACAGGTGGGAGTAAGGGTTAATGGAGAATACCTCAGTAACCTCAGATTTGCTGATGACGTTGCCTTGCTAAGTAACTCGGGGGACGAATTGCAAAGCATGCTTTCCGCACTGGGAGAACAGAGTAGAACCGTGGGCCTGAAAATTAATATGCAGAAAACTAAAGTAATGATCAATAACCTCGGGACAGCACAGCAGTTTGAGATAGATGGCGAGGCAGTGGAAGTGGTAAGCGAATATATATACTTAGGCCAAGTTGTGACCCCAGATCGCAACCATGAGGCAGAGATAATTAGAAGGATCAGAATGGGGTGGGGTGCATATGGCGGACATTCTCAGATCATGAATAGCAGCCTACCATTGTCGCTGAAGAAGAAAGTGTATGACAGCTGCATCTTACCGGTACTCACCTACGGGGCAGAAACTTGGAGGCTCACTAAGAGGGTTCAACTTAAATTGAGAACGACTCAGCTGGCAATGGAGCGGAAAATGATAGGTGTAACATTAAGGGACAAGAAGAGAGCGGAGTGGGTCAGGGAGCAAACTGGTGTTAAAGACATATTAGTAGAAATTAAGAAGAAATGGACGTGGGCAGGGCATGTAATGCGAAGGCAAGATAACCGCTGGTCATTAAGGGTAACAGAGTGGATCCCTAGAGAAGGCAAGCGTTGCAGGGGGCGGAAGAAAGTTAGATGGGCAGATGAGATCACGAAGTTTGCGGGGATAAATTGGTCACAGTTGGCACAGGACCGAGGTAATTGAAGAATAATTGGAGAGGCCTTTGCCCTGCAGTGGGCGTAGATAGGCTGGTGATGATATATATATATATATATATATATATATTTATATATAGCGAATCAGAATAGGAAATGAGGGGCTCGTTGAAAATAACACAGAAATAAGGGTTGGCAGTCGAGAAAACCTCGGAAAGCAAAGGGGAGGATGTGGTAGATCATTGAAACAGATTAAGAATTTGGAAAGAAAGAAAGAAAGTGAAGAAAAAATGCCCGCCAGGTGGGATCCGAACCCACGACCTCCAGAATACCGGTCTGGTGCGATAACCACTACGCTACTGGCGGGGCGATTTTCCCATTCACTTTCTGGGGTATTTATGTTAGGTATGTTTGTTTCCTGTGCTTGGGGGTGGTAGCCAGCGCCATTCGGACTAATCGGGGTGAAGGGGACCTTCTTTTTAACCCCCGGGTCGTGACTCGAGTGTCTACGACATGTCCAGAGTGGTCGACCAGCTTTGAACCCTCTTAAGCTCCCTTTGGCAACAAGACTGCCAGAACAGATTCCCTCGCTATGCATATAGAGAATCAGAATAGGAAATGAGGGGCTCGTTGAAAATAACACAGAAATAAGGGTTGGCAGTCGAGAAAACCTCGGAAAGCAAAGGGGAGGATGTGGTAGATCATTGAAACAGATTAAGAATTTGGAAAGAAAGAAAGAAAGTGAAGAAAAAATGCCCGCCAGGTGGGATCCGAACCCACGACCTCCAGAATACCTGTCTGGTGCGATAACCACTACGCTACCGGCGGGGCGATTTTCCCATTCACTTTCTGGGGTATTTATGTTAGGTATGTTTGTTTCCTGTGCTTGGGGGTGGTAGCCAGCGCCATTCGGACTAATTTCGGACTATATATAACTATATTCGGACTAGTAGCGAATCAGAAAATAGGAAATGAGGGGCTCTGTGAAATAAGACAGAAAATAAGGGTTGGCAGTCAAGAAAACCTCGGAAAGCAAAGGGGAGGTTGTGGTGGGTCATAGAAAGAGATGAAGAATTTTTTTAGTCGAAAAGAAAGTGGTGAAAAAATGCCCGCCGGGTGGGATCCGAACCCACGACCTCCAGAATACCGGTCTGGTGCGATAACCACTACGCTACCAGCGGGGCTGCTTCCCCAGCACTTTCTCGGGTATTTATGTTAAGTAATTTTTGTTTCCTGCACTTGGGGGTGGTAGCCAGCGCCACTCGGACTACTCGGGGTGAAGGGGACCTTCTTTTTAACCCCCGGGCCGTGACTCGAGTGTCTACGACATGTCGAGAGTGGTCGACCAGCGTTGAACCCTCCTAAGCTCCCTTTGGCACCAAGACTGCCAGAACAGAGGCCCTCGCTAAGCATGTAGCGAATCAGAAAATAGGAAATGAGGGGCTCTGTGAAATAAGACAGAAAATAAGGGTTGGCAGTCAAGAAAACCTCGGAAAGCAAAGGGGAGGTTGTGGTGGGTCATAAAGAGATGAAGAATTTTTTTAGTCGAAAAGAAAGTGGTGAAAAAATGCCCGCCGGGTGGGATCCGAACCCACGACCTCGGACTATATATATATATATATATACATTTATATATATACATATATATTTATATATATACAGACGAGTCAACTTATAAAAATACTGTTTATAACAATATACCAGATATAACGATGAACAGCTATGGCACCGTCAACTTTTGTATTCTTTCTAGAGAAACATAAACAGTTTATTCCAATGCTCCAGTGCCACGATATCGGATAGAACGATTGAACCCGGTTATATTGTGCACAAAAAGTGCAACAGTGATGACACTAATGACGCGGTTGCACAGCCTACTCAGGCAGTTAACAAACCACAAAAGCTTTGTATTTGTGTGCCTAGCAAGGTACACCCAGTGTAAATGAAACATCTGGTGTAAAGGGAGCGAGTGCTAGGGCGGGGGAAAGGTCCCCCCCCCAGGACACCAGCTGCCCTCGTGGTGCAAAACCCATGTGCCAAGAAGTGTGTCATTTGCATTTGTGTCCATACAGTGATAGTTCTTGCTTCATTTCATGGAAAGTACCTGGTTTGTTAACAGCAAAGAGTGATGTTGTCGTGGAATGTAACGAACGGACTGAGTGTATGTATGTGGGAAAGTGTAACCACAAGTTTTCTGTACCTGTTTTTGTAACAGAAGAAAATGAAAATTCCTTAGTTCTCCGTCAGAGGCCCAATGCGTGGCACAGTCCCTCGGGGACTTTGTTTCCGCCAAGGACATTTACCTCAGCTAGGTGGAGCACGTATAGATGCTCGTGGAAAATATTTGCGCTGGCTTTACACGCGGCAACCAAAGGTAGCCGACTGTGGCTTCTTTTCAACAATTTATTTATTATTACTACGACCTTGCCATGTGGCATGCAACTAAAATGTTTTGAGCTCTGTTCCGTCTTTTTATTTCGCCACCCGCTTATAACAATGATCGGTTATAATGATGGGATCTCCATGGAACTTGGATATTGTTATAAGTGGACTAAACTGTATATATATATCAGTTTGTCGAACCAAAAGAATACCGGGGCTGTTACGGTTACAGTTCAGGCGAATTCATTGCGTTCCGGTTCAGTTCCGGCTCAACAAAATCACCTACCGAACCGGTTTGCGAACCGGTTCGGGAGCTTCAACCGGTTCAGGAACCAGTTCGATCAGTGGAATTATCACTGAAATTAGAAAAAAATATCTTTAGTAGTTTACAACGACAGTCAACTCAAAATTAGTAGTTTACAACGACAGTCAACTCAAAATACAAACAAAAATTCAAAATGCTGCTGTTCCCCAAGGGCAATGGCGCAATTGCCGAGGAACGTTCAAACAATTACGAGATATTAGAAGAAGAGATGAAGTGACGACGATTTGCCACCTACTTTCTCGGCCAGACTTTATGGTGTCCTAGCGACTATTCATAAACCCATCGCCAAGAGTTGACTGTGGGATATTTCTGCCCTTTCCTTGTTTGTTGAAATCGATATCGTCGCTACGAAATTGCTCATGATGCTAAACCTTGAAGTCTTAAATTTAGGCCGGCGTACTGGCGCGTTCGAATACCGCCACTTCATAGCAATGGCGCGCATTTTTTATATTTGTAACAAAAGAGAAAAA
Source organism: Haemaphysalis longicornis (assembly GCF_048455015.1). Classification (NCBI taxonomy): domain Eukaryota; kingdom Metazoa; phylum Arthropoda; class Arachnida; order Ixodida; family Ixodidae; genus Haemaphysalis; species Haemaphysalis longicornis. Next base: position 16,263,115 of record NW_027526266.1, read on the forward strand.
TTCTAGCACAGGCATATAAATACTACCAATGAATTAGATTATTGCTTCCCCTTAATTTTTTTGTTAGCTGTTACCTTATCGAATGTGTTCGACACACTTTTGTTAAAAGTAAGTTTTAGTTAACACTCAGTCAATGCATTATTATTCTGGTCACTGCAATTCCTTTTGCGATAGCTATACCGGATGTTTGCATTACAATCAGTATGTCATCGTCCCGCCTGACCACATGCCATGGTTCCGTGTGCTACAGTGCGCAATCTTATGTCAGATTCTCCTGTTACAAAATGAAAGGGAAATTTGACGCGAGGAGCAAGAGATGAAGCTTTTTCGGGTAGACGCTCTTTAATTCGTCCACGGCAGTACTCCCCTCCGGAACAAGTAGCAGTAGAAGTAATGTAGTGGTTTGGGCAGTAAGTACAAGTGCACCTTCAAAAAAATGCACATCTGAAAGAGACAAAACTGCAGAACAAGCAGAAAAGATGATCGCTGGGCGAATGGGACAGTGTGAGGTCCGGCCTGCCTTTCTGCACGTGTCATCTGCTTTATTACTGTTTTTGCTTCCAAGACAAGGTCGATGACTGTAGTTTCTTGCCAAGGGATTAAGTGCGCCCATTAACAGTTTCCCTGCCATATGTGTTGTTATTTGTATCTGTAAAAACACAACTTGACCACTCTACTGTCCTCAAAAACTGACTACGCAACTCACTTCCTTCACATTGATGACACGTTTGGTTGTGAAAGGCAGAGCAAAAAAAAGTATAGATCAATATCCACGTTTTGGTGCTTTTTTATACTTATTGGGTTTTACTTACTTTTTGCGTAATACTTCACAACGTCATTCGCCTTTTCTTTTTTGTTGTTTTCGTCTAAACACATTTTTTTTAATACGGGCGCATTTGATGCTACGAGGAGCAGCTTATGTTGCAGGCCGGCAGACTTATAATAACCAGCTGGGGATATTAAACGTGAATCAAAATCTCGATACATAGACGTTCTCAATTTCCATCTACTTCAGAAAAACAGTCCTGAGGAAGGCTGACCGAGGCCACTTGTTCCAGCAGCAAGTGGCTTAGCCACTGAGCAGCTCCTGCGGTCACACTGGTCAAGTATTAACAATTTACAGCTGTCGGACCTTTTTAACTAATTTTGAAATGCAAAAGGTTTGCACACATAAGGTGTGGGCTTTGAGGGTTGCGCAGTGGAGCACTCCTGCCGCCTGATTTCTCCAATAAAGTCGCAGCTAGGGAAGGGCAAAGTCATTTTATATCCCCTGCAAGCTACCGAGAATGGCATATCGTTTGGTCAGCTTGCACTACGCTCGCGCTTCCAGCAGCAACAGACCATTGCTAAATTGGTGCTCGTTCATTTCCCCTGTTTTTACAAAGAGCGTGATAATGTTCAATTGTCTGGAGGGGAAAGTGCGCAAACGGGTACGAAGCTGATGGTACGTGAAAAAAAAAAGGCCTGAATTGCATTGACTGTGCAATATCAACAACGGAGGGTCGAACCTTTTGGGCATGAACCGGTAACCGTTATTTCTTTTTTCAGTTCAGTTCCGGTTCGACACCTTGATATATATATATATATATTGTAGCGTTGATTATGGACGCGATTGATGTAATTGTCACAGGCGTTCATGCAAGGACAATTCCCCGTTGTGGATATTCGGCTTGGTGCACACCCGACGACGAGGATACCATGGATACCTGGGCTGAATTCAAAAACCGTATTGTTCCGGAAATAAGCATTTTGAAGTCCCATGTTTTTAACCGGTTTAGCCCTGGCCAATCCCCCCTTGTGGGTACGTGCCAAAAAATTTGAGGACATCATCATCATCATCATCATCATCGTATTGTCGAGGTCTTCGGCCGTCCCGCCGTGCGGAAGTATCTTACTGAGCAGCGTCTTTGCACGCGAGCACAGCGTCCTGGAGACTTGTAGAGCACTGCGCGGGCCTGATTTTAAGGCCCGAGCCCCGCCCAAGCCCGCTTCGCGAAGCCCGAGCCCGACCCAGGCCCGTAACACCTAGGCCGAGCCCGGTCCGGTCCCGGGCATTCATAAGTGGGCCTGGACCGAGCCCGGCCCGGGCCCGCCATCTCAATCCCTGGCGCGACCCAGCCCGGTAATTTATTTTTTGGCCTAGGGAGGGCCCGCGCGTGTGTGATCAGGATTGGTCTTTGACGCTAAATGAAGTTTGTTTATTATATTCTGGGAGATCACACGGAGCATCTAGTCTGTACAAGCACGTCATGAACTGAAACGCAAAAAATAAGGGTTTAAAAGTGCACATAGTTTAGCTTACACCGTCTGCAGTTCACGCCATATCGGCGTAATAGTAGCTCGTATTCTTACACGAGAGACACCATCACCTTTGATGACCAGACTCTTGGCAACTTCACATGGTTGTCTTGGCCACAAGTTGGTATTGCTTGCTTTTTTCGAACCGTAATTGAACCAACGAGTATGTACGCGCGTTGAAGTACTTCACATGCAGTGGTCGTTAAGTGGTGGTGTTTCTCTGGCATGCGTGTTTGATTCCGGGCCACAGCAGCCGCATTTTGATTGGTACGACATCTAAAACACACGTGTACATACATGGACATAGGTGCACAGCTCCAGAATGTCTGAATTAAGTCCTTCTCCTCTTGGGCATTCCTTGTAATCGTATCTTTGGAATGTTATACAAAAAAATAGAAAATCTTGATGCTGTACAAGAAATGTCATTAAAATTGCAGTACTGTGAACATCAGACCTAGCAAAACACGTTTTTAAAATATAGCGTACAACTAAAAGCAAGAAGCCCGCAAAAATAAACTAAGAATATTCATTTTGGTGCTATTTTCTACACCTCACGTCGGACGTATTAACGGCCGTGCCTACGAATTCAAGCCCGAGCCCCGCCCGGGCCAATGGCGTCGAGCCCGAGCCTGCCCCGGGCCCGCGGCATTGAGCCCGGGCATGGCCCGGGCCCGGCCCGGGCCTGCCAATAATCGACTTCGGGATGCCCGGCCCGGCCCGCGGGCGGGTCGGGCCCGGGCTTTCGGGCCGGCCCGGGCCCATAGAGTGCTCTACTGGAGAGACCTTCACAAGTTATATCGAAGATGTGGCCCTATGCAACCGTGTTGATTCAGCTATGGCGGAAGCAGAGAAAATTAAGCACCTGATGAAAGGAATCGATGATGATGCTTTCCAGGTGCTGGTAGCGAAAGCACGAAGAACCTCGGCTTCTCCGAAGCTCTAACTGCTCGGTAGTGGTCTAATAAACCACGCTTCAATATATATATATATATATATATATATATATATATATATATATATATATATATATATATATATATTGTAGTGAGGAATATTAGAATGATTAATGTTTACCAGTACGAGCAGCGTCATCATCAGCATGAAGACTGCCCGAAATCCTCATCGCCATCGTCTAAACCTACGGGGTACAATCGGACTGCTTCGGTCACCTCGTGGCTGCTTCCCTGATCCGTGATTCCTAACCTCTCGCCTTCAGAAAGATCTTCGCCAATAAATCATCTTTCAAGTGATGAAAGAGCCGGGCTCACGCCTTAATGCTGGAACTCCAGAGCCGGAAGTTACGCTTGGCAATGGACAACCAACCGAACCAGAGTGCTACGCCCTCATCGCCGATGGTGATGTGCTACGGTGCCATGAAGCGAGACCCTCCGTTCTTCAACGGAACCGATAAAACCGACGCCGAGGATTGGCTGTCCATGTATGAACGTGTAAGCACTCGTAACCGATGGGACGACGCCATGAAACTGAATAACATCGGCTTCTGTATGAAGGACGCCGGCGAGTTATGGTATAGGAACCACCAGCGCGAATGCCGGACGTGGCCTGTGTTCAAGGCAAAGTTTGTAGCGGTTTTTGACCGACCAGCGGTCCGCAAGCTTCAAGCGAAGGAGCGCCTGCGGGTTCGAGCCCAGTAGGCTGGCGAGAACTTTCCTAGCTATCTTGAAGACATCGCGGACCTACGTAAGCTCGTCGACCCATCTATGGCGGAAACTGGGAAAGTCAAGCACATTTTAAAAGGCATAGATGACGACGTCTTTGAAATGCTTTTGTCTATGCACTTGAGCATGGTTGCCGATGTGGTCCAGTTGTGTTTAAACGTTGGTGAGCTGTGGAAGCAACGGGCCCTTACTGGAGGCTCTTTTGCACGGGATGGCTCTGGGTTGGGCTTGGCTGAAATTTCCGCTGATTCCGTGTTCCTACGCAAATTGATTACTTTGTATGTGAGGAAGTGGCTCGACATTTGACCCTGCTATCCTCCACGATGCAGTTTGTGTCCATACTAGAACCTGCCCTCAGAGGTGTCATCCGGGGTCAAATTGCCGAAGCACTTGCTGCCGTCTCGGCAGTACGTTCCAGTAGCTGCGCCAGTCACTTATGCAGAAGTCGCCGCAAGACCATTGCAGCAGTCTGCCATGACGTTCGATCCGACATTTCCAGTTCGATATCGGGTTACGCCATCGGTGCTTTCCCAACCTCAGTTCGCGCCGAAATTCCGAAGTGCATAGGGTACACCGGGCAATCGCCCTATCTGCTTTGGGTGTAGTATGCCTGGGCACGTTGCACGCTATTGTCACCGTTATTCGCCGTGAACCCGGAACTCTGTGCAATGCAGACTTTCCTCCGTCGCCTCAAGTGCATGTGATGCCACGTTCGTCGTTACCAGCCTCCTCTTTGGACCGCGCCAGCTTTACTGACCACCGTTCGCTGTCACCACGCCGTCGCTCGCGCTCCCTGATACGGCACCGTCCTGGTCCCCGAGATATAGAAAACGCGTCGCCGCAGTTCCGTACGCACGAGCTCCGTCGATTTTGAAAAGTCCAAGGCCTCATGCCTTCCCTACCCTACCAATGTCATAGATGTTTTTATTGAAGGCATTCGCACATTAGCTCTGGTCGACACAGGAGCCGCCGTTTCCGTTATTTATCCCTGATCTCTGCCGATCCCTTCCCAGAGTAAAGACGCCCCTGGATGGACCATCGCTCCGAACCGTAAGTGCACAACATATAGAGAAAATGGCTGCACGTACGGCTCGGGTCGTTATAACAGACGTCGTGCACCATATTGAGTTTATAGTGCTTCCAGCTTGCTCCCAGGAAGTAATGGTAGGGTGGGACTTACGTTGGCGCCATAACGCAGTGCTGTACTGCACACACGCCGAAGTGGAGTTTTCCACCTTTTCTGACGCGTCGTTTTACGGCGACCATCCTATCCACGCTACTAAGCTTGTCGTGGCAGAAGGTAATCACATTCTTCCCTGTTCTTCTGTATGTGTGCCTTTATGCTGCGTGTCTGCGACCGACGCCACGGCGCTGTTTACGACATCTGACATGTTTCACCACTACAACCTTTTTCCGCTGCCGTTTTCCGTCCTGGATTTCCACTCGAGGGCAAGCGCCACGTTCATCACGAACATATTGACCGTATCGTACGCCATCCTGCAACGCGAAACTATTGGAAGTATAGAACATATTGACCCTGGCTTTGTTTTCAACTTTACGGATGGCGTGTCACACATTGACATCGCGGACTAGATCCCGGTTCGTCACATCCGAACTCAGCAACTGACGTTTTTCGTGACTCTGTGGACGATGCCCTAGACAGCACCCAACAAGCTCAACTTATGGCTCTACTTCAGCGATTCCATTAATCTTTTGATTTGTCACACAACGCGCTTGGGTGTTGGGAGAACATCATCGAAACTGGAAGCCAAGCTCACCCCCGGCAACGGCCGTATCGCGTATCCCCAGACGAGCGTCGCACCATCGAGCAGCACGTCAACGACATGCTCCAGAGTGGCGTTGTTCGACCCTCAAGCAGTGTTGGGCATCTCCTGTTCTCGTACAGAAAAAGATGGTTCTATTCGATTTTGTTTTACTATAGCCGCCTCAACAAAATCCCGCGCAGGGACGTCTATCCTCTCCCCCGCATAAACGGTGCTCTGGGCAGCTTGCAAGAGGCAGAATTTTTCTCGTCGCTAAATTTGAGGTTCGTATATGAGCAGGTTCCTATACTGGGCGATCATCACTCGAAAACGGCATTTGTCACCCCTGATGTGTTGTATTAATTTAATGTCATGCCATTAGAGCTCTATGTAACTATATCCTACCCTTGCAAGCATACTGGTCATCTTAAAATAACGACAAGAAAGATGAAGCAGCGGTGAACCGGACAGGCATCATCATCAGAGTGACCCGCCAGAAGTGCGCGTGAGAGTCAGCCGTGTCTCCCGCTTGCTTTGGACTGCCCTCGCTGACCATCCTGCTGCTCTTTCTTGGGCAATAAGCACATACTACAGTTTGGCGGAGTGTGCGGGTTCTCCTTCTCAGCGCACCCTGTCTACCTTCAAGTATGGAGCGCTCCGGAGTCGCACCTTGCATTCTCACACTGAGTCAGCCATGCCTGGTGATGTCCAAACAACCAAGTCATCTTCCCCGCCGGCTGTCATCTGCCCCGTGGCGATCCGCCAGCGTGACCCACCGCATTTCAGTGGCGTGGACGACCAGGACGTCGAGGACTGGCTTTCTTCTTTTGAGCGAGTGTGTACGTACGATCGGTGGGACGATGTCACAAAGTTCAGTAACGTGGGTTTCTCCTTGACGCGGCTCACCGAAAAATGATTTAAGAACCATCCAGCTGATCGATCAACGTGGTCCGAATTTCAAGTAAACATTGTCGCCGTATTCAGCCGCCCTGCTATGCGCAAGCTGCGCGTGGAGCAGAGCATAAGAGAGCGGGCTCAACAGGCTTCTGAGACCTTTACCAGCTACAGTGAGAATATGGTAGATTTCTGCTGGCGCGTGAACTCGTCGATGCCTCTACAAGTCCTGGAGACTTTTAGAGCACTGCGCGGGCCTGATTTTACGGCCCGAGCCCGGCCCAAGCCCGCTTCGCGAAGCCCGAGCCCGACCCGGGCCCTTAACACCTAGCCCGAGCCCGGTCCGGTTCTGGGCATTCATAAGTGAGCCTGGCCCGAGCCCGGCCCGGGCCCGCCATCTCAATCCCGGGCGCGACCCAGCCCGGTAATTTATTTTTTGGCCTAGGGAGGGCCCGCGCGTGTGTGATCAGGTCGGTCTTTGACGCTAAATGAAGTTTGTTTATTATATTCTGGGAGATCACACGGAGCATCTAGTCTGTACAAGCACGTCATGAACTGAAACGCAAAAAATAAGGGTTTAAAAGTGACCATAGTTTAGCTTACACCGTCTGCAGTTCACGCCACATCGGTGAAATATAGCTCGTATTCTTACACGAGAGACACCATCACCTTTGATGACCAGACTCTTGGCAACTTCACATGGTTGTCTTGGCCACAAGTTGGTATTGCTTGCTTTTTTCGTACCGCAATTGAGCCAACGAGTATGTACGCGCGTTGAAGTACTTCACATGCAGTGGTCGTTAAGTGGTGGTGTTTCTCTGGCATGCGTGTTTGATTCCCGGCCACAGCAGCCGCATTTTGATTGGTACGATAACTAAAACACACGTGTATATACATGGACATAGGTGCACAGCTCCAGAATGCCTGAATTAAGTCCTTCTCCTCTTGGGCATTCCTTGTAATCGTATCTTTGGTATGTTATACAACAAAATAGAAAATCTTGAGGCTGTACAAGAAACGTCATTAAAATTGCAGTATAGTGATCATCAGACCTAGAAAAACACGTTTTTAAAATAATTCGTACAACTAACAGCAAGAAGCGCGCAAAAATAAACTAAGAATATTCATTTTGGTGCTATTTTCTACACTTCACGTCGGACGTAATAACGGCCGTGCCTACGAATTCAAGCCCGAGCCCCGCCCGGGCCAATGGCGTCGAGCCCGAGCCTGCCCCGGGCCCGCGGCATTGAGCCCGGGCACGGCCCGGGCCCGGCCCGGGCCTGCCAATAATCGACTTCGGGCAGCCCGGCCCGGACCGCGGGCCGGTCGGGCCCGGACTTTCGGGCAGGTCCGGGCTTGTGCAGTGCTCTACTGAAGAGACCTTCACAAGTTATATCGAAGACGTTGTGGCCCTATGCAACCGTGTTGATTCAGCTATGGCGGAAGCAGAGAAAATTAAGCACCTGATGAAAGGAATCGATGATGATGCTTTCCAGATGCTGTTAGCGAAAGCACGAAGAACCTCGGCTTCTCCGAAGCTCTAACTGCTCGGTAGTGGGCTAATAAACCACGCTTCAATATATCTATACATATGTATTGTAGTTCCAAGTGACACTTAAACTGCGCGCTGCTAAACGACGAAATAAAGTGCCCTTCGACGTTGTGTCAGTGACGATAGCCGGCGTAAATATTACGCACAATTACTTGGAATTGCTCCCCTTTACCGCGTAAGGAATACTGTAAACATTTTTTGTGTTTGCATTGGATAAAATTGCAAGCGGCGCCTCGCCCGAGACCACATAAAACAGAGACAGGACGGCGACTGAACACCGGCGCTGATATCTTCCCTGTTATTCACTGCGCAGTGAATGGCCGCATCATTATTGTTTGGAGGAAATTACCTGAAAGGGTTGAATACAACAGAAATACGCTGAAGCAGGAACACAATCGCAGGGCCACAAGAAACCACCTACGAGAACGCCGCAGAGTACGGCTGCCATGGAGCAAAATACCCACCAGGCAGCGCTGCACATTGCTGAGAAAGAGGTTATTTTCTTATTTTTTGTCGCTGCTTCAATTTTTGTAAAAGTAAGTAAGCAATATATCTATAAATAACTTTTAAAGTTACTTATTATAATCTAAACACTCGCGGTTTTAGGTTATTTTTTCCGATTTTTGGACTTTGTTCACGAGATTACTCAGTCGGCGAGCTTGCCCCGGTAAAGCGTGTTTGGGGACCACACTCAGCTTAAAGTGCGTTCCTTGTGAAGTGTCATTTGTGTTTGCCGTTTAGCTGCTTCTGAATGACATTTTAGGAGAGTGCACTCTGTGGAAGTGCAGTTAAATAGGCACGTTTGACAGGGGTATTAGTTTTTTCCCTGTTCGGCAAGCTGCTGAAAATTCCACAAATGAAAGCAATAATTTTATCTTGACAGGTCCTTATTTGCCTTTCCACAAACGAATATTTTCATTTGTGTGTTCCATAAGGTCACTCTGCTAATATCTGTATTCGTTATTTCAGTACACGTTTTTCGCGTGCGTATTTGCATTTTGGATATCAAATAGAAAGGAAACATCGTAACTTCGACATGGTGTCATTTATATAATTTTCATTTCACACTTGTGCATGGTCATGAATTCGAGAATGACAAAATACTTAACATTTACACACCCAACTCAGTTGTCTGTTTGTGTTCCAAGCTTGTATGAGTAGACTATCACTTCAAGTTCCGGATAGGTTTAAGGTATACAGATACTTGCTTAACAGCTTTGCTTGCAACATGGCATTATAAATATAGGGAGTTTTTTAATTCGTGGTATATGCATTCAGGCCTGATAAACGAGGTGGCAAAACACTGAGATTATAACGGTAAAACCTTATTGCTTGACAACTTAGGTCATGAAGATGTTCCAGAAGTGCACAAATCACAAAGGTATTAGTACAATTGCAGCCATTGTAACCCATTTATTGGTGGCATTGTTTATACGGTCTAAACTTCAGATGCACAAATGCACGTTCATGACCAAGTGCTATGGTTTTGGTGAACGGCCTTGAAAAATGCTGAACCACGACCTTCCGCTTCCACGTACAATATTATAACTCCTTAATAACGGAAGCGCGAATGAAATGAGACCACTTAAAAAAATTGCAGAAATTAAGAGAATTGTCTACTAATGCCCAGCTTTCTTATGCCGCTTCTCCTGAGTGTGAGTCTTTAGAGACAAATTTTTTTGTTTTTCTGTCCGTTCAATTATCTCCATTTACCCTGTTATAACGATCACAGATGTTACTTGCGCCAAATCTGCATTTTTTGTAAATGAAGAACGTTACACGGCTTACCATTTTCCGTATTTTTTATAGTTTTTTTTGTTTTTCGTTTTCAAAATTATGTTCGGCCAATTATCTCGATCTGCGCTATGATAACGATTGCAAGTGGAATTTCCGCAAAATCTGCATTATTGTGGAAATGCAGGGCGTTATACTGTTTGCCAGTTTCCGTCATTTTTTTAATATTTTCTCTTAATTTTTGGTTTCTCAAAATTTGGTTCGTCCAATGATATTTATTTACGATGTTATAACGATTAAAGGTGGAACATCCGCGAAAACTCCATTTTTTTGGTAATTCAGGCCATTACAAGTTACACGGCCGAGCGCCTATCCTGTCTGCGTGAGAAAACGTTAGATATTCTTTGTGTGCTCGCGATCCCCAATTTTGCAAGCGACGCAGCAATTCTGCAGGCTTCGCGACACAATGTTATAGAGAGTGAGTAATTTATTATTGGTTCATTACATTACCATAAACATAATTTACTATCGCCCCCTATAAGCAAAATAGAGTTGAAGGCATGTAACCACACCATCAGAAGAGCTACGACGAGCAGAAAATATTCAGTACACCATTTCATGCTTGGTATACTTGCCACTCGTGACGAGACAGCTCTTATGTTCAGCTCGACAGTGTGCCTTACGTGCTAGTTATTTGCATGCATTGTCATAGGGGGCACTTTCCACCATTGTCCAAGTATACGTTTGCTAACAAGGCAGAAGAACTGTTATGAATTCCGGTTGCATCGATGGAATAAATTACCGCACGGCGTATCATACTGTTGAAAAGGGCACACAGCATGACAAAAGGTTTCCGCTCGTACCAATGTACTTAAATCCTCCGAAACCGTAGTATTATGCCTCTTTCGTAGAGTGATTAAAAAACGGTGGTCTAAACAAGGCAATTTGCCACCGAATATGTTATTTAAGACTCGTTCTTGACGCGCAACAGCATGTAGAATTCTGTTTCTGCTGCAGAACTCTGCATGCAGAATTCTGCTGTTTCTGCATGCAGCATGCAGAAACAGCATGCAGAAGCACGCATGGTTCGATTCTCAGTAGGGTTGCGTGTATGTGTCTATGTGCACTTTGCGTGTCTCGGATGATGTAACATGTGTTAGAGCATTCGTCACGGGATGCTGACGTTGGCCTGGCAATGCGAGCGAAAAAAAAAGCGGATAAACTCGATTCTGGCCGAGTGGCTGGTTTTTTCTTTTTCGTTTGTGAAAAGCAACAAGGCCGCTTATTTGAGGGGCCGTATGATTTGGGGGCCGCTTCGTAAGCGGGAATAGATTAGCATAACGGGCCGCGTAGAAAAAGTACGGCCAGTGGCCTGCCGAACACACGGCCCGGTGTTTAGGTGGCCCGCTGGTTAGGCGGCCCTCAATACGGCCGCTTAAACGCCGGGCCGCTTGTTCGATGGGCCGTGTGTTTGGCAGACCGCTTGCGCGCGAGGCCGCCTGAACCGCCGCTTTTTAAGCGGCTTTAAAATGACGCGGCGGTCCGTGTGCATGTGAGTCGTATAACCGGGAATTGACTAAGAGTGTAGCCAGGGTCGGTCCCTTCGCCTCGGGGGGTTATTGCAGTGCGGGACAGGTAACAGCGGTGAACAGCTCTATGCTATCTCCTACCCTTGCAAGGAGATTGTCCATCTTATAATAACGACAAGGAAGATGAAGCACCGGTCAACCAGACAGACATAATCATTAGCGTGAAACGCGAGAAGAGCGCGTAAGAGCCAGTCATGTGTCCCACTTGCTTTGGACTGCCTTCGCTGATCATCCAGCTGCATTTTCTTCTGGAATGAACCCATCCTACAATAGATAAATATATATATATATATATATATATATATATATATATATATATATATATATATATATAGCGATCAATAAGTTCTGGCATTGGTTTTTAAAACTTATGACACGACAGGCTGGACGCACGATGGTGGAACTGAGATTTCGACCGGGGTCCGGTGGTCCTCGTTGTCTGTTCGAAACCCTACTTCCACCATCGTTTTCATACGTGCTGCGGTCTCTCGTGTGTTATATATATATATATATATATATATATATATATATGTATATATATATATATATAGAGAGAGAGAGAGAGAGAGATATGCAGTTTCTTTTTTTACAGACCTGTTATTACTATGCACTTAATGAGTTGTGTATTGTAAATCTTGCAAGAACTATTTTCTTCATTATAATTAAAGGGAATGTGAGGTCGTAAACCTCCATTCATCTTATTCAAAGTGTACAAAAAATTACATTTCTCTCTCAAAAATGAACACCATTAAACGGCAAAACTACAGTTCTAGACTGCAGAATATTACTCTTCGTTCGGGCCCGCACAGAAACCGATAGTCAAATTCGTTCATTTCATGAAGAGCATAGGACCCGAAAGTATAAATCAGAAAAGCAGAAACTAATCACTCATCCATTTTTATCACCGCTGCTTATGCAGCGGTGATATAATTTTTATCACCGCTGCTTATGCATGATAGGTGTTTAACGAGAAAGTGTAATACATGCGGGCAGCTTAGGACGATTCGTGGTACGTTATTGTTACATGTATTCCATCCACAGTGAAACATATCATATGTCGAAAATCCGATCACAAAAGTGACGTTTTTACAAATATAGTGCGGAAAGTTTCATGGAAAAAACGTAAACTGCTTAAAGGGAAGCTGAAGCGCTTTCCAAAAAATTTGAGTTAGATTAACAGTTATATAGTTTCTTGTGCGCTGATTCCGAATATCACATTGAAATTTATCGTACACGAGTTCAAGTGGCATTTATCTTGCAAAAAGCGCGGTCCCGTTTGAAAGACGCGCGCTTTTCGTCTTTTGACGCCCCTGATTGGTTGCGCCCGTCATGACGTCAAAGGAGGACACCCTTCGGCCGCGCGGGTTGTCGGAAGCATTGCGAACGATCGCACGGTTGCCTTTGCGGCAATTTAGCTTGCAGTTTAATTTTCGCACATGACTGGAAGTTTGTTTTATAATTTCCCGTGCTGTTGGTTCAATTATCTTGGAGCTTAAATTTGCTTTACACGACAGAGAACCCCAAAGCAGTGACTGTGACGTCGACTAGTGGGTTCCATCAAAATATTTTTGAATTAGGCAACCAGCATAGGGGGATTTTATACCTTATGTTAATATTAGGTACTGCCTTAACTGTTTCTTATTATACACAAAACCATTTATGCCGAAGAATAATGGGCGTTTTATAAACAATCTACCATAGAAAAGCACGTACGTGCACTGCGCGAAAAAATAGCGTTGATGCGCTGTAAACGTATATGCGAGACACATCTTGCCGGTACACGCATAAACCAACAAGCAGACTCTGCTTCCGCATTTCCTTTGTTCGTTGTCGCCCACCCCAGCCCCGTTCTCATCCCCGTACACAGACCCACACGCGCGCGCAATTTCGGCAGTGGCGCTACGGCGCCTCCGCGATTGCTAGCTGCACTTCGATGCATTTATTCTGAAAACACTGCAGCATACTAGTGCCTGCTCAGCATTATTGGCTGTAGTAGGGCTTGATTTTCGCTTGTGCGTTGCGCATTCTGCTACAATATTACGGCCACCTCGTTATAATTAACAGACCAGTCGGACAAGGCAGTTACGTTGTATAGTTACGTTACTTTTGGTAACAATCTCCAAAACGTTTGTGATAATGAATCGTTGGCCTGTTTCAGCATTTCTAGATTTAAGCATTTACGGCGCTAGTCGCGGACAGAGGCCGTATATTTACTCTTCGCTCCTAATTTTTTTAGTATCATCATTATATATATATCACCGACTATCGATGGAGCCCACTTGAGGTTCAGTGACAACAAGTGCTTGCCAGGTTATAATATGCAGCCATACGGAATCTTGGGCAAAAAATTAGGCCCCCGCAGTCAACACAAATTATGGCACGGTGGTGGTTCGGAGTGGTGTTTTTTTTTTTTTAATTCCAGACAAACATCACCTTATCGTGACATGTATACTTGCAAAATAAGTAATCTGGTTGTCTTGGTTCTTTTACTTTTAGGAATACTGTTTACCTCTTAGCCGGGACAGAACTTCTATCGGGATTGGCCCCTTGTTTTAGTTTCGCCAAAAAATTGTTTTTTGAACACTGTCCTGAGCCCATAGGGAAAGAAAACCGACGCGTTTAACGAAACAAGTATTTCCTGAACAAATGTGACTTGGTTTCTGGAATGGAACGAAGCATCCCCGGCCAAAGTACAGCATGTATTTCCCATCCTTCCTAAATCTAGAATCTAATGTGAACATTCACGTCCGTCGCATAAAAAAAACGCATTGGAGCGGTTTACAAAGTATTTAACGTAGTGTAGTATATTCTCTGTCATCAAGCACAGCCACCTCGGCTGTCGCTCAAGGATCCCGGCGTGGCATTATTCTGCTGAGGAATACGGCATGATGATCGTTTGGCGTTCGTGCATACTTTTTGAACACGAAAATTGTACAAATGAGTGCTATCAACCACAACAACAACAAGTATCATTCACAAGGAAACACGGCGAAAAGAGCATGGCCGAGGCGGCCGATCCGGCCGGAAGTCCAGGTATGACGTTTTTCAGCCGGTTTTCACCGGCGCTCTTCGGTCTTCCGGCATCGGGCGGCGAGATGGGGGCGGGGCATCGGGCCACTTTTGTTTGCTCATTGCGCCGCTTCTATTGCATGTATTGCGAAAATATTTCGTACACATGAACTATTCAATGTGTACTCGCTGCTAGTCAACTTTTCTTTTAATTCTAAAACCGCTTCACCTTCCCTTTAAGACAAGACATTCTGGGGTAACGCGATATTCCCAACAACAATCATAAAAACAGCAAAATTTAATGCCAAAGCCGCTGCTTGGTGCTGAACCGGAACCCAATCAGCAAGAGTAAGAGAAACCTCTTCTCATTGGTCCTCTTATCTCTTCTCGTCTATCCGCGACGGTGTTCGTGAGTACCTGCTGTCATATTCACCGTTGTCATTAGCGTTGTCCCCGATGTCAATGCGCTCGGGGATTCTGTAAAAATTATTTTGTCATCCTATGCTAACGTGGCTCGTTTACCAAGATTCGGACCTAAGGTGCGAACCATTTCTGAACGGGCCTGCAAATGTATTAGGAAGGCCCCGCACTCTCTTTGAAATAGGTTCAACGGTCGACGTTCCTTCCCATTCTGCACTTGTTTGTTCAGTTGCTTCTATTAATTTTTACTAACAATATTAGTGATTCGTGCGGCCTTCTGGGAGAGCGGTTCTGTGTGACTGGCAAGTCAAGCGCAAAACATTACACGAAGAACGCAGGGAGACAACAAAGCTTGGCTATGTTGTCTCCCTGCGTGTTTCGAGTAATGTTTTGCACTTTTGTCGTCAGTCAAACAATATTAGCTCAGTGTTAAAAAAAAAAACATGCGGTAATCAATCCCAGGACCTTGGAGGGAAAATCGCAGGAGATCGACTAAAGCAGGTCTAATTAAAATTACGTCAAAGCGCATGCATACCACATTACAAATTGAAAAGGAAAAAAAGGAAAGGAATTGAGAAGTAATAGTTCATTATAATTGAAATAAATGTGATTTATACATACCTACATCCGAAAAACAACAAGCAATGAAGTCTGCGGCAGAGACGCACTTCTAGCAAAAATTATCTGATGAAGAACACATAAAAACGAGTTATTGTATCTACACTGCAGCGCACCCCCATCACCCGCCCCCCACCCCAGACACACTCAGTGAAGCGAAGCTTTGTCACGATATACAATGCAGTATGTCTTTGAAATCAGATCTGAGGCATCCAGATTACAGGAAGAAGAGGGCGAACGTGGCCCATGCCAGCATTTCGGAGTTCTAAGCACATATTTTAAAATGCCAAATCAACTCCCCCCACAGATAAAAGGCTGCAGACACCGTTGCTGTTATTTTATTCTTGCCAAGTTAACGAGGGTATGATGACCTTGCTATGATTCTCCAGCACACCACGACATCATGCCTCCAAATCTTTCGGCAGCTCTTACCTTGTAGTTGAAGATGATACACTTCCCGCGTCTTGCGCTCCGTATGGGGTACTCCTCATCGTTGAGCTTGGTACACAACATCTGGAAGTCCGCGGGGCTCCATGGGGGGAACATATTGAACAGATACCTGCGGGATCAGCAGCCCCAAGAAAAGTCAAGTGAAATACCACGCGTCTGTTGCTTATCCGCGAGCAGTGGGTTTCGAATGGGAGCTAGTGCAGCGGGAAGGGCGTCTGACTCCACTGCGGTGCATTGCCGCCTCCTAAGCGCACATATCTGAAAGGTATTTGTATACTGCCGAAGTAGTAAGACTGCTACAAGCTGGTCGCTCGGAACCAGGGTATCGAACCGGAAAAAATACCGATCCGGTTGCAGTTCGGGTTCGGGGTAATTAATTTCGTTCAGGTTCAGTTCCGGTTCGGCTTCAGTACCTAACGGGTTCAGAAGCTTAAATCGGTTCGCGAACCGGTTCCATGAGTTGGATTATTCGGTATGAGAAGTGTTCAGTAGTTTAGAGGGACAAAACAAAACAAAACACTGACAAGAAGCCGAGATACTACCTGTTTTTGTCATGACTGTGGCTCTACATCAAAGACAACTTTATGCAATTGAACCAGATATGATGGAAAACAAAAGAAGCAGTGTTAATTTAGCAACCACTTTCACGCCCAGCCCTTATGTCATCCAAGGTACTAGTTTTCGGCTTTTCGCCAGAAATGGAACAGGTGTGTTTGTTCGCTATTTCTAATTTGTGGGAAAATAATTATACGTAGCTCATTTTACGCACTATATTATATGCGTAATTTTTCTGCAGAGAAAAGCTTTTGTATTTCTAAAAAAAGTCAAGCCGGATCGGGTCACAGCCTCGTTGGACGATTCGCACGAAATACGAAGTTTTACCTCTACAAAAGACCAAATATTGCAGCTGTCGTCAGAAATACTTTTTTCTGCCAAGACTATGAATATTCTTAAATTAGTAACGTGTTTTTTTTGCCTGCGAGATAAATTTTTAAACTAAAAATGACAAACACGACACTTTCAAAAATTGTAAAATTCCGGGCCCTGTTTTTCGCTTCTAAACAAGCTAGGAAGCTCATTTTTAAGTAATATTCGCCCATCAATTTGTATTCTTTGTGAGAATTCTATCTTATGTAAAAAATCTTCTGTAATGAACAAATACGGTGCATTAAACGTATTTAAGGCATTTCTCTCGAAATTGAAAAGCAATATCACAAAAAGCAGTTTTGAATTTTCCTCCAAACCAATACAAATCAGGGCCCAGACTATTCTTTATGACTGGCCTCAAAAATCACACTGCATAATTCGTGTTGTTTATCAGATACAACGCCCGAAATACGACCTTGTTAGCAGTATTGAGGCGACCTACTGTAATGGCTTGTAACAAACTTCTGACCTAAATATAAGACGAGAAACGCCCGGTAGAACTTTCTCCGCTCAAGGCGTCCTAAGAAATTAACGATTTTCTTATTCACCACGGCGCTCGCCGCCTTCGCAGTAATGACATGCTTGGTTATGTGATAGCAGGGAAAATGAAGGGACATCTAGGACAAAAGTGCCCCTTGGTATTGGGCTTATTCGATTATCGACGGTAGCGAAAAAGAGCAGAAATTATTCGTCTATGTACTCGGCGCGGAATAATTGAAAACCTAGTGATAAGCCTTTTCTGTTGCCTTCCCGGCGCAAACACCTGCAAAAAAAAAGCGCATTTGATGCTCCGAAGCTATGCCTGTGCGATGAGGTGCATTGCGGAAGAACATTTTTGGCCACCTGGGAATGTGGGCAAATTGACGTTTTGTTTGTCGTATCCGCCAAAAAAACTAATGAGAGGGGCGGTGATCGAACATGCACTTTCGTCAGTGGTTTATCCATTGACCCACTGCCGCTGTTCACACTCGTCCCAGTACTTAGAAATTCGAGGTGTGCGAAAGATACCTTTCTAACCACATTATGAAATGCAACAAGGAGGCACACTTAGGGCGGGGGCTTCGCCGTTGCGATGGGGCAGCAACCTTTTCAGGGAAGGAAGGACAAATTCGAAGTTTCATACCGTCGGCAGTATGCCTAAAGTGTGTGTTGCTCAGCCATTCACTCTGAATGCGCCACCAGCAGCAACAAATCGGTTCGCTTTTCTTCCCATGTTGCGACCACAAATAAAGCGTTGATAACGTTGTGATTTCCCTGAGGAGGCGAAGCGTGTGAGAGGCAGTGAGTCTTTTGTTAACACAAGGATGGCGCGGGGTCCGGACGGGGGGATGGGGGAAAAGATTACGAAGTTGACGTTGCGTAAAAAAACAAAGCCCCGATGATATTCACTGCGCATTATCAACAAAGGGTGGTCGAACCGTTTCAACGGAAATCGATAACCGTTATTCCTTTTTTTGTTTGAGTTCCGTTCGGGTTCAGCGCCTGAAAAAATAACAGTTCAGGTTCTGGTTTAGTTACCGCAAAACAAAAATACCGGTTTGGTTCCGGGTTTTAAATCGGTTCGGTTCCGGTTAGACACCCTGTTCTGAAATCTTGTCTACCTTGATCTTCAGGAGGCATGGCTGAACAGCACTCGTCGTGCTCGTTAGACGACATGGAAACTTTCAGAAGTGTTATGTCACCAGCAAACTGTACAAGAATCATTGCGGAAAATACAATGTGGCACAGCCTTCGCAAAAATAAGCGAGTTACTGGAACCTAACCTGGGCAAGATGCAAGATTATCCTCTTCAATGCTATAGTAAGACATCGCATATGTTGGCGTATACAGGAAAAAAAGCCTATAGTTTTTCCCAGTTGTGTATGCATCGTTTACATAATCTAGTAAAATCCGTCGTATACAACTTATGGTTTACAGAAATATTACCTTTGCTCACTAGCATTGTTTTTAAAACTTGTGCTGGGAGCACTGCAGTTGACATGGCACAATTCCAACGAAATAAGAACGCGTCCTGCTAAAATCAGCTGGCACCGTAGCATGCCTTACGCCACATTAGAGGGAGTTACCCGCCACAGTTGATCAGTGGCTATGGCGTCAGGCTGCTGAGCCGGAGTAGGCGGGTTTCATCCAAGCCGCGGTGGCTGTTTTCTGATGGAGGTGAAAAGCTCAAACGCCCACATGTGGAGAGTTTGGAGCACTCTAAAGATCCCCAAGTTACGCAAATTAATCAGGAGCCCCCGCTGGGAGCGCGTCATAGACCAGGTGCACCTTCGGCGTGTTAAAACGCATATTCGATCAATCTGTCATTTGCAGAATTGAAATTACTGATGTATTAGAATTTATTTATTCACCATTAGAGCTTATATGCATCAGTCATGGGGTGCAGGGCCGTAGGCGGAAATGTTTTCCGGGGGGTGTTATTCTTCACGCCAAAAATGCGGAGAAATAATTTAGTAATATTGCTTTTCGCTTTTGTCCTTTTTCCTGCCATTCTTCGATTTTAATTTTGAATGCGGCGGTGTGTAAATAACACGGGCAAAGATAAGAAAAAATGGTGGAGTTGGACACAACGTTCAGAAAATATTGGGGGGAGGGGCGTTTAGAAATTGAAGAACATCCTCGCACCTCTCTTGATACGCCCTGATGGCATGTATTACAAAAGCTCCGAGGACACAGCTCATCTTATGCGAAAACATTACTGCCCCCTTGAATGCCGCTGAGTCCTGCTTCGATTTGAGCGCTGCGTATCTACTGTACCCTGGCAAAGACGAGAATGTTCGTCGTGCTAACTGCGTGAAGAAGTATGAAGCGACTTCTGGAAGGTGCTCGGCTCGCCCTGACGAGCAGGCGAGCTAGAAATATAAGCTAGTCCACAATACTGTAGCGACCGAGACGG
Source organism: Haemaphysalis longicornis (assembly GCF_048455015.1). Lineage (NCBI taxonomy): Eukaryota > Metazoa > Arthropoda > Arachnida > Ixodida > Ixodidae > Haemaphysalis > Haemaphysalis longicornis. Next base: position 16,282,944 of record NW_027526266.1, read on the forward strand.
ACAACAAAACGTCGGAGCCTTATAGGCAGCTTCGCAAGTGTATTTCGCGCGGCTTGTGGAATCGTCCCAAAGCGCCCAGCAACCATTTCCACCGGGTCGGAGAGCTCCCGGGAAGCCAAGCAAGCGTCTTTCCTCGAAGCATGGGTCGAACGCTGAGAAAACACCGATAATACTGTAAAACAGTAAAACAACGAAAAGAAATGCGCCCGTCTGGAGAGCCTGGCACTCAAGGTCGGCACCCCTCTCTGCGTCCTTCGCCGTGACCGGAACGTGGGCCCACTTTTGCAGACCCCGGAGAACCCGGGACCGACGGCCTGGAGACGCGGAGCTATCGTTGTTGTTGGTTCGTGTGTCCCCAGTGAAAGGCCCCGGAGGGCCCAATGACAGGGGCCCTGGTTACACGGTGCCCGTGCTGTGATTGGTTCGTGCAGTCAGAGCCAGAGACCCCGAACCAGGACCTCAAACTTTATTTAAGGCCGTGCAGGCCCTTTGTTTGGCACTCGACCCTGTATCTTGACCATGTAACCCTACTTGTATATAAACCGTCTTGCTTCTCCTTGTCGCCCTCGCCCCTGAATCCTGGTCATATGCGGTAAGCCCCCGAGACCCCGGACCCGGCTACGACAACTGGTGGCAGCGGTGGGATCAGCGCAGAGCAGCAGAGTCATGCGGTACTGGTGAGTACCTGGCTTTTCTTCTATGAGGCATCGGGTATTTAGCCTAGGTTTTTGCCAAAACGGGAGCGCGTTTTCAACTGCCCAGGAATTTTGTGGTTGAATTCATTACTCTGGAGAAAGCAGCGCTGATCATGGATCTGAACAAGTTGCGGAAGCCCGACCTCGTACTCATGTACGGCGAATTGGGGATAGATTTGGGGAAAACATGCCGGAAGCCACACATCAGAGAGGCCATTCGAGCTATCGGTGCTGCGGATGACGAGCTTCAGGAATGCTGGAGTATAATCGCAGAGAAGCGAATTGAAGCCAAGTTGCTCCAAGAGAGAGAGCGCGAAGAAAAGCGGCTCGAGCGAGGGCGCGAGGAAAAACGCCTCTTCTTCCAGCATTCTAAAACGATGGAGACGGCAGAAACCCAGCCGGCGCCTTCGATTTAACTTGCTCACCTAAGTAGCATGATCGACTCATACGCCGCTGAACTGGCTGGAACGCAATGGGGCCAATTTTGCGATGACATGCGGGAAAACCTCAGCATGCGCCGCACATGGCCCATACTACGGCATATGCTTGACCGCACTCAGTCTAAGCAGGCCAGCAAAAACTGACTCACCAAAATTATCCAACAGTTCCCCGGCTCTAACGACCAACTCATGACTAGAATTAAAGAACTCTACTTCACCAAAAGCGCCTGTGAGGCTCTTCCCGACTACCATAAACCCGCCAATGCCGTCATGGATTGGGCAATTACCGTGGCCGAGGTTCGTGCAGACTTACTGAAAATCCGTCCAAGATCGGCCCCCGGGATGGATGGCGTCACTAACCAGCTGCTTCGTAACCTTGACGATCGCTCAATCGATATTCTAACCGCTTACTACAACCGTTTCTGGGAGGCTGGTGATCTACCACCCGAATGTAAACACGCTAAAGTTACTCTCCTCCCGAAACCAGGCAAACCCCTGGCGCTTGAGTACCTGCGACCAATGTCCCTTACATCTTGTGTGGGCAAAGTTCTAGAGCATGTCGTTCATGCAAGACTTGTGAACGACATGAATCAGACTGCGCAATTTCTGCACACCATGTTCGGCTTCTGGGAGGGGCTGTCAACTCAAGATGTACTCCTGCAATTAAAACACGAAATTACCGCTGCCCCTTCAAAGGTAGATAATTCAGCCATTTTGGCACTTGATCTTCAGAAAGCTTTTGATCGGATGTCCCACCTAGCTATTTTGCGTAACGTTGCCACTTTGGCTCCGGGTAGCCGCACGTACAACTATATCCGTAACATCCTTTCGAACCGCACGGCTGTTATTCAGCTCGGCGACCTACAATCCGACTCTATCCATCTCCCAACCATCGGCACGCCTCAAGACGCAGTGTTATCCCCGCTCCTATTTAACATTGCCCTAATCCACCTTCCCAGTAAGCTCGTCACAATCCCTCGCTTACGCCACAGCATATACTCCGACGATATTACGCTGTGGACCACCGGAGGCAGCAACGCTCAAATCGAGGAGGCTCGCAAACAGGGAGCTGACTTAGTTACCGCCGCCGCTCGTCACGTCGGGCTTGGATGCTCACCGGAAAAATCTGGGCTTTTAATTCTCCCCTCCAAACCATCCGGCAAACTACCCCAGACACCCACCATTGAGGTCCGGATTGATGATAGGAATGTTCCCCAAGTGGCAGTCCTGAAAATACTTGGGCTCTGGATACAGCGCAATCGCGCAAACACTTAGTACCTAGCACAGCGGACTTCTCAGGTTAATCAGACGATCGCCCTCATCCGCAGGATTGCTGCCCGCAACAAGGGGCTCAAAGAAACGGAACGTATCCGGCTGATACAGGCATTTATGCTCAGCCGTCCCACTTACTCCCTCGCGTACCGAACTCTCTAATGTCAAATAACTCATTCGAAAGGTCTACAAAACGGTGCTACAAATCCCTCAGACCACTACGACTGCCAGACTCGAGAAACTCGGCATTTACAATACGGCGGAGGAACTCATTGAAGCCCACCTTAACGGTCAGCTAAATAGGCTCTCACCTACGCCCACCGGTCGCACTCTCCTTGCTACTCTTAACCTTCAAGTCCCGATTCTCTGTGACGACGGGCTCCCGATACCACCCGACATTCATTGCTCCCTCACTATCCGCCCTTTACCGCGCAATATGCACCCTGTTTTCAACAAGCAGCGTAGGGAACAACGCGCACAAGCGATTGCAGAGAAATACCCTGTCTACCCCACTACGGTTTACGTGGACGCAGCTTGCTATCGACGGCAGGACGCATACGCTGTCGAACTAATCAGCCATCCCAACACTCTCCCTCTTAACTCCCTAACAGTCCGCACCATCCGACCCGCTGAGGCGGAAGAGGCGGCAATAGACCTAGCCCATACACATAGTCCGCCCCCTACCACTATCATCTCGGATTCGAAAGCGGCCATTCGAAATAACGCCAGAGGCAAGATCTTGCCCCCGGCGCTCGGAATTCTCCTCAAAACTTCCCCTACCGTACCCACAGAGCTGATCTGGACTCAGGCCCACACGAGCGTGGGGGGAAATAAAGCAGCAGATAGGGCCGCTCGAGAGCTCAACGTCCGAGCATGCCCTAGCCTAGAAACCTTTAACGGATCCCTATCAGCTCGGGACAGTCTCTTAACCTTCCAAGACATTACGGCACATCTCCGCCTCTCACGCCGCCAGCTCCCTCCCGCATACCCAGATTTATCCAACAGGGAAGAACGGCTATGGCGACTGGTGCAAACGCATACCCGCCCCTGTCGCTACCACCGGCACCGTATTTATCCTTCCGTCTACCCTGCCCCCAACTGCCCCGTCTGCGGAGCAAGGGAAACCCTGGACCATCTCCTTTAGAATTGTCCCAACAACCCCTTTCCCCCCTTACCAGACGGTGGGCCCAGGGCTGAGGTGCTGGGCAGCTCCGACCTGTCTACCCAACGGGTGGTCACGGCGAGGGCTGCTGCGGTCACCGGTACGCCCGTCACTACGCCCCCGTAAGGGGACTTTAAAGGCTCAATAAAAAGTTTGTCCTCCTCGCGGAAAGCGAGAGGAAAGATGGCGAGTGGGGGAACGGGAGGATAGGCGTGGAGCGGAGGAGCAGGCATTTCAGCTAAAGAAAATGGAGCTGGGAGAGTCGGCAAGGCAGGTTCGAGAGCTGAGCGAGGAGAGTACGCGCAGAGAGGCGAGCACCGAAACCGTAAAGATGAAGAATTTCATGCAACCTTACAGAGTTGGTGAGGATATAGGACTGTTCCTCGTTAACTTTGAAAGAACACGTGGAAAGATAAACTGTTCCCGCGGCACATAACGCCAGCGCCTGCTGACACTTTTACCGTGCGGGGCGGCGGATGTAGTGGCACGGCTGACGGCAGAGCAGGCGGGTAACTACGAGGCCGTAAAGAAGGCGCTGCTTGACAGGTTTCGTCTTTATGCCGAGGCGTTTCGGCAAAGATTTCGTGGTGAATCGGTTAGTGCGGTCGAGTCATTCACAGAGTATGGGTACAAGCTGAAGGCGGATCTGCCCGAGTAGCTGAAAGGAGCTGAGGCATATGGAAACCATGGCAAAGTCGTGGAGGCAGTGGGGCTGGAGCAATTTTACAAAGGGTTATCTGACGGGATGAGATTTTGGGTTCAGGATAAGCATCCTGCGACGGTGGACGATGCGGCCAAACTAGCAGAATACGCGCCCCGTAGCAAGCTGCAGGTTAATGATCACCAACGTTTCAAAAAGCCGCCAAGCACAGCCCCAGGGTGTGCTCCTAAGCGGGATGGGAGCCGCAATCCAGAATCTAAAAGCATTCCCAACCAACAGAGTGCTGAGCGGGCTCGGAAAGCAGGCGATAGCAGGTTGACCCAAAAGGGGGAAGCAGAGTTTGCACGCAACGAACAAAGAAAAAGATTCGAAGCTCAACAGCCTTTAGTTTGTTACAATTGCAGAGAACCCGGCCACATAGCTGCGGTTTGCAGGAAACGCATGGTGGTCTTTTCTTATGTCAGCGACTGCAGAGAACCCGGCCACATAGCTGCGGTTTGCAGGAAACGCATGGTGGTCTTTTCTTATGTCAGCGAAACGTTTGGCCCATTATTTGCATGCGCTGACGGTGAACGGAAAACCATGCCAGGTTCTCAGGGATTTCGCGGCTACATTACATATCATTCACCCAGACCTCGTAAGAAGGGAGGACTACACGGGGGAATGTGCCTGGATAAGACAAGTCGTGGACGCACAAAGCGTTTGCTTGCCGGTGGCGAAAGTAGCGATAGAGGGTCAGTTCGGGAAGCTGGAGACCGAAGCGGTGGTGTCGAATAACCTCCATCTGCAGTACCCGTATTTGTTTTCTAACAAATCGTATCAACTTCTGAGGAAGAGAGGCCTCAGCTTCTGCGAGGGGACCGTGATGGCGCTGACGCGAGCAAAGACACGTGAAATGGCCGCGAGGCTCGAGTACGAGGCATCAGGAACAAGAACATCCCAGCGGGGGAGGAAACGCATAAACATCCCGCCGGCAACGAGGGAAGAGTGGTTCGGAGCCGAAAGGAACCCGAGAATGACCAGACCCCGAACCCGAATGACCAGACCCAGAATGACCAGACCCGAATGACCAGACCCAGAACCCGAGAATGACCAGACGGCAGTTACGACCGCCGAACAGTGGGCAGGCGGTCGCGGCGAAGGCAGGGAGGCCGTCAATGTGGCTAGGTATGGAGAAAACGCAGAGGAAAGCGAACTCGCAGGCGAGGAGGGACGGGCGCGCGTGTTGCCACCGAGCTCCGCCGCATTTCAACGTCTGCATGGCGTCAGCTCGGTTACGTTGCGTGAGGAGCAGGGGGTGGAGGAGAGCATAAGCCGCCTGGATTTATTCCAGGAAAATGGGGGTAGCACGAAAGAATGTCACTTTTTTCGAGAAGGATGGCGTGCTTTGTCGTTGCTACCAAGACAGGCGGGGAAGATCAATTGAGCAGTTAGTGGTTCCAATGAAATATCGAACAGATATTCCGCACATGGCCCATGACAATTCGTGGTCGGGGCATCTGGGAGTCAAAAAGACGAAAGAAACTCCTGCAGGAGTTTTACCTTCCTGGCTGCTTCAAGGACGTGGAGCATTTCGTAAGGTCATGACATGCATGCCCGCGCATCGGAAAATCGTCTGACAAGTGGAAGGCACCGGTGAAGCTAGTTCCGCTGATCACCAAACCGTTTCGGCGTGTAGTCATTGACACGGTAGGACCGCTTCCCACCACAGCTTCAGGGCACAAGTAGGTGTTGACAATGCGCTGTCCGGCGACGAACTTTCCTGAGGCTGCTCCCCTTAAGGAGCTTAGTTCTACGGAGGTGGTGGAGGGTCTTCTGAGTATTTGTTCGCGCGTAGGTTTCCCCGCAGAGCTGCAGAGTGATCAGGGTAGCATTTTTACGAGCGCTCTCACTAGAACGTTCTTGGAGAAGTGCGGCATAAAGGTCATACACAGCTCGGTTTGCCATCCACAGACAAACAGCGTACAACGCTGGCATTCAGTGCTGAAGCGTGTGCTAAGGGCTTTATATCATGAGCACTCTACCGATTGGGAGCGTTGCCTCCCAGCGGCGACGTTTGCGTTGCGCACTGTGCCTCATGAGTCGACCGGGTTTAGCCCGCCAGAGATGGTGTACGGCTGCGAACCGCGGTCGCCACTCTTTATGCTTCGGGAAAACTGGACGATGGAGCAACAGGAGACAGCTGTTGTTGAGTATGTGCTAGAATTGCCCCAAAAAATGAGCATAGCGCGCCAGGTGGCAGAGACTTGCATGAGTGCCGCAAAGGCAAAATCCAAGCTTTATTACGACCGCACAGCCCGGAAGCGTTCGTTTAAAGAAAATGACAAGGTCATGCTGCTGCGGCCTTGCAAGACAAACAAGCTTGAAGTGCAGTGGGAGGGTCCAGCCGAGGTTCTGAAGAAACTGTCAGATACATCGCCGTTGATAATCGTAGGGGCCCCAGGGAAAGAGTCGCGGCCATGCATAGATTACCAACAAATCAACGCAAAGACGAGGGATCAGCTCTACTCTATCCCCAATATTGAAGAAAGGATAGAAACTGTGAGCCGGGCTCGCTACGTATCTACACTCGATCTCATTCGCGGATACTGGCAAGCGCCTCTGACAGCGCGCGCAAGCTGTTATGCGGCATTCGCGACCCCTTTCGGGTCTTACCGTCCCCTTGTGCTCAGTTTCGGGCTAAAGAATGCCCAATTTTGCTTTTCGCGGATTATGTAGGGGGTGTCGCGAGGAATGAGTGATTTCGCCTTGCTCTACCTCAATGACATAGCACTCTTTTCTAACTCGTGAGGGGAGCACCTAGAGCATCTCAGAAAGGTGTTTCAACGGTTAAGTGAAGCTGGGTTGACGGTGAAAGCCCAAAAATGAGAAGCTAGGCGGAGCCAAAGTGTCCTATCTTGGGCGCATTGTCGGACGCGGAAAACGCAGGCCCTCGAAAAATAGGGTCGAGGAAGTCGCGTCTTACCCCAGACTGAAAACTAAGACAGACGTCCGGGCCTTCCTCGGGCTTACCTGCTACTAACCTTGGTACATAAAGAACTACTCGGAAATGGCCAGCCCACTAACAGAGGCACTACTAAAGGACAAGCCCACACAAATTGCGTGGGACTAAAAACAGCGCAAGGCGTTCCAAAGTTTGAAGGCGTCGCTAATGAGCCGCCTTGTTCTCGAGGCGCCAGACTACGATAGGCCTTTCATTGCGCAATGCCATGCCAGTGACCGTGGCATTGGAGTAATTTTGTGCCAGCGGGACGAAGAGGGAAGCGAGCCTCCTATAGTATACATGAGCAGAAAGCTTACCGTTCATGAAGAAGCCTACAGCGCTTCAGAAAAGGAGTGCGCGTGCCTAGTATGGGCCGCGCACAAGTTAGCTTGCTACCTAGCTGGTTGGCATTTCTCTTTTGAGACTGATCACTGTCCTTTCACATGGCTCCAAAACATGTCTTCCAAAACCGGCCGTCTCCTATGATGGAGTCTCGCACTTCAACAGTATAACTTCGATGTTCAGTACAAAAAGGGCAAAACGCACAGCAGGCCTTCAATTTGATGTGAGGGAGGTATGTAACCTTTTCTGACGACAACCACGTCAGAAAGAGAGAAGGAAAGAAAACTTGTATTTACAAAATTTCGGCCTTCCGTTGTGTTCTGGGGAGGGTTTTACTGTTGTTTTCTTCATCATTACGAAAATAAGCTTTTTATAGTGGACAGTTAGCTCCACTACTTGACCCAATGGCTATGGAGTGGGCCATGTGTTATCGTGCACTGTGGCTGTGTATGCGTTGGTGTTATCCTCTAAAGTGACCAAGGAGTGTACGCCCGAGATGCCCAAACCAGCGGAAGGCCGAAGAAGATCATCTGCAGTGGTTGACGCCATTGGACTACAGCCGACGCTTCGAGTGAACCGGTCCGGATCCTCACCCTCAGGTGGAGTTTCGTGGTGGCGGAGGAAGCTGTAGCGACCTAGACCGACAACAAAACTTCGGAGCCTTATGTGCTGCTTCGCAAGTGTAATTTTCGTGGCTCGTGGAATTGTCCCAAAGCGCCGAGCAACCATTTCTACTGGGTCAGAGAGCTCCCGGGAAGCCAAGCAAGCGTCTTTTTTCGAAGCACGGATCGAACGCCGAGAAAACACCGAGAATACTGTAAAACAGTAAAACAACGAAAAGGAAGGTGTCCCTTTGGAGAGCCTGGCTGTCAAGGTCGGAAACCCTCTCCGCGTTCTTCGCCGTGACCGGAACGTGGGCACACTTTTGCGGACCCCGGAGAACCCGGGATTGACGGTCTAGAGACACGGAGCCTGCGCTGTAATTGGTTCGTGTGTCCCCATTGAAAGGCCCCGGAGGGCCCAATGACAGCGGCCCTGGTTACACGGTGTCCATGCTGTGATTGGTTCGTGCAGTTAGAGCCAGAGACACAGTGCAAGGACCTGAAACTTTATTTAAGGTCATGCAGGCCCTTTGTTTGGCACTCGACCTTGTATCCTGACCATGTAACCCTACTTGTTTATAAACCTCCTTGCTTCTCCTTGTCGCCCTGGCCTCTGAATCCTGGTCATATGCGGTGAGCCCCCGAGACCCCGAAACCGGCTAGACAATACTTACTATGAGTATGTGAAAGCAGTTGTATAAGAGCAGCCTGCCACTGGACACAATAAATATTCAAAAAGCAAGCGCGGGAAGTAGACAAGTCCGTCTCTATGGACCCGGATTAAGACTTTCATGCCCTACCATCCCTACAATGTACTCCACCTTCAAACGCTGAAGCTGCAGCTGGCACGGCGGCACCAGCTTCTTCGGCTACACCTCCTCTGGCTTGAGTGGAGGTCCCTTCACCAGATCCGAGAGCAGCACTAATGTCCACGACTACGGGGGCGATGGAGTCAACAGCAGTTTTCAATTCCACCCCTGGTGCTAGGTCTTCTAGAGCTCCTTCCGATGCCACCCTGGAAGGACAACACGAGTCGCAAGCCGAACGTATCTCAATAGGCCTCTGTTCTGCAATCTACTCTATCGTGGAAGCTGTACGCCTCTTTCTCCTCTCTGGTACTACCGCAGTGGCCAAACTGTCGTGACGCTCGTCGACTTCGTTCCGCCTCTACTAGTACAATGGCTGTAGCGGCAACAATCACTATACGTTTCCTACTCTGCAGCAAATTCGGCGAAACAGAATTATTTTTCAAAGGAACGCATGTGGACTTGGTTAGCGGCTTCCAGGATTCCGTAGATTTGTGGAAAAACACCAGCTTGCCGTTGTTGCCATTTCTGAGAGCCCACTTTCCAGAGAGATACACGGCTATCAGGGCACGCAGTCCTGCGTTCATCAACTGGTGTGGCAAATACGGAAATCCTGCTGTGTGGGAGAAACGACCTCAATTCGGGCAACACAATTTACCGCCTAACCCGTTGAACGAATTCGTCGCAGTAGAAGATATACAAGCAGCCAGAAGCACGCAAAAGCTTATTCAGAGGCATCTGAAGAAGCTTGCAAAACGTGTATGGGTGTCCTTTTGTTCGAAGTTGGACCCTCGGAAGCCGCGCACAAGTATATAGAGCTTCGTGCGTATTCTCCGTACACCGCAAACTCAGATGTGAACTTTTAACTCTGTTTCTCTAAGAATGAAAGTAAGCGACTTATATGTCGGTGAAGGCTTCGGTGCTACAATTACCGCCGCACCGGGGTCCTTAAAACGAGGATTTCCAGTGATGCGAACAAATCACCGAACACACGTTACATGGACCAAATATTTTCTATGGCAGAACTTGAAGCTTTTCTGTGCTCAGTTAACAAGGCCTCTTCCCCAGGCCCAGACGGGATAGGTTATACCGTTTTTTGCCATCTAGGCCCCAATGCGAAGCGGTGGGTCTTGTCAATATTCAACCGTTCCTGGTGGACCAGCCGTCTCGAGCCTGGGTGGAAGAAAGCTCGCATCATGCCAGTTCTAAAACTTGCCGAAGACCCCACCAATATTGATTCGTAATGGCGTATTGCGTTTCTAAGCTGCATTGGAAAGCTCATGGTGAAAATAGTACTGCTCCGCGTAGAGTAGGATCTGACTGACAGAAGCGTACGTCTATCGCAGATGTCGGGCTTCTGCAAGGGCCGGAGCAGTACTGATAACGGCATTGCCCTTGCAACACATGGGAAGCACGCAAAGATCTGACGGTTAATTACCATTGCAGCCTTCATTGACATTAAATCATAATATGACTGTGTCCTCCATGAAGCTGTCAGGACAGCGATGACGTTTGTAGGCATTGCGGGACGAATTTATGACTAGATGTCTGGTTACCACGGTGATAGGACCACCTACATGTCAGTAGGGGATGGTGAGACATCCCTCTGTAACGGGACCCCTGGTGTCCCTCAGGGTGGGGCGTTGAGCCCTACTCTTTTTCAATACTTCGATTATTGGCGTTGACAGATGTCTGCCGAAATCGGTATAAATCTCCATATACGCTGACGATATCGGTATCTGATTCTTGGGCCGCAACAGGCGTGTGCTCCAGTCGAGACTTCGGCTTGCTGTAATCTAAATGGAAAAATTTCTCGGGACAAGTGGCCTTGATATATAACCGGCCAATTGCGACGCAATGGCCTTAACAAAGCGGGACGTCTGGAATACCTTTTAATGGCCACAGGCGTGCTGATAGCGTATGTCACCTATCACAGGTTTTTGGCTGTTACCTTCGAACGCCATGTGACATGGACGCCGAACATCCGAGGCCTAAAGCAGAAGTTCACGTCATTCGCGGACATTTTTGCCGTGCTTTCCAACAGCCCTGGTGGTTGTAGCGTCAGCTCTCCTTACGGGTATACGATGCCCTTCGGGAAGGCTTACTTTGCTATAGCCTCCCAGCCGTGACTTCTTTCTCCAAAGGAAATTATAAAATACTTGATGGGAGCGCAGGCTCGAATACTTTGCCTTGGCGTCCCGAAGACAACCTCTACAGTGGAAACCTTGACATCGAGCAGTCAGCTTCCGTCCACTGCTTTGAAGGCAATGGAACAGCTTCGCACGCGGCTGGGGTTGTGGCAAGGCAACATGGGCATCCTCTTGCTGCAGCCTTTGTCTCCGAAGTGCAGCACGGACTGCCTTCTTAGTATCAACCTTCAGCCGGTTCTCCTCACCCTCCGTGGCTATTTCCTCCAATAAATATAGTCACCACGGTACCTGGAGTTAAGCGAAAGGCGGATATACCAGCCCCAGCTCTACATTTCTTTGCCATAGAGCTTATTGTCACGAAGCCAAAGATGACACAGTCGTATTCAAGGAAAAACACGTTTATTAGAGCGAACTTGTGCTCCCCTAACAACTCAAAAAGTACGCAGGCGGCGAGGCAGCAGTCAACAAAGCGACGTGCGTAAGCGAGCGTCGAAGGCTCGATTATCGCGGCGTCCGCTCTGCACGCTTTTATCTTTCTGCACGAGTGTTTCTCGAAGAGTCGATTTACATCCAGAACATTTGATATCAAAGAAGATTATTCTAGGCTGTTGACGTTAGTTGGAAACGCTGTCCCTATCAAAAGAGAAAGAGGTAACACGCACGGCATAGAAATCAGCAATGGAACACGCGCTTCCGTTGGCACAGATAACACAGACCGCGCAGCCGTACAGTAAAAGCAAAACAAAAATAAACAACCCCATTGCATGGTTTCCCGCATTACCTCCTCTGAAAGTGCATGACCCCATCCTAAAATAAAGGCCAGTCCGAACAAACAACACAAATGTCCCTCGATCATCTTGCGTGGTACGGTTTCAGGCGAACCACGTGGACGACTTGGGGCCGCGTGCGTCGTCGAGATGTGCCGTGATCGCCGTCGGGGTATCACCTCGTAAGTAAGTTGGCCAACACGTCGTAGAATCCGGTAGGCTCCCAAATACCGTCGCAGAAGCTTTTCACTAGGCCGGCGTCATCGGATGGGAGTCCACACGCCCACAAGATCCCCTGGATATTACTGGGCATCTCGGCGTCGGAGATTGTAGCGTGCGGCATCCCCCAGCTGCTGGTTCGTTGTAGAAACTTGAGAGTACTGGCGCGCCTCCTCTACACGCTGAAGGTATCCATGGATGTCGGCGTTGCGGTCATCGTCTTCGACGTGCGGCAGCATGGCGTCAAGCGTCGTAGTCTTCCGTCTTCCAACGACATTCTCGCACGGTGTCATCTGCGTGGTTTCTTGGATAGCCGTGTGGTACGAAAACGTGACATACGGGAGAACTTCGTACCAGGTCTTTTGTTCAACGTCGACGTACATGCACAGCCTATCTGCAATCGTATCGTTCAAACGTTCCGTTAGTCCGTTCGTGTGGGGGTGATACGCCGTAATTCTTCGGTGATCTATGTTACTGTGGCAGAATATTCCTTGCAGCAGCTCCGCAATAAAGGCCGTTCCGCGGCCTGTGATTAAGACTTCAGGGGCTCCATGTCGCAGCACAACTTGGGATATGAAGAAAATCCAACTTCTTGTGCAGTCCCCCTGGGAAGAGTGGCGGTGCCTGTGTAGCGCGTCACTTAGTCTGTCGCTACGACAATCCACTTGTTCTCGGGTCGTGACATAGGGAACGTGCTCAAACGGTCCATTCTAATCTGATGGAAGGGCCTCAATGGGACGGCAATCGCCTGCAGAAGTCCGGCGGGTGTCATCGGTGCTGTTTTTCGTCGCTGGCAGTTAGGGCAGCTCCGGACGTAGTGGACAGATCGGTTGTAAGGTGGGGCCAGTAGCACTTTACTTTGATTTTTCTAATAGTACGTGCAGTGCAGAGATATCTGGATGACGGGTCGTCGTGACGGGCTTACAAAAGTTCGTCTCGAAGGTATGCAGGGATGACTAAAAGATAATTCGTTCTCGTTACAAGATTGAAATTTTTCTTCACGAGGGCGGAGTTTTTTAGGCTGAATGCTAGTAAGTTGCGTTTGAAGGCCCTAGTCACGCCGACGTTGCGTCCTTCGAGGTAGTCGATCATGACGCGTAACTCAGAGTCGTCACGCTGCTGGGCGGCTAGGTAGCTCTCCGTCACGACTCCGAAGAACGCGCTGTCTTCGTCGGAGTCTTGACGTGGTGGGTCGGCGTTGGCGCGAGACCGATAGTCGTCGTAGGAGTGTTTCCTTCCTGTTTTATAGACGATGGTAACGTCGAATTATTGTAGGCGCAAGCTCCATCGCCAAAGACGTCCCGAGGGGCCTTTCAATGTGGCGAGTCAACACAGAGCATGTTCTGTCACAACCTTGAACGGTCTGCCATACATGTATGGGCGAAAGTTTAAAATGGCCCATATAGTAGCGCGGCACTCTTTCTCGGAGACAGAGTTGTTTTTCGCCTCCTTCGACAAACCACGGCTGGAGTAGGCGATTACCTTTTCGCAACCACTTTGCTTTTACACATGAACGGCACCTAAGCCTATATCGCTGGCGTCCGTGTGTATTTCCGTTTGAGCGTTTCGTCGAAATACTGGCTTTGCAGGATTTGTTGCAGCTCGCAAAATGCTTTTTTGTAGTGTGTTCCCAGCTGAAAGGGGTGCTATTTTTCGTGAAGCGCATGAGTCTCTCTGCAATGCGTGCGAAGTTCCCGACGAAAGGCCGGTAGTACGCGCATAATCCGAGAAATCTTCGCACTCCCTTCTTGTCTTTCGGTCTTGGGAATTTCGCTATGGCTCAAGCTTTCGCCGGATAAGGCACGACTCCCGCGGAGTTGACGACATGGCCCAAAAAGCTTGATCTCCTTGTACGCGAAGCGGCACTTTCCAGGCTTCAGCGTTAAACGCGGCGTGCAAATGACCTCTAGTACAAGTTCCAACCTTGCAAGTTGTTCTTCGAAAGTCCGGGACAATACTACAACGTCGTCGAGGTGTACGAGGCAGGTGCGCCACTTTAGGCCAGCTAGCACAGTGTCCATGACTCTCTGAAACGTTGCTGGCGCCATGCATACCCAAAACGGCATCACCTTGAACTCGTATAGGCCGTCCGGGGTTATGAATGCAGTCTTTTCTCGGTCTCTCTCGTCCACCTCAATTTGCCAGTAGGCCGTCTTTAAATCCATCGAAGAGAAGTAATTTGCGCGGCAGAGGTGGTCGAGGTTGTTGTCGATTCGTGGCAGAGGGTACACGTCCTTTTCGGTGATTTTGTTCAGTCACCGGTAGTCAATGAAGAACATAAATGTGCTGTCTTTTTTCTTCACGCGTAGGACCGGCGCAGCTCAGGGGCTTTTCGATGGTTGTATTGCATCGTCGCTGAGCATGTCGTCGAATTGAGTCCGGATTGCTTCCCGCACATGTGAAGAGACGCGGTACGGTGACTATCGGTGACTTGCTTCTTGCGTTTCTTCGAGGAACGCAACTGCAGCGTCCTTATTTAGAAGCTGCTATTCCTCGATGAAATTCGTGACGAAAACATGGGATTTGCATTGCTCTAAGCGCGCAATGCCTCTTGCAACGGAGATACCGTGGCCGAGTACCAATCTTTGGTCGCTCTCAACGATAGCGTCGATGCAGTCGATGTCAGGAGCAGCATATTCACAGTAGGCGGCGATGATCAAGCTTGCGTGGGGTGGCAGGGTGATGTGATCGTCGGTTATCCTTACAGCAGCACGGTGTTCGGGGCTTGGTTCCTGTGTCATGAAGTGATCGGAGGAAAACCTTATCGACTTGGCAGATTAATTCACCGTTGTCCGTCAAAAGGTCTATTCCAAGACTTACGTCGCGGAAGCAGTGAGGCAAAATGACGAAAGCGGCAGCGTACGAGGTGCCGTCTAGGGTGACGCGTGATGTGCGCCTTCCACTTGTCGTTACGAGATGGCCTCTTGATGTGCGTATGTGTGGTCCGTTCCATCTGGTCGTAACTTTCTTCAGCTTAGAAGCGAATGATCCGCTTATTACAGAGTAGTCAGCTCACGTGTCTACGAGGGCAACTACATTAAAGCCGTCGATGGCCAACTGGACGCTGAAAGTCGCCTTCCTCGAGTTCTGGGTGCGTTGGGGCTTCGTATCTCGCCTTGTCCGTGATATGGTTGGACACTATGCGTCGTAGTTGTCGTCGTCGTCTCAGTGTCCGGATCAGTCATGTCGGGCACGCTTCGCTGCGTCTTGCTATCGTCGTGTTCGGGAGTCAGGTCACGGTTAGATTGGCTCGTCGGGCTCAGGGTATGTCGTAGATCGTTGTCTTCGGCGAATCGTTGCGTCGTATGAGGGTTTTAGTTTTTCCGCCGTTGTGCAAGTTCACCTCCAGAAGTTGCTGCCTTTAGTTTCTCCTGCGTGGGCTGGGGGACCTTCCACGGGCGAAGACATCATTGCTACCGCGGTTCGGCGACTGGTATGGGTATGGCGAGAGAGAACGGTTGATACGCGCTGCACCTCAGTTGGCGTTGGACAGGTACTCTTCGATTTCAGTAGGGTGCTTGCCGGGCCGGGGGCATGGTGTGTCGACGGAGAACCCTCTCAAACCGAGCCTCTTGTAGGGGCAGCTACGGTAGAGGTGGTTGGTTTCTCCGCAGTGGGAGCTCAGAGGACGATTGTCGGGAGTTTGCCATACGTCCGTCTTCCTCGGCGTCGGGTTTCGGACTACAGCGGGGCCAGGTGGGCGACATTGGACGTTGGTACGGCGGAGCCTT
Source organism: Haemaphysalis longicornis (assembly GCF_048455015.1). Classification (NCBI taxonomy): domain Eukaryota; kingdom Metazoa; phylum Arthropoda; class Arachnida; order Ixodida; family Ixodidae; genus Haemaphysalis; species Haemaphysalis longicornis. The sequence goes on from NW_027526266.1 coordinate 16,298,774, forward strand.
TTGATGACGTGGTGGAGCAGGGCGGACGCGAGAAACAGCCATGTAGTACGTCACAGCTTGTGGCTCGAGGGGTACTTAGGGCGGCGCAAAAATTCCCAACATGGTTTCACTTCTTCCCTAATCACGTTGCTAAGGGAAGTGACTTGGGGCTCCGTCGGCGTGGGGAGAAGTTTCCGCTTCTCCTCTCTTACTACTGCGCGGATGGTCTCGCGTAGGCTATCAGCCGGAAACCGCTTGTTGTCGACGTAGTTCGTGTTGGCCGTGCCAACAAAGTTGCGGTCATGTTGCTTAGCACGCATTTCGAGGGACTTCTCGATTGTTTATTATTATTATGCTTGTGTTTATTGGCGTAAGGGTATCTGCGACCAAAGAGTGCAAAGGCTCTGTTAGGTGGTCCTTCTACGTCACGTTCACACTTAAACATGTATGAAAGGAGCATGAACGTGCCACTGCCAAAAAACTATATATGGGTGTAGAGGGCCCGTAAATTAAAACAAAATGATGATGACTCATGGATATGACACGTAAGAAAGCTAGAAGGTTCACCGATGCCCGAGTCACTCATGGTTGAGTAAGAGAGTTTTGACTTTTTCTTAAACTTTTCCCAGTCGGCACCGGAGTTTCTGAACTTTTTATGCGAGATGGCACTGCAGGGGCCTGTTTCTAGACATCTGGGGGTAACTGGGAAGTGGTCTTCCGTAGTGGTTAGTGTCGACCTCCCATTCAACGGACGGAAAAAGAATGGAAGACCCAATAGCCAAATCGATGTGCGAATATGTGTGGTGTGTTTGACTATAGTATGTTGGCTGTTTTTTGTTGATTAGGTAAGCTCCGGATGATAAAACAATCTTTTCCAGCAAGCGGCCCCGGGTATCTGTACGTTCAGACCCCCAGAATACACAATGACCATTAGGATCGCCTACTAACAAAAAAGAAGATGGAAGCTCGTCTATTAGAGCCTGGAAATCTGAACTTGATAGGTAGTAGTTAGGAAGAATGTATAAGCAGCAAACTGTTAATAGCCTATTACAAATTATTGCCCGGACAGCCACTACTTGGACAGGAGTAACAAACTGAACGAATTGACAGGGGATAGAATTTTTACATGACAATCGCTGCACCACCAGAAAAGTGAGTCCAGCCGTCTCTGTCTTTCCTGAATACTGTGTATTGAGTGAGGAAGTTGGTTTGTGTCTGTTTAAGGTGTGTTTCTTGTAGGCACATCATATTCAGCTGATATTTGTGGAGGATTTCATATATCTCATTGACGTTTTTCATTAGTCCCCTACAGTTCCATTGCATCATACTTTGGGCTACAATGAAAACTTAGGAGAATTCCAGTGCTGTGTAAGGGGTTTTCTGGGCGGTGCTCGAATGAATCAGAGCCCGTGACTCGGGGACCTTGCGGTTTTTTCCCTCTGCGAAAACTGCCGCGATGCTCTTTTCATGACTGGAATGCAGGCCGAGATGGCATAATATCCATGTCGTCATCGGTGTTTTGAGGCTTAGACGAGATGGCGGTCTTACGATGCCCAGCCAGCAACGTATTTGATGGAATACCAAGAGATCCCACCACCACCTTCTTTGATATGTTGGACATGGCTGCGGAACAGGAGCCTCCCGCGTCCACATACATTGCCACTGGTGCTTCCGTGGCCGGAGTGTTTAGAGTGGCGACCGAAATGCCAGTTGCAACGTTTTTTTTTGTTCTTGCGCAGCACCCGCAGCCGCCCCAGGAGTTGCAGGAGTGTTTTTGGCTGCCACAGCAAGCGCCTCGGGTAGCGTAGGCGGGACCAAGTCAGCTTCGCTGACCTGAATACCCGCGGAAACCAGACGCCACCCCTCCCCCCGGCGGTCTGCGTCGGCGTAGCTCCCTGAAGGGACCAGTGCATGCCGTTTGCGCGTTTCTGGGAATGACAGATTTTGGGTCACTTTGAGGTTGATGATCTCTTTTTTTGTTTGAATTTCTGGCAAGAGCGAGAGTATGCTGCGTGGGGTCCATCACAGTTGCTGCACTTGAATTGTGTTGCTTTGCACTCGTTAGTCAGTTGTGTCCGGCGCACTTAGCGCACGTTTGTTTCCCTCGGCACCCATTGGTTCCATGCGCATACTGTTGGCACTTAAAGCAACGGCGCGTGTTAGGTATATGCACTCTGGTCTTGCAGTGCATAAAGCCAGCGTTGACAGACTCTGGCAAAGGGCAACGATCAAACGTTAATATGATGTTCTTTGTCCTTATTTCCTTTCCGTCACGTCTCATTGTGATGTGTCGAACAGCGGGTACCCCCGCTCCCGCAAACCTTCAAGGAGGTCCGAGTCAGTTTTATTTATCAGTTCTGCTTCGGAAATGACACCTTGGCAGCTGCTGAGGGTGCAATTGGGAGTTACAGTGATGTCAAAGTCGGCTAACGTCGTTTGCTTCAGTAGGGTGTTCGTTTGGTCCTTGTTGTTCACTTCGATAAGCAGGTCACTTGAGGTTAGTTTTTTCGCTTAGTATTATATGCAACGCATCTCATGCTCGCCCCTCTGTCCTTCCTGCGTCTGTCCGGCGCTGTGCGCACAGCTGCGCCTCTCCTCCTTTCCTCTCTCCGATAGTGAACACTCTCTCCCAAACAGCTGCGGGTTGGCGCAGCGCGGTCTCACTCCGTTGCTAGGCGCCGGTGGGCGGCTCTATGCTCGGCGCTGCGCGCGCTGCGCATGTGCAGTACTCTCTCTCTCTCCGCGCCCTGCTCTCCTTCGGGCGCTGTGAATATAAAGCGGCATGCCGCGCTCCGACGGCCTCAGTCGACGGTCGTCCGCATTACGCTATAACTCTGGCAGTACCCGACGATTGCTTGATGCAATGGTCGAGCCCCTAACTGTGCACTTTACGGACCACAAGACACTCATTCTCGTCTGCAATAAAGACCGTACCTGAGCCTACGTGTACTGCATGTGCATTGCATGGTGAAATTGGAAAATTACGCCCACCTCCCCTTCGCGTGAGAATCCCTGCTATAAGCGTAATCAATACGATAGAAAACGCCAATGGAACCCCCCATGAGATGCGTTGCATCACACCAGGGCTCCTGCTAGAGGAGGTGGCGTAATTGTTTGCCTACGAGACTTTCAATAAACTTTGATACTAAGAACACAGACCTGTTGGTAATCGGCGTTGCCTTAACAGCTGCCTGCATTATTAGAAAGCGTGGAAAGTTGTCGGGATGGGTGAAAAGCAGGTTTAAAAAAATTACGCCCACCTCCCCTTGCAGGAACCTTGGTGTGGTGCAACGCATCTCATGGGGGGTTCCATTGGCGCTTTCCATCGTATTGATTACGCTTATAGCAAGGATTCTCACGCGAAGGGGAGGTGGGCGGACGACCGTCGACTGAGACCGCCAGAGCGCGGCATGCCGCTTTATATTCACAGCACCCGAAGGAGAGGAGAGTGCGGAGAGAGAGAGTACTGCACATCCACAGCGCGCGCAGCGCCACCCACCGGCGCCTAGCAACGGAGTGAGAGTGCGCTGCGCCAATTCGCAGCTGTTAGGGAGAGAGTGTTCGCTATTGGAGAGAGGAGGAGAGGCGCAGCTGTGCGGACAACGCCGGACCGACGCAGGAAGGACAGAGGGGCGAGCATGAGATGCATTGCATGTAATAGGCTTTGTAATTGCTTCGGTGCTTGCCCTTTTTGGGGCCCGATGATTTGAAAAGAGGGGTTTAGAGAATATTATACGCCTTAGTATAAAGCAGAGGACGGGGGTTCTTTCTTCATTGACCATGAGTCAATGACGGACCGGAGCTCCCTGCCTGGTAGACAGACAGGGAGCTCATCGGCCGGAGCTTTTCTAGGGCTCCGACGGCCACCGTTTACGGATTCTACCCTTCACCTTTCAAAATCTCGCCAAGGTTGGACACAGCTTTTTTATGGGAGCTCGGGGTTCGCGGTGTCGCGCTCACCATCACCATTAAAACTCAATGTGCCCCGTGCTGGGCCTTCCCAATTGTGCTGGCTTCGCTCACGAATTCGGGGATGGTTTTCGGCGGATTGCGGACAAGTCCAGCAAACGGTTCCTCCTTCACTCAGCGCATTAAGAAGCATAACGTATTTTCTTCTGTCATTTCCGGGTCCCTGCGGCGAAATAGTTGTTTCATCTCCTCAATAAAAATCACGACACCTATGTTGGGGTGTTGCGTGGCGCTTCCAACAAAAGTGTGACTCGCTCCTTCCGCAGGACGGTGGTAAATGTTTTCAGGGACTCGCTCTTACAGAGAGTTCAGTCAGTCAGGGAGCTTTCGTTGTTCTCGAACCAAGCTCCAGCTGCATCCTCCAAATATAAGAACACATGCCGAAAGGTTTCCTCGTGATCCCACCTTTTCAAGGTCCGGACGCGCTCCACTTTCTCCAGCCAGTCCTCAGGGTCTTCATCGGGACATCCCCGGAACGATGGTGGTTCCAGGGGCTCTTCCAAGACGATGGGGGGAGCGGCTTCATGCACAATCTTGTCGGATGCGGCATTCTTCCTCTTGGTTCTTTCCAGTAAAAGTACATACTCGGTCTGTAAACCTTGAAGTCGGTGGCTTTCTGGCTTGAGCTGGCTTGTCGGTTTCCAGAAGGAGGAGGGGGCATAAAGGGTGCGTATCCAGCAGCTCCACCAGATGTCACGAGGCCAAATATCACACAGTCGTCTTGAAGGAAAACACGTTTATGGAATCGAACTTGTGCTCCCATAACAACTCAAAAAGTACACAGGCGGTGAAGCAGCAGTCAACAAAGGACGTGTGCAGGCGAGCGTCGAAGAGTCGAATACCCCGGCGTCCGCACTGCACGCTTTTACGTTTCGGCGCGAGTGTTTCTCGAACCATCGATTTAAATGAGAACATTGTAGATCAAAGAATATTATTCTAGGCTGTTGGCGGTAGTTGGAAACGCTCTCCGTATCAAAAGAGAAAGCGATAACACGCACGGCATAGAAATACAGAATGGAACACGCGCTTTTCTTGGCACACAGATACCACAGACCAGCACAGCCCGGCGGCAAAAGCAAAACATAAATAAACAAACCAAATGCATGGTTCGCGGCAATTTTAACAACAAATACAGAGGCCCCACTCCCGTGTACACTGATGGCTCAATGATGGCGACATCGTCGGCGATGGGGATTTCGATTCCCCCTCGCTGAGCCACAAGCCCTACTGAGCCACAAGCCCTCTACGACAGTAACTGAGCTGGATTGACTGCGCGATGCTTTTCATTATATTCTATGGCAGATGGCCAATCAACGGCATATTTTACAGACTCCAGGTCAGCAGTCGAGAGCTTAAAGTCGCTTCGAAAAGAAAACCTAGCCTGGGAAATCAATTATTTGTACTTACAAGCCATGCAAAAAAGACACAGAGTAGATCTGCAGTGGATTCCTCCACATTGTAGAGTTGCCGGCATGGGTGCAGCAGACAAAGCCGCCTCAGCTTCACACAATCTCTGCAATCAAGCTCTGCCGATCCCATTCACCAGAAAGGATGCGGCAATACTCGCTTCATCAACCACATGCAAAGCGCTGATGTCTATCTGGACTGACGCAAGACAGAATACGCACCTCTTCACGTGATTGATCCCAATTGCACCTTCAGAATGCCACCTGGGCCTAGCCAGCGCGAGGAAACTATTCTTCATAGGCTATGCTCGAATTTTGGCTATAAGGCACATTGCGTGTTCGAAATCCTGGAGGCATCTTCACCTCTTTATTTCACATGTGGCTCACGAGAAGATATTTATCATGTCATATGCGTGTGTCCAAGGTACACCGTGCACACACAGAAACTGATATCATCTTTTAGCAGGCAGCTTGGTGCGGGACTTGAGCTGAGCGTTGTTTTAGGTCCTTAGTCGGGTACCAGTAAGGGTACACGCGCAATCAAAGCTCTCTTAAAATTTTTTAGGAGCACAGAACTGGGCAGAGTATTGTGATTGAAAATTTTGAGTACATCAAACAACACCTTTTTATTTTCACATTTTTTTCATTTTTTTTTGTTCTCTCATCTAGCGTAGCAAGACAGCGCGACGGCTTGGCCAACATCGCTGGTCTTCATTATAGTTATTCTCTCTCTCTCTCTCTCTCTCGTTGTCTTTCCCTCTCTCTTGCGAACACGAGCTGTTGCCCTGGGTATATATCTTGATTTCGCAAGGCATTGGATAGAATCAACCATAGAATATTAGCTGTTAAACTTGAACATTGTGGAATCCGCGTTGCTTTACCTGGGCCTTTAATCTCGCGCCTAATATATAGAAAGCAAAGCATTATAACTGATCGAAATCATTCCTACTGAGAAATAGCATCCGGAGTTCCACAGGGAAGGATACTCGGGCCACTGCCTTTTATTATTTACGTTATTGGAGTAACCCCGGCTTAACAAAAATGCCGTGTGTACGATGTATACAGATGACACTGCTCTCCTCTTTCAGTCCACAAATGTTCGCGAACTAACTTACGTAGCGTATATCGCATTACAAAACATTTAAGACGAACTAAAATAAATTCCTTGGAAATAAATGCCTCCAAAAAAAGCTGTTTAACTTACACCTGTACCAAATATAGTAAATCGTCACCTAAGTATATAGTTAGGGTCAGGGAACATAGCAGTTGTGAGGGAAGTAAAGACAACGAAATGATTTTTCATCAACAGATGAAGTGGAACACACAAGTGAATGATGTGGCGAAGCGATTGCCGAAGGCATGGGGTATCCTATGTAAATTTCGGAAGGTACTTTTATCCAGTTAAAATGTTGCTTTATAACTCTATGCTTACGCCTCATATAAATTACTGTAACCTTGTATGGGGAACCTAATGGCAAGGAAACTAATATAAACTCCTTTTATTACAAAACAAGGCCATCTGCCACATTCAAACGCTTCTTATGATGCGCACAGGGCCGACTTGTTCGCAACGGTAAACGTTCTTACACTCCAACAGACTTTCCAGTTTAATCTCGTTATGAAATATAAGCACAGTGTGAAATATAAAAATGAATTCTACTTCAGACAATCTATTCTCAAGAAACCTCAGGAATACCAATATAATGTTAGGTAGAGAGACCTACCGTTAAAACCTTTTTCCTGTACAAACGATAGATTCCATAAACTAGAACACCGCATGCCCACTTTCTTGGGACAACTACAACGTCACGAAATTGATTTGTCCACTATTACAAAAAAAAAAGAATTTAATGGACGTCTTATCTTGAATATAAAGGGAGCACCCCTGTTTTTTTACCATTTAAATGTCGGAGAAATTGCATTGTTATGTCGTATCGCTTGTTCAATGTCCGTGTGTACTTTATTACTCCATTTATGTTGGTGAAAGAACTTCGTGAATACATCGATACTACGTATATATTTATGAATAAATTTTATTTATGCGCTCTAATTATGTACACCTTACCTGTGTAAGGGAAATTATTCTATCATGCGTGAGCTTAAGCTTAGTTAAAAATGCTAAAAAACTGAATGGCAACGACGTAAGACTTGTGAAGTTTTCATTTGCTTGACGGGTGCAGCTACCTTTCACGGAGCAGTTTTGTGCGGCGCCGCAGTACCCAGATGCACTGAAAACATGGTTGCTGTTGAAAACAAGTATGCCCTTTTCCTCATTAGTGACGAAAAAACCCACATCTTTCAATACGGCGAAATTCAGCTCGATGAATCGCATTGTCCGCCTTCGCAAATAACTGCCTAGTAGGCGGCGGAGGCGCACCTGTCCTTCCATTGGGCGATGGTACCGCTGCTGCTGGCGCTGGAACGGCGGAGCCCCACGTCTTCTTGAGGTGCCGCACTCTGCCTATGAAGATAAGAAAACAATTAAGCCTTGCCTGACAGGAAACAAACTTTGTGAACAAGGTAGAACTGGTGTAACTTCTAAGTGATACGTTAGCAGTTCAAGAAACAAGGCAGACGACAAAAAACGAACCGGGCAGGCGCTAGTTGAACTGATTTATTTACAAGCTACATCTCGCATATATAGCTCAAAATTCCGATCATACGCAGCGTGAACCATTTAATACACACATCCCAAATAATCATCGCAACAAATACAGAGATAACAACAGCCTGTACACTAAGTCAAACACGTTAACAATTCTACCTGAGAGGAAAAGAGAGCAACGGAAGTATTACTGACACAGTCATGACCATATTTCTTGATATAAAAAGCTTCCAGTATTTCACGCGCTTTGGGATGGCTTCTGCCCAAAGTATTGATATCACTTAGCCGTGCAAAACAATCCTTACAGTTCCCGCAATGTACAGGCAAGTGCGTAGTCCCCCCATTGCCAATTCATGCTCCCGTGCTCGATCATTATTACACCGCCCCGTCTGGCCGATATAGGCCAATCCGCACGAAAGCGCAATCTCATACACCACACCGGTGCAGCGCTTCACAAATGGCCTGGCATGCTCCTTATCGCATGCTCGCTTCTCCGTGGCATAAACGCGTGGGCACAGGGCAGAGAGCTTCCTAGGTATGAAAAGACAACGGGGATGCCGTGTTGTTTTGCCACCGTCTCCATGTGGTGGGATACCTTGTGAACATAAGGCACCACTTAGGGCCTTATTGTCGTGCGCTCCAAATCAGCACTTTACTTTCTCCCACCACTTTTTATCTGTTGAAGCAAAGATTTAGCAACCGCTTTAATCACCGAGCAGGGAAACTAAGCTGCAACCATCCTTTCCACTGTTTTTGAAGGCTAGGTACATTTTGTGAAAGCCCGACCTCGTGATAGCAGACCCAAAGCGTAAAATTGCAAAGGCGCTTATCACTCTCTTCGAGTCTAAGGAGCTGAAATACAGCAGTGCTTTTTTTTCCTTGGGGTGAAAAAAACCGGCAGGTGTAGTTCTTCTGAAACTTTAAGGTCCAATCTCAAAACGGCAATGCACCGTTTAACGGTAGTTCATGTGTGAAATTTAAGCCTTTGCCATGTAGTTCAAAGGTTGATAAAACCTGGTTAATTGCTTGTGCACGCGTCATTAATCGCAAATCGTTAAATAAGACTAGAAAGTCATCATCATACCAAAACACCTTCCGGACAATTCCTCCCTCGAAGGCGCTTACCAACGCTCGCTCAAAAAAAGCTAAAAAATGTTACATAGAACAGGGGCAACACATGACCTAATGTATAGGCCTTGTCGTTGAAGGGTAAAACCGTCGTCAAAAGTAATGAACGTATTCTTGAGATAAAATACCAGTAGGGAAATGAAGCCAGCGAACGACACACCAGCTGCATTCTGAAACTTAACAGCACCATTCTCATTAATACCTTCCATTACACAGCCACATAACTCTCTCTGAGGCGCAGAGTAAAACAAGTCCTCTACATCCACTGAAAACCTATAGCTAGCAAAGCAATCACCTTGCAAGATACGAGTGACCACTGAATTTTTTGTGGCGTACGGGTCCTTGACTGCTAACGCATTCAAATGTTTTTCTAGAAAACCGCTGACACAATTCTGCCTAGTGCCCCTCCCACTAACAATTTTACGGAATTATACATCTACTTTGGACGTTTTATGCAGAAATGCATTATAGTCGGGGGTTGTCGTGCGTCCCTTGGCCGGCGTGCGCAGCGCGTCTGATGATGATTGTGGCATGATGCCCCTAGGGATTGGCCAACCAAACAATCTATCACGAGATAGCTTCGCGTTCAATCACCATCGTCATCTTCCCGTACGGGAACCGCTGAAGAAGAAGAAGGAGAAGAAGACAAAGCTGCAAAGAGGAGGGCTGCGTGAGTTTTGGCTACCGTTATCCTCCTCGGTCGGCGCATCTTCCCGATCTGAACCCGGTCGAAGAGCGGCGCAGCGCGTCTGATGATGATTGTCGCATGATGCTCCTAGGGATTGGCCAACCAAACAATCCATCACGAGATAGCTTCGCGTTCAACCACCATCGTCATCTTCCCGTAGGGGAACCGCTGAAGAAGAAGAAGGAGAAGAAGACAAAGCTGCAAAGAGGAGGGCTGCGTGAGTTTTGGCTACCGTTATCCTCCTCGGTCGGCGCATCTTCCCGATCTGAACCCGGTCGAAGAGCGGCGCAGCGCGTCTGATGATGATTGTGGCATGATGGCCCAAAGGATTGGCCAACCAAACAATCCATCACTAGATAGCTTCGCGTTCAACCACCATCGTCATCTTCCCGTAGGGGAACCGCTGAAGAAGAAGAAGGAGAAGAAGACAAAGCTGCGAAGAGGAGGGCTGCGTGAGTTTTGGCTACCGTTATCCTCCTCGGCCGGCGCATCTTCCCGATCTGAACCCGGTCGAAGAGCGGCGCAGCGCGTCTGATGATGATTGTGGCATGATGCCCCTAAGGATTGGCCAACCAAACAATCCATCACAAGATAGCTTCGCGTTCAACCACCATCGTCATCTTCCTGTAGGGGAACCGCTGAAGAAGAAGAAGGAGAAGAAGACCAAGCTGCGAAGAGGAGGGCTGCGTGAGTTTTGGCTACCGTTATCCTCCTCGGCTGGCGCATCTTCCTGATCTGAACCCGGTCGAAGAGCGGCGCAGCGCGTCTGATGATGATTGTGGCATGATGCCCCTAAGGATTGGCCAAACAAACAATCCATCACGAGATAGCTTCGCGTTCAACCACCATCGTCATCTTCCCGTAGGGGAACCGCTGAAGAAGAAGAAGGAGAAGACAAAGCTCCGAAGAGGAGGGCTCCGTGAGTTTTGGCTACCGTTATCCTCCTCGGCCGGCGCATCTTCCCGATCTGAACCCGGTCGAAGAGCGGCTCATCGCGCCTCGACTCCCCTTCTTGAGCATCAGGAGGCTGACTCGAGGCAACGGGCAGTTTGGAATCAAGGGACAAGCGGTGAACGTGCCCATCGACGTATCGAAGGTTGTGCGGTGCCTTCCTCGCATGGTACGCGAGGACGTTGCGTTCGACGTTCGCATTTCTACATCCTCACAATCCCCCTCGGGGAGGTGCGGGGGAATTTTTTTTGCTTAGAAGATCTTTAGCGGACTACTTTTACTGTCAGTAACACACTTCGGAAACCTGGTAAGCTGCAGCTCCTTGCACATAGCAGACGCCTTGCTTTTCATCCTCGTCGCATTTGCTTTCACAGGAACAATATTTTTTTATGCGGTAACGCTTTTTCTGAGAAAGTCCCGCTTGGCACGACAACGAATCCTCACTCTTTGTCGGCTTGCGTTACCTTCAGGTTGTTGTCCATAAAGAAGGCGACCACCTTTCTTGTAGTGTCTGTTTTACGACTGGGAGGTCCACTAGTCACGCACCTGGCGATCACGTCAATACCCTCCAACGCACACCGTCTTTTCCTCCTGGGGAGCCTTTCTTGCGATGTGACGGTTCAGAGATAGCAGGTCATGGGCAAGTATGTGGTGCTCAATGTGAACCTGGGACCATTATTTAAAACCTCCGATACATTTTCTGCCACTTCCAGGCTATCATCCAGCAGCAGAAAACCACCTGATTGCCTTTGCTTGCGTCCTTCTTTTAAAGTACTGAGCACTTCACCAATGTGAAGCGCCAAAAAATATTCCGTCAAATGGCCAATCAACCACCGAAACGAAGAAAGCTTGAAACCGGCTAACCGAGGTGGGGTCTCCGAGGTAAAACACGAATGCGTAGGCAGTCTTGAAAATATCGCACCTGCCGTCTCAACTCTGACCTCAAAATTCTGCAAATCCAATTTGCGTGCCCCGGCGACGCCTTCACCGGGCCAAACAGGTTCGCAACCTACTTCGGCATCTGGCTTTTCCGTAGGCAAAAACTGTAGAAACGTGCCACGCATGTTGATATTATTACGCAGCTTTCAAGTTAAGTTAAATTTTCAAGTTAGGTTAACTGTTTCTGACAACTGTGTGGCGTAAACCTGGTTATGTGCAGTCAAAATGTACGTATGCATGTTGTATGTATGTATGTATGTATGTATGTATGTATGTATGTATGTATGTATGTATGTATGCATGTATGCATGCATGCATGCATGCATGCATGTATGTATGTATGTATGTATGTATGTATGTATGTAAGTATTTATGCATGCATGCATCTATGCATGTATGTACGTATGTCCACGTGTGTACCGTCTTCGTCAAAATTTTGTAGGCCACGGTGACCGTGCCCGGAGCAGGCGCACCGCCAAGCAGGGGCCCTGCCCCAGGCGGCACAGAAAGTGTGCCCCAAGACCGGCCCGTCTATGGCCGCTTTCTGGCATGTCCGGCCAGCATCCAGGTTCTGGCAGCCACTGATCGTGCATTGAACGGCCAACATTCGGCAACCAGCGCTTCGGCATTTTTCCGTCCGCCCGTGTCCGGACGCACAACGGCAGCTAACCGGCTGCCAGATATTCAGTTCTCTTACGGCTGCCGATGTTGAGAAAGAGAACGGCCGAAGTACGGCCTTAGGGCATCCGTTTTTTCTTCGGGAAGCGGTAATCGGCCGAAGCACGGCAGGCGACCGGCCGCAGAATATGCGTATTCTTGCGGCAGTTGGTGTTCGAAAGGAGACCGGCCGGAGCGCGGCTGCCGTGCATTCGTTGTTTCAACGGTGAACCGCGCGTCCGGCGGACGTACGGCCCCAGAATATACGTTTTGCATTCGGTTAGCTGTCCTCGGCCGAATTACGGCAAGCGAATGGCAACAGAATATTTGGCAACCGGTGTTCAAGAGGAGACCGGCCTACGTAAGGTATCTGGTTATACGTCCTTTTTTCGGCAAACGGCATACAGCCGAACAACGGCTCGCGCCTGGGCGCCGAGAATTCATGCACAGGAGACCGACCGGTTTTTTTCCTCGGGGGACAAAAAGCCGTTAGGGGGCCGAACGACGGGGACGCGTTTTTCATCCGCTCCGTGTTTCTACGTTTTAAATGAACGAACATCGTTTGTCAAACAGTAATGAGTGTTCTCGGTGAACGGGCAAGGTGCATGGACTCACTGGACATTAGCAGGGAACCTTTTAGGCCATCGAAATGTCATTTATTGCCACAAGAAGACTGTGCCACACCGACGGGTGAGCTAAGCCTCGCCAGTCATCGCCGCTACCACGCTTCTGCCGCCGGCTTCGTCGACGCATCATCTCGAGGCTATTCGCCCGCTCAAGAAATGGAGAGCATTGGGAAAATCGATCCGCCAGAGATGTCCGATCCGAGAAGGAGATGGTTCACCAAAATAACTGGCCTTCAAGGGCGTCGAGCAAGCGGCAACCACGCAGGAGCTAAACCGCCACCATGTCAAGGACACCCCACCAAAGAAAGGCAAGTGGGAGCAAAAGCGCAAGTTATTCTGCTTACAATTAAACTGCGACAAGCAGTGTTGCACTATGTTGTTGGTGATAATCGTAGAAGAGACTCGCTCGTGCATTGGTAGGATCAACTTCATGCCCTGCACTATGTTACTTCAGGGGATTTTATGACTGCCTATTTAGAAAAAAAATTATTTTAAATTTGCGATAACAACAGAGCGTTGTCACTGAGGAAGCCTAGCTGTTAATTTAGTTCCGATGTTTGAAGGTGAGCTTAGCTACTCTTGGGATATGACTCATTTGGGTAAACATAATCGACAAATAAATAAATAAAACAATGAATAAATAAATCAACAAAAATAAATAAATAAATAAATAACTAAATAAAATTCCAGAGGGGCAAGTTTGCCTCCGACGGGTTGAGAACCCTACGCATTCAACCTTGACCAATAAAATATTTATTGCCCTATTCGTTGCAGTATGCAAGGTTTCCTGTATGCATGCTACCATTGCTATGTTATTGGTTTGAAACAAATTATGTAACTCTAATTTTACGCCTTTCCCTGCGTGAAAGCAGAGGGATACAACTGCAGCCACCTGAAGCAGGGCGTCATTCGACACGCGTCTAGAATTTTTTGGACGTATTATGACATTAAAAGAAAATTAAGCTCTTTTGGACTATTAAGTGGTGTGGACGTATACTCATGAAAACAACATTAAAATAGATTGAAAATGAAAGTACCTGTTCGCTCCTTCTTAGGATCAGCCCTGCGCAAGATCATCAGAAAAGTTGATCGAGTAGAAAATGTCTTTGCAAGAAAAATGGGCAAAAACTGGACACACTTTTTTGTGAAGGAGTTATAATAAATGCTCCTGAGTGTTTCGTTGAGAACCAAAACGCTTCGTAAAGGCATTCACGCCGGTTTTATATACATCAAAATTGGTCAAGCAACTGTTATAAAAATAGTTTATGTAGTCATAGCATGAAAGTGTTCCGGAATATTGCCCTAAAAGAAATTGGCTAAAAGCGGCGCAATTTATCTCTCTGAAATTCAACCCTCTAAAGTATGCGCCTTCCGCCCCCCCCCCTCCTCTTTCCCCGTTTATTACAGGTAAGCCGCCCCACAGAGGATATCAGGACCTGGACAATACATCTATTCAAGCTCTACAAAGAACTGAATATTTTCGGTGTTCGGCAGTAAATGAGGCACAGCAATTAAAGGAACGACAATTTGTGAGCACTGTTTAATAAACGAATTTTGCTGTCTACTGAGGCTGGTAATTAAGCAAGGCTGCGCTGAAAGCTTGACGGCTGGTGGTTGCGCGCGAGCTCACTTTGATGTGGCTGCATTGGACCCAAAATGCTGGGTTTGTGCTGCTTCTTCACTGCGCGAATGAGTCATCTGCTTGCGCGACATGCAGTGACCGGCCTCAGTACAGCTAACGTACTGTGGCTGAACTCCAATGCCCGTAGCACGGCCGTATTTCCGGTAGCTGTAGTCCGGCTGGAGTCCGACGACCGCATCTCGGCTGTCCTCCGGCGGACGTACTTCGGCCGTACACGGGTGGCTTTGGAATGGCCGGAGCCCTACGGCTGGAATCTGGCCGTATGACCGTAAGCCGGTCGACTGGCCGACGGACACTGGCCGTTGGACAGCCATGGGAGTACGGCCGTATACGGCCAAAAGGCCCACATTTGGACATGGGCCGAACATGGCTGCCGGAAAACGGCCGGACAGAAAATCACCGGCCAAAGTACACCGGCCTGTTTTAGGCCGAACAGTCCTGTGCTGCCCGGGGCGCTTGCAGCTGTCGGCTGGTTGCGTGGATAAAGAAAGCGAGGTGAGGTTTGGCTCTTGATTTTGTAGTGTGTCCGGCGCGACAAGTCCTGCGCAAAGTGCTGCGCTGACGCGGAGTTCGCCTGCTCTGAGGAATCAACGCCGCTGCAATTATAGCGCCAGCCATACCTCGAACGAAATCGCGAAAGTTCCCCTCACTTTCTTTAGCCGCGTAAGCAGCCGACAGCGGCAAGCGCAGCGCCCCTGCTCGGCAGCGCACCTGTTCCGGCCATGGTCACCGTGTCCCACAAAATTTTGACAAAGACTGTACGGACGTATGTATGTATGTATGTAGGTATGTATGTATGTATGTATGTATGTATAAAAACTGTACATAAAGAAGTTGGCAAAAATATGCATTCTTCGTTACATGCAGGTTTTTGCTACATCGAGGTTTCGAATTAAGGTTTGTGTGAATGAAGCAGAAACGAAACGAAAATGCCGCAAATCAGTGATGCCGAACCTATTCTTCACACTGAAGAACTGCGTCATTTGTGCCTGCTGCTACCGTATTCACAAACTTAACTTACGTATGATTTTTGCATTTGAATACCCTTCTGTGCCTTAACGTGTTTTGACAACCAATGTCACGTTGAAAGGGCACCTTTTCTCGAACTTGATACCCTTTCCCGCGGTCAAAAGTTTTGGGATGCTTACCCGCGGGAAAGTTCGTGTTTCTCGCTGGCGGAGACGACATTTAAAGTATCAAGCTTGTCTTGTAAACACAAAACTTTTCGTTTTCTGGCCGCAGAACTCATCACCGACGAACGGACACCACGGGCAGGAGTGGAGACGCGTGAACACACGCAACAGAAGGCCAAGCACGTAATAGACACCACGCTCACACGTGTAAAGGCCTCGGAGATTGCGGTGAAGGCGAAATTCCCTAAATTAGTGAATTAAGGCAGCCTTTTTTTACAAAAAAAGTGCTAAACATATTGACTCATGATGCGTGGCTAATTCGTTACACCAAGGTTAACCGTCGCAACTTCGTTACATAAATGCCGCAAACACATGGGCCATTGGCTTCAATGGAGGTGGAAATATGGAAATGAAAAACTTCGTTCAATCCAGGAATTCATAAGATACAGGTTCGTTGTATCCAGGTTTAACTGTATATATATATATGTGCATGTACGTATGTATGTATGTATGTATGTATGTATGTATGTATGTATGTATGTATGTATGTATGTATGTATGTACGTACGTATGTTTGTATTTGCGTGTGTGTACGTGCTTATGTATGTGTGAATGAACTCCAGTCGGAATCGTAAATCGATTTATTGATTGTCGGGTTTTAACGCGCCGATGCTGCGCAGGCGATGAGGCGCGCCGTAGTGGAGGGCTACTGATTAATTTTGACCTCCTGGGGATCTTTATGTGCGCCGAAACCTCGTACACACGGGGGTTTTTGCTTTTCGCCTCCATCAGAAAAGCGGCCGCCGCGGCCGGGAATCGAACCCGCGACCTCGTGCTCAGTAGCGCAAAGCCTTATCCACTGACCCACCGCGGCGGGTGGAATCGTAAACCGCCGTGGTGGCTCCGTGGCTTTGGTGCTGTAATGCTAAGCCCAAAGAAGGGGATTCCATCGTGGTCACTGGCATTTTGATGTGATGGAGCGAATAACGCGAATGCCGGTGTGTCGATGTTTCAGAGCACGTCAGAGATCCCCAGGTGGTTAAAAGTAATGTGCTGTCCTCTACTACTGTTTTCTACTGTCAAGAAGTCAAAGACGGCGCAGTTGTCTTCAAGGAAAGCAAGTTTATTGGAGCTAACTTGAATAAACTTGCTTTCCTTGAAGACAACTGCGTCGTCCTTGACTTCCTGACAGTAGACGACAGACGACGCAGTTGTCTTCAAGGAAAGCAAATTTATTGGAGCTAACTTGTGTTCCCCTAACCACGCAAAGGCTACATAGGCGGCGTAGCAGCAGTCAACAAAGGGACTTGCGCATGCGATCTTCGGCGATTCGAATGCGGCGGCATCTGCTCTGCGGGAATTTATCGCTCGGCGTGAGGGTTTCTCGAATAGTCGAATTGTATCCAGAACTCTGTAGATCAACGAAGATTATTCTAGGCTGGTGAAGCTAGTTTGAAGCACTTTCCCTATGAAAGCATATAAACACGTGTGGTATAGAGAATGGAACGTACGCTTCACGTAGACTACGGATAACACAGATAACATAGCCCGGTGCAGCCAGTCGGCAATAACAAAACCCAAACAAACCAACCACAAACATGGTTCGTGGCAGTACCCCCCCCCCCCTCTCACAGGGCATTGACCCGACGCTAAAGTAAAAGGTAGTCCGAAAAAACGACAAACAAAAAAGTCTGCCATCTGGCGTAGTAAGGTCTTAAGTGAACCATGTGGACGCCTGCGCGCCACGTGCGTCTTCATGATGTTCCGGAATCACCACAGGGGATCATCTCGTGGGTAAGTTGGCTAACACGTTGTAGAATCCGGTAGGGTCCGAAATACTGTCGCAGAAGCTTCTCACTGAGTCCACGTCTTCCGATGGGAGTCCAAACGCGCACACAATCCCCTTGATGTGCTCAGTCTTGGCAAACCCACACACGATCCACCCGACGTCGGAGGTTGTAGCGTCCGGCATCCACCAACTGCTCGTCCGTTGTCCAAACTCGAGCGAGCTGGCAGGCCTCCTCCGCACGCTGAAGGTATCCTTGGACGTCGGCGTTGAGGTCGTCGTCTTCTACGTGCGGAAGCATGGCGTCAAGCATCGTAGTGGGCCGTCTTCCGTAGACCAGTTCAAAAAATGTCATCTGCGTTGTTTGCTGGATAGCCGTGTTGTACGGAAACGTGCAATACGGAAGGGCTTCGTCCAAAGTCTTATGTTCAATATGGACGTACACAGACAACATATCCGCGATCGTCTTCTTAAGACGTTCATTTAGACCGTTCGTGAGGGGTCGTATGCCGTCGTTCTTCGGTGATTCATTCTGCTGTAGTATACTATTGCTTCCATAACCTCCGCAGTGAAGGCCGTTCCGCGGTGTGTGATTAGAATTTCAGAGGCTCCATGTAGCAACACAACTGGATTTATAAAGAACTTCGCGACCTGTTGGGCAGTTCCTTTTGCAAGAGCGGCGGTCTCTGCGTAGCGTGCATTGTTGTCTGTTGCTACGACAATCAATATGTTTCCCGATCGTGATGTAAAGAACGGGCGTAGAAGGTCCATTCCAATCTGTTGGAAGGGCCTCGATGGGACGGTGATCGGCTGCAGAAGTCCGGTGGGTCTCGTCGGTGGCGTTTTTCATCGCTGGCAGTCAAGGCAGCTCCGGACGTAGTGGGTGACGTCGTATGTAAGGCGGGGCCAGTAGTAATTCGTCTTGACCTAACCAATTGTGCAAGCTGTGCCGAGATGTCCGAAAGACGGGTCGTCGTGGTATGCTTCCAAAATTTCATCCCGAAGGTCTGCGGAAATGGCAAGAAGACAATTAGTTCTCGTTCAGGGCCTAAAATGTTTTCCACGAGAATGGAGGTTTTTCAGGCTCAATGCTCGTAAGTTCCATTTCAACACCCTAAGCACCGCGACATTGCGTCCTTCGAAGTAGTCGATCATGACGCGTAAGTCGGGGTCGGCAACCTAGTGGGCGGCTAGATTGCTCTCCGTCACAACTGCGAAGAACGCGCAGTCTTCATCACAGTCTTGCAGTGATGGTCGACGGGGGCGCGGTACAAGCAGTCGGCGTCGGAGTGTTTTCTGCCGGATTTATAGACGGTTGTAACGTCGACCTCTTGCAGGCGCAAGCTCCACCGTCCAAGACGGCCCGAGGGGTCCTTAAAATTGGCGAGCCAACACAGCGTATTGTGGTCTGTCACAACCTTGAACGGTCTCCTATACACGTATGGGCGAAAGTTTGAAATGGCCCATATAATTGCGAGTCACTCTTTCTCAGAGGCTGAGTTTTTTTTCGCCTCCTTCGACAGACCACGGCTGCCATAGGCGAATACTTTTTCGCAACCGCTTTGCTTTTACACGAGAACGGCACCTAAGCCTATGTCGCTGGCGTCCGTGTGTATTTCCGTTTGAGCGTTTCGTCGAAATACGCAAGCACGGGCTGGCTTTGCAGGATTTGTTGCAGCTCGCAAAATGCTTTTTAAATGCGAATGCATTTCTTAGTCGAGCCATGTCAGGCGCCATGCGGCGTCCATGCGCCCGCAGGTGTTATCTCTCCGCTCTCACCCCCTCTCCCATAGCAACAGCTGCGAGCGCGCGCGCTCCTCCTCTGCCCTAGCAACCGGAGCATGTGGTGCGGGCGGATCAGCGGCGAGTGAGTGGAGAGGAGGAACGCGCTCGGGTGTGTGAGGGCGCTCGCAACGCGGGAGCTCGCCGGAGCTCCAGCGTGTGTGGGAGATTGTAGGCCAGGGTAGGCGCGGTGCTTCGGTGCTTCTCCTCTCGACGCTCGCCCCACTCTCCCGTTCGCTCGGTCGCAAGTATATCTAAATGGAATGTCTGCCGGCAGCGGTACCTCGAGCAAGAAGAGAAATACAATCCAGTTCGAGCATTACACCTCTCGCATTCGCATTTCCTCACGCTTCCCTTCGGGGAGGTGGGGTAAATTTTTTTCTAGTGTGTTCCCAGCTGAAAGGGGTGCTATCTTTCTTCAAGCGCGTGAGTAGCTCTGCAATGCGTGCGAAGTTTTCGATGACGCGCCGGTAATATGCGCACAGCCTGGCAAATCATCGCACGCCCATCTAGTCTTTCGGAATTTGGAAGTTCGCTACGGCTGAAGTTTTCACCCGGTCAGGCAGGACTCCGGCGGCGTCGACGACATAGCCCAAAAAACGTAAGTTCCCGTTCGAGAAGCAGCACTTTTCAGGCTTCAGGGTTAGCCACAAGAGTGAATAGCCTCAACTACAGACTCCAACCTTGCCAGGTGTTCGTCGAATGTTCGTGCGAAAGTCACAACGTCGTCGAGGTATACGAGACAGGTGTGCCACTGCCACTTCAGGCCAGCTAGCAAGGTGTCCATGACTCTTTGAAACGTTGCTGGTGCCATGCACAGCCCAAACTGCTTCACAGTCTTCTCTCGGTCTCTCTCGTCCACTTCAATTTGCCAGTAGCCTGTCTTTACATCCATCGATGAGAAGTACTTCCCGTGGCACATGTGGTCGAGGGCGTCGTCAATTCTTGGCAGAGGGTACACGGCCTTTTTGGTGATTTTCTTCAGTCGCTGGTAGTCAACACAAAACCTTAATGTGCCATCCTTTGTCTTCACGAGTACCACCGGCGCAGCCAAGGGGCTTTTCGATGGTTGTATACTGTCGTCGCTGAGCATGCCTTCCCCTTGTGTTCGGATGGCTTCCCGCTCGTCTGTAGAGACGCGGTGCGGTGACTGTCGGGTGGGTCGGGCTCCATCTTACGTTATTATTCGGCGCTTCGCTAGACGTGTTCGACATAGTTTCGAGTTCGACCAAAAGCAGTCTCTGTAACGAAACAGCAAAGACAATAATTTCTTCAGTTCTTGCGGTAACGCCAAATTCACGTCGAAGGGATTCGGAAGCTTGAAGGTATCTTCGGGTGCGCGTTCAAAGAGGCAACCGCGATCACCTCACTTGCTTCTTGTGTTTATTCGCGTAACGCAATTGCAGCGCCCTTGTTTCAATGCTGGTATTCCTCGCTGAAATTAGTGACCAAATCTTGGGATTGGCGTAGCCTAAAGCGCGCAATGCCTCTTGCGACGGACACACCGCGATCTAGAAGCAACCTTTGGTCACTCTCTACGATAGTACACGGGGATGATCAAGCTTGCGCGGGGTGGCAGGGTGACATGATCATCGGCGATCCTTACAGCAGCACGGTCTTCGGAGTTCGGTTCTGTCATCATGGAATGATCGGGGGAAAAGTTTTCGACCTATTCTGCAGATCTATTACTGCACCTTTGTCCGCCAAAAAGTCTATCCGGAGATTACGTCGCGGGAGAAGTTAGGCAAAATGACGAGCGCAGCAGTGTACGTGGTGCTGTTTATGGTGACACGGGATGTGCATGCTCCACTTTGCGTTACGCGATGATTTCCTGCTGTGCGCATGTGCCACCGTCCCATCTATTCATAAGTTTTTTCAGCTTAGAGGCAAATGATCTGCTCATTACTGAGTAGTCGGCTCCCGTGTCTATCAGGGCGACTACATCAAAGCTGGCGACGGCTCCAGGAGTTGTTGCTTTTAGTATTCCCCGCGTGGGCTAGGGAAACTTCCACGTGGGAAATCAGCATTTCTACGGTGGTTCCGCGGTGGCGAACGGTTGAAGCGGGCTGGTCCTCGGTTGGTATTGGACAGGTACTCTTCGATTTCAGTAGGGCACTGGCCGGGTCGGGGGCGTGGTACGTCGACAAAGAATCCTCGCAAACCGACCCTCTTGTAAGGGCCGTGGCGGTTGATGCGGTCGGGCTTTCCACAGTGGTTGCTCAGCTGGCGATTATCGGGCGTTCGCCAAACGTCGGTCTTCCTCGGCGTCTGGTATTGGACTACAGGAGGTCGGGCGGGTGACACTGGACGGCGGGATGGCGGTGCCTTTTGACGACGGATTGGAACAGGGCGGGGTCGACGAAGAGCTACGGAGTAGGTCATCGCTTGTGGCTTGCGGGATGCTTCGGATGGCGTAGAAGTTCCCAGTGCCTGTTCAACCTATTCTCGGATGACGTCAGTCAGGGAAGCCACTTGAGGTTGCTGCGCCGTTAGGAAAAGCTTCCGAAGCTCCTCCGTGACCACTGCTCGAATGGTGTCGCGCTATTTATCGGAGCTTATAGTTGCGGTACCGATAGTCTCCGAGAAGAACGCGTTGACAGGGTGGTCGTACTGCCTCGTTCGACTTTCGAGCGTCTTCTCTATCGCGGCAGATTGAGAAGCGAATTCGGCCACTGCTTTAGGGCGGTTGCTGACAAGGCAAGCAAAGAGTTCTTGCTTTACTCCGCGCATAGGAAAGCGCAGTTTGTTTTCTTGCGTCATTTCTTGCGTCATTTCCACGCGGCGAAATAATCGCTTCATTTCTTTAACGAAAGTCACGACTGGTTTGTTGGGTTGTTGTGTTCGAGTTTCAAGCAAAAGCGCCGCTCGTTCTTTTCTCACCATGGCAGGGAAGGTGTTAAGAGCTCGACTTTGTATTGCTTCCAGCTGGTGAAAGAGGTCTCATGGTTCTCGAACTAAGTTCGAGCTGCATCTTTCAAGTAAAAGAGCTGGAACGTTTCTTCATCGCCCCACCGGGTGATGATGCAGGCGCACTCCAGCTTCTCTAACCATTCTTCTGGGTCTTCAGGGGGGGCTCCACGGAACTTTGGTGGTTCCCGGGGCCATGGCAGGACGATTGGCGACGTTGCGTCTCGCACCGTGTTGGTGGCAGTGGTTGTTTTCTTGGGCCCTTCTGGGAGAAGACCGAACTCGGGCGGTAAACCTTGAAGTCGGTGGCTGGCTCTTGTTACACTGGCTTGGCGGCTTTAAGAGGTCGTAGGAAGCATAAAGGGTGCGTATCCAGCACCTTCAAAAGATTTCATGAAGCCAACGACGACGCAGTTGTCTTCCAGGAAAGAAAGTTTATTGGAGCGAACTTGTGCTCCCCTAACAACGCATAGAATACACAGTCGGGGAAGCAGCAGTCAACAAAGTGACGTGCGCATGCGAGCGTCGGCGAGTCGAGTGCCGCGGCATCTTCTCTGCGGGATTTTATCACTAGGTGCGAGGGTTTCTCGAATAGTCGATCTGTATCCGTACCACTGTAACTCAACGACGATTTGTCCAGGCTGGTGACGCTAGTTCGAAGCTCTCTCCCTATGAAAGGAGATAACACGTGCTGAATAAAAAATGGAACATGCGCTTCACTTGGCCGACGGATAACACAGATAACATAGCCCGGCGCAGCCGGTCGGCAATAACCAAACACAAACAAACCCAAAGCACGGTTCATGGCAGTATGTATGCATGTATAAAGAGAGCGAGAGAAAAGTCTTTAATAGTACTGGTGAGGTTACAATGGCCAAGTCGCCTAACCTGCTGCACCATATGTATAAAAAAATGAAATCGATGAAGATATGATGGTAATGATTGTGATGAAGATGAAGCGCTCATTAATAGAGTCCTGTTTAAAGTGGCTGACCAAGTCCTGTGCTTCGCAGGAAAGACAATAGAGCTTTTCTCGCTCGAGATGCTCGTTTAGAGTTCGACCAAGGGCCTAGCACGTCACTTAGAGTTAGTCCTCTAGAAAGCGTAAGACCCAAGGACACTAAAAGGGACGTTTTAGGTGCTATGTACCGCGTACACTCACAAAGATTGCAGAAGAGGGAAGCAGCCTGTTTCATCTTGAATCGAAAAGAACTGGTGTAGGCGATATTTAGCCGCACGCGGTGAAGTACCGCTTTGTCATGCTTGGAAAGTTCGTCAGGCATACTAAAGGTCCCGTGCGGGTCTATGGAGTGAAGCGGCGCGCAATTTTGTGGAGCAACAGACCACATACATTGCTGAAATCTCCAGGCGGCCTTTGACGCAAGAGAAAAAGCATCTTTTCTGGAGAACGGTATCGAGATCACTGCCCGTGCAGATCATGCGCTATGGATGCCGAGTGACCGCCTTGACATACCCAGTTATACCGCAGTGGGCAGGAATCCACTGAAGCTCTACATAGTGGCGTGCGTATAGAGCTTGTAAGTGCAATGCATGGATGTCGAAAACAAGCTGATCTTTCAGGTACGATTTTAGGCACTGAAGGTATGTATGCATGTATGCATGTATGCATGTATGTATGTATGTATGTATGTATGTATGTATGTATGTATGTATGTATGTATGTATGTATGTATGTATGTATGTATGTATGTATGTATGTATGTATGTATGTATGTATGTATGTGGGGGCTCATGTAAGTATATATGAGTGTTGTACGGAACGGCGTTCCTAGGAACAACGCTCTTGGAACTAGTTCCTTTTTGGAGGAACGGAAGAACGCCCCCGTTCCAATAAGGGATGGTGGAACTGTAATGGTAACTCCTTAGGTTTGTGAAGCAAAGGCAGGAATGGGGTTACTTATGCAAACGTTACATTGCTAGGATGTGGCTGTTTTTGATGCCAAGGCTCGAGTACAAAGATCCACAAGTCGCTACTGTGTTTCTCTTCCTACAAGCTGGCCAGTTTGCCCGTGACCTTCAGCGGAACGTGCTTCCTCGAAAGTCTAAGGCAGAAGAATAAACACGCCGCAGGCTGCAGCTTGTGCTTGCTTTCATGCCGGCGGAGGTTACGTGAATAGCGCAGCCGCGAGAAAGCTTTTCACCTTTCATCGTTTCTCTGGAAAGGAAAGGATGCACGTCTGGCCGATAGAATTGTTCCCTGCCGGGCAAAGGTTGTCTAATTCCGATTGGTGCTGTCAGCTCCTTGTGAAACCCAGTATCTGTATATTGTCAGGAGTAATTAACGCATTAGTGCGCGCGAGCCGCGGGTGGGTTGCTATGCTATGCTATGAGGTTTTAGGGGGGGGGCGATAGATGGGGAAAAGGGCCCTAAACTGTCTGCCGTGGGGTGCCGACAGGGGAGTTGCGCTCGCGGAGAGGTCATTCGAAGTGTCACCCGCTATCAATAGGGCTGGGCGCACCACAGTGTGTCGCGACGCTGCAATGCTCGAAGTTAGAGAGTACGCATGCAGTTCGTCACGGCGTGGTCTGTCGGTCGACGGGAATGGGTCGACGGGAGTGCCGGGACCTTTAGTATTGCACGCGTCGTGTTGAAAGAGGACAGGAATTTCGTCATTGTTGGGCATAATTTCGTCGCATGCCGTATGGACAATACCTGAGCGAGGCCGCCCGAACGTGGACGGTCAGCGTTCAGATTTAGTTTAGTTGGCCGGTTTCAACTGGTGCTTTGATTTTTTTATAGTGTAATTTTTTTTTACGAACGTGATTATGCTCCGCGTTATTTCCGGTGCTTTTCCCTTGTGCATATTTTTAACCACAGCAACTGATTCGGGCGTCGCGTTCACATGTTTGGCTATTTTTGGTTGTTTAATTTATCTACTACCCTGATTGCGTTCGCTATACTTTGTGACTCTCGCGCGTAGGTTTCACGTGTGACTACGCTGCCGACTTTTCTTTTTTTTCTTTTTCTTGACTTAAACTTGTATTGTGAACCTTTAGCCATTACTTGTTCTGTTTTGTTTTGTTACTCGCAAGTTTGTGCTGTATGATCCGCAAAGCTTCATTTTTGTAGCCGCCTTACTCAATTCCCCGCACAGTGTCTGTAAGGCAGTTTAAACAACCTGCAATATTGTAATAACCATTCATGAAACGCCTATGTATTTTTCCTTTCGACACACTTTCCTATGCAAGAAGTTTAATTATGTTCCAGAATGTAACTTTCTATTTGTACATCCCTAGCACAGTAACCTTACTGCACATTTGCAAGACCGAAGTGAAAAATGCCATATGTGTTGCACCCATAATGCACGAGCACCAAAATCGCAGTTAGAGATTCGTAGAGTTTCTCCAGGGCTCCCTGAAAAAATTTTCCTGGGACCGTTTTTTGGGATTCTTTTTATATTCAGCTAATATGTGGCGGTGTTCCTATTCTTATAATATACGTAGTTTGGTGTGAGTTTTAAGTTTCACACTTTTTTTCTCCTCGGGATTATCCGCCACCATACTTTAATTTGACATATTAAATGTAAAAATACTGTAACGACACGTTACAATGTTCGAAATGTAACTGGAAGGCGTTCCTTTCGCAATGAAGAAACTTGTAACGGGAACTCGTTTCAAAATTGGGAAGCCGTTAGGAACGATATTTCGCTCTTGTTTTAGAGGAACATGTACAACACTGGTATGTATTATACATGCATGCATGCATATTTGAATGTATGTATGTATGTATGTATGTATGTATGTATGTATGTATGTATGTATGTATGTATGTATGTATGTATGTATGTATATGTGTGTATAAATGTATGTATGCATGTATGTATGTTTGCATGCATGTATGTATGTATGTATGTATGTATGTATGTATGTATGTATGTATGTATGTATGTATGTATGTATGTATGTATTCACGAATGCACGTATGTATGTAAAAAGCACGTATGTGTGTATCAATCTAGGTATCTTTGTTTCTATTGGCGTGTGTGTACATGCTTATGTATGTGTGACTGAACTCTAGTCGGAATCGCAAACTGCGGCCGTGGCTGCGTGGCTACGGTGCTGTACTGCAAAGCCCAATGAAGTGGGTTCCATCGCGGTCACTGTGGCATTTCATTAGATGGAGGCGAATAACGGGAATGGCGGTGTGCCGATATTTCGAAGCGCGTTAGTGATCCCCAGGTGGTTAAAATTAATCCGGTGTCCTCTACTACCGCACGTCTCATATCGAAGGTGTTGCTTCGGATCCTTAACCCTCCCTATTAAACAATCTAAAGAATCAGGCTCGTTCACGAGGGGCTGGCATAACAACCAAGAAACGAATGCCACGAGCCAAGAACGTCAAACGAGGCACAGGGGCAAAGCTGACCAATTTTTTGCGTTAAAGTACGTTAATTGCTTGAATGAAGAAAATTGGACCAAAACATATCCTTGTGTGAGCTCTTTAGTCACGACCTTCCGAAAACGCGTCGGATGAAATACCAACTAGGCTACCCGGAACGCTTTGCTTCGTTCCAGTTTCTGGGTGATTTGCGTGGGTGTAGTTGTATGGTACGCCGGGGGTCTTAGCCAGCGTCAGAGTACGAGATTGGGCTGCTGCACATCCACATCAGGCCTCCACGTCCATACCAAGGACGGCTTTTCAGCATCTACAGGATGTCCTAGTGCCGGCTGATTTCTTTCGCTTAACACGCCAAAGGTATAAACCTAAGCTATAGGGCACTCCGCAGTGAATCGATGGACGAGAGCGGGCAAGCGAAGCACTGCGGTAAGGGCGAAAATCCACGCTTGCGGCTTTGCGCCCTTTCTGCAGTGATTCACTTTACCGCTCTCGTCCATCATCCACCCCTTAAAGCGGCGTCCCAGCCCGACAAAACATGCATTTGTATGGCGCTAGCGGGCCGTTTCAAAACGACTGATCTTTCTGGAGAATTCGGTTCCTGGAGATCTGTAACGCCCGCCGAAATCTTGACACACGGGCGTTTTCAGTTGTCGCCTCTATCTTAAAATCAGCCTCCACGGCCAAGGTCCAACCCGCGTCCTTGAGC
This sequence comes from Haemaphysalis longicornis, assembly GCF_048455015.1. Classification (NCBI taxonomy): domain Eukaryota; kingdom Metazoa; phylum Arthropoda; class Arachnida; order Ixodida; family Ixodidae; genus Haemaphysalis; species Haemaphysalis longicornis. Next base: position 16,326,038 of record NW_027526266.1, read on the forward strand.
TCAGCCGCACAGCGCCATATCCACTAAGCCACCACGGCGGCTAAGCTCCGCTTTCTCTAACTACGCCGCGGACGCACCTATTCGAGGGATTAACTGTGACTGCGATTGTTCTCATTAAAGGGAAGGTGAAGCGGTTTTAGAATTAAAAGAAAAGTTGGCTAGCAGCAAGTACACATTGAATAGTTCCCGTGTACGAAATATTTTCGCAATACATACAATAGAAGCGGCGCAATGAGCAAACAAAAATGGCCCGATGCCCCGCCCCCATCTCGCCGCGCGATGCCGGAAGACCGAAGAGCGCGGGCGAAAACCGGCTGAAAAACGTCATACCTGGACTTCCGGCCGTATCGGCCGCCTCGGCCATGCTCTTTTCGCCGTGTTTCCTTGTGAATGATTCTTGTCGTTATTGGGTTTGATAGCACTCATTTGTACAATTTTCGTGTTCAAAAAGTATGCACGAACGCCAAACGAGGCATACGTTATCATGCCGTATTCCTAAGCAGAATAATGCCCCGCCGGGATGCTTGATAACATACGGAAGCGACAGCCGAGGTGGCTGTGCTTGATGACAGAGAATATACTACACTACGTTAAATACTTTGTAAAGCGCTCCAATGCGTTTTTTTTTTGTTGATGCGACGGACGTGAATGTCCACATTAGATTCTAGATTTAGGAAGGATGGGGAATACTGCTGTACTTTGGCCGGGGTTGTTTCGTTCCATTCCAGAAACGAAGTCACATTTGTTCAGGAAATACTTGTTTCGTTAAACGCGTCGGTTTTCTTTCCCTATGGGCTCAGGACAGTGTTCAAAAAAACAATTTTTTGGCGAACCTAAAACAAGGGGCCAATCCTGATAGAAGTTCTCTCCCGGCTAAGAGGTAAACAGTATTCCTACAAAGTAAAAGAACCAAGACAACCAGATTACTTATTTTGCAAGTATACATGTCACGATAAGGTGATGTTTGTCTGGAATTAAAAAAACACCACTCCGAACCACCACCGTGCCATAATTTGTGTTGACTGCGGGGGCCTAATTCTTTGCCCAAGATTCCGTGTGCCTGCATATTACAACCTGGCAAGCACTTGTTATCACTGAACCTCAAGTGTGCTCCAGTTATAGTCGGTGATATATATAATGATGATACTAAAAAAATTACGAGCGAAGAGTAAATATACGGCCTCTGTCCGACTAGCGCGGTTAGTGCTTAAATCTAGAAATGCTGAAACCGGCCAACGATTCATTATCACAAACGTTTGGTGATTGTTACCTAAAGTAACGTAACTACAACGTAACTGCCTTGTCCGACTGGTCTGTTAATTATAACTAGGTGGCCGTAATATTGTAGCATAATGCACAACGCACAAGCGAAAATCAAGCCCTACTACAGCCAATAATGCTGAGCACGCACTAGTATGCTGCAGTGTTTTCAGAATAAATGCATGTGAAGCAGTAAGACGCCACTCATCGAAGTGCAGCTAGCAATCGCGGAGGCGCCGCAGCGCCGCTGCCGAAATGGCGCGCGCGTGCGAGTCTGTGTACGGGGATGAGTAACGGGGCTGGGGTGGGCGACAACGAACAAAGGAAATGCGGAAGTAGAGTCTGCTTGTTGGTTTATGCGTGTACCGGCAAGATGTGTCTCGCATATACGTTTACAGCGCATGAACCATATTTTTTTCGCGCAGTGCACGTACGTGCTTTTCGCTGGTAGATTGTTTATAAAACGCCCAATAATCTTCGGCATAAATGGTTTTGTGTATAATAAGAAACAGTTAATGCAGTACCTAATATTAACATAAGGTATAAAATCCCCCTATGCTGGTTGCCTAATTCAAAAATATTTTGATGGAACCCACTAGTCGACGTCACAGTCACTGCTTTGGGGTTCTCTGTCGTGTAAAGCAAATTTAAGCTCCAAGATAATTGAACCAACAGCACGGGGAATATATAAAACAAACTTCAAGTCATGTGCGAAAATTAAACTCCAAGCTAAATTGCCGCAAAGGCAACCGTGCGATCGTTCGCAATGCTTCCGACAACCCGCGCGGCCGAAGGGTGTCCTCCTTTGACGTCATGGCGGCCGCAACCAATCAGGGGCGTCAAAAGACGAACAGCGCGCGTCTTTCTAACGGGGCCGCGCTTTTTGCAAGATAAATGCCACTTGGACTCATGTACGATAAATTTCAATGTGATATTCGGAATCAGCGTGCAAGAAACTATATAACTGTTAATCTAACTCAATTTTTTTGAAAAGCGCTTCAGCTTCCGTTTAAGCTGGGTGTTGCCGCAAACGAAAACTTCGTTGAGCGCCCTCGCGAAGTGTACGTCTGAACTGGATGAAAAAGGCCCCAAATACTTTTCAACCACTTCCCAATAAAACGGTGAGTGAAATATGCATGAACTACAGCAGGAACGTCATAGCCGTCTACGTGAGGTCTCGGACCATTGTTGATAAGCTGCTGGCTGTTACAGTCGGGGAAGATATTCGGGTTAGGTCCTTCGTGGCTGACAAGAAATAATTATTGATAGTTTATCTCCGATGTGCACATAGGTATAACGGATACCGACCTACAGAGTCATACAAATGGGTGATGACGTTGTATCAAGCTAGTATTTGAATTCTTCACTGCTGGAAGCGTGGCAACATGTGCCTCTAAATATACGGAAGATTATACAATGCCTCGGATGCTTTATGTGGATCAAGTGAGCGTCGTGTTCAAGAATAAGGGGTCCAGAGGGTGTTGCTGTGAGCTCCGGATGGTATGGCTCCGAATGAGACATAAATGTGTGAGCTGATTTTGTGTACATGAAGCATATCAATTGAGAAAACCAAGCTCAAGCTCAAAGAGCATCCTCAGTGTGGTAGTGTGGTACCACTCCTCCGACAAAGAGGCTGTGATTCCTGTATATCAAAATAAGAGGGGCGCATTGCAAAGTAGTCGAAGGTCTCAATGTCCCCAGAGCAAGTCGCAGGCTGCAGAGCCAGTGCATCTTCCAGCGCGTTTCTGTACCTACTATGCCCTGTAAGGCGAGGCGTTGATGTTTCCCCGCTTTCCCCTCAGTCACTCTGTGTTTCATTAAGTACCGTTTGTAATGTTCAGCGGCCTTCGATTTCCTGGGGTAGGATCTCTAGAAGCGAGTCTGTAAACATTGATCCGCAACCGAACGAGAAAGAAGGTCTCGAATGTTAAGGGGATAATTATCGTCACCATCATCCTACTTGAGCCTACTGCCGGAAAAAGGCTTCTCCTTTGTTTTTCCATCCGCTCCGATTTCATGCGCTAGATTATTGTTTGCCTCATAATTTGCCGATTTTATCTCTGCATACAGGTGATGGTCTTCCTGTACCTCTAGACCCGTCTTTTGGTAGCCATTCGGTTATCGTGACGGTCCATTCGTGGCAATTTCTCCACATTACATCTCCAGCCTAACTCCATTCCTTTCTTTTATTTAAGCTGGGATGTCTTTAACCCCAGGTTATTCTCTGTTATGGGAGGCTTATTTCCTATTTACATAATTGTTACTTCCGTCATCTGTCATGCTATTGCTGTTTAGTCTGACCAAAAGTTTCCTTCAAGATGCTCAGAGGCGCTATGTTCCCGCCCAAAATGATGTACCTGGCCGTACGTGTTCTTCTTACGCCTTTGAATGATAGACCCAGGGGACTGCTAATTATTTCGCCGAGCTTCCTCGATGCCCCCAAGTCACTGACTTGCCAAAGATAGTTGTCATACGTGCTTCCTGTGATACTTGTCATGTCTACTTCTCATCGGTCTACCTCTCCACGTATTTCACTACTCAGGATAAGCGTGGCCCTTTCTCTATATGTGATTAACATTTCTTTCTATTCCTTCATATTGATTTCGTCCTAATCCTGTTACAGAACTGTCTGCGTGCAGTTACGTAAACTTTTTTTGCAGCTATTCCTCGTTCTCCTGATTTACGGAACAAGTTAACTTAGTATGGGCTGGAAAATTCACTAAGCTCACATATTCTTCGTTAACCCGTATCCCTTATTTCTCTTATCCATACTTCCTAATTACCACCTTCAGACTGACTGCAAAGAATTTTGGAGAGATCGTGTTTCCTTTCAGCCCTCCCTGCGTAGCGAACTTTTCTCTATTCTTGGGCGGGATTGTACGGCCCCTTGTATATGTCCAGGCAGCACAGCAAGTCCGATTCTTGAACGGCCAACCTAGGGCTGTTCTACGGAATGCTCGGCCATCGGCAACAAACTGGCCAGCGTTGAACGTAAGATAAACGGTTTGAATACGGCCACCATCCTCTGCCCACGTTTTCGGCCGCCAATGTTCTTAAGTTGGCCAGTTTTCGCTCGCTAACCGTCAACACAGTTTCCCCTCGGCGAAAGTTACTCAGAAGTTATCTGGCGGATCAACCACCGGCAATGAACGGTACTTGCTCCAGCAACGTTCACTAAAAAGACAGGCGGCAGGTTTCCCGCCACCGAGTACTCGCTTGTTGCTTGAAAGCGGGTTTACAAAAGATGATCAGCTTGTGCACGGCCACCAGGCGACCGCTTTGTTTCCGCTTGCAGGGGAACACATGATGAATGGCTGTTGTCCAGTTCTAGGGTACCCGTGTTTCGTAGGCAGCCGTTGTTCAATAGTTGTTTTGGAAACGCACGTGATCCGGTCCGCGCGGGGGTGGTTTGAAGTGTAAACCACGCCAGAGGATTACCGCCCGTTGTCCTTGCCTCTTGCCTGCCTCCCCACGCCGGTGCTGTCCACACGGCAGCCGCGTCGCTCCTCCTCTTCGAAAGGTGAACGGCTGGCGTCTGTCGCAGGTCTAGCACCGCCCTTGCCCAATCACCGGAATTCCGAAGGTCATCCGTGGACACGCGCCCAGCCACCGGACAGTGTGCTGTATATACATGTGCACTCATGGACGAATGAACGAGGACACAAAATATTAACCGAATATGCTAAATCAAAGAGAATAGATAGGGAAGACAAAATAATGGCTTGCTAGCGGTATATTTGGAAAGGCACATTTTCAGTCTTGTGTTGTGACATGTGTTCGCGCTTTGTGGATATCTTGTTTGCCTTTGCAGTAGCTGAAATGCTGCTGCAAAGGATCGACGAACGGCGGCGTTTTCCAGTGCCCGGACAAAGAAAGTTCTGTAAGTTCATTTTTGCTGGCCATTTTCTTGCGTGACCAAGGTTCTGTGCAGAAACGTGTCACGGCTCGATTTCCCGCTTCGGCTTCAGTCTCACGGTGTGCTTCGCGGAAGCTAAATTCAATTTACTGATGCTGACGACGCTCGATATGCCTAGCGTTGCTGATGGACAGGTGGTAGGCGCAACGGAGGGGGCTAGGAAGTCTAAAACAATTGCCGGTGCTCTTGATGACATCGTGAGTAATGGAGGTGTTTTGTACCGTATGGAGGTCTTTATCGCACGAGCTCTGTTTATACAGGGTGGACAGCGTAATTGGACATCTTTTTTAAAAAATAGGTGCTTAGATTTACGCGAAGACCACCTCTACGGTGAGGTTATGCTCCCAGGGGGACGTGTAATTAGGAAGTAATCATTGATGTAGGTATTTTAACTAACTAAAATTGATTTATTACCTTTTTAGTGGCTGCAGTAACCAGGCATGTTTGTATTGGAAAGTTATACGCAATCGTGTTTCTACGCAGTTTCAATTGGCAGAATTCTTCTAGCGCATCCATAGTGCGAGATATGAAACGGCGAAGTTCAATTGCGGTTGGCCTGATTACGCATGCTAGAAGTCAAGACCGGCGCATAGCTCCTCGCTTTTGTTCTGTGTTTCGATAGCGGTTCCGAGTACTGGAGGTTGCAATACCAGCAGCCAAGAATGAATGGATGCCAGTTATCACTTTTTCCTGTGCCTCCACCCCTTTGACGAACTAAACACCGTACACAGCAGGCACATCACAGAAGGGAGGAGCTTCGCGCCGGTGCAGGCTGTCTTGCATGCGTAATCATACGAACGGCAATTATACTTCGCCGTTTGATATCTCGGACTACGGGTGCACCAGAACAATTCTGCCAATTGGAACTGCCTAGAAACATGATTGCGTCTAACTTCCCAATATGTGTGGTTACCGTAGCCACTAAAAAGTAATTAGTCAATTTTAGTTAATTAAGCCTCCGAAATCAATAATTACCCCCTATTTTTGTGTCCCCCTGGGCACATAACCTCACTGCAGAGGTCGCCTTTGCGTAAATGTAAGCGCGTAATAAAAAAAAACGTATCGGCTGGGCGGTTTCACCGCACTATCATGTGACTTCAATAGCACGGCCACTTTGAACGAGGCAAAATACAACATGCGACTGCTCAACTTTTCGGCGCTAAAACTTCCACGGGAAAGGAAACACGGGAATAGTTTGAAAGTCCCAGCTTTGCAATAAAAGCGTTTTCCTATTTTCATTTTTATCTGATTTCTGGCTGAAAACCTTTCCTGATGCTTTCCCGGGTTCTGTTTCTTGGGAAACTATTTCTCTTCTTTAATGAATTTGTAGTTCAGGAGCACCTCGGCTGAACGCGTGAAGGTTGTGCCCTCTCACCTTGAGTGGGGTGCGGCTTAACGTGTTCTGTTAGTGGGCCTTCGCTATATCACAGGCCGTGGAATTTTTTTTCTTTTCTCCGCAACGTGGAGGGGTCTATTTCCCGTCTGGTGCCACAAAAAAGCAGGCATCGCTGCCTAGTCGCAAGCGCGTGCTCAGTCTGGTAAGGCGTTTTCACAGTAATGAACGTTTGTTGTCGAGTGATCTCGTTGAACGGGGACTAATTAGTCGGTCACTGAAACTCCTTGCGCACTCAAAACACAACAGAACCCCCAATTCTACGTACAGTTTCACTCTTAGAAAAGGTTGGTACACAGCGCCGACGAACAGCAAATGCAAGAAATAAGCCGCTAAATTGACCAGCGACAGCAAGTAGGACAGCCATGGCCGTATTGACGCCAGGAGTGCACAATGAGCAAAGTTGAAGCGAGTGCGGTTGGTTTTTCTGCGTCTTTTACAGTGATTTGCGCGCCTGCCGCTTCACGTGCACGTGTAATATTTGGCTCAGGTATTCCTGGCAGTGTAATATAAACGTCGTGCAGGTTTACTCTCACTGCTCCAAGAGTGTTGTAGGGTCCCTTTAAAGCAAGAGACATTGCACATTAGCCGTTTAAACATCTGTAGGTGCCTAGAACTGTCTTTCTAGTTTGGTGACAGAGGGAGCTGTGCAGAGTTATAACTTGTTCTTTTTTTCTTTTTCTTTTGTGGTTCAGGTGCTCCTGAGCATGGCAGCTGTGGTTTCCTTTGGAACTCTGTCCATGACCACCGTAGCGGTTGCATCAAATGGAAGCAGCATCACTGTAGGAGCAGCAAGTGACAAAATAAATCTGCACTACATTTTGTGATCAACAGTCGTTGTCAGTTGCTGAATATAATTGTTTACTTAAAAGCACGAATGATTCCTGTTACGAGGTTATAAATTCTGCACTTGGCTGTCGAAACAACTCGACTATACTCATTCGAGGGCTGGATGAAAGCTGCAGCACCACAATTATATGCCTACTGCAGTGGAACGGCCGGACGAGTATGTTGCATGGCTAAAGTTCAACCATGGCTGAGCGGCTCTAGTTCAACAGCTGGCCCCCAAGCAAGGATGAATAGCCGTCGTCTGTACAAGTTGAACGGCCGTGGGTTGTTAAAGGTTGAACGGCCGCCGGCCAATAAAAGAACGGCAAGACGACGGCAAAGTCTGGCGGCCGAAGGGCGGTTGTAGGCCCATTGGCGATGCTTTGGTAAAAGGTGGGCAGCTGTTCAGCTTACACCAGGGAACTTTCAGCACACGGCCAAGGCCCACTTTTGAGTACGGGCTTTACACTCTAGTAGAGCAACGGCCGAGCAGAAATTACCCGGGCAGAGGTGAACAGCTCATGCTTAGCCGTACATGCTTGTGCTGCTTGGATAGAGCCTTCTGTTCGTCTGCTCTATCTTTTGGTCCTTCAATGCTTTCAGTGCTGCAGCGGAGTTTACAGATCAAAGATTCAATTGTAGTCTGTAAATGGGTTTTTACCTATAGCGGCATTTACACAACTGCGAAGATTTCGCTAATATCTTGTTGATGACATGAATGTGATCCGTCGCTGTGTAACCTCTCATAAAGCCATGGTGTTGCTTTGGTTGTTCGGAATATCGGTGTTGCTAATGCTGTTAATCATTTCCTTTACAAGTAACTTGCACACAACATGTGGTAAATGATTGGGTCATATTTCTTAAGCTCTTCGAGATGACTTTTTGCGGATTCGAATCTTTCCGCTGCTGGGGTGCGCATAAAGTTTTTAGGAACTCCAATAATAATTTTAAAGCTTTCTAAGGATCACGTGCAATCGATCCCTCCGTAGACCGATAGTTATTCTGTCATTTGTGGCAGGTTTTCCTTCCTTCATCAGCCTAAGGGGCCCTTGTACGTAATCGTAATAATGTATCATGTGTTGAGGTTGCTAGCGTGTAACTCGGAAATACATTCAGTACTTTGGTGGTCTCTTTCACGTTGGGCATAATTTGCCTGTTTCTTCTCTGAGTGCATACATGCTATTTTTGACTATAGCAAGCTCATTCTGAGTTGCCTTTCTACTTCATGATTCGCTAATGTTTCTTCAACCATCGCCCTATTGTAGGTGTGACTCTGACTAACTTCACTCAAGCTGAATAATTTCAGCAAACCTGCCAATCCCATTTGTACCACGTTGTTGACCCTTGCATATTCCAGCATTTCGGCATATAGTCTTACATTTTGTGAGTTAATTTACCAGTCTCTTCTCTAGGTTATAGTCCTCCAACAGCCGCTGCTGGCTGTGTGCTTATCGTTGGCATTCAGTATGTCTCCGCCAACTTCCCTCTCTCCAGTTACGACCGCGAACTCGTACTCAAGCGGTATTGTCTCTTACTGACTGCAGGTCGGTTTCCTCATTTAATCTAGTTTTATCATTTCCCTTTAAGAATTAGCCTTGTCCTGCTTCGTACGATCCTTTGGTCACTGTTCTTGGTCTTGGCTAGCACCTGAACATACTCTAAGACAGTTAAATTGTCATTTAAAATATTGTCGATTCCTTTTTCTTTTCCCCGTTATGGCTCTTCCATGTCCATTTTCTGCTCTTTTTTTTTAATACAATTTTGTTCATTATCTTCCGGCTTAGGTCTCCTCGACTATTCGTACTATCTATTACAGTTTCCTAGTGCATGTTCGCATCCTTCTTTATTTCCTGCTTTTGCGTATAACTCTAAAGTTACTACAATGCACTTCGCCCCTTGCTTTTTCGTTGCCAATTCGCCTCCTCGTTGAAACCACCTGCAGCCTCATTGTAATAGCACAAGGTGATATACAAATTTGTACTATATTTAACCTGCAGCTCATCTTCACCTTGATCACAACGGGGGTGACAGTTCCGCAAATGCTATACAATTCTTTTACGTTTTCTGTTTTGTGTCTGTGGATCGGGAAACATATCCATACCCCGAACTCTTTCCCTTCTTGATGTCCTCGGTAGCATAAATTATTTCCACCATTCTACACCATAAAATTCTCACCTGTTCGTCTATTCTGTCCTAATATACTACAAATAGGTATCATATGTAACACATAATAGCTACTATACTGGTACAACTAAACTACCCTCGCACTACGTTGATACTATATAGCGCTAAACCCTCCTAGGTTCAACCTCCGGTTATTACAAAACTGATAAAGTGTTGAATTAGCACAATGGGTACGTTTGCTTCCAGCAATGAACAAACAAGCTGCCAACAGTATTGTGCGCGTATTGTGCGTTGCGGCGTCCCGTCTTCCGGCAATTTGGTAAAGTTTGAAATTACAATAGTCCATGGCATATCAATAGAGCTGATATGTGATATTGCAGTCCAATGATGACATAAACTTTCCGCTTATGTTATGGTACCTTGTGAGTCCTTTGTTCTACTCCGCCTCCGTTCAAAGCCATTGGTGATGATCCTCGCAATTGTTCCTGCTTGCCCTGCACGGCCTTTCGGTGCAGCGTTGCGGCAGTGATGATGACAACTACCCGTTGAGATGAAACGAAAACGTTTGTATTTACAAGCTTTTCATGTATTACCAAGACGATACTGTGAGCCTGTTCGTCGCTCTGTGGCTGCCGCAGCCCATCAGAGACAACGCACCACCCAACCAAGTCTGTCAAGCTCACATACTTTCAATCGAAAGAACCTCGCATCTTTTCATTTTCTCCCTGCCCTGCGCTCCCTCCTCTCTTTCTGCTTACCATGGTTCGGGATAGCACGCCGCGAGGGTTCAACTTGAGCCTCCCACGCGCTTGTCTGTTGCGGCCACCGCGTGCAATTTCACGCACCACCGTGTGGGGCGCGCCATTTGCACGAATGCCTCCGTCTTGCACTAAGGGCAGAAACACGATACGTAGGAGTTTGCCTTCCACGCCCGCGAAGCCGTCGCCCCGTTGCCTGCACCGGCATACAACAATGACGACGTAGTTTTGCACGCCCTACACTTATATCGTGTTTCGACAGTCTAAATAATCTCACTCCCCCCGGATTTTACCGGGCCGTTCAATGTAATGAGAAACAGTTTATATGTACACCATTTCCTCGTAATAATTGCCATCATCAACAGCCAGCTTAGGGTCACTACACGGCGAAGGCTTCTCCCAATGACCTCCACCCACTTCTAAACCAGCGCTGCGCGAATGAAATATGGCGTCAAAATTTTCGTATTTCTTCTCTTCATTGAGTTAGTGGCCTTCCGCTTTTTGTAGTCCCGTCTCTCGCTACCCATTCGGTTACCCTCGTAGTCCACTAGTTGTCAGTTCGTGCCACTACATGTCCAGACCAAGTGTACTTTTCTATGATTGAACAACGATATTTTCTCATCGAGTTTGCTCCCTGATCTAGGATACTCGCTACCTATCCCCGAGGGTCCTTCTACCATTCCAGCTACCGCGCGCTGCGCCGACCTCAGTTTGCTTTCTAGTTGTTTTGTAGGGCGCCAAGTTTCCGATCCATACGTCATCATCGGCAGCACGCATTGGTTGAATACTTTTGTTTTTTTGGGATAGAATTGGCTTATTTTTTATTATTTCTGAGTGCTTTTCAATCACGGCACAAGCCATTCCAATTCTGCCTCTGATTTATTTCTCGTCGTTAGGATCAGTTCAGCATTGACGACCTGTACACGGTAGTCGGACTTTTTGTGGGGTTTCCCTAACTATACTGGAGAGGGCGTATTCACCATGTTTTTTTTATATTTACATTACATTTATTCATGTTTATTTTCACACGCACGTCCAAGAATTCGGATTATTTCCATTCAATATTTTTTTTTAAATTTCTGCAGATTCACTGAGCAAGACTATGACGTCTGGAAACTTGAAGTGCTTCAAGTAATGTCCGTTAATCCACAACACAACGTTCTCCAAGTCAAACTCCCTGAATATCTGTCCAGACATGCTGTCAACAATTTTGGAGAGATGGTATCGCCCTGTCGAACTTTTATTCGTAGCGGAAAGTTTTGGCTTTGCTTGGGAAGGAGTACCCTGCCCGGACATCCCTCGCATAGGTCGTCTAGGGGTCTTAGGTACGTCTCTTCAATTTCTTGGCCGTTTCCCACCTGCCACATTGCTGAAGTGGCTACGGAATCAAACTCTTTGTGATAGTCTATAAATGCCACGTAAAGGGGATCACTGTACACTGCCGATTTTTCTTTTACTTGATTGACTTCATGAATGCAATCACTTGTTTAGTACCCTTTCGTAAACCCAGCCTGCCGCATGGTTTTTTGGAAATCTAGACTATCACGTACGCGGAAAACTCTTACGTGTATACAACTCACAGTAAGCTGATGTGCATGTAGTCTTTGGTATCTCCCTTCTTGTGAATCAGAATATTCTTCGCGTTTTTCGATATTTTGGGCAGTTTTAGAGTCCTGATGCATCCTGAAAATAGTGCGGCAAGTTTTTCAGCACAATATCTCCTCCCTACTTTAAAAGGTCCACGGTAAGGACTTCATCCTCTGGAGCGATTCTCTCTTCATGCCCTTCAGAGGCTTTCACACCTCCTTTTCAATTACTAGTCGGACGTTCTAAGCTAAGCGTATACGCTCAGAGTGTTCCCCCTGGTTAAAAGTCGCTCTCATATAGCCTGGAGTAAAATCGGTCGGCATGCGTTATGTTATCCTGCTCGTCTGTGTGTGTACATTCTGTCTCTGCCGATAACTAGCTTCCTCTTAGTTGCTATTAAGCTTCCTCCTATTTAGAGCATTTCCTCGACCACTTCCGGGCTGCACGCGCGAACGGCGTTGGTTTTGATCCTTTTAATCAACTTTCATAGCTCTGCTAATTCAATTTGATCCGCCGTACTCGACAGTTCCATGTTCTTGTGCTGGCAATTTGATCCCTCGTATAGTGAGTTAGTTTTCCAGATTTTTTTCTACCTGTGCTCTCCCACAGGTGCTGCCGAATCTGTGACTGCTGTCGCGAGGCTGTCGTTTAGCCTGTCTACACTAACTTCGCTCTCCCTGTTTAATAGCGCGAACTTCGTTTGAAGGGTTATTTGAATTCCTGCTTCCTGGCTCTGACTGAATTTATGCTGTGTTACCGGTGTGAATATGCGACAACTCTCCGCTTTATCTTTTCCTCTCCGCAAGCGCAACGGAGGGTGCCTGGACCAAGGATTTATTCAGGCTGCCTTCTCTCACTTTTCTTATATTAATGCGCCAAAATATACCATCGCGCCATTAACTCCGCATGCCCAAACCGTTTTATTCTGAAGCGTAACAGTTTGTAGCAGATATTTAATTTGGTTCAGGTTCAGTTTCAGATTGCTAGAAAACCGCAAATTGGTATCTCTTTAACTTTGGGGAAAGGTAATTGTTCGGTTTCGGTATACGATTCCAAATCCGTTTAAACCCTGGTCATAGGGCAGTACTGCAGAGCTCCGTATTAACTGCTTATTAGACCGTTGAGTACGTGGTGGTACAGCCATGACGAGCTACATCAAATAATTTTATTCTTAAATTTCATTCGATGTCCTTGTAACCCGTATACCACCGTTCCCGATGTACGAGCAGGTGCGGCAAGAGGAGAGCTAGGCGAGGAGAGAAAGGGGAGGAGAGATAGGCGAGGAGGCATAAAAGAGGAGGCATAGGAGAGAAGGCATAGAAGAGGAGAGATAGGCGAAGAGGCAACGGAGACATCGGCGGGACCCGTGTCGCCACCTGGAGGTGGAAGGTGAAAAGGTCGCCGCCGCAGCGATAAGCGCGCACCACTACGGTAGGGCAGAAGGCCACGTGCGGTGCAAGCCATGTGTGATGGAGGAAGACAAAATCTAGTTGTTTTCGCTCGTACGGCGGCGAGGCTTAAAGAACGCCCTGAGGCGAAAAAAGATGATGAATGAACAGTGCATTAGATGTATTCATTGCAAACATGTATGTATATCATTGTGAAACGTCATTTAGACCACACCTCGACAGTGGGGCTCAGCTTGGGAAGCGAAGCTTGCGCTATCAACTACGGGTAATTATAGCTAAACCACAGCATTTTTATTCTTCTCGCGCGGACTGCATGGTATGCAGGTGCTCCCGGCGACTGGGTGCAATAATATCCGCAGTATATCCTTTCCGCCATATTTCCTTTTGACTCAACAAATAACGCTGCACAGAAAGAAATGATGTCAGTGTCAATGCCACTTTGCAGATGAACAGGACATTGGCAGTGCATCCTTACTTGTCTTTGAAGGGTAAGGCTTCAGCTGGGCTGACTTCTTGGGCTGTACCGTCAAAAGAAGAAGAGAGCAGAAAAAAAAACATATTAAGAAGAGTAAATTGTTTTCGAAAAAAGCATAAAAACTCAAGCTTAGAATATACCTGGATGCAAACCAGAGTAGTGCTTTGCGCGATACTTATAGTTCAAATCATAGAAAAATAACTGACTACAGCAGGCTGTAGTCTCATAAAGCCTGTTGTTGTTCCAGTTGGTTTCGCTTGTTTCGAAGATAGAACACACAAATACCGCCATTGAGGAGAAAAAAGCGCGCCTTAGTTTTTAAAAGGAAGCTTTCTATGGCCAGCGTTTCGTGCATTTTTCATGTGCACTAACAGAGGCTCCCTAGGCTCTACGTGTCTTTGAAGTGCGAGGCGTAGGAAAGCTAATTTCCTGGTGTGTGTTCTCTTACCACGCGTACGTCATCAATGTAGCCCGCAGTTCGAAAAATGACTTGGGCTTCAAGGTTACTCCTGCGCTCGCACCGCCCTCAATTCGTCGGTGTTGCAATCCTGTGAAGACAACTTGCAGTTCTCCACTTTTCAGCGAAAGCTGCACTACGCTTCCTCGGGCAGTCTTCGCGGAGTGACCACTTTTGACCTTGTGAGCCGGAGGTCAAACCACACACCGTTCCGCAAACACAAGACACACAGCTGCTGCCCGATGGCAGGAAAAGGTAGGCGGCAGGGCCCAGGGGACAGATACGCGAGGAGGGGATAGAGATGAGCGCGGGACCCGTGTCCCCACCTCATGGAGTGCAACACAGATTGAAGATGGGCCAGTTGGTACAAAACTGACTTATAAAACAGCGCTAGAAAACAGGTCTGTGTTCCCTTTCTGTAGCCCTGTTTCTAGCGCTGTTTTATAACTCACGGAGTGCGCAGCACGGAGCAGCGGCCCGGTGGCGGGGAGAGATAGGCGGAAGAGGAGAGGACAGATAGGCGAGGAGGCAACGGAGACATCTGCGGGACCCGTGTCGCCACCTGGAGGAGGATGGCGAAAAGTTCGCCGCCGCAGCGATAAGCGCGTACCACTACGGAAGGGCAGGAGGCCACGTGCGGCGCAAGCCATGTGCGATGGAGGAAGACAAAATCTAGTTGTTTTCGCTCGTACGGCGGCGACGCTTAAACAACGCCGGGAGGCAAAAAAAGATGATGAATGATCAGTGCATTGGATGTATTCGTTGCAAACATGTATGTATATCATTTTGAAACGACATTTAAACCACACCTCGACAATGGGGCTCAACCTGGGAAGTGAAGCTTTCGCGATCTACTAGGGTTAATTATAGCTAAAGCACAACATTTTTATTCCTCTCCCGTGGACTGCATTGTATGCAGGTGCACCCGGTGACTGGGTGCAATAACATCCGCAGTACGTCCTTTCCTCCATATTTCCTTTTGACTAAAAAAAAAACAACAAGGAACATTATTTCACTTCTCTTCTGTCGTCGTGATGGCGAGGTCGCCTTTAGTCCCAACTCCAGTTTTGCAGGTCACCAACATTCATAGAGTTGAATGGCTCATGATTTTTTTAGTGCTTCAGAGTCCGTTCAAACATTGCAGAAGGTGAGCTAGCGACAAATGTTCACCTCAAGAGTTCCGAAATGCCATACGCCATCTTCTCTGTACTGATCCCTCCGTCCCACTTTTTGTGCCGTGAGAGAGAGAGAAAAAGAGAGTCCACCTTATTTGGGACCCTGGTTTTAGGGTGCGGGAGTCGCGGTGGCACAGAGGGCCACGGCGACGCCGTGAGCCGCACTACCGCCATACGCCAGCCCCTGTTTTAGGGACTGAGCAATTTAGGGCCACGCTTTGTCGGAGCTCGCTTGCTGGACCCAACTAGAGCCTCACGACGTTCCGTCGTCGTTTCGTAACCCAGATGTTTCGAAAACCAACCGGTTTATACAGTCGTAAGCGTTCGAAACTCGTGAACCGCATGTGCTTGTGATACATCTCCCCGTTGTTTAGCGCAAAGAAACTGTGGGTACATTTGCGACAAAGTGTGCGTAACTAGCCGGCTGCATCCGCTTTCTTTAGTTAGAAATGCCAGTTGGGATGGTTGTTATAATATTAAGGCAAAAAAAAGCAGTTCAAATCAACGTGAAAGCTGTCGAAAGCGCTGAGTAGTGATTCGCCATAATTGGTTGCAGCGCCGTCATCCGCTCACTGCTGCCCACCAACGCATTTCAAACTTCCCGCCTTGGCAGTGATCGCGCACCCCCTGCCCGAAACTGCGCCAGCGGGAGCACCGTTCGGTGTGTGCTTGCTTTAATTTCGTATGCGGGAGCTGTTTTTCGCCCTTTATGATTTTGATTGTACGGTTTAACGCCCCGACGCAACGCAGGCAACGAACCGCGCCGTAGCGGAGGGCCCCGGATTAATTTTGAGCACCTGGGGATTTTTAACGTGCACTGAAATCTCGCACATACGGGCGTTTTTCCTTTTCGCCTCCATCAGAAAAGTGGCCGCCGCTTCCGGGAATAGAACCCGCGATCTCGTGCTCAGCAGCGCAACGCCTTAGCCACTTAGCCACCGCGGCGGGCGTTTTGCGTAATTTCAAACGCGATTTTTTTTCTTGCGCGGCTGGAACCTTTTTGCGTAATTTCAAACACGCCATTTTTTTTGTGCGGCTGGAGCCTTTCAGCGGCATTCGGAACGCCCATTTTTTTCTGGCGCGGCTGTAGCCTTTCTGCGTCATTTCGAAGGCGCCATTTTTTCTTGCCCGGCCGCCTTTTTCGCTTAGTACCGTAAAAACACCAACCCAACGAGCGTTCATAACTAAATGAACGGGGGCGGCTGCCGGGTATATACAGAAATTTCGCCTGAAATGTACCTGCAGTTTTTTTGTTTCGCTAAACGACGGGGAGATGTATTATCACCGCCAGCAATTCTCGAAGTTCGAACGGTTATGACTATTGAACAAGAACTTCTAGCTGAGATAAACACATCACGTGAGGCAATTGAGAGAGATTCGAAACGCCCTACGCGACCTTCGAAACGAGCAAAGAGGCATTGTTCAAAGCTTGGAACACCCCCAGGCTGACATTGAAGACTTCAAGAAAAGGCTATAAGTTGAACTTGCAAAGAATGTAAAACAACGGAGCGAAAATGGTGCCGTCGGGGCGAAATGTCAAGTTCTTGAAGACAGGGGACCTGATCTGCAGAAGAGAGTCCTGCAAATCCACCAATATTCTAGGATTTGCAATCTTGAGATCCAGGGTGTTGAAAAGCAAAAAACGAAAATGTCCAGATTGTCTCTAAGCGTGGCTTGGTCATCAATGAATCCATTTCTCGGAGTGATATAGTAGTCTGCCACCGCGTTCCAACATGGAATTCTGACAAATCGAACATTGTTGTACAACTCAGATCTCGCGATAAACGTGAATGTGCTCAAAAAAGGCAAAAACATGAGCTTTACAAACGAAGCCCTGGGATATGAAAGTACATTGAACATCTGTTTCCGGCCCTGAAGCGTTTGCTTGGCATTGCTGTCAAGAAAAAGCCGGAACACCAGTAGAAATCAGTGTAGTCGTTCAAGGGCAAGATATACGCAAAGAAAACTGAAACTTCACCAATGATCCATATAGCCGACGAAAGTGACCTTGCCAAAACACAGTAGTCAATCCGAAACCCGTTTACCGCAGTAATAATGGATTAGCCGGCTTACCGACAGTTCGTTTTGACAGAATGTTTCTGGCATCAAAATTTAAAACAACATTCCTTAATACACTTCAATGTACGCTCAGCTACTAACAAAGAAGAAGAAATCAACAAATTTATAAGCCACTTTTCCTTCCGATATAATGTTGCCATGATTACTGAGACGTGGTATCGCGACGGTTGTAAAATGCTTCCGCTTCAAGGTTACAATAACTTCTTTATGAACTGTATCCGATCGGCGAGGAGGGCGAGTCGCTATTTACGTAGAAGAAAACATGCACTCTTAATTAGTTTCGACATTTTCTGTGGTCACAAATGACTACGAGATATTGGCACTCAAATACGACAAAGACTTCATGGTTGCTGTATAGCGGCCGTAACAAGGCAATATCTCACAATTTCTGCATTTTTTCGAAAATGTCTTAGACCATGTGTCCGACAATGGTTTCCGCCTTGTTTGTGCCCGTGACTTCAATATAAACGTCTTATAAAATATAGCTACAGTAACCGACTTTTGCACTAAACTTAGTTCAGTTGGATTTCTACACCTAATAAAAACAACTACGCGCGTTACAGCAACCAGTACGTCTGCCCTTGACCTCTTGGTTGCAAACATCGAAACTGTGGTTTTTTCCGCCGTACTATAGCATCAAGCCTAAGTGATCATTGTCCAGTTTTTCTGATATATGATAACAAAACAAAAACAAGAAGAATCACTTTGAGGCTATCGAGACTAAGGTTGTGTCTGCAGCTGCTTTAGAATCGTTTAAATGCGAAATAAGCGCGTGTGACTGGTCGTTTGTATATGATATAAATTCGGCAAATGACGCCTATTCTGAGTTTATGAAAACGTTTCTCGCCATTTACAATAGGCACTTTCTGTTCACAACCTTCACTCAATTTAAGAAAATGAGAAAGCCTTGGGTAACGCGAGTTCACACGAAAATGATCAAACAAAAAGCTAACCACGTCATGCATTCGTGTGAACAGGACTGCCGACGACGCTGCAGGAATTCAAGTAGCAGCGTAATCTACTCAACAAAGAACTAAGGCGAGCAAAAGCGAGCAAAATAATCAGAAATATGTTTATACATAAAAAACAGGTACAGAAAATGGGTGAAGAGTCATCTGGATCCTTAGCTGACATGGCGGATCATGGATCCATAACAGAATAACTACAATAAACAAATAAACAATGCAAACAAAATTTTTTTACAATAATTACATATCATGTGAGCTAGGTAAACATATTTAGCTACGTGTTAACAGGGTGAGGTATAATGCTCAGACATGAAAAATTCTCTTAAGGAAAGAGTGTTATTTGGTTTTATTTTTATATTCACTGGCACATTGTTCCATAGTTTGGCACATAGGTAAGAAATAGTGTGGCGACCGTACACATTATGTATTTTTGGTAAATTAAGATTACATTTGTGGGCATGTCTGGTGTTTCGTTTAGGTTCTATTATAACGGATGATCGATTGGATTTATTTAGTGCTTTTTGAACTAGTATATACTGGACTGGCATCGGCGAAACCAAAATCGCTTGTCGTCAGCCTTTTCTTGTTTAGCGGCCGGCAGCAACTTATTCCTCGCTGACCACGACACAAATCTAACAATTATGTTAGTTTTGGTCGGCTCTTTTTTTGGCGCGCGGTGAACAACGTCTATGTCTGACAGTTACAAATGCACCTCAACTTTTTCTGATATTGTCTGAACGATTTCTGTTAGCGATTCCTGTGGTTGCTGGGGCATGCCCTTAATCACGATGTTTTGCTTCCTAGTAAACTGTTTCAGCTGCGTCATTAATGTTTCCATGTCGATGACGACCCGCCGCGGTGGCTCAGTGGCTAAGGCGTTGCGCTGCTGAGCACGAGGTCGCGGGTTCGATTCCCGGCCGAGGCGTCCGCTTTTCTGATGGAGGCGAAAAGCAAAAACGCCCGTGTGTACGAGATTTCGGCGCACGACAAAGATCCCCAGGTGTTCAAAATTAATCCGGAGCCCTCCACTATGGCGCGCCTCATCGCCTGCGTTGCGTCGGCGCGTTAAAACCCTCAATCAATCCATGTCGATGACGTACCACTCAAGCTTTTCCTTTTCTGCTTTGAGTGCAGTGTGCTCCTTTTTCAGCGAGTCAAGTTCCTCTTTGGTTTTGCGCAGTTCCTCAAAAGTCAGGCTCATGTTGTTCATACCATCCACTACGTCATCAAGTTTTTTTTTTAAGCTGGCGTTTGCGTTATCTATTTCTTTTTTTAGAGCCGCGTTCGCTTGGACAACCTATTTTAGCAGCCCGTTTATCATTGCCTGTTCGCAGATATTAATAACAGGCACCCGGATATTGCGTTGAAAGCTATAAAACGCGTTTTGGGGAGGAGGCGGAATCATTTCAAACCCGAAACAATCATGGTAAATGGTCGTGAGGTAACCGGTAGTGACATTGCTAATAAATTTAAAACGTACTTTGTCAACACCACAATTCATCCACATGTTCGGCCATTTATCGAAGAGTCTGAATGTGTTTGAAACAATATTATTGGAAGCCTTTTAGATGCAAAGCATCTCTTGCTCGGGGATATGTCCTGCTTCCGTTCTTGATCCGCACCTCTCCCCCTCTCTCCACCTGCTGTGCGATAGCACGTGCGCCGCTGCTCTTCTCCCCCTCTCCACGCCAGCTGCGCGATGAGCGCGTATGCACGTCTCCTCTCTCATCTCCTCTCTACTCCATCTGCTGTGTACCATAAACCCGGTCCGCGCGCCGCTCCCTCAGTTGCTGCTTCGGTTGAGACCCGCTGCGCCGTCCGATGAGCTGAATGGACGCCAACAATTCTGTCAGCGAACAGGCTCGCTACAATTCATGTCCTGCGAAGAACCGACGACTATACGGGGAACGTGCACATACTTCGTGTTCAGTAATTTTAAGATTGAACCGTTAATACGACAGCCATTTACGCTGCACTTTACTGACCATAAAGCCGTTATACTGAAGGCAAAACGTTACCCACTACGTAATAAATAAAGAAGACATTTAACACGCTCCTACACGTGTCTTTACTCTAACAACCAAATAAATTACACCATCTCCCCGAAGGGAACTCTGTGGTGATGCAAAGCATGTCGGAGTTCCAACAACGTTCAAGCGATACGGGTAACCAACACAAACAATAATAAAGGGAACTCCGAGATGCTTTGCATCACCACATAGTTCCCTTCGGGGAGATATTGTAATTTTTTTGTTCATCCGACAGACGTAAATGAAATTTATCGAACATTTATGAACCTTAACAATAGCTTTGGACAACAATGACATGCAGATCAAACCAGTTAAATACGTCGTAGAACACATTGCCGCCGCAGTTGTTCATATTTATAATCTAGCCTTAGACTTAGGTGTATTTCCCGCTGAGATGAAGAAAGCAAGGGTATCTGTAATACATAAAGCAGGTGATAAATCAACAGTGTCGAACTACAGGCCAGTATCTGTTCTTCCAGTTTTTTTCTAAGGGCCCAGAGAAAGTGATCTATCATCGCATGGAAAAATTCTTTTATGAGAGAAATTTTCTATCTGATGCACAATTTGGTTTTCGTAGTGGTTGGTCAAAGGAAACCGCGCTACTCACACCTAAAGAACACGTAGTAGACAACATTGAGAAAAAACTATACACTGTTGGCATCTTTATTGACTTCAGTCGAGCTTTTGATTCCCTGGACCATGATATCCTAATAAAAAAGTATCTACATGTGGCATTCAGGAAAAGGCTTCGGACTTGCTAAACTCACACAACCGTCAGCAATGCTTGTATCTAGACATCCACAAGTCACCGTCTCTTTCTATTGCAAAAGGCATACCGCAAGGAAGCATTTTGGAGTTCTTGATTTTTAACGTGTATATAAACGATGTCACAAAAATAGACACCACTCTAAAATTTATAATGTACGCAGACGACAGCAGTATACTTATTTCCGGTACTGATGTCAACGATTTAATTGCGAAATGTGACGACCTGCTTCGGAAGCTATCCGTTTGGTCGCAGTCCAACCAAATTAGCAATAATTTGAATAAGACTAGAGTAGTTATCTTCGGGCCTAAAAATTAAGCACTTAACATGCAAAGTAACATAATTTATAAGTATAAAGTTATTTACATAGTAGACGAACACACGATTCTAGGCGTTACATTTTCTGCACACCTAGGGTGGGACACACACATAGTTAACCTTGTAATAAACTGTCCTCAGTCACTGGAGAATTATCGCGATGCCGGGATTTCCTTCCTGCACAGGTCAAACTGCAAATTTAGAACGCATTATTTGTATCGCATGTTAACTATTGTAGTGTTGTGTGGGCTACGACAAATCAAGAAATGAAATAAAAATTCTTCGGTTGCAAAAGAGAATGGTCCGAAACATCGCAAATATACCGTATTTGGCAGTATACTTATTTATCAACATAAAATGCTTTCACGAAATATAACATTATCAAAGTAAACCACTTGTACAGGTTTCGTATTTTAAGTGCATTTGTTTCTGCATCAAACGCACTAAAACGTTTTAGTATCACTCTCATCCCTAACAGCAAGGGATGCTGATTCACGCACGCCTAGCACAAAACAGTGGGTACTGCCTCGATTCCGCACTAATTTCAAATATCAGGCTCTGCACTTCAACATTCCCACCATTATAAATGAACATAGACATGCAGGTTGCTTTTCCCGCAAACAGTTGCGGCAATACTTCGTAAACTTGTAGTTTACATCACTGTTACAATCATTGCTGGTGTTTTGTATTTATGTGCTATTGCTGTAGTTTCCATGCCTTCCTGTGTGTAGAACTGTCTTTTCGTGTTAATTTATAGGAGTTGTGAATTTTGAAACCGTAATTTTTGTATAACTTTTCGAATGCAGCTTATTGCGTTGTACAACCACGTACCAAGAATGTACTCCCTCATTTGCTTTCGTTGTGAGTGACTTTTTTCCTTTGAACCCTCCAAGCGAGGGTTTCTGAGCCACTTTCAAGCTGTCTTCAGAAGCTTTTAGCCCGGACGACCTTCCAGTTTCTTCTGGAGAAAATAAAGATTATTTTAACTCGTCTAAATGGCGTGGTTTTCGAAGCCTCAGCGTGACCCCTGATGAGGGTTCATCAGGCTCTACTTGGGTCCGTTATCACTGGTCGGTGACTTTGTCTAGTTTCGGTTTCCAAAATGGGGGCAATCCTAGCGGCGGGGTGCTGTGGCGTGGCCCTTTCCTTTCCCTCAGCGTTTCTTTCTTTCCACACCGTCAACGCTTCCGCGCCTCCTCACGTATGCACAACAGCTCACCGGCGCCAATATTTTTTTGCATTCTCTCGGCTTGCACGGCGGGCCATGCGCGAGCGAGCCGGCGTGCGCAGGGTGGTGCGGGTTGCCTAAACGCGCCCGCCCACGGGCTGAACGTTTCGCTGCAATATAAAATATATTCGAATGTATTCTAAATATGGGGCCGCGGAGAAAGGAGCGTTACCAACCCTGCGCAGCTCTGTGGTGCAGCAACACAGCGCGAAACAGTGCGGGCAAGTTTCTCGCCTTCTCCAAGGACGACAGGTAAGCAAATTAGATTTGTACAAGTTATAGAGAATTCCTTAAAAGCCGACCCATTGCACTCTTCTGTTTTCAAAATAGTTTGCGCATGTAGCGTGAAGTTAAAAAGACATATCAGTGGTCTCAAAGTGGAAACTAATGTGCAAATATATTCCAGCTTGCAGGTACGCAAAGTTTTAACAGAAATAAATGCGTCTTTGGCACGCACTCTTGCTCGTAAGATCAAATTGTGCTGGCATTGCCGTTTTTTGATTGACTTAGTAACTGCTTGAACGTCGATTCAGTATGCTTATCAAGGTATTTTTTTGTTTTTTTGTGCAGCAGATATGAGTCTTGGTTTGGGCCCCAAGTCAAGGACGGTTTTCGACTTTATTGGACGTTTCCTCCGGTGACTCTCCTCAATCCCTCAATGTCATCACGACGCACCTGCTCACAAAGAATGCAAGCTCAACTGTACGCGCTTCTTGCCTTTCACGGCGTACCTACTACCACGACGATTGGTGGCGTGGAGGTGCTGCGTCCTAAGCATTTTTTCCTCCGCCGTCTTGCTCCAAAACGTATATTTGCGGCGAAAATACCCGCAAGCGTTGTTTCAGTGCTCCGAAATATCTGAAGTAACACCGCGGTGTTAATGCCAGCCGATGCTCACAGGGAGCAGTGGAAGTCCAATCCAAAATACACGCTTTGTCTGCAGGCGCCAGTGCAAGCGTTTCCCTCAATAAAAAAAAAAAACACACCAAGTAGCATTGCCCGCTTTGCTGTTCAATCTAACCTGTGCGCGTGCGCCTTCTCATCTTATCGCGAGTGGGTTTGCTGTTCCATAGTTCTGAAGTTAGAATCGTCATGCCGTAACGAACACGATGAGATAAGAGGTGCTGCCCAGACGCCAGCTACACAGTAGCTTGTAACAAACTGGCCGATATCTGCAAGTAATGAGCTCGGTAAATGCGGCTTACAATACAGGAAAGCTTTTTTTCTGTGTGTCTCCCCCGCCCCCCTCGCTTTCCCTCCCTCCACGGTAAGCAGACTGTTCACTCGCCGTTAAAAGAAAAGAAGGGTGCGTTCGATTTGTGTTGTGATAGTGTTCTGTGTTCTACGGCGTGGTTTCGCTTTATTTTTGGGGGAAGATATAATCCAGCAATGAGTGTTCCATAGTACGGCCATTGTGTTGCAACAGTTTTTTCTCGATGCATTTGGTTGGTGTGAATATGA
Organism: Haemaphysalis longicornis; assembly: GCF_048455015.1. NCBI lineage: Eukaryota > Metazoa > Arthropoda > Arachnida > Ixodida > Ixodidae > Haemaphysalis > Haemaphysalis longicornis. Next base: position 16,350,270 of record NW_027526266.1, read on the forward strand.
TTTCTCGGAAATGTTTGCAGGGTAATTGGCGGGTCAACGCTTTCTTTCAGAGTTTGCGTTAACTCCCCCGAAATTCGGGGCTTGAAGTATACGTCCGCGTGCTTTCTTATAAATTATAGGTTCCCAATGGTTGTCTCTGAATGAAACGAATTTTTTAATGTGTAAGGAATATTGCTGTCTGGAGGTGAGCCAAAGAAATAAGTAAACTATATGTTTAACTTTCAAGTTCTTTTCTTCTCCTGCCGAGGTGTGCGAGAAACAAAATCTGTGTAGGGACTAGAACTTTGGAATTTCTTCTTTCGTAATCAAGTATTGTGTACCTAAATGTGTATGTAGCACGTTTTTTTCTATTGTGCAATATTGTATGCCTAAATTGGCATGTCATATTTTTGCTTAGAGTCCAATACTGTGCACATAAAATGTATGTCCTATATATGAGTGTAGTACGTACATGTGTTTTCTTGACTTCGAATCAAAGACGTCCTCATATGGATTTTGAATAAACGCAATGCAAAAACAATGTTTATGCAATGCTCCAAGTAATATCGCCACAAAGACAACAATTCGACGCCAGAAAAGAAAACACTATTACCTGCATGTTTTGTTCGTTCAATAAAACACGTTACTGCACACATACCAAATGGACGGCGGCCATTTCGGTTCATCGCCGGCGCTCGTCCAACTTTCGCGCCTGGTGCCATTGCCGAGAGGACCATGAGGCAGCGACCGCCGGCAGGCGAGTAAGTTGGGCGAGCGTCGGTTTTAGAGGCGGGCGCGCGGCGTCCCGGCCCGGCTGCCCCGGAAAAAATGTCGTCAGCAGCGTCCGTGACGTCACCAACGTCCTTTCTCCCCTCGCCACTCGTTGCCATGACGATAAGTGCAACGTTTTTCAGACGTCAGTTACCACTAGGGGAGGATTTGGCGCTGTCGCTGCGAATTACGCGGGACCATGGTTGGTTGACGCTACAGAGACCGCCCCGTGCCGTTAGTAGAGAGTTTTAGCTGACCGTTTCTGACGGTCCGCTCTGCTCCGATAGCAAGCGGGAGCGCCATTGCGCATGCGTGGCAGGCTAGCGCGCTACCGGCGATACCGGAGCGGGGACCCGCTCCGCTAAGCGGGGCCTCTTAGCGGACCATCGCGGCAGCTTACGCTACCGTGTGGAATAACAACGTGGCTGCCCCCTCGATGCGAGCTCCCTACGGCGAACTTCGTTTCTTCAGTTGCAACACAGGCAATGTTGAAAACAGGCAATGGTGCCACACACCTCAAAGATCTTTATAACGGAAGCAAAAAACGTCGACCGAAGCGGGGTGCTACCGAAGCGGGGTGCCGAGAAAGACAGCCTTGGCTTGGCTATTCCAAAATTTATCGGCTTGTTTATTGTTATTTAGAAAAAGTATACTATGTCAGCGACTACATTATACAAAAAAAAGGTTAAACGAGGCCAAGAAATACGGTACTTTGCTATGTTTGGGTGACCAAACACAAATTCTTGTTTAATTTAGGATGAAGTTTCGGTTTTCACGCGCGCGCGAAACGACCAGTCACGCGAATCATTCCGTCTAGTGAGATACTGTTATCGCTTAGCTAAAAGCCTTTCGGCTGTTGACGCTCCGGTTGTGCTGAGCGGGACGTCAGCCGCATAGCGGAGCGTCAAAAACGGTCAGCTAAAAATTATCTCGCTGCGCCGCGTGATTCGGGCATTCGCATCAACCGTTAGCGAGCTACGACGAAAAGGCTGCCCTATCAAGTGCTCTGCACTTAAAAGTGGCAATGCAACGCCTGCACGTGCGGGAGTAAAAGCAAGAACAAAAAGAACAGAACTCCCGCTGGAGTAGTTTCAGGCAGGGGGCGTGCGAGCACGGTGAAGGCGGGCAATGTGAATTTCATTGGGTGGTAGCAGTGAACCGATAACGGCGCTCAGCCCATTATGGCGAATCACTGCATTGTACTTCCGACAGCTTTCACATTGAGGGGAACAGTTTTATTATGTTAATAATTTTTGGCGCAATGGGACGGCTACGATCACATGACGCTATCCGCATAACTGCAGTTACTGCGGAGCATTCGTGCACCCGGCACGACCCACGCCGATTTCAACTTGGTGGCGGTCAGACGAACAACGCATGATGGTAATAGAGCACGGGCTTCCCGAAACTAGAAAACTTGCTTTGTAAATTTCTGCGCTCTGAAAAACAGCAGCCCTACCAAACGCGTTTAACCATGGTTGAAACGATTGTGTTGCAACCTTGGTATTCCAATCTTACTAGGTCACATGTCTCGTTGTTCAAGTTTGGGGAACGTATTTGGGCGGCCAATTGAAACAGCAGTTATTTTTGCTGTTGGCGTGTATTTTGTCATGAAAGAGGAGACGAGCGATGGGAAAAGTGGAACGACACAACTCGTTTAATTAGAGGAACTTGTGCCCGCAGAACTGAAGTGACGCGAAGAAAGAGGTCGGCGTCAAGTAAGGGAGTGAATAGAGATAGAGAGAGTACTGCCGCTCAGGGAACGCGTGGCTCGTCGAGCCCCCTCATGTGCATCCGCGTGCACTGCGCTAGACGCCATTTGGTACACTACTACGTGCGCCCCCGGAGCAGAAGCTTCTTGGAAGGCGGTCGGTTGACACCATGCTGTTCCCGTTGTCGCTGGCACTCCCCGGTCTCACTATACGCTCGCCCCAGACGCCCCCGAACGCCAACGGCCGCTCGTCCTGCGCCCGAATTTGTCACTTCTTTTGCAAAACCATGCGGTGCACTGTTCCACTTACTTTTTGAGAGTATGTCGAACACTGCTCCAAATATATAACTGAAACTTTTTCGCAAAAACGATCCAGTTACTGATTGGATCTTACGTGGATCCAGATTAGGAGTGTAAAATTGAAGGATTTGTCGGAGCAAGTAGCTATATATACGACAAGCAAAAAAAGATATTCAGTCGGCTGTGGAACCGAACCGGCCATAGGAAATGCGAATGACATACGGGGTTATTAGTGAAAGCGGAGCCCATGGTGATCAATTTTACCATACTGACGGGCAATCCCCAACCCAAGCAACGCCCATTACTCAATTGACTCAACGCCCATTACTCAGTCGATATTTAAGTTGCGGAAATATGGCTGCTCTAGAGAGAGAGAGAGAGAGAAGTGATTTGGTGGAAGAAAGGAAAGGAAAGTGCACTGGGGATATTATTGAGCTCAGTAGCGAGCTCACCTGACTTTGCATAGAACAAAAGTAACTGCTTTCCATTTTTTCATCGTTCAGCTGAAACAAAAATGCCTGCTCCTTAGTTCGGCTAAGCCCGGTTATGCAAGCGAAGGCAGCCGAAGCACAGTTCGCAAATTGTACGATATAGCTAGTCCAACGCTCCCAACTGCCAGCACTCAATGCCGTCATTTCGTCAGTTTCCGGAGCCGTCATCGAAGGTGGAGGCAAAGGGTTAATTGCCGGCTGAAAGCTTTCGGCTGTCGTTTTTCTGCACCCTTCTCCCGAAGCTCACTTAGCTCACCGAAGTTCCTGTTCTTCACTTGTTTCGGGCTAGGCGGCCGCAAACCTCCCCTGTCCCTTTGCCGGAGACCCGGCTGTTGCACCTCACAGAGATTTTCGATCTTGCCGCAGAACCTTCTCCATTACTGGTAGACACGGATTGTTTTGCGCGTGGGCTTTCACATGCCTCCCAAAGTAGACCAAGTTAGCACGCGCTAACACACAGCAACCGGGTTCGCCAACCGCGTTCGTCTGTGCTCCCCACTTCAGGTGCCGGCGCACGTGAAATGCGGACGAGAACAGCGCGAGAAACCCGCCATGAACGCTGGACAGTGTTTCCGACGGTCGAGCCGGGCGGTGCGGGACGCTCCTCACGAGGCGCACGCCCACGCACCCTTGGCTGGGGTGAGCTTTCGGGTAGTGCGGGACGGTGGAATCAAAAGCTTCAACAGACCCGCCGCTGTGGCTCAGTGGCTAAGGCGTTGCGCAGCTGAGCACAAGGTCGCGGGTTCGATTGCCGGCCGCGGCGGCTGCTTTTCTGATGGAGGCGAAAAGCAAAAAAGCCCTTGTGTACGAGATTTCGGCGCACGTAACGTTCCCCACGCAGTCAAAATTAATCCGGAGCCCACCACAACGGCACCCCTCATCGCCTGCGTTGCGTCGGCGCGCTAAGCCCCACAATCAAAATCAAACCCACCTGCTCTCTCGCTGCTCTCGGGGTCTTTTTGTCCAACGCCGGACATCCTTTCTTCAGACGCACCACGCCCAGGTATCTCAGAGCTGCCTGTCAGGCAATGCACCCAGCACCTCCTCGTAGTAGCTGTGCTCGAATGTGTGTGAATAGGCCGGAGCGCTCGAATACATACAAAGTCGATGTTGTAACTACCCTCCTTCCAATACATAGCTTGCGCGTGACATCATCTGAACCCTTTCTTGCGACCCACTTCAAACTCTTTCAGCACTCCAAAAGATAAGAGCGCCAGATAAGTGATCAGGCTTTTGCCGTGCTCGTGGGTCACAAACATGGCAGCTACGCTGACGTAAGTGCAAGCTATCTGTACACCGTCACCGACGAGCCCTTTATTTTCGTCACACTCATTTAGCATTGCTTTTATTCAATCTTCCCAACTGTTTCGAACAGTGCCCATGCTCCTATAGTATGATACAAGTTAAAACATTGCCTCGTGTATTTTATACAGGAGGCGATGGTTAAAAATGGCAAAATCAAATGTATGTAGCACTCCGCCGAAGTTACGAAGCCGTGACGTTGACGCGCGCCACCTTTAAAAGGACATTCCACCGATGCGTCAGAGCGTTTTTGAGCGAGTTTGACTGAAAAATTACACTTGCCCGAAAACCAGGTGTGCTACTTATCCCTTTGTTGCTGCTGTTATTTTGTGCTGCCCAAACTTCTCGAACTAACAGAACATTGCGAGATGTGGCGGAACTGCCGGTTCCGGTGATAAGGTGCAACGACAACTTCAGTTGCTTTTCTTGCCTTATAACCGAGTATAGTAAGGGGTTGCGATGGCCGCTATACCTGCAAAGCGCGTGAACCCCTAACTGGAGAGCTGAGACGGACGTTTGACTTATTCCACTAACTTTCTCATCAAGTCAAACTCAAATGTTACTGAGATCACCCGCTGTATTGATCACGCCTACTTCAGCCACCGGCAACCAGGCGCTCAGCAACGAGCGTAACGCAATGGGCGGCGATCTTTTGGCATGATTACTGATCAGTTCGAAAATGTTCTGGTATATTTTCCTTATCATGTGACCATGTCCGTGAAAACTACCGGTATATCAAATATGGCTTCATAATATTCGTTACCCAAGGTTCCAGAGGGGTTTAAGGTGTGAGTATTGCCGAGAAGCCTCAGCATTGGTAAGCAGGTCCTGCTGTTCCCGGAGCAGACAGCGTGTTGGTTATTTCGTGTGCGCTCTCTTCGTCGTTGTATTAGTCCGTGTTCAAGCTCACTCGCAATTCTTGTGTCTACGCACAGTGCTGGCGCGATAAATGAGAAATGGATAATGTGATGAGAAAGCGAAGCGGTGATGCAAGTTCACGGTGCTGTTGCGCATCATCGGTGTGGTTTTGTGTGTGTGTGTCGGGGTGCGTGTCTCCTTGCGTGTGCATGTGTGCGTGTGCGTGTGCCTGCGTGTGCGTGTGTGTGTACCTGCACGTGCCTGTGCGTGTGTGTGGATGTGTGTGTGCGTGCGTTCGTGTGTGTGTGTGCGTGTGCGTACGTGTGCGTGCGTGCGTGTGCGTGCGTGTGTGTGGGTGCGTGTGTGTGTGCGTGGGCGTGCGTGCGTGCGTGTCCGTGTGCCTGCGTGTGCATGTGCGTGTGCCTCCGTGTGCGTGTTGCTGTGTGCGCGCGCGTGTGTGCGTGCGTGCGCATGTGTGTGCGTGTGTGTGTGTGTGTGCGTGTGTGTGTGCGTGTGCGTGCGTGTGCGCGTGATCGTTTGCCTACGTATGCGTTCGTGCGTGTGTGCATGTTTGCGTGTGCGTGCGTGGACGTGTTTCTGCGTGTGTGTGCGTGTGCGTGCGTGTGCGTGTACGTGCGTGTGCGTGTGCATGCGTGTGTGTGCGTGTGCTGTGTGCGTGTGTGTGCATGTGCGTGCGTGCGTGCGTGTGTCTGTGTGTGCATGTTTGCGTGTGCGTGCGTAGGCGTGTTCCTGCGTGTGCGTGGTCGCGGGTTCGATTCCCGGCCGCGGCGGCCGCTTTTCTGATGGAGGCGAAAAGCAAAAACGCCCGTGTGTTAGAGATTTCGGCGCACGTTAAAGATCCCCAGGTGGTCAAAATTAGTCCGGATCCCTCCACTACGGCGACTCATCGCCTGCGTTGTGTCGGCGCGTTAAACCCTACAATCAATCAATCAAATCAATCGTGCGTGTGCGTGTGCGTGTGAGTGTCATTGCGTCTCTGTGCGTGTGCGTGTGCCTGCGTGTGCGGGTGCGTGCGTGTGTGCCTGTGCGTTTGCCTGCGCGCGCGCGCGCGCGCGCGCGCGTGTGTGTGTGTGTGTGTGTGTGTGTGTCTGTGTGTGTGTATGTGTGTGTGTGTGTGTGTGTGTGTGTGTGTGTGTGTGTGTGTGTGTGTGTGTGTGTGTGTGTGTGTGTGTGTGTGTGTGTGTGTGTTGAAGTGACGCGCGGGCTTTGACAGCATAGGGTGCGAGGGTGCGCCATAATATTGGCCGTATAGTCGTGAAGACGGAAGCGGAAAATCACTTGGGGCCCTCACGTGGCTTCGAGAACACGCTGCAGCCAGAACGCCAGAACCATCCCGAGCGACCGACCTCCGCACGGGACACCTTGAGTAATCTTGGTTACGGTGAGAGGCGACACCACGTACCCCGAGCTCCGATGCTTAAGCTGTTACCTACCATGGCGGGAAGTTTAAATGTGAAGGGTCAGAAGCCGCGAACGGTGGCCGTCGGAGTCTTTGTCAAGCTCCGGCGGATGGGTTCCCTGTCTGTTTAGCAGGCAGGAAGCCCTGGGACCTTCCGAGCATGAGGGAAACCTCAGTTAACTTAAAACGCCCTACCCTCGTTCATACTATGCTCTATGATATTTTTCAAATCTTGCCGTTGAAATTTTAGAGTCCCGAAAAGGATCCGCACCGAAGCAATCTTCAAATCCCTATCCAACCTTGTCTTCACAAACCCTGGAAACTTTCCCTGTTTCTTAGTCATGCGAACCGTCGACAAAGCCGACCCAGTAACTTCGAAATTTGTTTTCCTAATAGCTAAGTTTATTGAAAGTGTGGCCGGGAAAATATATGACGGAAAGAAACTTTCATCTGGTGACATGTTAATTGAATTTAAAAATAAGGAACAGTCCACTAACCTTCGCAAGCAAACAAACGTAGGTGACTTACAAATCACTCTAAGAACTCACCGAACCCTCAACAGCTGCCAAGGTGTCATCTCAGAAAATGAACTGATAAATAAAACTGAAGCGGATATTCTTGAAGGCTTGCGCGGGCAAGGCGTGACTGTGGTAAGTCGAATCACAATAAGACGGAATGGAAATGCAATCAAAACTAAACTTATTGTTACGGTGCAGAATGGTTTATTAACAGGAAGAGACGGGAAGGAGTAAGTTGAAGGAGGCGGCAACTGGGCGTTCCGGCAGTAGGAGCGAGTCCCGACTTCTGTCTAATCGTCGGCTATCCAGTACCTCTTGACACATATCCCTTCAAGCGGATTGATTCTCATAATCGGTACACTACTTCCAGACGTGGCATTTCCCCCGGACGCGGACGACCAGAACGTTCCTGGTCTGTTCCTGGGACCCGAAATTTCCGAAGTTTCGAGAGGTACGTCCGGAGTAGTTGTGCCGAGAATCTTGCATTGTAATTGGGCAGCGTTGGCGGCAATATCGTGCTACGTGCCCACGATTCCACAATTGTAGCACGCAGGTGGTGAACGCATATTGTTTTGTGTCAAGCAGTTAGGCACTTGGGGTGGGTATGCGCGTCAGTCTTGACCGTGATAATTGTCCTCGCATGCCCGCGAGTAGCCACCGCTAGATGAGGGCAATGCCCAGTCCCTGCAATGCCCAGCCCAGAGGAATATTTTTTTCGGACATTTTTGGCCCACTGAAAAGTCTCATTAAAGGGCCAATTCATTACAAAATACAAGTTTGCTTTATTCGAAAGATTCCGTGTTTTATATCGCCCCAAGCGCTTGTCCGGCAGCAAGCGATGCCGTATTGACTGATAAATTAATTATTTTATGTTAAAGCACCAATTATCCCGCCAAATCGTGTGTTCCAGTGACGTCTGCCATGAAGTCACAAGAGAGAGTATTAAGATGAATTTTCAGTGCGCAATTGGGCTGTGCAGCCGTGCTTGCCGTCAGCCGTCCCAGATGGCGCTACGATACTCAGCTGCGGACCGTTGCCCGCCGTTGCTTTGTTTTTGACAGCATTTGAAGATGGCTTGTTTTTGTTCCGGTAGAAAGGGATCGTTTTGTGAAACATGGGGCATGCTCTACAAACAGGGTCATGACTCACGCAAGACAACATCGCTTACCCCGATCGGCCATTGTAGAGTAAGACAATTCCAAAGCGGCGGCCTTCTCTGCAGCTAAAACAAGCATAGTACGCCCAGTACCAACAGCAGTGCGCATCGGCACTTCAATGTTTACGTGTATTTTTGAAACTTGGATCCCCACCATTCTTACTCCTGTAAAATGAATGTGGATTACATCTAATCGCGAATTGGCGGTGAGCGCGACCACGGGCGGCGCTGCGAAGCGGGCATCCGTGACGTCAGCTTAGGGATTCTCGAATTTGTGGTCTGCTTCACTCGGGCGCGCTCCCTCTGCTCTTTCATCGCGCGCGGTTGACTTTTCGTGCTTGTCCGCACCAGATCTCGCGTATGCGCACCTTTTTTTTTCATTACAAAAGACTTAAAATCGCATAAACTAGCTCAACGCGTGATTTTAAGAATAGTTTTTGATAGCGCTACGGAAGAAACATTGCCGGCGTCGCCCCATTACTGCGAAGCCGGTCCTGTGCGGAGCGGGAAAAGTCGGAGCTCGGCGTCAGCTGCTGTATTCAGCAATCTTTCGAGCAAAGGTAACAGCCAGAGTCTAACAACCGACAACAGCGAAAATGCAAGACCAAAACAAATTCGAGGCCTTCGGGGCTGTCAGCTTTGGCAGAAGGCATTACGATACCAGCTGATCGTATGTAAGGTAAAACAGGTTTGGCAACCTTGCCTAACGCTCGAAACTCTTGTATCACATTCCTGTACGTTGTCACGGCATGAAAGTGTGCCGACATGCACTATGGGGCCCAAATAATGTAGCTTGTCTTCCAAATAACAAACTGTGTGTATAGGCATGTGCTTGTTTTATACCAGGCTTTTAACCAGTATGGAGTATTATTGAGCAAAACTATTTACCTGTAAGGTAAGCATACAGTAAGACTATGTTGGTTCAGAGTTTGAGGGATATTTAGGTACATTGGCCACAGCCATATCATTCCAATATTCAGATAGGCGTTAAGCGCTAACCACATGGAGCGATTTTGCAAGCGATTTGGTGAGCGACGCGACTAGAGGCGAACTACTTTTCGCCGCGGACGAAATCGTCCATCGAATCGCTCGGGTCTCAGTCGCCAGAACATGTCGCTTACCTCACGGAAGTGGCCTCAGCGACTAGCCAATAGTAGAGCGGTAAGGGGCGCAACTTCCGTCTTAGGAAGAGAACGAGGGGAAGGAGCGAGCGGCGGCACAATGCATCCTAGAAAAGTACGATCCTCTGCTCACTGAAATGCGTTTATTTCCAGTTTTTGTGACAAATGCACACATAAAAAAACCTAGCTGCCATGTGTACTTCGATAATCATATTGGGCGCTGGTCGGCAATATTGGGATCGCTCGTCGCGTCGCTCGCGCGATCGCTTTCATGTGAGTGCTTCAGTGAGCGACTGGGACGAGCGATTGCGGATACCAGTCACATCGCTCGTGGCGTCGCTCGCAAAAATCGCTGCATGTGGTTAATGCTTTATAGCAAAACTGCACTCAAGAGGAGGAGGACCTGGAGGAACAGAAATCTTTAACAGTAAAATCGAGCTGGTTAGTGCGCAGGCTCCTCAGTCAAAGACAGTAGAGGAAGAGTAATTTTTTTAATTCATCGAACGTCATCCCGAGTACGCCAGGATTTGATCTTTACGACTGAAGGGGTTGGAAAATAAAAAAGAGCGTTTTGGACATATTCTTTGGTTTCGAATTCTGTTATACTGAAAACCGGCATGTATACTATTTATTGCGTTCATTAGCAAGTATATCAAGTCTTCACCCCCATAATCATGCCATAAATGCTCAGGTTGAGATTCAGTTCGTTACGATAACGATGGTTACGATAGAAATTCGGCGCACGAAAGCTGCCTTCGAGTAACGTGGGCAACGTTGTCGGCGCCGTTTCGCGGTGGCATATATAACACCAACCTTCTCATCGCATTTGCATATGAATAAACAACGCACACTGTTGGTATGTACTTTTTAAAAACCATTAGTAACGCCCATTTCTGAAGAAGGTACTATATGCCTTACAGAACGAAGAAAATATCCACACGAACTTTGTGAGCCTCGTAAACACCCCCACACATCCTAGGATGTTTCGAAAGGTGCAGAAAAATAATGCGTTGGGCACAGAAAAAAACATTCATCTAATACAAGTCAACAACAACGGAAGAAATAGAAGACAGCCTTTTTAGATGCGACGCTCAGAGCATCTCTTGTCGGCAGCCCTGTCCTTCCTGCGTGCGTCCGTTGTTGTCCGCGGCGTGCGTCCGTTGTCCGCAGCCACTCTCCCGCTCTCCTCTCCGAGAGCGAACACTCTCTCGCGAGGGGCATTGGATTGGATTCGATTGGATGCGACTGGCTTGGCTTGGCTTGGATTTGATTGGATTAGATTTGATTTGGATTGGATTGGATTAAAGTGGATTGTGTTGGATTGTGTTGCGTCATGGCCGCGGCAGACACACTGGCGCCGGCGCGTGACCAGGTGAGAGCGTGTGCGGCACAGCGCGCTCTCACTCCGCTGGTGGGCGGCGCGACGCGCGGTGCTGCTCATGTGCAGTACTCTCTCTCTTCGCTGTTTCCTCTCCTTCGGGCGCGCTGTGCATATAAAGTACCTAGAATATAACCGGTGTGCCACTCTCCGGCGGCCTTTCGGTCGACGGTTGCTCTCCGCTTGCGCTTTAAACCCCTCAGCGTCGCATCACACCAGGGTTCGCGCGAGGGGAGGTGGGCGTATTTTTTATTTCCTGCTGTGCGACCTGCTGCTTGGTGCGTAGCGTACACTGTTGAGTCTTCATAAAAGCATCTCATAAACACTTTAGGAAAGCCTACGCATTTTTGATACTCATCGATGAGCTCTGAGCACTCAAACTCGCCAATAGGCTAGATAGGACGAGGTACACGCGATCGTCTGAGCGATGCTCTTAGAAAGTCGTTCTCTGTCTCTTCGTGTCTTGTAAACTCGTGCAGGTTAAAGCTTGAAATTATCCAGAGCTGTCAGAAGCTGGCTGAAAATACACTTTTTGAAGAACTAAAGCATCAAAGCGGGCGATTTCTAGCCCAGGCACTACTGCCAGTAAAGAGCGGACGACCGCGGCGCGAGTCTAGCAGTGGCTCGAATGTAGCAGACGACAGCGCAGTGAGTCCCTAAGCCGACGTCAGAGCCCGGGGGCACCACTGAAACATCTCACCACCAATAGCTCGTTCGGCAAGCTTATAAGCCGTGCCTAATTTGCGTTTGCTTTTGCTGGCCACAGCCAATCACACAGCTGGGCACATGACATCATAGCTTCTTTTGCGGAAAATGAGTTAGTGGGTCGCATGACCATTTCCTTTTTTTATAATTACATAGTTTATATGTGCGAAGTTTGCATTTATAATGGTATCACTATGGTTCTAACGAGGCAATGTTTCGAAGGAACCAAACTTGTGCTTTGTTTGCATGACCCATTTAAGAGGTTGTTTTCGAACATTAAAGCATTGTTTCCGTCTGCTATCACCTTAATAAATACAGGTTATGTGAATATACCACCTCCCCTAGCTATTTATATTTAAATAATAATAGGATTCAAGTTTTTATTATTTGCCCTTAGAAGAGTAAAGAAATGGCACAGATGACAAAGTGAATACATGGAGCATTAAATTAACAATGCAGTTTCTTGCTATCGTTTAATGCATCAGCTTAGAAACGAATCTTTCAGAAAATACTGCGAAGCGTGTTGACGGGGCCCCGCTTAGGGCCACATAGGTTAACATGGTCGTTGTTGACGTGATTTCCCCACAACCTATTCTTTCTGGCACTTTCCAACCAGGAGTTTGTTTACAATGTCGCGGAGCGACAAAATCCAAGCAGCAACAAATCAAGAAAGCTCACACTAACGCTTAAGTCCTCAAGGCAGCGCAGCTGTACGCAACCTTCACGACCGTCACGACGGTTCAAGTGCACGATTACAGCCGATCTGCTCTTTCGCTGCGGCAACGACCTTCACTTCATCTGTGTCGCTATACGCGGGAGCGTCCTTCATTTTTCGGAAGTGTTGCTGTGATTACGGTGAAAGCGGGAGTTTTTCTTTTTCGCTCTGTATTGGGGGCCGCAAGCGGTGTTTGTCCCTCTATGGCAAAGGCCCGGTGTATAAGCGCGCGGGCAGTGGCGTGAGCCGCCTCATTACCTTCGAGAGATTAGTGACCAGCTATGCTGACATTCGCATTTACTACCGTCAAGGCCGAAGAACCTTCCCGACCCCCACAGAACCCTACTCCATGCGATTTACCCCACACACTGCACGTCTACCTGCAATTTCTGTCCAACGCCAGGTACACTGTACCACCATTTATCCCATTTATTTCCTGTCATCTAATGTACACACTAAAAGAAAAAACTAAAAAAAAAATTCGAGGACAAAAACCCGCACCAACAAAGCTATCGCAGGTTTAAACCAATTCAAAATAAATAAAATAGGCACTAGGCCAAAAATACTTTTAGAAAAAAGCCGATTCGATGTTGACAAAAAGAAAAAAAATCACACTCCACATCCAAAGGCGCTACTGTTACACACACACTAAAATAATCCTATACATCAGAGCTAATTTTTTAAATCTAACAGTATGACAGTGAAGTTGCGAAAAAGTTTAAAAGCGTTATAAAATGATAACACACAAAAATACATGCAAAACAGTCCACTAGAACAATGTCCTTACAGTGAGTTCCAGAACTATGCGAGATTAGTTGGTGCATTAATGACCCTTTTTTCACCACATGCAGACCCATGGACACAACGATCACTCTAAAACAAATCAACCAGAAATAAACCGGCTAGAAGGGACAGAAAACCACACAGTTCAAATAAACAGTACTCGGCGGTAAAGTAAAGACTATCGCGCACTACAGTTTGCACCGCTTTTCACATTGTTCAGCCATTCACTCTAAATACACTTCACTGCGCTTTCGTGTCTGCATCACTGTGGTCCAAAACTAGAATTCATCATTCACCAAACCGCACTTAGATCACGTACGAGCCACTACTAACGCGTATTAGGTCGATGGGAAAGTCTCTACAGATCACCGCACTGCTGTATTACACTGCGCAACACATCACCACACAAGTCACGTGACCGCTTATGACTTCGTCTCTTGTTAAAGTTGGCTTCCAGAAAGACAGGCGAGGCAGTCAAACTTCTGGTACAGACCTAGCCACGTAGTCCACAAGGTCTGTAAGGATTTTAATTGCAGCGTTGTCATTAAGTAGAGATCTCAGGTGTGGTGGTTCAAGGGGGTGCCTTGTGAGCCTCTGCAATTTGTGGATGTAGGGTCTTGTTTTAACACAGTCCAGTAAGTAATGAGCCACAGATGAGGCACTATGTCCACAAAAACACTGGCAATTGTTCTGTAATTGCAGGCGGTAAAAGTAGTGCGGGAAACGTCCATGGCCTGTTAACAATGTGGTCAATTTCCTGGGGGGCGGGAAACACCTCGGTATATCCAAAACACTCGGGGTCCATCGATACAATTCTGTACTGCAGTGATTGGTCGACCAGGAATTCTGCCAAACTAAGCGACCAGCTTTTAGTAAAGCAGAACGCACCATGTGCTTAGTGATTTTACCGTGCACATCTACACCTCGCGTTGCGGCGTGAGTTGCTATGATGTCAACAAGTTCATTTCCCCAGACTCCAGAGTGACTGGGGACGTGGTACATATGTACTGGTACGATGGATGCAAGAGAGCTGATGTTATCTTTGAGGATTTGGATGCTGCTTGAAATGGTGAAAGGGTTGTTCAGTGCCATGAGTAGAGAGAGGCAGTCTGTATATATGTGCAGCGGGGAAGTGGGTGTGTTACAGAAGAAATACTGGATTAGTTGGTGCAGGGCTATTGTTTCAGCATTGAAAGAACTAGTGGGGAAAACCAAGCGGAATCTTTGGACGGCTTGTATGGTTTCAAGGTCTGAGAAAACGACAAATGCAGCACCAGCAGACGTAGAAGTGTGGGAGCCATCTGTATACGCATGCAGTCCCGGTCGTGACATGATGTGAGGTACCTGTTGGACGCTCAAGCGCTGGTAGGGAATGCTAGTTCGTCGTGCCGGATGAATTGAAGATAAGTCAATGGGAAAGTCAATTTCAGACGGGTTAACTGTAAGTGTGTGAAACGTAATGGTTTGGTGCCGGTGAAACAGAAGGAATAATCGAGTTTGAATATCCAGGTCAATGCTCAGTGGCAGAACATTTGCAATCACCTCGAGGGCAGCAGTGCGAGTGGTGGTGTATGCTCCTGTAACGGCAAATAAAGGAGATCTCATTAGAGAATGCACACGAGCCTGCAAGCTGTCGTGTTGGTGTGTGTACCACCACGCAGGAGCTGCATATGTTGCCACGGGCAGTACCACGTGTAGATAAAGTTCTCGCAAGTGATCTCTGTTCACGTAAGTATGCATTCGGGCAAATTTCGTTAAGGCCGCCGTCATTTTTTTCCATACGTTCTTTCAAGTAGTTTGTATGAGCCACAAATGTCAAGTGACGATCAAACATGACCCCTAATATTTTTAGTTCGGTTACGTGCTTAATACTGACCCCGCCCAGTCTCACGGTAGGCTTACGTATGGCTCCTCGCTCCCCACGAGATACGAGCAGACAGGCACATTTTGCGGGATTTAGTACCAACTTGACGCCTTGACACCACCGATGTACTATCTTCAGCGCCTCCTCCGCAATGGCTTCCAATTGTCTTCTCGTACGACCCTTTATTAGAATTATGGTGTCATCAGCGTATGCCTGTATGTACGCATCTTCTGGCATTCCCAATTGGAGTAAATCATACAGACAGGCATTCCACAGCAAAGGACTCAGTGGAGATCCTTGAGGGCTGCCTTTTGTTGTCGTTGCCTGTATCTCTCCCGAAAACGTCTTGTAGTGAACTGTACGGCCTTTCAAAAACGAAGACAGGAGGTTGTAAATGTTGGAAGGGCAGTTATGAGTTCGGAAGAAATAAAGCAGAGCAGGATGCCAGATGGAATCAAAAGCCCCTTCAAAGTCGAGAGAGATGATTAACGCAAGACTTCCCTCATCTCTACACTGCTGCAGCTGTAATCGAAGAGCATATAGAGCAGAAGTGGAGCTTTGTCCTTGAGTAAATCCGTATTGATTGGGGTGGAGGAGTTGCGCCCGGTGCATGAAAAAATAAAGACGTGCGTTTAGCATCCGTTCCAAGACTTAGCCAAAAATGGAGCTGATGCAAATTGTCCTATATGATTTTGGTTCTTGCGGAGGACGACCAGGCTTCAGGAGAAAGGTAACCCTAGCTTTCTTCCAGTGCGGTGGGAAGTGGCCGAGGTGTAAAGCACCATTAAATATCAGAAGCAAAAACGGAGATGCAAAAAGAAATAACAGTTGCATCATGTAGGTCGTGATACAATCAAGCCCTGCAGCAGCGTTAGGGTTCAAATCTCTGATTGCCTTTTGAAGTTCCGTAATGGTGAAATCATCATCGTGGGTCGGCGTTGCATACGTGTTTCTGCTAACGAATATTCTTAAGGCACGTTGAGCGAGCGTGTCATTTTGAGTTAAGTCAGTTGGCAGGAGCCGCTCCAGAAGAAGACCTGCAGACTCCAATGTGTTGGTAGTTAGGTCGTCGTTGGACGTCAAGAGGGCCGGAAGTGCCGATCGGGAGAAGCATTTTTGAAAAGCAGTGGTGAAAGGGAGGCCGAAGATGTTTTTCCTTGACGCCGTTGTGCAATTTCTTCGAATGGCAATTTCTTTAGCTTGCTCTATTCTGCATCTATATCTGGCCAGAGACCTATAATAGATAAAACGGAGATCATTCCTTAATAGCGGATCTCGGCATCTTTGATATCTTCGGCGTAGTGTGCGAACAGTAGATCTTTCTTTGGCTAGTTCATCAGTCCACCAAATATTGCCGTTAAATTTTGTAGGTGCACGTTCATGTTTTTGTTTTAAGCTAAGAATTTTTTTATAGAAACAGTCTAAAGTTTTGTCGAGTAAGTCCGGTGACGCCACGTGCTGCGGGTTCAAGTCGTTAAGCCAAGGGTCCTCAACGAGCTCTTCCACGAGTCGTCTTGCTCCAGTCTTGGTCAGGCGTTTCTGTCGGGAAAGAGAAGACGATCGAAGGCCAAACTCGATATATCTGTGTTCCGAAAGTGTAGGGGTGTCTCGAACCTTCCAGAAGGTTTCCCTGGTCCAGATAGGTCCAGCAACTAAAGTGATGTCAATCCAGGTATCAGCATATGGCGTTGCGTATGTCGGTATGGAGCTGGAGTCGTTCAAAAGCAGTAAATGCCGAGCGTGAATAAATTTCGCTAGCTCATCTCCACGGCTGTTCAAAACGGTGCCACCCCATAGTGGATTTCTCGAGTTAAAGTCTCCGGCGATTGCAACGTTTACCATAGGATGACTGTCTAAAATTCCTTCTATTGATGTTAATATATAAGAAAGGGGTACTGATGGTGCTGCATAAACTCCTATCAATAACAACGCCAGCTTGTCAGTTTGCAGCTGCAAAGCCACGATGTATGGTGAGATGAAAATAGGGAACACGTCGAACCTGGACCGTGGAATAACCACCACACAACGGGGCGTGTGTGGGTGACAAAACATATGCCAGCTTTCTGGTATTCCTGGAATCGTAGATCCACGAGCATAGGGATCACAAATCACTGTGACGTCAACGTCATTCGATTTTATAAAATCTACAAGGTGACCGGTGGCGGCACGGGTGTGGTCAAGGTTCGCTTGGAGGAATATCAATGAAGCCATTTCACATTTTTGAAGGTCCGGGCGTTAAAACAGGAGATAATTAAATGGAAAACTGAAATGGCTATAGCATATTCACAGTGCTTAGTAGGCGAATAATAACAATACAGAATGTGTTTGTTTGTAGGTAAGTGAGTGGAGTTAAATGAGTAATATATTTCAATTTTGATTTTTACGATGTTGCGGAAGGAGAGAGAGCGGGCGTGGCATCCTCATAAATTGTTTTTGCACGCAGTCTTGTAATGCGCGAGGCAATAGTAGAACAGCACGGCGCGTTGAACGTGTGATTATGGCGTCTACCCGCTGCGCGGCACTCACGGCATACCACCTTATTTTTATCTGTGAGTGTGCATTCTGCTGCAGAGTGGTTTCCAGCGCAGTAAGGGCAACAGACATGATCCGAGGTACAACGGGTATAAACATGACCATACGAACAGCACCGGTTGCAAGCAGCCACATAGAAGTTTTCTTTTATAGAGCAGGAGGTCCAGCCAATAAGGAGACGGTCTCGGTCTTTCAGTAGTTTGTACACAGAAGGGGAAACCTCGATAATGTGTACATTATTGCCAGAACGATCTTTGAAGTAGGTGCGATGTCTAAAGCCTTCTTCAGGTATGTCCAGACCATTGCGAGCGTTAATGTTCGCTCTCAGAATTCCAGGAATTATACTCGGATCCACTCCAGATATTTTGAACTGAGGCATACGGCGAGGCGGGCGAGAAATTCTGAGCGCTGTTTTTAACTGCAAGTGGTTCTCGAGTGCCTTTTCCAAGTTATCTATGGAGGCGCGGTCGGCAGACACGACGGTGAGCCCCGATCTTGTGGGGATTAATTTAACTTGTTTTACTCCAATTCCAGAGGGGTCATTACCAAACGTAGACTTGAGGAGTGATATTGTATCAGGCCCGGGATGACCAGACGGCAGAACCGGAGAAAGAAAAAGAACATGACTGGGGTCGTTCATGAATGCGGCGGTCTGCTGCATGTTGCTGGACTGACGAGTTCTATTTGCCTCTGGAAAATTGGGACCAACCGACTCACTGCTCCGAGCCGTTTGATCATGTCTGAGAACGTCCACATATGAAACGTGCGGTGGTGTTGGCAAGTGTGAATCCTGGGTCCCACCTTGTTTAGCGTCTGCCACCTGAGTACGTAGTTCTTCAATTCTACCCTCGGCACGAGAGAGCTGTGTAGAGAGAGCGATGACCAAGCTCTGCATATCAAAAAACATTTCCATCACTTTTTCTCGTACCGAGACGTTGATCTTATTCCGAGAGTCAGACAAAATGTTCATTAGAATTTTCCCCACTTCTGTGATCTTGTTGATGTGTTCACTGGAAAATTCGGCACCATCGGTGACCAATCTCCCAAGCAGTTGATTGCAGGAAACACGAGAACATGATTGCTCGATGTCAACAGGCGGAGGATTGTCCACAACATCCTGATGTGGATCATGGCTGGGATTGTCCACAGTTAAAAGAGAGTGGTTGGAGCCACGGTCAGCGATTGCAGCTACCGTTTCACTACTCTCTTGGGAATTGACAGAACTTCGGGATGGCGCGGATCGAACCGTCTCCTGTCGCAGAGATTGCATCGTCCGATTCAGATACTCCATGAAGGGTGAACTCTAAGAGGGGGTGGAGCAAACTCCTTCGGCGACCAACGGCTGTTAAGCCTAACCGGGCCGCACAACCCTTGCAAACCTAACAGGTCTCTAGAATCAGTAGCAGCCGCTCACCCTCTTGCCTCCAGATGTTCATGATCCCGATGCAATGGTCGGAGAAGGTCAGGAACCAGTGGAATGACTTCAAAAGGTCATTACAGCACAGAACGCAAAATTCCGCACCTCTTCTTCGTCTGCCTCGGGTCTTCCCCCCGACGCCGCAAGCGGTGTTTGTCCCTCTATGGCAAAGGCCCGGTGTATAAGCGCGCGGGCAGGGGCGTGAGCCGCCTCATTACCTTCGAGAGATTAGTGACCAGCTATGCTGACATTCGCATTTACTACCGTCAAGGCCGAAGAACCTTCCCGACCCCCACAGAACCCTACTCCATGCGATTTACCCCACACACTGCACGTCTACCTGCAATTTCTGTCCAACGCCAGGTACACTGTACCACCAGATTTGGGAGTGCCAGAAGACCCCAGGCCTTGCCCAATAACCTCCCTCTTCTACAAGCAGTGGACGAACCGCCTGACGAGCCCAGGCCTTGACATCCAGCGTGGACTGGTGAAGAGGGCCTGGACCGCCAGCCGAGCTCAGGGTATCCCGGAGTTGGGAAGCCCCTCAACGGGTGGGTGCACTAAAATCTGCACAAGCTGGAAAAATAAAGATTTATTCCTCATCATCATCATCTTTTGCGAGCTTGGACACTGTTGGCCAATAGTGTGCTTGACAAACGTGCACCGGGGATGGCAGGCGGTCACCGCTAGGCACGCACTCAAGAGCGCTTGTAATTTTCTTGATCTTGTTGATTGCCGGGCGGTCGCAGGGAGTCCCGCGCTCAGGCGCGCTCCGTATTTTTATCTCTCAGGGTATTTTGCGGCGCTGGAATTCATGGATTGCCAAACAGCTTAGCTGCTGAAACGGAACTATCCCAGGTAGACATGTATACTTTATGTGCACAACTTTCCACGGCGTACTTCCTCTGATACCAGCCTCACTTCCAGACACACGTGCAGGACGCAACTGATTTCTTCCCATCCCTCTCCACTATAGAGATCGCTATTTATTTTTTATTTATCTACATTGTAAGCCTTGTCTGGCTCTTACAGGAAGTGGGCACTCGATGCGCACTAAATGCATGAATACAAGAAATGGTACACTGCGCGTGAGTACAACAATAGGTGCAGTGCACATCGGTACTTACTGAACGGTCGAAAAAAAACATTAAAAATCGATCATGTCATTGCCAAAGCACGCAAAAAAGAAACAAAAGGCATGCGATTCTCAACTGTGTGGGTTTACCACCAAACAGCTACGGGAAAACAACCTATACTACTAACATTGTTCAGCTTCTTCCAACACACATAACGCAGTGAGACACTTCCAAACGCAACACAGCATCTGATAATACAAGGCGCTAAAGTGCGAAATCAAAAGCTTGCGCGAAAGAACAGGTGACAACGTGCTTGCCTTGTAATCTCGGCTAGACAAGGCACAGGAACAGGGTGAAAAAATGTACAGTCGGTAAAACGCTTGTCTATAACAGCGATGTCGACTTCAACCAGGTACATCCGAAAACTGCCGCAACATACTCATTCCAAACATGTCGGAGGCAAAAGCGAAGGGCTAAGACTTCAGAATTCCGCAGTAGTTTTATTCAAATCCTGCTCTGGCGGGGCACTATAGGGCTGAGAGTACGAAAGCTGTGTTATAGACAAGCCTTTTACCGACTGTACACATTTTTCAAACGCCTTTACTGTTCCAGGGACTAATCTGTCAACCGATGCGGCGTTGATAACGTCGGGTGGTAATACGTTCTAGGTTTCAATGGACCACGAAAAAAAAACCAACACGTGAACGTATTTGTACGCGTATTAAATAACCTTATGAATTTTTTATGATTGGTCTTTGTCGAGCGCCGATGTGGAGGTTGGATGGGATCACTTCCTGAATGTTTATAGCTCCCTGTTAGAAAACGTACATGAACGTCATATCAGCAACGCCACGGCATGACGGCACGGTTGGAATGCGTGCTTGGATGCGCAGTGAAGTGACACTGTCTTTTACAGAATACTTACTGTGAATAAATCTGGCTGCCTTAATCTGAATTTTTCTAATTATGCACCAGATATTGTTAATATACACTGCCATGCTCGAAAGTGGTTCTTACGAGTGTTTTATATGCTGTTAATTTGACGTGAGGTGGTGCTGCCGACAGTTTTCTACAGGGGAAGCAAATTTGCTTGAATGCTTTGGTGCACGTGTTTTCAATATGATAATCCTATTGCAACGTATGCGTGAAAGTTAAGACTAAATATTTTATAGAATTTGTGCACGACACCTCGGAACCATTCAATCTGCAGTCAAATTCTCGCTCGGGGTGACCTTTTCTGAGTTTTGCTGATACAGTTTGTTTTATTAGTGCAAATTTTTAAGTTCCAGGTGTCACATCAACCAGATTTATTACAGACGAAGAACTTAGTCTTAATTGGTCCGAGGTATCACGCACGATTGCATGTGTAGGGAATCAGCCCCTACGTGCGCCCGCGTATGGTGAGAACAGTGTAGAAAGTGCGCGTCGGACAGAAATAGTGACGTCAGTGCGTCATGTGCCCGTGCGTGCGTGTGCAATAAACAGTTAGCGGGCAATGGAACACGTGTGGTGCGTACCAAGCTGGGAACATGCGCAGAACGGCCCCGTCTGGTATAAAGACGGCTTCACGGGTGCGGTAGGGGGCAGTTGAACGGAACAGCTCGGCGTCAGCACAACCAGGATTGGAGCAGCAAGGGGCAGACAACCGTACCGACAACCCCTGGCCAGCTCGGAGTAACCAGCACATGTGGTGGGCGCACACGGAGTGGCTTGTTACCAATTCTCGAACGTTCTCGTTAGTGCAGAGGGAAGCGTTGTATTATTTCTCTGCACAATCGGTGCAGTGCGTTTTCTCAGTGTCGCGTCGTTTAAATGAACGCATGTGTTACGAGCTGCTGTTTCTACTCATTTCATTTTTGTTTTGCCGTCGAGGAATAAATCGGTGATTTCTGTTTCTTTCGTGTCGGCGTCACTTCGTCGGGCGGGGTCAGGGTCGCGAATCCTTCGCGCATGAAGGAGGTTCCTTCAAATAAACAATGCAATCGTCAACCAACAGTCGAACGGTAGCTTCATCTCCAATGCAGTCAACAAAACCATTAACATACGCAAGCAAAATATTGGGCCCAAGCCGAAACACTGCGGGATGCAGAAAAAAAACACAAGACGGTCAGATTGCGATTTAAGGCAGGTTCGAGAGTGGAGCGAGGAGGGTACGCGCAGTAAGGCGGGCCCCGAAACCACAGAGATGAAGAATCTCATGCAACCTCACAGAGTTGCGGAGGCCATAAGACTGTTTCTCGTCAAATTCAAATGAACACGTGAAAAGATAAAAAAAGTTTTGGGCGCAATGATCAAAGGAAAATGTTCGCGCTCAAATCAACAGACTTTGGTTTGCTACAACTGCTGAGAGCCAGAGCACATAGCTGCGGTTTGCAGGAAACGCAGGGAGAACGAGAAAGGTTTGGCTCCTTATTTGCACCACTTACGTTGAAGAACCTCCCTCCGCAGTACCCGTATTTGTTTTCTAACGAATCGGAGCAACTACTAAGGGAGAGAGGCCCAATTCTTCTTCGAGGGAAGAGTGATGGCACCGACGAGAGCAAAGGCACGCTAAATGGCCGCGAGCCTCGAGTAGGAGGGATAAGGGGGCACAAACATCCCAGCGGAAGAGTAAAAGCATAACCATCCCGCCGACAGCGAAGGAAGAGAGTCGTAGTAGTAGAAAACTTTATTATAAAGTCAGACTAGCTCTCAGAGGATGGTGCCCTTAGTCCAGGGCCCCATTTGCTGCTTCGATCCGTCTTGCCCGGTCGATCAGTCCGCGCTGGTCGTCCAAGGCTGAGCTGGAAAGAGCGGCTTCCCATCCGGAGAGGGAGGGAGGGGCTGAATATAGAGGATCAGAGCCGAGAGCACCCGGAGAGCTACCAGACGGCAGTCGAGACATCCGAATTGAGTGCGGGCGATCGCGGCGAAGTGAGGGAGGCCGTCAATGGGCCTCTGCACGGAGAAAACGCCGACGAAAGCGAACTCGAAGGAGAGGGTGCATGGGCGCGCGTGTTGCCACCGGGCTCCGCCCCATTTCAACGCCTGCGTGCCGTGAGCTTTGTTACGTTGTGTGAGGAGCAGAGGGCGGACGCGAGTATAAGTCGCCTGGATTCATTCCAAGAAAAGGGGGTGGCACGAAAGAATGGCTCTTTTTTTCGAGAAGGATGGCGTGCTTTGTCGTCGCTAAGAAGACAGGCGTGGAAGATCATGTGAGCAGTTAGTGGTGCCAATGAAATATCGAACGTATATTCTGCACATAGCCTATGACGATTCATGGTCGGGGCATCTGTTAGTCAAAAAGAGGAAAGCAAGACTTCTGCAGTAATTTTACTGGCTGGGCTTCTTCCGCGATGTGGAGCATTTCGTAAGGTCATGCGATGCATGCTAGCGCGTTGACAAATCGTCTGACAAGTGGAAGGCACCGCTGAAACTGGTTCCGCTGATCACGGAACCGTTTCGGCGTGTAGTCATTGACGCGGTAGGACCACTTCCCACCACAGCTTCAGGGCACAAGTATGTGTCGCCAATGCTCTGTCCAGCGACAAAATTTTCTGAGGCTGTTCTCCTTAAGTAGCTTATTTCTACGCAGTTGGTTAACGGTCTTCTGGGCATTTTCTCGTGCGTAGGTTTCCGCGTAGAGCTGCAGAGTGATCAGCGTAGCGTTTAGCGTTTTTACGAACGTTCTCACTACCACTTTCTTGGAGAAGTGCGCCATAAAGGTCGTGAACAGCTTGGTATAACATCGACAGACAAACAGCGTAGAACGCTGGTATTGAACGCTGAAGCGTGTGCTAAAAACTTTATGTCATGAGCACTCTACCGACTGGGAGCGTTTCCTCCCAGCGGCGACGCTTGCGTTGCGCACTGTGCCGCATGAGTCTACCGAGTTTAGCCCCGCGGAGCTGGTATACGGCCGCGAACTGCGGTCGCCACTCCGTATGCTTTGCGACAACTGGACGACGGAGCGAAAGGAGACAACTGCTGTTGAGTATGTGCTAGAATTTCTCAAAAGAATGAGGATAGCGCGCGAGGTGACAGAGGCTTGCATGAGTGCCGCACAGAACAAATTCAAGCTTTATTACGACCGCACAGCCCGGAAACGTTCGTTTAAAGAAAACGACAAGGCCATGCTGCTGCGTCCTTGCAAGACAAACAAGCTTGAAGTTCAGTGGGAGGGTCCAGCCGAGGTTCTGAAGAAACTGTCAAATACCAACTACGTGGTAGGATTAGGAGAACGAAGAAAGAACGTAAAAATATATCACGTAAATCTTATGAAGCCATACGTAGATGTAAGCACTGATTTGCATCTGTCTGAATGGGTACGAAGGGATTCCGGTTGACATTCCTTTCTTTGGGGAATTAAAGAACGAGGCCCTGACTAGGCAAGTTGCTCCGGGAAATAATAAAAGACGAGAGCTTAGCACGGGACCAAGTCGCGGATTTGGAGAACTTTATAGAAGAGTTCAAGTATTTGTTTACAGAGAGGCCAGGAAAAACGCACCTCACGACTAACGACATTGAGCTGACTTCTGACGAGCCCGTGCAAGTGAAACCCTACCGGGTTTCCCCAAGGCAAATTGACCTGATGAGAACTGAAGGAGAGAAGAAGCTAAAGTTCGGGGTAATCAAAGCTGGCGACAGTGACTATGCCTCGCCGATGATAATCGTAAAGGCCCCAGGAAAAGAGCCGCGGCCATGCATAGATTACCGACGAACCAACGCAAAGACGAGGGATCAGCTCTACTCTATCCCCAATATTGAAGAAAGGATAAAAACTGTGAGCCGGGCTCGCTACGTGTCTACCCTCGATCTCATTCGCGGATACTAACAAGTGCCTCTGACAGCTCGCGCAAGCCGTTATGTGGCGTTCGTGAACCCTTTCGGGTCTTACCGTCCCCTTGTGCTCAGTTTCGGGCTAAAAAATGCCCCGTTTTTGGTTTTTGCGGATTTGGAAAAGTCCCAGATTTGGAAAATCTTGTGGAAGAGTTCAAGATCTTGTTTTCAGACAGAGCGGGAAAAACGGACATCACGACTCACGATGTTGAGCTCACTTCCGACAAACCCGTCCAAGTGAAAACTTACCGGGTTTCTCCAGACAATGTTACCTGATAAGAGCGGAAGTAGAGAGGATGCTAAACTTAGGGGTAATCGAAGCTGGAGACAGCGACAATGCCTCGCCGATGATTATGGTAGAGGCCCCAGGGAAAGAGCCGCGGCCATGCACAGATTAATGGCGAGAAAGACGAGGGATCAGCTTTAATCTATCTCGAACACCGAAGAAAGGATTGAACCTGCCAATTAGGCTCGCTACATCTCTACCCTCGATCGAATTCGTGGGTACTGGCAGGAGCCTCTGACGGCTCCGGCACGCCGTTATGCGGCGTTTGTGACCCATGTGGGGTCATACCGTCCCCTTGTGCTCTGTTTCGGTTAAAGAATGCCCCATTTTGCTTTTCTCGACTTCTGGACACGGTGCTGCTGGGCATGAGTGATTTCGCCTGGCCCTACCTCGACGACGTAGCAGTATTTTCTAACTCGTGCCGATGGAGAGCACTTAGACCATCTCAGAAAGGTGTTTGAGCGGTTGAGTGAAGCTGGGTTGACGGTGAAAGCCCGAAGATGCGAGCTACACGCAGTCAAATTTTCCTATCTCGGGCACATTGTGGGACACGGAAAACGTAGGCCTTAGGAAATTAAACTCGAGGCAGTCGGGTCTCACCCGAGACTGAAAAGCAAGACAGATGTCCGGGCCTTCCTCGGGCTTACCGGCTACTACCATTCGTACATAACGAACTATTCGGAAGTGGCCATCCCACTAACAGATGCACTACGAAAGGACAAGCCCACACAAATTGCGCGGGGCGAAAAACAGCGCAAAGTGTTCCATGCTTGAAGGCTTCGCTTATGAGCCGCTCCAAGCTTTAGGCACCAGACTGCGATAAGCCTTTCATCGTGAAATGCGATGCCAGTGACTGCGGGATCGGAGTAGTTTTATGCCAGCGGGACGAAGAGGGAAACGAGCATCCTATAGCATACATGAGCAGAAAGCTTACCGTCCATGAAGAAGCCTACAGCGCCTCAGAAAAGGAGAGTGTCCGCCTAGTATGGGCGGCACACACGTTAGCTTGCGACGTAGCTGGTTCGCATTGCTCCATTGAGACTGATCACTGTCCTTTGATATGGCTCCAAAATATTTAATCGAAAAACGGTCGTCTCCTGAGATGGAGTCTCGCACTTCAGCGGTATAATTTTGATGTCCGGTACAAAAAGGGCAAAACACTCGGCAATGCTGGTGGCTTGAGCAGGCCTTCAATGTGATGTGAGGCAGGTATGTAACCTTTTTTGACGCAACCCGCGTCAGATATACACAGAAGGAGAGGGAGCGAGAAAGAAAACTTGAATCCACATAATTTCGGACCTCCGTTTGGTTCTGGGAAGTGGTTTTAGGGTTCTTTTATTCTTCAAATTAAAAAACTCCCAAGCATTTCCCCGAGGGTGAACATGGTTAAGTGCGAATGCACGGGGTGATGCTATGAGGGGGAGTAAAGTTAAAATCCGTTGGCATTCGCCCGTGAGCGCGCGCGAGCCGACCCACGGAGGTTTGGCAGTTTATCGCTGCATATATAGGGGGTACGCCGCGCCGAGCGCGCCGAGCCAGGTGGCTGAGAGAGGAGGCGAGCGCAAGGGGAGAGTGACAGCGGCGCACGGCAGCTGCAGCCGAGCGAGGGGGAGAGGAGAGAGTGTGACGTCACGGTGGAGAGAGAGGCGCGCGGCAGCTGCTGGGGAGAGGAGGCGCGCTGTGACGTCATACCATGACGTCACGGCGCGAGGAGCGGTGCGGGGAGCGGCGCGCACCCGCGCAGCCATGGCGAGGAGGCGGAGCGAGAGCGGTCAGGTGGTGAAGTGACGTCACCGCGCCGTTGCTACCGACGCTCCTCTCCGCTCCACGCCGTTGCTAGGGAGAGGAGGACTGCGGACGCCGCCGCCGCCGCCGCCGCCGCCGGCGGTGGAAGGTTTGGGGTCGCTTATAAAGTGCATTCGCACTTAAAATAAGGTTTTTATAATACGCAGTTTGCTCCGTTAGTTGAACCGATGGCTCTGGAGTGGGCGAGGTGCTTCTCGTGCAGTGCGGCTTTGTATGTGGTTGTGTTATCCTGTAATGTTGCACACCAGTGTAAGAAAGAGCGGGCCAAACCAGCGGAAGGCAGACGAAGATGGTCTACGGTGGTTGACGCCATTCGACTACAGCCGATGCTTCAAGGGACCAAGATTAAGAATCTTATGCAACATTACAGAGTTCAGGAGGACATAGGACTCTTTCTCGTCAACTCTCAAAGAATATGCGAAAAGATAAACGGTACGCGCGGCAGGTGGCCACAGCGCCTGCTGACACTTTTACCGTGCGAGGAGGCGAATGTAGAGGCGAGACTAACGGCAGAGCAGGCGGGGAACTACGAAGATGTAAAGAAGGTGCTGCTTGAAAAGTTTCGTCGTTCTGCCTAGGCGTTTCGGCAGAGATTTTGTGGTGCGTCGCTTCGGGCGGGCGAGTCATTTACAGAGTATGGATACAAGCTCATTGCGAATCTGATCGAGTGGCTTAAAAGAGCTCAAGTATATGGAAACCATGACAAAGTCGTTGAGGCAGTGGGGCTAGAGCAATTTTACAAAGGGTTTTCTGACGGGATAAGATTTTAAGTTAGGATAGAAATCCTGCGACTGTGGACGAAGCAGCTAAACTAGCAGGAGAATACGCGTCCCGTAGGAAGCTCCAGGCTAATAATCACGAACGTTTTAAAAAGCCGGCAGGCACAGGCCCACGGCATTAGCGCACAGAGGATTGTTGTCTGGGGGGGAGGATTGAAATTTTTACAACAAATATAAAATATAATAATATATAAATGTACAAATATACAAAAACAAATATATATACATGTGTAAGTTTTACAAATAAATGAAAATAAAAACCATGAAGCATAAAATATATAAAACTATAAATAGTAGCCGAGTTTTTATTATTTTTATGCTAACAAATTACGCATTAAATCAGCCGCCATAACCTATAGAATAGGTGTCTGGTAAAAAGCGCAAAGGCTCATGGGGACGTCGTCTGCTCCCGACACTTCCGGTTCGAGATCTCGCCTGGCCTCCCGTACGCCGGAAGCTTTCACGCGCGTGTGTGCGCGTTGTTTATTTGTCACAGAGTGCTTAACTTGTAGAGGAGCCACTAGTTTAATTGCTAGCTGTTATTCATTTATTGTGAGATGAATGAACGTTTTTATGGTGGAAACAGATAAACAACAAGCACACGCGCGCCTATCCTGGCCTGCGGGAGGCTAGGACAGCTATCGAACCGGAAGTGACGGGGCTCCGCGAGAGCAGACAATGTACCCATGAACCTTTGCGCTTTTTTCCGGTCACTTATTCGACTGCAGGAGGCTTATAATAGTGGATGCGACTTCACATAAAAAAGAAGATACGCGAAGACTTTTGCCATTGCCCGAAGCCCCGGACCCAAGTTTGGAAGTAGAATTGCAAGAAATGGATGACGAGAGATCAGGTTCGGGAGGAAATACAATTAAAGCATTCCTGAATGCCTTCTTCACTGATGAATTCCGGCCAAGAGTAAAGCACGTGCAGTCTCCTCGTGACGTTTATTTTTAGAAACATTTAGGGAGAAAAAACTTTGCAGTACAGCTGACGATTACGTAACGACGAATATTGTCCCTTCTCTGCCGCTATGGTAGCATGGTGATCGGCAGGGAAGCAGTCCAGAAGTTTCAGTACTTTTAAGAACTGGTTGAATTTACTAAATTTACAGAGGAGATCATAACAACAACAGACACAACGTTCGTTGACGCCAAGCTTTCCAACATGTGGGCAGCCAGACACTCGCTGATCCGCAGGTGGAAGTGTCAACGACGGAATAGAAAGCTGGCACGACGCATTGCACCACTAAACAGATAGCAGAATATGACGCCAAGCTGTGCAGAGAAAAATGGCACAAGATGTGTGAGGGCCTTTACGGACAGTTATCTGCCGGTACAACGTGGAAGCTACTGAGACATCCAATTGACCGAACACAAAGTAAAACAACAACGAATCGGAACCTGACCAAGGTCCTAAACACGTATAAAGGCAGGGAACGTAAACTCCTGAAAGCACTTAAAAAGATGTACTTGCAAACCGAGAAA
The DNA here is from genome assembly GCF_048455015.1 of Haemaphysalis longicornis. Lineage (NCBI taxonomy): Eukaryota > Metazoa > Arthropoda > Arachnida > Ixodida > Ixodidae > Haemaphysalis > Haemaphysalis longicornis. The sequence continues at coordinate 16,379,543 of NW_027526266.1, forward strand.
GGAATTCACCCACCCGAGGAATACGAGGGACCCGAAAAACGAAGAGTTAGATCGCCCATTCACCATCGTAGAGTTATCGGCGGCTATCGACGACAGCCAACCCAAGCGGCACAGAAAGTGTGTCCTATGACCGGCCCGTCTATGGCAGCTTTCTGGCATGTCCGGCCAGCACCCAGGTTCTGGCAGCCACTGATCATACGATGAACGTCCAAAATTTGGCAACCAGCACTTCGGTATTTCTCCAACCGCCTGCGTTCAGACGCACAACAGCACCTACACGGCTACCAGATATTCAGTTCCCTTTCGGTTGCCCATGTTCAGAAGCAAAACGGCCGAAGTACGGCTTTAGGACATCCGTTTTTCCTTCGGGAAGCGGTGTTCAGCCGAAGCACGGCAAGCGACCGGCCACAGAATATCCGTATTCTTGTGGCAGTTGGTGTTCGAAAGGAGACATGCCGGAGCGCGGCTGACGTGCATTCGCTCTTTCAACGGTAAACCGCGCGTCCGGCGGCAGAATATTAGTTTTCTTCCGGCAGCCGGTGTTATGGAGACCGACCGACTTACGGCCCCAGAATGTACGTTTTTCATTCGGTTAGCGGTCCTCGGCCGAATTACGGCAAGCGAATGGCCGCAGAATTTTCGGCAACCGGTGTTTAGGAGGGGACCAGCCTTCGTAAGGTATCAGAATATACGCCATTATGCAAACAACGGCGGGCGTCTGGGCAGCGAGAATCCATGCACAGACGTGTTTGGAAGAAGACCCGCCGATGTAGGACCGGTTTTTCCCTGGGTCAAGAAAGAGCCGTTAGGGAGTCGAATGGCCCAGACACGTTTTTCATCCGCTCGGTGTTTCAACGTTTTAAATGAACCAACTTTATTTGTAAAACATTAATGAGTGTTCTAGGGGAAGGGACAAGGTTCAAGGACTCACTGGACCTTACCAGGAAAAGTTTTAGGTCTTCAAAAGGCCATTTATTGCCACAAAAAGACTGTGCCACGCCGACGGGTGATCTAAGCCTCTCCCGTCATAGCCGCTACGGCGCCTCACTCGTCAGCTTTGTCGAGGCATCAGCTCGAGGCTATTCGCCCCCTCAAGAAACGAATACCATTTGAGACATCGACCCAGCAGTGATATCCGACCCGAGATGGCGGTGATTCACCAAAATAAGTGGCCTTAAAGTTCGTATAGCAAGCGGCCCCCCCGCAGGAGCTCAACCGGCGCCATGTCAAGGACTCCCCACCAAACAAAGGCAAGGGTGCGCAAAAGCGCAAGTTTCCGGGTATTCTTCTTAAAATAATACTGCGAAAAACAATGTTGCACTATATTGTTGGTGATAAACGTAGAAGAGGCTAAGCTCGTGCATTGGTAGGCTCAACTTCGTGCCCTGCACTGTGTTACTTCATGCGATTTTATGACTGATTATTTAGAAATAAGTGTTATTTTGAATTTCCCATAACAACAGAGCCTTGTGAATGACGAAGCCTGGATATTAATTTAGTTGCGGTGTTTGAAATTGAGATTAGCTACACTTGGGATATGACTCATTTGGTTAAACATAATCACCAGCATCCTGGCAAACACGGTTTTCGTCAGGTTTTTCTTGCTCAAGGCAGCTTGTTGAGTTCACGCACGATTTCGCTTTAGCAATAGAGAAGCTTAAAGTAGCTGACTATGTTGTTGTACGGCTAAAAAGCATTTGACGGTGTTTCATAGCACCTTCTTGTTAGTACATTGCGGGCAATAAACTGAATGAATCGGTTATTGCATGGATATCCTAGTATATCTCTCAAAGACAGCAGTAGGTCGCTCTCAATGGTTGTTCGTCGGATATATTCCCGTGACCTCAGGAATTCCCCGGGGCTCAGTTGCGGGCGCTCTTTTGTTTCTGTTATATATAAAAGTTATTACTAGTGGCCTCAAATCTTTGTTCAGAATGTTCGCGAATGACTGTGCAATTTACAGGACTATAGCGAATGAACGTGATTACGAATACTTAAAGCATGATTCAAATTTAATAACATCGTGGAGTGCTGAATCAGAAAAGTCGTTGAATCTTAAAAAGTGTGTTAACTTAAACTTTACAAGAAACCTTTATCCAATTGAATACGTATACAGTAAATTACACTGCTTTAAGAACGGCCGGGGAATATAAATAGCTAGGAGTATATTTAACGAGTTTTTTAGAGAAATAAGCACATTCACAACATAAAAGTTACGGATGCACGTGTTTTTTGCTTTCTGAGATAAAATTTCAGCGAACCCCCAATTAACTTTAAAGAACAACCGTATTTCACTCATGTGCGCTTAATGTTGGAGTCAACATGTTTTTTCTGGGATCCCTACAGCAAAGAGCTGGTTGATACACTCGAAAACATACCGAATAGGGCAGTGCGATTCGTAATAGGTATTGGCACTGTCAGCTTAGGATGAGGGAAAGTAACTGTAAACTGAAATGGTAAGACGGGAAAGATCATAGACGAAACCTGAGGATGAAATATTTTCGTAATATCTATCATTCGAAAACTGGAATAGAAGGGGAGAAGTATATTCGAGCGCCATTCTACATATCCCAAAGTGGGACCGCTAGCTTGAAGCAAATTATTAACTTTCCTTTAAAGGTGACGCCTTGCGCGATTCATTTTATTTTAGATCCATGTGAGAGTGTAATTATCTTCCACGTATGATTGTATCTACTGTTTATAATGACGATTTTCACCACGCTTTGTAGATATAGTTTGTTATTTGGCCTCATATTTGATGCTTAGTGTTATGTATCTCCCTGCTGTAACGTATGCAAAGGCAAGAAGGTATCAATAAATCAATAAATAAATGAGTAAATAAATAAGCTTGCAGAGCTCCAAGCTCGCTTCCGATGGATTGAGAACCCTACGCATTCAGACGTGACCAATAAATTATTTCTTTCTTTATTCGTTGCAGTATGCAGGGTTTGTTGGATGAATACTACCATTGCTAAATTATTTGCTTGAAACAAAATAAGAAACTCTAGTCTTACGCCTTTCTTGCGTAAACACAGAGGGATTCAACTGCAGCCACCTGAAGCAGGGCGTCATTCGCGACGCGTCTAGAATTTTGTTAACGTACTACGACATTAGAGGAAAATTAAGTTATTTTGGACTATTAAGGGGTGTGCACGGAACTCATGAGAACAACACAACAAATATATTGAAAATGAAAGTACTTATTTGATCTCTCCTAGGATCAGCCCTGTGAAAGTTCGTCAGAAAAGTTGATCGAGTAGAAAATCTCTTTGCAAGAAAAATGTGGAAATACTAGACATACGTTTTGTGTGAAGAAAATTATATTGAATGCTGCTGAGTGTTTTGTGGAGTACCGAACCGCTTCGTAAAGGCATTCGCACCGGTTTTATATACAAAACAACTGGTGAAGCAGCTGTTGTAAAATAGTTGATTTAGTTAAAGCATGAAAGTATTGTCGTAAAAGAAATTGCCTTAAAACAGCACTTTCATCTTTGGAAATTCCACTCACTAAAGTATGCGCCTTCCAATATTTGCTGTATTCGATAGTAAAAGAGGCACAGCAATTAAAGGAACAACTATTTGTGAGCACTGTTGAATGAATTAATTTTGGTGTAAACTGACGCTGATAAATAAGCCAGGCTGTGCTGAAGGCTGGACGGCTGGTGGTTGCGCACGGGCTCACTTTGATGCGGGTGCAGTGGTCTCAAAATGGTGGGTTTGTGCTGCTGCACAGCTCGATTGCGTGATCTGCTTGCGCTGCATGCAGTGGTCGTGCACCGGCCTCAGTACAGTTAACATACTGTGGCTGAATTCCAATGCCGGCAACACGGCTGAATTTCCGGCAGCTTTAGTCTGGCTGGAGTCCGACGACCACATCTCGGATGTCTTCCGGTGGCCGTACTTCGGCTGCACGCGGGTAGCTTTGGGATGGCCGGAGCCCTACGGCTGGAATCTGGCCGTCTGAACGTTAGCCGGTCGACTAGCCGACGGACACTGGCCTTTGGACAGTAATGGGAGTACGGCCGTATACGGCCAAAAGGCCCACATTTGGACACGGGCCGAACATGGTTGCCGGATAAAGGCCGGGCAGAAAATCACCGGCCAAAGTAGACCGGCTTGAGTTAGGCCGAACAGTCTTGTGCTGCCTGGGAAAGCGCCCCCGGCACGGACAACATTACTTATAAGCTCCCAGCTAACATGTGTGGTAAAACAGCAAACGAACTCTTACAGTATATCAATACTGCCTGGGAGACCTCGACGTTGCCGGACGAATTGAAAGAAGCCGAAGTTAAATTTATACCAAAACCTGGGAAACCCCCGTCGGTAGACAACCTTAGGCCGATATCGCTGACATCCTGCGTCGGCAAGGTAATGGAACGCATGGTCTTGCGACAACTGCAAGAACATCTCGACGCCAAGAGACAAATGCCGGCCACCATGTACGGGTTTCGAAAACATCTCGGAACACAAGACATCATGATTCAACTTCACGAGCTGGTGGTCAAACAGCCACGAGCGCCGGACCAAGGGCTATCCTAGCCTTAGATCTCAAAAGAGCGTTTGATAACGTCACCCACGCCAGCGTGTTACGGAACCTTAACACAACGAGATGCGGAGGCAGGACCTTCCGGTATGTCAGACACTTTCTAACTGGCAGAACGGCAACATTGGCGATAGAAGGCACCAAGTCGGACCCCATAACACTGGGCGAGCGTGGCACACCCCAGGGATCGGTGATCTCACCTCTACTGTTCAAACTCGCTCTCCTGCCCTTGCCACGACTCTTGGAACAGATTGAAGGAATCGACCATGCATTTTACGCTGACGATATCACTCTATGGACGAACAGAGCAGAGTCTGAGGGGTGGATGGAAGAAACATTGCAGCGAGCAGCGAAGATGGTGCATGAGCACGCTAAGTCGTGCGGCTTGAGCTGCGCCCCCCCAAAATCCGAGCTCTTAGTAGTCCAACCGGGTGCTAACAAGAAGACCAGGAGTCAAATCACTCTTCAGATATTCGGAATCGAGACAAACCCCACCCAACAATGCCGTATACTGGGGCTCATACTGAGGACCGACGGTAAAGCGGACGCAGCCCTGGCCAAGATCACAACCACCACGGAACAGGTGCTGGGTATGCTGAGACGGGTAGCCAACAGGAATCGAGGCATAAAAGAAGACGACACAATCCGGCTTGTCGAGGCTTTCGTCATCTCGCGAATCACCTATTCAGCACGGTACCTGCAACTAACGAAGACACAGATGGAAGGACTAGACATACTTATAAGAAAGGCAACGAAGCAAGCCCTGGGACTCCCCTTCTACACGTCCACCAAACGGCTGCATGAAATGGGAGTCCACAACACCGTGGACGAGCTTGTGGAAGCCCACTTGTCCAACCAGAGGATGCGACTCAGCTGCACCGAACACGGAAGAAGGGTCCTCCAGAAGATAGAATGGAATATCGAGCTGATGCCAACACCGGGTCTCATACCAGAACACTGGCGAGCAAAAATCACGTCGAAGCCCCTTCCACGTAATATGACGCCGGGAGAGGGCGATGGAAGAAGAAAGGCGCGAACAGCAGCTCTGGAGAGGAGATTGGGCGACAACCCTCACGTCATGTACACGGACGCATCCCTACTACTAAGAAGCGACAGAGCAGCAGTGGCCGTAACGTCTCGAAACAGGCTAATTATCCCGGCATCCACGAGGACACGAGACCCAACCACAGCGGAAGAGGTGGCCATGGCACTAGCGCTGCTTCAACACGGCGTCGAGGTCATGGTCACTGACAGGAAGAAGGCCTACCGCAGCTACCAGAAGGGCACGATCTCCTCATTGGCAGCAAACATTTTGAACAAGAGAGCCACCACAAAGGGTAGTAGAGGTCGTATGGACACCCGCTAACTCCTCATTATTCGGCAGCACAATTGCCGACTACTACGCCCGAGAGATGGCACGCCGGGCCCAAGAGGAGGCGAGTGGAGGAGAAGACGACCCGACTCCCGTCACTAGCTTCAAAGAGGTAACAGAAATGTACAGGGAGGACAGGCACGCACTGCCGGCACCCCATCGTACACTAACACGGAAAGAGGAGACAATATTAAGAAGAATTCAAGCGGGGTCGATGGCCCACCCAACGTTGCTACACAGCATTTTCCTAAAACAATATGAAGTCACATGCCCCTTCTTTCGCCAAGAAAAAGGCGCCTTGCGACACGTGATTGCAGAGTGTACGTCACTCAAAGCCCCCATCCCACAAATCCCATCCCCAACCAACACCCCCCTACCTCCTACCCGCAAAGATGGATGGGAGATTCTACGGTCCAGCCCCGCCGCAACGACCTACGCGGCCCTAGTGGCCCGGGGCCTGGAGGTGCTGGCCGTTTATGGGCCCTGTGAATAAGGGACCACCCCGTTGGAGGCCGCCTCAACGGTGACTTCAATGGCTCAAATAAAGTTGTATCTATCTATCTATATACTAATAACATTGGTAGACCATCAACACATACAAATTTGAAACAATACACTTATTACATGAAACGAGAAAATAGTTAAGAGAGTGTACTGCCGCTACGGTAGCATGTTGCTCGAGGGGTGAAGCAGTGGAGACGTTGAGGAAATTTTTAGGTAAAGTGATTTAGTTTACTGATGACCTTGTCTGATCTTACACACATACAAATTTAAACAATACAATTATTACATTAAATGACAAAAACAGTAAACAGAACAAGAGTACTTACGGGACATGGCTGACTGGATCGCGGTCTCCTGGCGAAAGGGCCGGGCGACGGGCCGCAGCGTTTCTCGAATGATTTTCTGGTGCAAGCCCCTTGAAGCCGGCGGAGCGGCTTTATAGTTACTTCAAGTGGACCCGAGGAAGAAAAGCGAATTCTGGCCCCACTTTCTGCAGCGAATACGGGAGACGCTCATGAATACCAATCAGCCATGTTCCCGCCAAAGAGAAAAGGACCAACGACACGCAGACTCAAAGTTTGCACTGGAAAACGCGCACTTGCAGAATTATTGACGTAATGAATGTGGTTCAGTGGAAAAGACAGCAAGGTCGTTTGAACTACACCGAGTGCCCGGAGCCCGTAACCGGCCAGTGCAGTGGCCACGGGGGGTGTGGAATGTCGCTGCCCAGCTGTAACCCAAGCTGGGCCGATAGCTCCCCGTAACAGCCGCTTCTTCTGGTCGGCGCCCGAAGACACACTCCGCATGCATTCCTTAGAAAACGTGTGCCTTGGATGGCGAAAAAGTAGTTGAAAGAGAAAAAACGCAAATTGAACGGGGGGTTTCGCTACAAGAGCCAGAGTACTAAACGGAGCATAGGTGATGGTGAAGGTGTCCCAGAGTAATTAAGGGACCAACGCCAAGCGGCAGCGTTTCTGCACTAAGCCCCTGGCGCCGGCAGCTGCTCCCCATGAACCCTGTGGGCAGGGCTTTGATTTGTTTCGGCGGGGTCATGGAAAACAAACGCGCATTCTGGACACACTTTCCGAGTCAATCGGGGAGACGCTTCATAACACCAACACTAACAGACACAAGATTTTAACCCGAACACGCGCGCTCCGGCAATAAAATTATTGACGTAGACGAAATAGTTGAGACAAAACAGGGAAGTAAGGAGTGGAAAGAAGAGGAACAGCCGTTGTAAGTAGAGACAGGGCTCGGAGCCCGGAGCGAACGCCACAGGGGGGGCGGAATCTTCTACAACGCGGATACCCGATCCCCTGCGACACTCGGCCAGAATGGTCTCCTTACCCGTATTAGCCGCGCCTTCAGGTAGGTCGGCGCGCAAACAAAAGCTACATGTGTTTCTTAGTAAAACTGGGGCCTTGATGCCGGAAGTAGTTCTAAACAACAGGGAAAGACCGCAAACGTGACGAGGGCTTCGCAACACATATTTGCTGCTACTACCAGATACTAAAAATACCAAATACCAGATAGTAGAAAAAAAGGCTGTTCACCTATCTACCAACTACAAAACACGGTTTACACGGCGAAGCCAGTTTCGAGGAACAAAGACAGGGACCACACTTAAAATACGTCTGAATGCGAAAAAAATTTACTCAGATTTCATCTATCTGCAAGTGAACAAAATCTGTTCGTATAGTTGGCATAATTTGGACTGAACAGCCAAATTAACACATATTTTTGAAAGCCCATTGAACAAAACATCATTGTTGGCCGTAATCACTGGTATTCGTCACTGCGCACGAAGCATTGCTGCCTTCTTCACATAATGTTGCAAACTCAGGCGATATATATATATATATATATATATATATATATATATATATATATATATATGTGTTTGTATATATACGAAGGCAAGATAACCGCTGGTCATTAAGGGTAACAGAGTGGATCCCTAGAGAAGGCAAGCGTTGCAGGGGGGGCAGAAAGTTAGATGGGCAGATGAGATCAAGAAGTTTGCGGGGATAAATTGGTCACAGTTGGCACAGGACCGAGGTAATTAGAGTATTGGGAGAGGCCCTTGCCCTGCAGTGGGCGTAGATAGGCTGGTGATGATGATATATATATATATATATATATATATATATATATATATATATATATATATATATATATATATAGAAAGGAAAACTGAACAATTTTTTATTTAATAGGAGAGGGAGGGCTCGTACAGTGCTTAGTATTGCAGGAAACACACTTCTTTAGGCTTTCAAACGAAATAAAATAACTACGAACTGATCTCGTTAGCTTTGCTTTGAGGCCAGAAGGCTTCTGAGTCCAAACCTTCGGGAAATTTCAGCGTCTTCTTTTTCTAGAAGACGAGAAATGATTCAAATCTCGTAATGGAAGTTCCGCACGGAAGTTCAGAAAATGGTATAACCGGGCCCTACAAGAATTGTGCTACTATTTTCGGTTTAGCGTGGGATATGAAGTGTGCCATGGGGAGGGGGGGCTCTACAGAATCATAAAAAAACTCCCAGGGATTCTTCAGCATTCAGACATTTACTGCCCACGGACACTTTTTGTGTCATAAAAATTTTTTCTCATTCTTTTTCTTAAACTGCTTCAAGTCTTACGCAAGTTGGTCCGCACAGTCTTAAAAGCACAATCCTAAAAGCTCAAGCTCTAGTTTTATTTTTTAAGGCCGGTCATACAATATTCTTCTTCGAGATTTAACTGTCAATGTCCAATAATAAAAGCTTCCGAGACTAGCAACTTCGCTCGGTGAACTTCGGTTTCGCTTTTGTGGGAGACGCGTGCGGAGGGTCGACAGACATCTGGGGGGGAAGGGTTACAACCCCCCCCCCCGTGGGTGCGCCACTGCCCCACGGTATGCTCCTAAGCAGGATGGGAGTCACAATCAGGAGCCGCCGAAAAGCGTCCCCAGCCATCATAGTGCAGAGCGGGCTTGGAAAGCAGGCGATAGCAGGTGGACGCAAGAGGGGGAAGCAGAGTTGGTGCGCAATGATCACACGAAAAGGTTCGAAGCTCAAAGTCAACAGCCTTTGGTTTGCTACAACTGCATAGAGCCACGGCACGTAGCTGCAGCACAGGACTGTTCGGCCTCAATCAAGCCGGTGTACTTGGGCCGGTGATTTTCTGTCCGGCCTTTTTCCGGCAGCCATGTTCGGCCCGTGTCCAAATGTGGGCCTTTTGGCCGTATACTATGGCCGTACTCCCATGGCTGTCTAAAGGCCAATGTCCGTCGGCCAGTCGACCGGCTTACGTTCATACGGCCAGATTCCAGCCGTAGGGCTCCGGCCATTCTAAAGCCACCCGTCTACGGCCAAAGTACGGCCACCGGAGGACAGGCTAGATGCAGTTGTCGAACTCCAGCCGGACTAAAGCTGCCGGAAATACGGCCGTGTTACGGGCTTTGGAGTTCAGCCACAGTACGTTAACTGTACTGAGGCCGGTCACTGCACGTCGCGCAAGCAGATGTCCAGTCGCGCTGTGCAGCAGCACACACCCAGCATTTTGGGTCCAATAAAGCCACATCAAAGTGAGCACCGCGCGCAACCACCAGCCGTCCAGCCTTAAGCGCAGACTTGCTTAAAGGAGCCTTGAAGAGAAAATACAACTTCGTTTCTTTTGGAAAAAACTAGGATTCAGTATCTCACTCAGCTCCATTAAAGCCACAAAAGATGTTTTTTTAACGAAAGAAAACGAGAAGTATTTAAAAACTTTCAAATTTTGTGCCACAGTGACGTGTATGAGCAAGAATGACGTCATACGAGCCAACAATAAAATATAATTTTCAGTCCGTCAACTGCGCGTTAGCATTCAAGTGATGCGGTCAAATGGAACTAGTGGACCCATTACAGACGCCCAGTCATGTGTCATCGCGACAGGTCAGTTAGGCGGCAACCAATTGCAAAAACAAGGTTTCGTGGCATCATAGAAAAGTTGCGGGAAATTGGCTAGGGGGTCGACTTCACACGTTGTCTTTAATATCTTCGTTATTTGTTCGAATATTGCGATGATATTGGTATCATTGTTATAGGGACTAAGCAGTCTTTCTAATCAACGCAACTTGTATTTTGTCTTCATGGCTCCTTTAATTATCAGCGCCAGTTGACACCAAAATTTATTTTTAAACAGTGCTCAAAAATGGTCGTTCCATTAAATGCTGTGCCTCTTTTACTGTCGAATACAGAAAATATTCAGTTGTTTGTAGAGCTGGAATAGATGTATTGTCAATGTCGTGATCTCTTCTGTGGGGCTGCTTACCTGCAATAAACGGGGAAAGTGGGGGTGGCGAGGGGAGGCTGTAGAATTTCACAAAGATGATAGTGCCGCTTTTAGCCCTTTTTATTTAGAAAAATCTTCATGCTCTGACTAAATCAACTACTTTGACAACAGTTGCTAGACCAGTTTTGTTGCATATAAAACAGGTGCTATTGCATTTACGAAGCGTTTTGGTACTCCACAAAAACTGAGTAGCATTCAATATAAATTCCTTCACACCAAAAGTATGTCCAGTATTTGCCAATTTTTCTTGCAAATAAATTTTCTACTCGATGAACTTTTCTGATGATCTTTCACAGGGCTCATCCTAGGAGAGATCGGCAAAGTGCTTTCATTTTCAATCTATTTTTATGTTATTTTCATGAGGTATGTGCACACCACTTAATAGCGCAAAATAAGTTAATTTTCCTCTAATGACGTACTACGGTAAAAAAAATTCTAGACGCGTTGCGAATGACGCCTTGCTTCAGGTGGCTGCAGTTGTGTCCCTCTGTCTTCACGCAAGGAAAGGCGTAAGATTAGTTCTTTAATTTGTTTATTACCAATAACAGAGCAATGGTAGTATGCATACAACAAACCTTGCATAATGCAACGAATAAAACAATAAATATTTCAGTGGTCAAGTTTGAATGCGGAAGGTTCTCAACCCGTAGGAGGCGAACTTGAGCCTCCGCAAGTTTATTTATTAATTAAATAATTTATTTATTTATTTATTTATTTATGTGATACCTCCTTGCCTTTGCATGCATTACAGCAAGGATATACATAACACTAAGCGTCAAATATGAAACCAAATAACAATATTTACACAAAGCGCCGTGAAAATTGTCATTATAAACAGTTAGTACAATCACACGTGGAAGATAATTACACTCAAGTATTGATCTAAGATACAATGAATCGCGCAAGGCGCAACCTATAAAGGAAAGTTAATAATTTGCTTTGAGCTACGGTCCCACTTTGGGGTATGTATAATGGCTCTTGGATATACTCCTCCCTTCTATTCCTGTTTTGGAATGATAGATATTACGAAAAAATTTCAAACTGAGGTTTCGTTTGTGATCTTTCCCGTCTTACCTTTCAAGTTTACTTTTACTTTCCCTCATGCGAAGTTGACAGTGCCAATTACCTAATACGAATCGCACTACCACATTCTGCATGTTTTATAGGGTATCAACCAGGTGTTTGGTGTAGGGATTCCAGAAAACACATGCGTACTCCAGCATTGAGTGCACATGAGTAAATTACGGTTGTTCTTTTAAGGTAGATGGAGGTTCGCTAACATTTTATCTCGGAAAGCCAAAACACATGCAGCCGTAACTTTTGTGTTGTGAACGTGCCTATTTAACCTCTAACCTCTGGTTAAATAAACTACTAGTTATTTATATTCCTTGGCCGTTCTTAAAGCAGTGTAATTTACGGTATACGTGTTCAATTAGAATGAAGGTTTATTTTTAAAGGTCACGTTACCACACTTTTGAACATCAACGACTTTTATGAATCAGCACACCAGGATGTTATAAATTAGAATCATGCTGCAGGTATAAGGAATCACGTTCATTTGCTACAGTGCTGTAAACTACACAGGCATTCGCGAACATTTTGAACAAAGATTTGAGGCCAATAGTAATAACATTTATATATAACAGAAACAAAATAGGTCCCGCAACTGACCCTTGGGGAATTCCTGAGGTCACGGGAACATATGCGGACGAACAACCATTGAGAGTGACCGACTGCTGTCTTAGAAAGATATACTGGGCTATCTATGCAATAACCATTCATTCAGTTTATAGCCCGCAATGTACTAACAAGAAGCTGATATGAAACACCTTTAAATGCTTTTTTTTTGCAACACAAAAAAATACAGTCAACTGCTTTAAGCTTATCTATTGCTAGAGCCAAATCGTGCGTGAACTCAACAAGCTGCGTTGAGCAAGAAAACCCGACGAAATCCGTGTTTGCTAGGATGCTGGCGATTATGTTTAAACAAATAAGTCATTTCCGAAGCGTAGCTAAGCTCCCCTTCAAACACTGCAACTAAATTAACATCCAGGCTTCATCATCCACAAGGCTCTGTTGTAATGGCACATTTAAATTAACAAGTGTTTCTAAATAGACATTCATAAAATTCCATGAAGCAGGGCCCGAAAGTGAGCCTACCAATGCAGGAGCTTAGCCTCTTCTACGTTTATCACCAAAAAAAAGTGCAACATTGTTTTTCGCAGTATTATAGAAAGAAGCATAGCCGCAAACGTGCGCTTTTGCGCGCCCTTGCCTTTCTTTGGTGGGGAGTCCTTGACGTGGCGCCGGTTGAGCTCCTGCGTGGCGGCCGATTGCTCGACGCCCTTTAAGACCACTTATTTTGGTGAGCAACCGCCCCCTCGGGTCGAACATCTCTGCCGGGTCGATGTCTCCAATGCTGTCCATTTCTTGGGGGGGGGGGGAGTCAGAGGGAGAGGGCGGGGGTAGGCGAATAGCCTCGAGCTGATGCGTCGACGGAGCCGGTGGGCGAGGCATGGTAGCGGCTATGACTGGCGTGGCTTATCTCACCCGTTGGTGTGGCCCAGTCTTCTCGTTGCAATTAATGGCATTCTGATGACCTTAAAGCTTCCCTGGTAATGTGTAGTGAGTCCTTGCACCTTGCCCGTTCTCCTAGAACACTCACTACTGTTTTACAAATAAAGTTCGTTCATTTAAAACGTAGAAACACCGAGCGGATAAAAAACGCATCTGCGCCATGCGGCTCCCTACCGGCTCTTTCTTCACTCAAAGAAAAACTGGTCCTACACTGTCGGGTCTCCTTTCAAACACGTCTGTGCATGAATTCTCGGCGCCAAGACGCGGGCCGTTGTTCGGCTGTACGCCGCTTACCGAAAGAATGACGTATAACCTGAAACCTTACGTCGGCCGGTCTCCTGAACAGCGGTTACCAAACGTTCTGGGGCCGTTCGCGTGCCGTAATTCAGCTGAGGACACTAACAGAATGAAAAATGTACGTTCTGGGGCCGTACATCGGCCGGACTCCTGTATAACACCGGTTGCCCAAAGAAAACGAATACTCTGCCGCCAGACGCGCGGTTCACCGTTGAAAGAGCGAATGGGAGGCAGCCGCGCTCCGGCCGGTCTCCTTTTGAACACCAACTGCCACAAGAATACGGATATTCTGCGGCCGGTCGCTTGCTGTGCTTCGCGTGCACCGCTTCCCGAAGGAAAAACGGTTGCCCTAAAGCCGTACTTCAGCCGTTCTCTTTCTCAACATCGGCAGCCGAAAGTGATCTGAATATCTGGCAGCCAGGTAGCTGCCGTTGTGCGTCTGAACATGGGCGGCCGTAGAAATACCGAAGCGCTGGTTGCCGAATGTTGGCCGCTCATCATATGATCATTGGCTGCCAGAACCTGGATGCTGGCCGGACATGCCGGAAAGCGGCCATAAACAGGCCGGTCTTGGGATACTTTCTGTGCCGCCTGGGAGTGTGCTTTTTTCGTAAGTCATCGACTGCGAGGAGACGAGAAACTTTTGGTTCCTTATTTGCACGCTCTGACAGTGAACGGAAGACCCTGTTAGGTTCTCAGGGATTCCGCGGCTACATCAGATGTCATTCAGCCAGACCTCGTAACAACGAAGGACTATATTGGGGAATGTGGTCCGCGGTATCGAAGAACCTCCCTCCGCAGTACTCGTATACGGGGGTACTGCAGAGGGATGTTCTTCGACACCGCTGCCTCTGTCTCCAGCCTCCGTAACAGGGAACCCCTATCGCTATCGCCACCGCCAAGCAGACGCTTTGTGCCTCCACGATTTGCCTAATGCAGGCACATTCCCCAATGTAGTCCTCCGTCCTTACGGGGTCTGGGTGAATGACATCTAATGTAGCCGAGGAATCCCTGAGAACCTGGCAGGGTTTTCGGTTCACCGTCACTGCGTGCAAATAAAGGGCAAAAGTTTTGTCGTCTCCTCGCAGTCGCCGACATACGGTAAGAGCACCCTGCGTTTCCTGAAAACCGCTTCTATGTGCCGTGGCTCTCTGCAATTGTATCAAACATAAGGTGGTTGACTTTGTGCTTCGAACCTTTTCGTGTGATCGGTGCGCGCAAGCTGTGCTTCCCCCTTTTGGGTCCACCTGCTATCGCCTGCTCGGTGTCCGCTCAGCACTCTGTCGGCTGGGGATGCTATTTGGCTCCGGAGTGTGACTCTGTCAGGTTCATGAACAATAACACAAGAAGAAACTCAGTGAAGGAAACTTTGTTTGTATAATACCCGAAACCCACAATAAATACAACGGACAGAGACTGCTAACAATGGGTAAACACAGTGAATATGTAGAGACAACGATAGAGTTCAAATAAAAGGGAAAAAGTGTGAGTCCAAGAGTGAAGGAAAAGGACACACAGTACGTGGTTTTAGCTTCAGTGCGTCAGAACGTCCGGTGCTTGGGTCACACGTCTGGTCGCTTGGAGGTACATCCTGCACCCCGTGGTAGTGCAGCGCGCTGGAGCTCCCGTCATCATTGTGGGGAACGCAGCTCTCTGGAAGCGATGCTGTCTTTTACCGATGCCCGGCGAGACGACTGCCTTGCGGAGGAGATGTCTTGGAGGTTGTGCCTGTGGAGGATCTCTTGGGGCAGGTCACGGGTATGGTCGCCCGACCGCCGCACATACCGGTCACGCTCAACACTTCTGAGTCTCTGTTCTCGCTTGGTGTTCTTTTGCGGGATCGCTTCTGCCGCCTGTCGATGTCGCTGGCCGCTTCCGATGGGAACGCGGCCGGTGCAAGCTCGTGCTCTGGTCTCGAGCGCTCGCCGCCGTAGCCAGGGCAATGACCTTGGCGCCGCGTGCATTGCGTCGTCTTTGTCATCTTCTTGTTGACCTTCACGTGTTTTCTACTTTGGTTGGTCTTTCCTGTGGTTGCGATTTCTTCGCATGATAGACTCCCATCCCGCTTAGGAGCATACCGTGTGGCTCTGCCTGGCGGCTTTGCCTGTGCCTGTGGTTGCTGTCTTTGGCTGTGGCTGGAGCCCCTAGACTCCGGACCCCGGCTACGACAATTCTCCGGGGTCTGCAAAAGTGGGCCCACGTTCCCATCACGGCAAAGGACGCAGGGAGGGTGCCGACCTTGACTGCCAGGATCGCCAGACGTGCGCGTTCATTTTCGTTGTTTAGCAGTAGTGTTACAGTGAACTAGTATCAGAATTTTCTCAGCGTTCCACCCGTGTTTCGAGGAAAGACGCTTGCTTCGCATCTCAGAAGCTCTCCGACTGTGAAAATGGGGTTCTGGCCGCTTTGGACGAATTCCACGAGCCGTACAAAATACACTTGCGATGCAGCACGTAAGGCTCGATGTATTTTGTCTGGTCTCGGTCGCTACAGCGGCTACGTGCTGACGGCGCTTTGATACATGAGCTGTGAGCCATGATACTATTTGATAATTTATGCCAATTTACTTCAGTTTTTCAAGTAACTTGCTATGCGGGACATGGTTAGAGGCTTTAGAGAAGTCAATAATATTTAATCAACCTGGAGATTGAAATTTATTGCCGAAGAAAAATAATGAGTGATTTCAACGAGTGGAGTCACCGTGGTGAAACCCATGCGAAAGCCGTGTTGTTTTGGGTAAAGCAGATTGTTTTCTTCTAAGGAATTTATTATTGCTTTGTTGAGAATGTGTTCCATCAATTTGCAGCACCAACTTGTTAGTGCGATTCCTCTGTACATTTCTCTCTGCAGTTTGTTGCCATCTTTATGTATGGGAGTGATTTTTGCAAAAAGTCAATCTTCCGGCAGCGTGGCTGTCATGAGGGACGTTGTAAAGATAAAAGATTGCATACAAAAATGGGACTAACTGTTCAGCATATTGTCGAAGGGAAACATTTGATATATTATCAGGACAGGCATTTCTTTTGACGTCAATCTACATAAGCAAGTTTAGAATTCCCGACTGTGTTATCTCTATCCCCGACATCGATGAGGGAGGCATTGTCGCCAGTGCTGCTAGGGCAGAAACACATGTAAAAACAGATTGGAAGTACTCATTGAAGCAGCATGTTATTGACTTTGCGTTGCTTTCCGCAGCACCTGCTACTTCCAGTTTGGTGATAAGGGCAACGGGGTTAGGCAAATGTCGGCAAAACGTCTGTGACAGATTTATCATGAAACTTGTCAGCGTTGTTAAAAAGAATCTATCTCTAGATTTTGTTATTTCGATATTTGTGTTCATGCGAGGTGACTTATGTCTGATGAAATATTGCTTTTTTCGCATTATTTTTACCTTTCCTGTAATATGATTGATACCACGTGTAGTCCAAAATGTTTTCCGCTCTGCACGTTTTCATTTAGTAGGAATGATGTTGGCTACGTAAAACTTTTGCTTGTTTATTCTTTAACCATAGGTAATTAATGCTTGCATCAGAATCACATAAAAATTTATTAGACTTGCAAAAGCTGCTAGTTTCCTAGCAGTATTTGCGTTATAGGCTCTGAACGTGACTATTAGGTGCGTAGTACCTTAGGACCGCAAAATGTCCGTCCGCGTCCATCCGTGCGCACATAACCATCAAGTGAAAATCAAGCGAAATTCGATTTGAGCCCTGAGTTGCAGTTTTATTTATGGAATAATCAAGGTGCAACTCACGGCTCTAATCTAATGATGGCGGGGGCGGAAATTGGATGTCACTTGGGGTGAAACTTGGATGTCATTTCAAGTCCCCCTACTCCGGGCGTTCGTCACCAGCCACGGAGTGGAGATGCTGCCATTTTTTGTGCGGGAGGGAAAAAGTGACGACCGGGACAAGGATAAACAATGTCCACACCATGCGAACCCGGGACCAGAGGATTAGTCATGGTAGTTACAATCAATCAATCAATTAATCAATCAATCAATAACGTAAACAAGAACACCCGGAAGCCTTTGTGCTGGCGCATGAATAAAAAGGCAAGGCACGATGTACATATCCCACAAATGAGTAATAAAAAAACCGTGGTTGATTCCTCTGTCATCATCATCATCATCATCATCATCATCACCTGCCTATCTACGCCCACTGCAGGGCAAATGCCTCTCCCATTATTCTCCAATTACCTCGGTCCTGTGCCAACTGTGACCAATTTATCCCCGCAAACTTCTTGATCTCATCTGCCCATCTAACTTTCTGCGGCCCCCTGCAACGCTTGCCTTCTCTAGGGATCCACTCTGTTACCCTTAATGACCAGCGGTTATCTTGCCTTCGCATTACATGCCCTGCCCACGACCATTTCTTCTTCTTAATTTCTACTAATATGTCTTTAACACCAGTTTGCTCCCTGACCCACTCTGCTCTGTTCTTGTCCCTTAATGTTACACCTATCATTTTCCGCTCCATTGCCCGCTGAGTCGTTCTCAATTTAAGTTGAACCCTCCTAGTGAGCCTCCAAGTTTCTGCCCCGTAGGTGAGTACCGGTAAGATGCAGCTGTCATACACTTTCTTCTTCAGCGACAATGGTAGGCTGCTATTCATTATCTGAGAATGTCTGCCATATGCACCCCACCCCATTCTGATCCTTCTAATTATTTCTGCCTCATGGTTGGGATCTGGGTTCACAACTTGGCCTAAGTAGATATATTTGCTTACCACTTCCACTGCCTCGCCACCTATCTCAAACTGCTGTGCTGTCCCGAGGTTATTGATCATTACTTTAGTTTTCTGCATATTAATTTTCAGGCCCACGGTTCTACTCTGTTCGCTCATTGCGGAAAGCATGCTTTGCAATTCGTCCCCCGAGTTACTTAGCAAGGCAACGTCATCAGCAAATCTGAGGTTACTGAGGTATTCTCCATTAACCCTTACTCCCACCTGTTCCCAATCCAACGCTCTGAATACTTCTTGTAAGCATGCTGTGAATAACATTGGAGAGATTGTATCTCCTTGTCTGACACCCTTCCTTATAGGTATTTTACTGCTCTCGCTATGGAGGATGATGGTAGCTGTAGACCCATTGTAGATATCCTCTAGTATTCTTACATAATGCTCATCTACCCCCTGGTTCCGTAATGCCTGAATGACTGATAGGGTTTCGACCGAATCAAACGCTTTCTCACAATCTATGAAGGCTATATATAGGGGTTCAGTATAGTCAGCGCACTTCTCTATCACCTGATTGATCGTGTGAAAATGGTCCATTGTTGAATAACCTTTACGGAACCCTGCTTGTTCTTTAGGTTGACTGAAATCTAAGGTTGCAGAGATTAGGTTAGCGATTACCTTGGTAAATACATTGTAGACGACTGACAGTAAGCTGTTTTGCCTGTAATTTTTCAATTCCTTCATGTCGCCTTTCTTATGGATAAGGATGATGTTCGCGTTCTTCCAAGATTCCGGTACCATTGCGGTCATTAGGCATTGCGTATACAGGTTTGCCAGTTTTTCAAGTACAATTTCTCCGCCATCCTTCAAGAGGTCTGCTGTTATCTGATCCTCACCAGGTGCTTTGCTCCCTTTCATTTCTTTCAAAGGCTTCCTTACTTCTTCGGTCGTTACTGGTGGTATGTCTATTTCCTCTGAACTACTGTCTCGTTCGGCATTATCCTGTATGTCCCGGCTACTGTACAGATCCATATAGAACTCCTCGGCCACTGTGACTATTTTATCCCTATTTGTGATGACATTGCCTTGCTTATCCTTAAGTGCATACAGCTGATTTTTTCCCACGCCAAGACGTCTCTTCACTGCTTTCAGGCTACCTCCGTTCTTTACAGCGTATTCTATCCTCTCCATAATATACTTCCGTATGTCAGCTGTCTTAGGCTTATTGATTAACTTCGAGAGCTCGGCTAGTTCTATTCTGTCAGCTGCGGTAGAGATTCTCATGGTTTGCCGTTTCCTGATTAGATCTTTCGTCTCCTGGGAAAGTTTACCAGTATCATGTCTAGCCATAGTGCCCCCGACTTCTACTACACACTCCGTGATAATGCGTGTGAGGCTGTCGCTGGCTTCCTGTGCCGTAAGCTCGGCTTCCTCGTTAAGGGCGGAATATCGGTTCTGCAGCCGCATCCTGAATTCTTCTACTTTACGTCTTACTGTTAGCTCATTTATCGGCTTCTTTCGTACTAGCTTGTTGCAGTCCCTCCTCAAATCTAGGCTAATTCGAGATCTCACCATACGGTGGTCACTACACCTTACCCTTCCGAGCACTTCGACATCCTGCACGACGCCAGGGTTATCGCATAATATGAAGTCTATTTCATTTTTGTGCTCCCCATTCGGGCTCCTCCAGGTCCACTTCCGACTCTCCCGTTTACAGAAGAAGGTATTCATTATGCGTAGGTTATTCCGTTCTGCAAACTCAACTAGTAGGTCTCCCCTGCTATTTCTACAGCCCAGGCCATAGTTCCCCGCTGCCTTGTCTCCAGCCTGATTCTTGCCTACTTTAGCATTGAAGTCCCCCATAACTATGGTATACTGTGTTTTTACTTTAGCCATTGCCGATTCCACATCTTCATAGAAGCGTTCCACTACTTGGTCGTCGTGGCTGGATGTGGGCGCGTAGCCCTGCACCACCTTCAGCTTGTACCTCTTATTCAGCCGAATTACAAGACCTGCTGCCCTTTTGGTAATGCTATAGTATTCGTCTATGTTGCCAGCTATGCTTTTATTGACTAAAAATCCACTCCCAGTTCTCTTCTGTCCTCTAGACCACGGTAACATAGGACGTGTCCATTTTTCAGCACCGTAAAGGCTTCGCCTGCCCTCCTAACCTCGCTAAGCCCTATTACATCCCATTTATTGCCCTCTAATTCCTCGAACAACACCTCGAGACTTGCATCGCTAGATAAGGTTGGCGCGTTAGACGTTGCCAGGTTCAGATTCCATTGGCGGCTTGTCCGGACCCAGGGATTCTTAGCACCCTCTGCTGCGTCACAGGTATGACCGCCGCCGTGGTCAGTTGCTTCGCAGCCGCTGGGGACTGAGGGCCGAGGGTTAATTGGCGTATTCATGGGAGGCTGTGGCCGTTACTCACCAGGGTGGCCAATCCTGCTCCGTTGAGGGAGTGCATTACCAGCAATGGTCGCCGGGGTCAGGCCGCACCCCAAGCACCTTTGTGCAATTCCATCAATACTCGGATTTTTTTTTAATGCGGTGGGAATTGTCCGGCACCGGGATTCGAACCACGGTCCTTCTGCACGCGAGGCGGGTGTTCTACCTCTACGCCATCGCTGCACTTCTTCCTCTGTCATAGGGATCGGTAAAACACGAAAGTGAAATTTGCTGCGAAATCTGCAGCTGATCATGATTTGTGGGTCAGCGGCTGTCTTGTGGGTGTACTTGGCGACCGACATCGTGATGGCGGGTCGCTTCGGCAAAGGTGTAGTGTCATTTCCGTGGCGGATATGTCGTGAGTGAAATCTTGGTGTATCCCGGCGTAAAATACTTTCGTGCTAAAATATTAAACCCGGGCCCGCTTGCTCGAAGCCAAATTAGACAATCTTATTCGCAATCTAATCTTATTGGCAGTCTTAGCTGGGGTCTTATTTTCCCTATGCTATAAGACGCTTTCTGGAAACTTATAATACAGCGATAAAGACTCTAAATAGGAACGCAATAAGGCTGTGAATTATTCATTCACAGTCTTATTCACTGTCTTATGCTGCCGTGGTCGGTCATTTCATCATAAAGATCAACCTCCATACCGTGAAAAACGAGTACTGCAGCCGTACAAGTGGTGAACGATACCGCGCGGTGGCCGTTCAACCGTCTGCTTGAACAAACAAATGCCTGTTCCGAGGAGATCGACGCCCTTGGAAACGCCGTCGGGAGAAAGGGTGAAAAGGGACAGAAAATTCCGGCGCGGGAAGCCGCAAGGCCTACCTATTTTAGCGACACAGCGCCTCGTGTCGTCGTTTCCTTGTCCCGTCTTTTTGCGCTGCTTCGAATTTCAGTATCACCAACTGGCCCAAACCACCGTTCTATCTACTTTGATGTGGCACCGATGGCTGCAGCCATTGAGTATTCACACAAATATTCATATCGCTTGTTCTGTCTTGGAGTGCGTGTCTGATTCGGTAGATCAGGTGGCCCTAATACAAATAGACCTTGCAAAAGGGTTTGATCGGGTTTCTCACGATTTCTTATTCGCACTTCTGCCAGCAGTCAACTTAGGTTATGTGTTATATAAGGGCATCAAGCTGTGCTATGATCGGTGCAGTACACAGCCTATCGTCAAGCGTATTCTGTATAAGCCGATTGCGATCAGGTCTTCTGTCAGAAAAAGGCTGCCCCATGTCACTGTTGCTGTTTGTATTGTACCTCGAGCCTCTTTGTCTCAGTATTCAGCAGATTCAAAGAGTGAAAGGTTTTTGCTTACAATCGTGCGAAGTTAAGGTGCTTGTTTATGCAGATGATATAGTGTATTTTTGCGCTGACAAAAGGAGTGTCCAGGAAGCACTTGCAGTGACAAAGCAGTTCTGAGATTTCTCTGGAGCGCATGTTAATATGAAAAAAACTAAGGGGTTTTCAATCGGACAATGGGGAACGAAACCATCCAGATTCGCTGGTATTTTTTGGGATAGCGCGCCACTTCAATACCTCGGCGTGCCGTTACATGAACACAGGGCCTCATTAGTCATCAGCGCTCACGCAAGTAAAGCGCGCATCACAGGCATGGAATGGGCGAGGCGTCTCTGTGTTTTCACTTGCAAGAGTGTGTAACGTCTTCCTTGCCACAAAGCTAGGACAGAGCGTGTTGCCGCCTCGGAGCACTTCCTGCGCGGCACCCGCAGCACTCCACTTTTCTCCTCGCTTTCGCTTCGATGTACTCCTTATTCTCTCGGGAACGTCGGCAGACAACGGCGAGGGACGTCGCGAAACCACAGGAGCGGCCACATAACACCTGCTATCTAAAAACACTCCCGAGGTTCAAACCCGCGCAGTGAGATGCTGCTCGCTTTGCGTTCCATATGAATGAGCTGCATAAACATGCAGGGCCCCTCACAAACAAGATTATCACCATCACGAATAAATTTGTGAGAAAAAATAAAAACAGATATTCACTACAAAGCTGCAGTTCCGGTCCTCATTTCAATACTCCATTGAATCTTGCCACCTCTGGAGTCTGGTTGATCAGTTTTCTCTTAAGCTCCAGGTCTTAGGTGGCAAGAGCTGCCTCCCATTGTTCTTGTTTCTGCTGTTGCGAGTTACTGCTTGACCATGTGCCTACAAATTTCCATGTCACATTGTATAATGTCGGTTTACCACCGAAAATGGGAAGTGTCTTGATATTGTTGTGGGTACATTAGGCGGTACTCATGTAGATTTGGACGGGGGTTCGTTTGAATTTCTCGCCATGACATGGCTTCTTCTGTGCTAAGTTCCTGACGAAAGGTCGCGTACTGGCGTCTTCCAGCACTAACCTCCGGGAATATTTCGCAGTATTGAAGAAGAAGGAAGGTGAAGAAAAACATGTCGATTTCAGCTCGGATCATTATTTCATGAGCAATCTGACCCGTTGCTTCGTTACCTTCTAAACCTTGACGTATTGGGGCCCATGTTGATCTTCTGTCGGAGGTATTACCGACGCTTCTGAGGAATTTGGCCGCCGGCGTTGGTATTCTCCGATGGCATGTAAGTTTCCAGTCAGTAATAATGTTGAGCGCTTTTTTTCCGCTTTTACATAGGGCCATATCCAGGGCGACCACCATTGCTTCTGCTGCCGTGGGGTCTGTGTTTCTTGTTGCGAAGCTGCTAACAAGTCGAATATCAAGGCCACTGTGTCTTTCTTCTTTGCTTACATCGAGGCGTCCCGTAGACTGTGTTTTTTTATTTTTGAGTCGTTTTTCGAGTTGCCTTACTCTTGCTGCTATCCTCCCTGTTAAAAAATTTGGTTCATATGTTTGGTATTCGAGGACATTGCGATGTTCTTTCTAACGAAGATGTTTGTTTAGACCTACGTTTACCGTAATCTCCGCCCAGTCCACCGAGGTCCTTATCCTCTCGAATATGGGGCGACCAGTCTTGGTGGTCGGCAGGCGATGCTTTGCACTTCGAGGACTGCTTGCTTTATTTATTCAAACGTATTCGTTACTCTTAGTCTGACTGCCACAAAGCACTTCTAGTACTCACAAATAAGAAGCACACTTCCCGGATGCCTACCTTGTCATGGCGTACATTGACGTTTACTTGTTCGATTTCAGCCTTTGAAGCTGCTAATGTGAGCTTTTCCTGAATAAAGCTTGTGCGGTAAGCTCCCTCTAGTCCTTACAAATGCCATGTCGCCCTGCAGACCGCCAGTTCACCTTGCGATAAAGTGCTTCCTGTAGATTGGTTTTACGCTTTACAACAAAAGCGTTGGTTCATTTTACTTCGTTAGTATGTATATTAACTTCGCTGACTCTTTTCTGCCTTAATTGGCCTTAGACCCTCTACAATAATACGGGTCTCACAAGCAAATGCAGTTTACAGCTACAGCGAAGCAGTCACCGAAGCGGTGTAAGCCACTATACGTATCGGACTTAGGTTTATATGGAGTTATTTTAACTTCATTCACTCCACTAAACCCAATGCAAAATACAAAGGAACAAATTGAAGCAATATTTTGGACCAAATCCTTTCGGGGCTAAGTTTTTCCTGCATCACGAAAATTGCGAAGACCCGCCGACTGAGCTCAACGCCACTTTCGTTGGTGTTGTGGCCTGAGCCTTGCACTCGGCGCAGTCAAACCAATCGGGAAAACCTAATGTCATAAGATCGTTATGAGAATCGGTGAGGAGGATGTAGAAAGGAGAACATTCGTTTTAAGTCGATTCTTCTAGAACATTCACATAAACGCATCCAGAGTGGTCGGAAAAGAGGTTTAAGACTTTAAAGGGGCCCTGAAAGGCATTTTGAGCACACTAAATGAACTAGCGCAACCATTAGATTGGGTCGTCAACGTCCTCTGTGCCAAGTATTACTCTTTTACGCGCAGCGGAAAGCTCACACATTTGTTGCAAAGTTTGTCGTTTTTTTCTCACCCTTTCCTTCGTGTTTTTGGACGCCGCCATCTTCACATGTCTACATCATCGATTCCCAGATGTTCGTCATGAGCTAGACATCCTGCTAATGGGCGGCTTTTTCACGCACTTCCGGCAAAGAGATGAGTCGTCTGTCCAGCGTCGGCTCGCCGGCTGATCTGCCAGCGGAGTGCCGGAGTGCTTGGGCATTTTACGACAAACGAAGCAAGCGTAAAACAAACGCTTAACCGCTTGTATTGAATGCAACACGGCCATAACACGACATGGATATTCTCTTACCTGAGTACGTTCCATAAAGAAAGCGTTCAAGCCCCGTGGCACTTCTTTCGTGCAATCGCAGAGAACGCCCTGAGCCAAATGCCCGGGTTTGACGCATACATTTTGTTCAACTTCAAAACAATCCAGAGATGCGTTTCTAACGAACACAACGTCACAACATGCGTTGAAAGTCTGAACCACGATTGACAGAGGATGGGTTGCCTCCTGCTCGTCGTAAATTCGGTACTCACCTCGCACGCGGTTTGCGAGGACGAACAGCAAGTCACTTAAATCTAGCGCACAAGCCGATGGCTTTTAGCCACGCACAGTGCACATACTCCATGCGAGGTTGAGTCGCACGTCGCTCGAGAAAGATTATCCAGACCATGGGAAGAACTATTCACCCGCAGCAGCACAACGTCGCATTTCATCGCGAAACAAAGGCGTCCACAACACACGCACCATCGCCTACTGTAATGCCAAACGCATCTCGCACTTCCCAATAGGAGTGGCTGGTACGCCTGCGTGCCCACATGTCGGGAGGTGGGGCCCCAAGCTGAACCGGGATCACGGAGCCGTAACTGACTGCTGGAGCGGTCTGTGCCTTGTTGCCAAGGCAACCGATGTTGGAGATTGTCAAAGAAATTGCGCTCGCTCCAGCGCTAGAAAGCTCAGATAGAGTGAACTAGCTCAGAGCCGCGGCGGAGAATGTTTTGCCAACGTTGCCGCTTTCCACCACGCGTCGCCCCAAGCTGAACTGGTCACATGATTGAAGCGTTTTGTGCACGGGTTCTGTATCGGTTTAAAATGTCTTTTTGACATGCCGCCGGCAGGAATTACCACCGCCGCAAAATAAGACCCGGCACCAGCGGGGCCACATCTGATACGGCGCTTTTTGGATAAACAGTGCGCGGTGCATCAAGGGAACGAGCGCACGACCCTCCCCGTGCAGCTGCGAGTTCGCCGCCGATAAAAAGTCATGTGCCGCCAGCAACGTACACCGCGAAAGGGCAAGGCCAGGCCGCCGCATACATGCGGCCAGATTTTTCGTTCGCTTTTCCAGCCTTGAGCGGAGTGCGTGCGGGATTCATGGTGTAAACAAAGCTTGCCCGTAGCAGACGACAGTCTGAGCAGCGCAATAGCGGAAGTACGTCACCGCTGCGGAGCGCAGCATCATGGGAGGCAAGGCTCGCACGCCGTCAACAGCGGAGAGTAAGTCGAAAGGAGGAGGAAACTCGGAGCGACGATAATGCGCGGTTTTTGATTTACGATTTCTCAGCTAATACTCATCGCTTTAACAAAATTCTTGCGGGAGGAGATTGCAAATACATTGCTTTATTTGGGTGCATGTGCATCCATGCATCGGCGAAAGGTATTTCAGGACCCCTTTAATACACACAGCTAGTCGGCACAAGAAAAAACACAGCGGCACACCCGAAAAGGTTGCCGCAGCAGCAGAAGACCCCCAAAACCTGGAAGAGAGGTAAACGAAGCTTTGCGTTAAAAAAGAATGCCGGTACAAACCTCCATAGGCTTCGTACTGTAAAGCATTTTCACTTTGCAACCTGAATAATTTTAAGAACCTTGGGCACATGACGCGTATTTGCGGTCACTGAATTTGAGAATACCTTGGTCCAGATGTTGGACCTTGAATTAGATACGGCAGCAATGAGCCTTCTCCCAGTTCCGAAGGCATCTATCTGGCAACTCTGGAACTACGGACTAATGTAGCCGATGTGACGGAGTTGTTTACAGGCAGGACCAGTAGGCGGTGGCTGCGAGGCTTTATTCGAGAGCTCACTAGTTGGCGTGCCCTTAAGCCAGGTGTACTCTAACAACGTATGGGTACGAGCTAGTTTGTTTGTTTGTTTATTGAAAGTCTGAAAATAAAATTGCCAAGGTGCTGAGGCAAAAGGCGATTGAGGCATTGCAGACGCCCCAGGTGCAGCAGCTGCCGTCAAAGACGACTGCAATACTCTCCTGACTAGGCCCCTAGCACCTGACAGCACAACTGACAGCAGAAGCAGCTATACATGCCAAAATACATACAACAAGCATGCACACTTCCGGTGTGACAACAGCAACAATACCTAAATAAAGCATACTAAGAAGACATAACTGAAGAGAATTACACGCTTTTCTTGCGTAACAAAATGTAATAGAAATAAAATTATCGTGCCCACTCTTCGTTTTTGCGCAGAAAATGTAATATAGCGTAAAATATCAAAAAGTCAACCGATCTACAAGAAAAATCTTACACATCATGGAGAAAATACATTTTGGTTTTCCGTTTAAAAGCGTATACCGAGAAAGTGTGTTCAACCATGTCAAATAGTATAGGGTGATTGTTGAAATGATTAGGAATTTGCCATTGAAGTGTTTGAGTGCCATAATTAGTTCTAGTTCGTGCTTTTAATAAGTTTTTATGCCGGAAATTAGATGCCACTTCAGTGTTAGTTAAAATAAAAAGGAAAAGCTCTGGGTTAGTATAGAACTCTAGAAAAATCGCTTCAGCCAGTCGTTGATTATACAATGACTGAACATCAAGTATGCAATCTTGTTGAAAGTATGTATATGTATTGGTATAGTTTGAGAGATTATGAATGAACCGCAGACCCTTCTTTTGCATGCGATGCAAGCCAACCATGAGTTATTTTGACGCAGCTCCCCATACAAGTAAGCAATAATGTAACCGTGAGTGCACATAGGCAAAATAAAGTTGATTTTTTATTCTCGTAGGCAAAACGGCTTTAAATGTACTTAACATGCCAATGTGTTGCGCAATGTTACGTTTTATAGAACTTATATGACATCCCCAACGAAGATGTTCATGAAATACTACACCTAGAAACTTATGGTCAGAGACTCGTTCCAAAGGCTTAGATTCAAAAGTAATTACATTAGTAAGAGTAACAGTTCTGTTAATAGAACAAAATACTATATACTTCGTTTTATTAATGTTCAGATGAAGCGGATTGGAACGGAGCCATTGGGATAGGCTTTCGAGCCATAAATTTGTTAAGGAAACAAGAGATGATATGTTTCGGGATTAAAAGAAGACATTTGTGTCATCTGCATAAAGCACAATTTCTGCTGTGTGGGGGATATTAACTATGTCATTTCTGTATAGAATAAATAATATCGGTCCTAATATTGACCCCTGTGGGACGCCAATTTTATATATTCAGTATCTGAAGACACGTTATGAAGTAATACATACTGTTTCCTATTAAAATAAATAACTCCGTATCAACTCTAGTGCAAGACCTCTTATGCCGTAATATGGTAACTTAGCGTATAGGATTTCATGTTTAATCGAACCGAACGCTTTACTAAAGTCTAAAAAAATACCTAGAGTGTACAACTGTTTCTCTATGTTGTCTACAAGTTTTTCTCTAATATTTAACAGAGCCATCTCCATTGATTTGTTTTTCTGAAACCCATACTGATTAGCTGATATTAGATTATATTTATTTAAGTGACTTGTAATACGGGAATTAATAACTTTTTCTACTATTTTAGAAAAAAGATGGAGTACAGATATCGGCCTATAATTGCTAATGCAATCAACGGCACCTGACGTATATAAAACAGAGACTCTCGCCACTTTCATTTTATGCGGGAACATTCCAGTGGATAAAATAACGTTTGTTAGATGACAGACTACATCAGCTATAATGTTCGCTACAGCTTTTATGGGTGCAGCCTTAATACCATCAAATCCACAGGAACAATTATTTTTAAGCTTACTTATAATGCCATCGATTTCCGTAGGTGTTGTGGGGTGAAGAAAAATAGAATTAACGAGGTTACTGTTGATATATTCCTCAGGCAGTAACTGAGTCAGTTGCTCCAAAAGACAAAAAGTGTGTGTTAAATTCATTAGAAAGTGCCTTTCCAGTGACAACTTGTTCACCTACTTTCATTTCAACAGGGATATTCGTGTGTGTTTTCCTTAGTAAATCTTTTACAATACGCCAACTTCTCCGAGGATTGTTGGATACGTCTGCAAATCGGTCAGTATAATACCGGATTCGTTATTTCTTGATATCAGCATTTATATATTTCTAACTTTTTTAAATTCCTTTAAAATACACAGGTCCCTGCTCACAATAAACTTGTTAAAAAGCGCATTTCGAGCTTTTATTTTTTGTAAAACCTCGCGGGTTATCCATGGTTTTCTCGCCTTCTTGCATTTCTTTATTGTAGCCGTTGGGAATCGTAAATTTGCGTTATTTTGCTCAAAAGGAATCGTAGAGTAAATTACAATTTTCTAGTTTGGAAAACCCGCCCCAATCAACCGTGGACACCATTTCTCGGAAAGTCTCAATTGTGTCGTTCATAATCACTCTAAAAGTAACAGGCGTTTCATTTGTATTACAAGCGTACGAGTTCAGTTTTGGAATAAGACAAAAAATGGATAGATGATCACTAATATCACTCGTAAGAACACCTGACTTCAATATATCTGTATTTATATTTGTTAGGCATAAGTCAATAAGTGTTTCACTCGTGCATGTGATACAAGTAGGTGCGTCAATTAGGTTTGAGAAACCGTTAGATGTCACAATATCAAAGAACTCATTAACACATTCACACGGATGCAAAAGGTCAATATTAAAGTCACCCAAAATCACCACATGACTATTTACGGATGCCAGATAATCTAACAAGGACTCGAGGAATTCAAAAAACTCTGGGAGAGACCCAGACGGAGGTCGGGAGATGACGCCTGCCACAAACGCACTAGATTTACCAAAAAGGCATTCAAAACTTCTATTTATTATATAGTACTGTGGGCATTACTAATATAAACTGCTACACCGCCACCTTTCCGCGTGTCGCGTGATATCGACTCACATTTATAACCTGCAAATGTCACTGCATCTTGATTACCGGAAAACCATGTCTCACAAAAAGCCAATACGTCAAATTTGTGATTTAGGGACGAAAAAAAATACACATTTTGTCTTCTTTATCCCTCAGGCTACGCACGTTTAAGTGATAGAAGCTCAAGAAGTTTGCGGGATTCTTATCGGCAAAAGCGGTAGAGCGAAAAAAAAAGCGGTAGAGCGAGTTGATACGGTACTCCATTTAAAACAGGTGTACTCAATCCTTGGTGCAGGGGAAGGCTACCATGCATTTGAGTCATTCTGCTTGCAATGTAACAGTGGAGTTCAACTTAAACGGAGTAATTCGACACATGCCATTCAAAGTATAAACATTGAGAGAATGGGTTAAAAAACGCCAGGCAGAGCGCATAAGCTCAAGGAGCAACTGGGCGTTGTGTAAACTTTGATTATTTCCCAACTCTTGGAAGATGGGCCAGTGACACCTTGGCAGGAATCCACGCTTTGTTTTGTTGGGTGAGTTATCTACGAATTACCTCCCTCACCAGATGTCCCGACAGGATGTGTTATGATCAGGTCCCACAACAGAATATCTTTAGTAAGAAATGATCATTACTTTGTCCCAGTGTTTAAGCGGCAATCCTCAGCTATTGGATAAAAATTGAGACATCGATATGAAAACGGTCTCTGTAGATTAGTAAGTTTGTGGATAACTACCAACTTACTTATCTGAATGACCCCCTGGTGAGCCCCTCCCGTGGAACGTGGACTGCCCCTCAGAATCTCATGGGTGCAGTCATTAACCTCACAATCTCCCCAGTGTTTTCGTGCGTAGAGCGCCATTCAAGGCTCCATGATTCAAGAATTTAGTAGTACCGTTATACACTGTGGACAGTATTCACACATGTCGGATTTGGAAGTCAAATTACTTGTAGAAACCGAAGACGAAAATATCAGTGAACTTGTCGGCAACATCGGCGGAGTGATCGAAATATCTATACTGCCTACCTGCATGGAAGTGTGCCACCCAGTTCCGACTCGGGGACCAGGAAAGACGGACGTAGTTGTTCACTTTAAAAGACGGCAGAAGCGATACATTGTCCTTGAAGGGGCGCGAACCCATCGCGTTGAGGACAGCGAAATTGGTATGTCGAGCGAAAAACAAATTTTTTTGAATGAGCATCTCTGTCCCGCTTTGAAGCGTCTTTGTGTCCCTGGCTATTGGAATGAAGATGGAGAGGCAGTAGTGCTTTTTCTTGTTGCGGAACGGGAAAATATTTGCATGCAAGTCAGAAGGAAGCGGCTTAGTTCGCCTCTATCCCGTTAAAGATCCCCAGGCGGTCAAAATTATACCGGAGCCCTCCACTACGCGCACCTCATCGCCAGCATTGCGTCGGCGCGTTAAACCCTACCATCAACCAATCAGTTCACATGTATACAGATCGTCATCTGAGCAAAATCTGCTGATTTAGCGATAGCTCCCGTTCTACTTCTGTTTTTTTTTTTCTTTTTTTGTCGGATGTTTTATCACGAATATTCTCACGAGGTGACGAAGAAGGGCGCAGTAGGGTATGCGCCACTGTGGGCCTGATGAAGAACGACGAGGAAGAGCTTTGTGGTGGGCGTGCAGCGTGTGCGAACGCTCGGCAACAGCTGCTTGTAAGTAATGTAGATAGGTCATCTCGTACTGCAAATAGATCTAATCGTCATCCTCCATGGTACGCCTCATTTCTTCTACCGGCACGTAACATTTTACTGGAGCTGCTGGGTCTCAATCCCCATCGCGGTCTCAGTCTCGCCCGGTCTCGTCTCCCGAAGCCATTGCTACAAGCCTCTTGGATCCCGTCGGCCCGCCCAGCCCCGGTGAGACATGAACATGACCATCCCCAGCCCTGTTTTCCCAGCCAATGACCCGCAGTCACCTTCCGACGCGACCAGCCGGGACCCGACGATACGACGACGCCGATCTCCTGCTCATCGAACCGTCGTAATTCGTGGCGGTCAGAACATTTTCCCTTTCTTCTCTCATTCGCATCCTCCCCGCATAAGAACATTTATTGTGGTGTCGACCGGGCGACCGTCCCGGTCACGTAAACGTGAGGGCCCGTGGGGACAAGCGCTTGCCCAAGCGTTCTCTTCTTCTTTTCTCCCTCGCTGATGGTGATAGCCGCGGTATTTCCAGCATGTCGGAACTGTGTCTGTGCTAGAGGACTCGGGCTGATGCACCCATATGTGAGACAACTAATCGCGCGTTTTTTGTATCTTCACCAGGCATTACACGATGTTTTTAGGTACTCTGTAAAGAATACTTACGCATTAAAAAACACCGGCTGACGTTAACACTGGTATACCTTTTTTAACTATCGGTACCAGCCTTTATTCTACGCAGGTTGTAAAACGGGAAGGGGCGGAGGGATGGTGGATGGTTTGTAGCTTGGGCTGTTGAGTTGGTGAATAACTTTGGCTCTTGATAAAATGACCACCACAAATGTGGGATTTACACTTCAGCTTTCAGGCTCCCATGCTGTCACGGTGTCGCTCACCAAAACGGAAGGCACAAAGCTCGCGGTTACAGAAAGTATAAACTACCGCAACATTTCCGCGGATACACGGTAATCCACCTCGTATGCAGGTGCCTTTCTATTTAAAGCACACGTATCGAGGTATCCCAGCGCTAAGGCTGGCGTGGAAACCGTACTCATTGAAACCAGTGAATAAATTTAAAGTTGTACAAATGGATAATAATATTGCTAATAGTTTTATTCCTACTCAGATCGCACGGAGCCAGGCGCAGAGCGCTGCAAAAAGCGCTTGTGTCAATGTAGCCCATTCCCAACCTTATAAGCATCCGAAAAGTTTGCGTAGCCGTTAGTGCATTTAAGAAGAAAATAATACTACTAAGAGTAGTTTTATTCGTACTCACAACGGGTGTAGCCAAGCGCAATCGCTGCAAAGTGCGTTCATGCCATTGCAGCCGATACCCAACTTTAGAAGCGCCCGACAAGTTTACGTAGTCATTACTGCAGCTAAGAACCCAACACATCTGTCTAGACTTTGTTTCACCGCACATATACGCTCAGAACACCACCAAAACATTCAAAGCACCGAAGCAAACACGACAAAAACAACGGGAGGCTGTGTAGTCCAATGCACCGGCTCATTCCACTGACGAGGAGAGCGCCGAGTGGTGGCGCCACCCGTCCAGCTGCCCGGTCCCAATAGGAACACCCGCATGTGATGGAAATGCATCATACGCGTTCACAACACGTTTGACGCGATGTAGAGAATCAACCCAACGGAAACACCAATTGAACCCCCCTATGCGTCGCATCACACCAGGGTTCCCTCGCGGGAAGATGGGCGTATTTTTGTTTATTAATGAGCGGAATTGGACTAATTGTGTAGGACGTTATTGTGGAGATTTTTAAATTTTGATTTGAATTGCATTTTGGTATTTTTAGTTGTAGGTTTGAGTGTTTATTGGTTGAGAGCAATTGAATTGATTTATTAAGTGGTTTGCTTGAGGGCTTTCGTGTGCATTAAATGAGTGTTGTGTTAAGCATGTCAACTGCTTTAATGCGTCCACCTCTCTGAGCTAGTCAAGACAACCTCACCATGCGGTCACGTGAATACGGAAACCAGCAACGAGCGGCGTAAAAATGCTGAGGTTCCCGTTTAAGTAGAGAAAAAATGTCTGGCGTCTGTAAAATATACTGGCGATCCCTGCTTTTCTAGGAAGGAGACACGTTTGGTGAGGGATTTACAGTGTAGAAAGCGGTGGGCAGCGTGCCTAGAGGTGTTCATATTGTTAGGTAGGGGTTCTATGCGGTACGAGGGAACGTGGGCCAACGAGGGGGAGTTGCGGGAATTGGAGGAAGCGACGCAGTAGCGTAGGTCATCGTCTACAAGAGTGCCCGACCCTGGTGAGGTATTTGCAGGCGCTGAGGTTTGGCTTGTTTGTGTATTTGAATATGTTTTTATATAGTGTTACAGCCGAATCTCGGTACAACAAACGCAACATTAACAAACGTTTCAGATTGAGCAGCATATAATTTAGGAATCCCACGCAGACTGCTTATAAATTTACTGTGAAATTATTCCACTAGTATGAACTTCAGAATAGCGAACTTTTCAAAGTAACGATCGCTCTATTTAGTTCCGTGCCACGCTAGCTGCGCCTCAGTACTATGAACTCATATTTTCAAGGCCGGAGATCCTTAGATTACCGTTAAACAATCGCGGAAACCAGTGCTATATGCCAGCGCCCGACACGGCAAAGCGCAGCGCAAAACAGGACGCCGATGCGTGAGCGAGCCGATACGAGAGAGAGAAACATTTTGTAGTGGATTAGCTCTGCTATGCCAGGATATATGTAGCGTGAGCAAAGTAAGGTTGAGCAATCCAATCCGATCCAGCCCAGTTCAGTCCAATTCAGTCTAATCCAGTCCAGTCCAGTCCAGTCCTGTCCAGTCACTGCTCTTCGCGCATGTTCAGCACGGCTCTTCACTAGCCACGCGGAACGGCTATCAAGCGGCTCCGGTGCAGCGTCAGACTTGGCTACTGCACAATTGAGGCTTACACCTGGGCATGCGCCGGCGCCAGTGAGTCTGCCACGGCTATGACGCAACACAATCCAACACAATCCACGTTAATCCAATCCAATCTAAATCCAATCCAAGCCAAGCCAAACCAAGCCTATCCAATCCTATGTCCCTCGCGCTTGCGGAGAGCGGCCCTTCACGGCACGCGCGAAACTGCTCAACCTCGGCCAGTGTAGCTTACGCTACAAAAGAATATTCCTCCTTCGTCCGGGAAACCGGAGCCGGGGTATTCTTTTTTTAATTTTTTAACCCTCTTCCGGTTCATTCATTAGCCTACGCTGATGATATCCCAATGCTTGCCACAGGAAGCACAACAGCCGAGTTATCACAGTGTGGAAACCATTTTATGAAATATTTGCGTCGCTGGTGCAATAGAAACCGTCTTAAAATTAATACGAATAAAACAAAAGATGTGATATACACAACAAAGAATACGGTAGTAAATGGTGATATTGAATTAGTTCTAGGTAATGACAGAATCGACATAGTGTCCAGTGTGGAATGTCTTGGCGTTGTATTCTCCGAGGCGCTTAATTGGGACATTCATGTTGATAATGCTAGATCAAAAATGAACAGACTAAACAGATTGTTATGACAACGTAGGTTAGCCGTCCCCAGCAAAGTTAAACTGCTAGTTTATAAGTCGTATAGTTTACCTGTGATTACTTATTGCCACACGGTTTAGGGAACGATGACACAGCAAATAAAAATCGCGTTATCTCACAAAAACGAGCAATAGGGTTGATAACTAATGTAACCTCGAATTCTCATACCAAGTGTCACTACATAAGATATAAGAGTAACGGAAGCCATTTTGGTGTTTATCAGTATTGCGAGATTGCCTCTTCTACGGCCTCGCCGATAACGTCTACCGGAGCGTTTGTTAACAACACTGCCGAAGATACAGCAAAACGGCATCTTCGTATCCACTTCGGCTGCTGAAATGCTGCTACACGCCTTGTCTTTGATTCGTGTTCGGAACAACGTTAGTGGCGCGCAGCCGCAGAGCAGGGAGGACAAGTTATATCTCCCACAGTTTAACGACTGAAAATGCACAAGCAACAAAATTGCCGCACCCATGAACCGTCGCAGTGTAAACAAATGTCACGTGATGCGAACTGGCCAATGATCATATCGGCGGCACGGAACAATAGGATAAAAGAGTGCCGATACTCTGTAACCTTATCAAGTGACACTACTCATACTGAAGAATACTTCAGGCAGCCTAATAATGTTAGAGTGACTACCTTGAATATGTTTAGGCTGATCTGCATTTACAAAACTGCTGTAGCAAGGAACAATAGCCTAATGCTAAGAATGTTTCTGTTAAGGCGCCGTGAGCCTATCTACGATGTGGGTCACTCCATTTCATAACCCAATACTCCTAGGCCGCACCAAATATCGTACACCATCTTTGTCGTGGAATTTGCCAGTGTTTAAATATTGTCGAATGTACTAATTTTTCTCTTAAATTGTTCTCTACGAGAACGTTCATGAAACTGAGCAATTTTTCTGAGCCTCCGACCGAATAGGATAACCTATGCGAATATTTTTACAGTACACTGTAAACGACTTGTGTGAATTCTCCATTCATACGTGTGTATATGTATGCGGGTGCGAATATATATTAGTGCATATGTGTGTGTGTATGTATATATATTTGTATATGTGTATATGCGATGCCTATATATAAATGAATGTCTAATTTGGCTGGACTATGCTGCCGCCCGCCTGCCCGCGTGCCTGTCCATCCCTCCGTCCATCCCGTCCGCCCGTCCGTCCGTCCGTTCGTCCGTCCGTCCGTCCGTCCGTCCGTCCGTCCATCCATCCATCCATCCATCCATCCATCCATCCATCCATCCATCCATCCATCCATCCATCCATCCATCCATCCATCCATCCGTCAGTCTGTCTAAAACCAAAGCGGCCTGCGCTGCATACAATGTAATTTGTGTTGTGGACGGTCGCTTGAACTATAAGGCTGGTTATCTGCAATAACCCGGGAAAAAACAATGCCAGCCGGGTCATTCGTTCAGCTTGATATTATTATAGGAATTTCATATTTTTGCTTGCCTCTGCAGTTGGCGATAACTCTCGGGAATGAGTTATCCGAAGAAAGCGGGGTTTACAGTGTACCAACATGTGTGTCATGTGTCAAGGGCGGCCCCGGAGATGGGATATATCAAAAACTGTCCAAGAAGAAAAAAAGGAACAAAAACGGAAATTTGTAGTGCGTGCCAGGAAAGCACCAATGAACGAAAGCCGCGCCTAAACATTGAGGCCTCATGGTCAAACGTGGTAGCGAACTGTTTAGCCAATCAGAGAACGCCGCGCCGACGCAAGTGGCATGTTGTACAAATATGAAAACGATAAGGCAAGGAGCTAATCAGAGTGTGCCGCGATCAAGCTCAGAGGGGTTAAAAGCGGGGCGCACCAGGAGAAGGAAGGAGGCACGCAACGAGTAGGCGTAAGAAGCACTATAAGAACGAGCCAGGGGACGCGGCGAGGCCAGCTGTGATGCCATTCGAGCCTAGGCAGGAGCGGGCTGACCTCAAATCGGCTGCAGCGTCCTAGGCGCTCCACCAACCTGTGTCTTGGTGGCCCCAGTGGCATCGGTCGGGCTCCAGCTGTTCAGCGTCCACGCTCCATCGACCTTCGCTTCGACGGCCTTGAAGGGGTACGTTCGTGTTGAGATCTACCTGGGTAACCCCGAAGGCAGCGGCTACCAGGGGCAGCCACCGAGGAAACAAGTCGGGACACGCGGAGCCTACGTCGTCGAAGGATCGACCACGCGCATCGAACACCAGCATCAACAAGAGACGTCGACGGCTACCATAAGGTCGCGGCAGCACAAGGCTGCCACGTTAGCGCCGGCGACACCGGGGTAGGCCAGTCCATTAGCGACACAGTCGTTGCACACAACAAGGGATTGGCGGGGTGAAAAGAGTTAACTAGAACGATGTAATGAGTGTATTTGGACCAATTGTGTCAAACTGTTGTAAAGACATTTGCTTTTTGATCTAACCTGCATTTTGGAATTTTTGTTAGGGGTTTGAGTTTTAATCAATTGTTTCCAAATAACTGCATGGGTGGTTGGCGTTAAGGTTTTTCAAAGTGTGCATTAAATGTGTGTTTTGTTAAACCCGTCAGTGGATATCCTGCACCCATCTCTCTGAGCTGGGTAAGACACCCTCACCATCCACAACGTGACAATGTGTTAACAGAAAAAGTTAATACATTGAAATAATTTCTCGGGGAGCAGCATGTGCCCGTGTGCGTAACGTTTTGGGGGATATGGACGGGGAATTCCGGCATTAAGGGATTTTGAACTCGACGCTGTAGGTAACGGATCACGCCGTACAGTGCGCAGCTCTCAGTGTAAAAGGAAAAACCACGCTGTGAAAAAAAGTATTGGAAAACGTTTGCTACCAGTGCGTTTTTTGCGACTGAGCTTTCAGAAAGCAAATGGGCCATCGGTACTGCAGTTGGCATTAATAAACTCCCCAGAGAACTGTGCTCAATAATGTAATCATACTCCCTTGATCATGGCATTGCGGACCCCGTCTGCGAGTAATACACAGGCCGTGATTTGTTGCAATTTTTATTGCATTGTGCGCATGTTTGAAGAATCACACTCCTTCATGTTGGGCAGGTAAGTATCAATCACTTGTGAAAAAAAGACGCTTTCATGTTTACAAGTAGTGTATTCAATTGCGTTGTGCTTTCCATTTTCGTTTCTCCTTGGAATTTTTAATTAGCTTCGGTATTTTGTTAAACAAGATGAAATCCCTCACCACTGTCTCTAAAATGAGTGGGCCCCTCTTCATGTTGGCGTACCCTCGGGAAGCGCACGCTACGGCTGAGGGTCGAAGTCACGTAAGGCATCTGTCTCGTGCCGTAAGTGTAATGCTGCGAGCGATTGCACACTTCGTAGGAGAGCGCCACAACACGATAAACTTCCATCAACATGGTGATTAAGTCCTCGGATCCGGTGCTGGTTTCCAACATACAGCAGAAGGCTTGCACGAACAAAGAGCCGCTCAGTCCATTTCCTCTGGAAAAGTAGCCTGCGCATAGGGGTATAAAACATGGAAGCATAGTGGCGAGAATTGCGAGCCCAATAGACGTATGACACTAGTTTTCCCTTGTAAAGATGTCACGGTTCCAACTTGCCCAGCTTGCGACCGTTCTCCTGGGAAATATCCTGGTGGCCGTAAAGAGTTCCAAAAGACATTTATAAAGGATCTAGTCAGAGTGAACCAAACACTCCGCGAGAATATTTCCATTCAGTTCTGGGCAGTTGTGCACGAAGAGCTCGCGTTAGCTCGTTCTACTCGCCATGATTCAGCACCTGCTTGTTGAGAGCGAGTTTTTGGGCACGCACGCTTGGTCTCTCTAGAAACTTTCCAACCAGTATCCGCGACACAGATACATGTATACCTTCCCTCATCATACTGCCTGTCTTGAGCGCGGTTTATTCTGTTTTTGGATGATATACAGACAAATTCATTTGCTCCGAGCCTTTGCCCGAAGGGAACGCGATATTGACGGAACGCATTGCCTCCTGCTTGATTGCTGTGTGAAGGTGCATACTGTCTACACGTGTGGCAATAAAGTGGTGAAAGGGACTAGCAACCGATTTATGTCGAACACACGGTTGCTAGTGCAGATGAGAGACGGTACTGTATATAGTTAGGAACACGTAAACATATTCATATTAGTGCAGAACGCGTAATTTTAGTGTGGTACCAAGAGTAAGAAATTGGGCACTTGAAAGCTGGTGAAGATCCGTGCCTAAACTGGTAAATTACAACGCCGCGCATGACGCAACTTAAATTGTTTTGCAAGCTCAAATTTTGGCAAAGCGCACCAAAAATTAACAACATTTTAATGGTAAGCTCCGGCACGTCCGACATTTCCATAGTTTGTTGGACGCGCCGTTAGAGCGCTCTACCGAAGTGAAATCGAAATCTTATGTTGACGGGCTCAGGAGTAAAATGTTCCATACAAAATTCTTATAAGTAGGCTAGTTGTCACTATTTTAGTTTGAATAACGTTCAGAGGAGCACATGTATTTGTATTGTTGTGCGCATGTAAACGCAATGGGGATTATGACTCGGTGTCATAGTTGCCAGCATTCTTTTTTGGCAGTCTCTTTCATACCGGGAGGCTGGCCGATCTAACAATCCCGGTTTCGGACGTTCTGGGGCATTATCAGCAGAGATGTTTCTGTTCAAAACGGTTACAGAGATGCATCTGTGCTGAGGGTAGAGAACATGGACTCAATAAAACTCGGATGGTGGTCCCTGAGCTACTAACACTTAAGACAGCGCAAAACAGTGCCACCCTGTTGAGGCGGTTGGGAAGCGATGCTTTATGCAGCACTTATAACGGGTGATATGACCTGCTTGCGTTAATATTCACACGCTGCACTGCGCGTGTAACAGGTTCTTTATTATTTCACTTCAGCACGACGTTCAGAGCAGCTTTATGATCGGTGCGATACACATTCAGACTACGTTTTCACCGCAGTTAAATTCATCGTGAGCGTTAAGTCAACGCAAGTTCCACGGATGGTAGTCCGTTGTTCGGTATCGGTGTTGCACACGAGTCCAAGCTCTTCGAAGACGAAATGGACAAACCACTGGCGCGCACACGGCCGCTACAAACGCCGTGGGCGGAGCGCCCAGCCGCGCGAAAGGTCGCGTGTCGCTATAACGTGTCATTCAGTGAGAACGCAGGAAACCCGTAACTGTGCTCTGTGAGGGCACCATCTGTCTCCGCCGTCTCCGCGTGTGCTCGTGGCTCAATTGGTAAGACAACGAGCTCTGGCTGCGTTTCTCTATCCTTTGTATGTTCCATTTATAGCGGTGCCTGTAATTTATTTTTGTTTGTTCCTGGGGGTTTTCTGTTGACGTCGACGGTCGCAAAAGAACCTTTCGCTGGTAGACGTAGAAAGCTTCGGTTTAAAACCCATGTACATGTTTTGTGCTTCATTTGGTCGGTTTACGAAAGCATTCCAAACTCATTTCCTGGTCAGCCGCGATACCAGCCTGACTAGGCCAGGAGGTGCAGGGTGTGTCAGATGAGGACAACTGAAATGGATGCTAGGAGATCGAGCATATTGCAGCAACAGCAGTGGAGGGATGTTGTAGTGAGTGAAGATGTGCTGCTCCAAGCATGCAAGTGATCACTTACTTGGAACAGTCGAGCAGGCAACTAGGACATCGGCGTCAGCGGGTACACGGGGCGGTAGTGCATGGCGGGCTCGTATGCCAACGATAGTTTCCACCTCCTCAACACGGCCTCCACTGCAGGCCTTTAGGGCATGATGGAAGAAAAGACAACAAACGAAGGTTCAAAATTGGCCTTATTCGTGTGAGGAATAATAAATACGGAGCAAACAAAATACTGGGCACCAAGGTTATTTCGGCTTTCTCTTAAGGCCGCAAGTCGAGCAGTGCAAGAACGATGGGCCCCAGCTGCCACAAACATGGATGATGTCATGGCGACAAAACTGCACTGCCCTCATACTGAGCTGAATGTACAACTTATTAAGCCTCGGCCATAAAGAGAAAGTCTCGTAAAACGAAAATAAAATAAAAGAAATGCAGAACGCAGCATGGTGAGACTTATCTATATGTTCACCTAATATGTGAAAACTCTGCATGATAGAACCAGCTTCTTTAAAAATTTTGGCCACTTCGCTGCTCACTTCGCTGATAATGTCCTTAAACAAAGGACAGTCTTCTGTGGCCTCTACATTGTGCGGGGACGGACCGGCTACCTTAGCCCACTTGATGTGGGGGTGTGGTGTTCCCGTGCAGGGGAATACCTGGGACTCGTTTCCACGGGACATTGAACAGTGCGTCACGTCGCCCCATCAGGCGATGCAACTCCAAGCTATCCAGCGGCTCGATGCTGCGCTGGCCCGGCAGAGGCGAACGGAGACTCCTCCTAGTAGCCAATGATGAGTCAGGCAACATAGAGGTCTAGCGAGACAGAGGGGTGGCGAAGCCCTGCGCGGCATGACCCACTCCCTCACACGCCGGATAGTGATAATAAAGTCTTGTTCTCTCTCTCTCACATTTACCCTTTTCTTTTCTCTCGCCGGTTACCTTGTCACGCTCTTCCCCTCCCGTTTCGCTCGTCCTACGACAAGCAAGGTCGAGATTTGTTAAGGTAATTCAATTTCATTTAAGTATTCCGCGTTCCACTGCTTGCGCGCCACCAAGTGGAACCAGTAGCGTAGTCCGAAATACTTTTAGGGGGTATCGTACCCTGTCAGCAAAAAAAGTAAAGATAGTCTGCTCCCGAATAATATTTTATTTTTTGTTTTCCTTCATTGTTCTCTTTTTACATTTAAATTTACCCTCTTAGTCCCGATTTACAGAAAATGGTCGTAAGAAATTTGAAGTCCTAACCTGAAGCCGTCATAAACCTAGTACATTAGAAAAATAAAAAGAAAATAAAAGCCTACGTTCGAGCATTATGATTTTATTGTATGATTCCAAGTGGAATCATTTAAACACAGTGGGTGTGAAATATGTTACCAACTACACACAGTCCGGGGTACGCTTATTTGTTGTGGAAGTCCTTGAAACCGTTTTTGTCCTTGTTCAGGCGGAAGTGCATTTTACATTTCAGGCAGAGAATGCACGAGTGAGACGTAACACAGAGCCTAAACCTTCATTTTTTGTCCGCGTGAATAGGTCAATGACCCATCATGTCAAGATGCACGTCTTGGACTGGTCGTGTTTGAAGTGGTGCTCTTATGGGAGGAGGATGAAGTGGAGTGAAACTTTATTTCATGATACGAATAGAAGAGAGGTCCTGTGGCACTCCGCACAGGTGCAGTCGCTATTCCGGGAACCCAATGGTAAAGGCCGCTCTCGCCCGTTGAGCTAGAGCCCTTTGAGAATCCAGCACCTAGCAATTAGGCAGGTCTGCCTGCGATACCTGTCAGGTAGGGGAAGGGTTGGGGGATAACGCAGGGTTGCGCTGGCATGCCCACACCATGTGGAGGGTGTCGTAAATCTCCCC
Organism: Haemaphysalis longicornis; assembly: GCF_048455015.1. Classification (NCBI taxonomy): domain Eukaryota; kingdom Metazoa; phylum Arthropoda; class Arachnida; order Ixodida; family Ixodidae; genus Haemaphysalis; species Haemaphysalis longicornis. The sequence goes on from NW_027526266.1 coordinate 16,422,009, forward strand.
AGAGTGCAGACACCGCCCATCTGTTTTAGGGTCGAAATGCTTTGCTACTACAGAGCACATAAATGTGTTCGTCGGCAGGCGCCGCAGTATTCGCTCATCGACCTTTCTCAGACCATTTTCAGGGGCTGGGTAAAGCCGGCGTTTATCGCAGTAATGTTTTACGATTTCTCTAAACCGCCGTCGTTTGCTAATCTCCGAGCCGGGAGAGCTTGGGTGAGGCGCCCGGTGGGTAAGCGCTCGGGCAGCCGCGTGCGCGGCCTTGTTACATCTCAGACCCTGATGCACCAGAGACCACGGACCACACCACCCATTTTAAAATACTGTAGGCCAACGGTCGTGCCGTGCCCGCTAAATAACTTTCACCGGCTCGGTGCGAGACCGTGATTGATGGCCTTGACATCGGGTCCGAGGGGGCGAACGCTATAGCAATCACCTCGGCTTGCGTGAACTTAGAAGCCCGGTAGGAGAGCCAATCGCCTTGATGGTCCCTGTGAATTGCAGCGGCAGTGAAGAACCCCAGAGGCGACGGTCCTGCCACATCAACGTAGGACACACCTCGCCTATTTCCGTGTCTCCTTTCCAGGGTCCTGGCGAGTGCTTCCCTCCTGCAAACGTGAGTGTGCTTTTCCTTGTTACGCCGAAGTGTATGCACCCAGAACCTGTGCCGCCACAACTCTGAGAGTTTGCACGTCTCCTCTGGGGTGCAATCGTGTTTGATTTGTAGGCGGTCAAGCAAGTGGCGCCCCCACGGCGTCTGTGCGAACCGCGTGTACTGATTTGTGAGATGAGCCTCTTTCAAGTCTTGGTACGAATTGAGCACTCCCAGCGCCGATAACCTGGTGTTGGAGGTAGCCACCAGGAGGTCAAGGGCTTGCTTGGTGGCCTTCTTCAAGATGACGTCAATGCGATTGTCGTGTTGTTTGGTCGTACGTAGGTAGGGTACGGAGAAGAGGATTCTACTAGTTACAAAGGCATGGGCGAGCCGGAGCGCGTTCCTGCCCCGTAACCCACCGCACTTGTTGGATGCGCCTTGTATCATCTGTCCGACCTGTTAACCTGTTCGCTTCAGTTTGGCAATGGTGGTCTCTGGGCTAAGTTCGTTGTGAATAAGTTGACCGAGAATCCTGATTTCTTCCACTTCTCTGATAGGACCACCTGTTAAAAAGGAGATGTACAGCCATGTGTTGTCTTTAGGATTGAGTTTAGTGTGCAAAAGTTCTGATTTTGTTGTTGCACATTGGAGGCCGCAGTCGTTAGCAAAGCTTTCAACAATGCTGGCAGCCCTTTCAAGGCGGTCCTCCATTTCCCCAAGGCTGCCTTCTGTGCTCCAGATTGTTATGTCACCGGCGCAAAGGGCATGGTGTATGCCCTCTACCCGAACTAATTTGTGCGGCAGCTGCATCATAGCGACGTTAAGGAGTAGCAGCGACCAGACCGCTCCTTGTGGAGTACCCCTTGTACCCATGTAATATGGACCGTACTCCTCATCTTTAATCGAAAGGAATGCTTGACGTTTGAAGAGGAAATCTCTTACGTATGCGAAGGCTTTCTGACCACTATTCGTTGTGCTTAAGTTCCCTAGTATGCTCCTGTTGCGGACGTTGTCAAATGCCTCCTTGAGTTCTAGGGAAAGGATGGCTTTATCGTTTTGTCGCATTGTAGTTGGACAAATTACGTTGCGATGTAGCTGGAGAAAGACGTCCTGTTCTGACATATGTGGTCGGAACCCGAACATGGTGTCTGCAAAGAGGCCCGTGGACTTAATGTGTGGAGAGAGATGATTGCGGACCGTCACCTTCATGAGCTTACACGTGCATGAGGTGAGCGAAGTTGGCCTCAGAATATGAATATTACACTTTTTCCTGATTTAAGTATAGAAGTGACCATGGAGGTCTTCCATTCTTGGGGGAGTGGACGGCCTTCCCAGATTTGATTTATGTAATCTAACATTTGGACGTAGGCCAGGTGCGCGAGGTTCGCCAATAGTAGGACTGTTATACGGCCTCTTCCCAGGTCTGTACCTCGGCGCATCTTAGCTGAAGCTGCCCGAAGGTCTTGTAGTGTAAAGGGGGCATCCATGTCTGGGTTCTGCTTGCGTGCGTACTGGTACTTAGGTCCACTGGGGTCTTACGTGTGGCAGAGATATCGGTCACATAGAGTATCCGCAATTTGGGTCGTCGTACCTTGGTACCCGTGTAGCGCTCTTGGGAACTGACGCTGCGTTTCCCCTCTCGTCAGAGTTGGGTCAATGAGACTACGAAAAAGGCGCCATGTCCCATTTGATCACATTTGACTCGCAGCCGAATTGCATCCTTCTATCCAATTTTCATCGCTGAGTTGACAGCGTATTCCGCCGCTTTTCCAGGTACATCACTCATGCGGGCTCGCAGCTTACGATTAAGTTTCTGTTTTTTCCATTTTTTAGTAAGGCTCCGGCGTGCCTCCCATATATGGATCTGATGGTTGTCAACAGTTGGGTTCTTTTCGGTGGTCTAATGTTGTAACGCCTTGCTCTTCTAAGGCGGTGATCTGGTTTGTCCACTCCGTATAGCTGTCTGTGAGGAGAACAGGCGGAACTTCTTGCAACCTTAATTCATTCCAGTTGGTTAGTTTGGCTTCGTCCCACTATCTTCTAGCAGCCTTCGCCAAGAGGGTAATCCTAAGGAGGCAGTGATTGCTACCAAGTGTCTCTTCCAGGTTTTCCCAAGTAGCGTCGGTACTCTTTCTAACTAGGGATAGGTGAGGACACGTGTCTCGAGTTACCGAGTTTTCCATACACGGGGGACGTGCCAGGTCCACGAGTAGCGTAAGTCGAAGCGTGGATATTAACTCCGCTAACTCACGTCCCCTGGCCTGCTCGAAGTGGTATCCCAAATGAAGGCTCAGGGAGTAAAAATCCCCAACTATCACGAGGGGCAGATTTAAATGCTTGATAGGAAACGTGGTAAAAAGTTATGCTTAGCTTGCGCGGGGGGCTGTATATGTTGAGCACGTGTATTGAGGGATACACGTGCTCAACGAGCGACGTCAGTTGTGCCTGCTCTGAGTAGAGCACTCTTTCTCTCTCTCTCTCTAATTCTCTCTGGCGCAGCATCGCCGATTTGAGCCTGCTTTTATATAACGCATGCCTTTGAAGGGTGCTTCATAGCGAGCCGTTTTATGCTGCGGTGATGGTAGCGACACCTAGTTTTGGCTATACCGCAGGCTCGCAAATAACGTTCTCTCTCTCCCTCACACTATCATCGCTCACGTCAGATAGAGATCTCAGTTTTCTACGCCGATTCCTTGTCATCACATCTGCCACAGTGGCAAAACGTGTGGCTTCACTCCAGTACATCTTGTACGATGGTGATTGCCCTACACCGGAGGTGACATGAATTCCTACAAATTCCTCAATTTCTTTCGCATTTGTGGTTACTGATTACCATCGATTCTGCAGAGAGTAGAGGTACGTTTGTTCGCCAGAAGCGTTGAACACATTCTCGTCCCAAGACAGTTTGTAAAAGTGCTAATATGAAGACAGAGAACCGTGTGATCGTGGTCCGAATTGTTCACAAAAATCTGCAAGCACAGCATCCATATCACCACTTCTACAATTCAATGCTTCCTGTGCAGGCTTATTTCCAGTTTTCGTTGCCGGTTGAGCAGGTACTGCTGATTGTTCAGAAGATGTTCCGCCTAGGGCGCTGTTGGTATTCTCATTCTCTTCGACGTAGTCAGTTTCTACATCAAGGCGAATTTCAGTTAGGCTGCCTTCTTGACAGCGCAGTTTCGTTGAGCCGTGAGCTTTGTGGCATTCTCTTAATCATCATCATCAGAGGTGTCCAGATCTACCTATATCCGACTCGTCGCCCCTTGAGGAATAAGGAGCGCAGTTGGTGAACGCTTGTTTTCTCCTTAATTAAAACATGCCATGCTGACACCCACCATCTGCATAGAAACAACATTCCAAACTTAGAACCGCACTGAAACACAAGAACACGTTTTAAATGGAGAAAAACACAAACGCATAACTAAAAAAACTGGCTGGGGCTTATTTCCGCTATCTGTGAGTATGCAAAGCAAAACCTTGGCTTAGTCTCATTTAGTCCTGGTTTCGCTTGGTTAAACTTTGATTTGGCTGTATTGCCGACCACGCCTCAAAGCCGTTCGATTCGGTTCCGTGCAACGCTCACAGAAGGAGCCCGGCAGAACGCGGCGTTCATTAATGGTGAAGGCGCAGTTCCTCTTCGCTGGGCGTGAGACGAGTCACATTGCCCTAAACGACCCAGCGACGCATGCATGCGATGCTGCGGATTTGGTTGGCTGCCTCTGCCGCTGCGGCGGTGTCGACCACTGTCGGCACCCGCAGCCGCCAACGGCGGGCCCACCGAATCCCACGAGGCGCGTTGAGGGGTGTGTCGCAGGGGGTGTGTCTCCCGTCAAAAGGTAATTTGCGCATTTTATACGATATAGCCGTGCGAAAGTCCAGCTTTGAAGCTGCTTAGGAGAGAACAACACGCCATAAGGACGCTGTTGTCCACTGCGCACTGAATGCGTCAGGCTTTGCAAAATGAACCCTGCCGGTCCCGATGAGTCAATTTGGAATATTAGTTATTCTCGCAATGTTTTCAAGACATTTGAGCCTCTCTCCTATACATAGTCGATATTTTGGAGTGAATTAGGTCCCTCTCAAGACGATCACCCGAAAGAAACAAAAAAAATGTTTCCAACCTCGAAAATCCACCGAAGTTGCTCCGATGACGGCTATAAAAACAAAAGAAAATGTGCTTCGACTGGTATTAGATAACGGCACTTGCTGACAAGTTTATGGTTGCAGGTGAATGTAGATAAAAAGCTAATGTTGATGTTTGCAAACGTTTTCATAGAAAAATACGTGCTCAGAACGTTTTCTCGTTGTCTTACGTAATGTGGTTCCATCTGGAATCACAGGGAAAGAATATATATGTGAAGTGTCGCATCATCTGCCTCTAGTTCATTATCCTGCTTCGCCGGCCTAGAGGGGTCCTCGCCGAGACCAAGCGGGCCAGCAGCAACAGCTGCCCACTCAAACCTCAAGCTCTTCTTGGCAAGTGCTGCTAGTGTTGCGTGGTAGTTTCTTGCTCATTGCAAGTCTCCCGTGGTCGGCGCGATTATAAAATTACTCGATGTCGTGGCTTCCATCATACAACACTTGCATTGAGCACCGGCACAACAATGCGCCTACAAAATATCCGCAATGAGGCGACCATACTTCGGTGGAATGCATGTGGACTTTACCCAGGATAATCTGACCTCTGGCAGTTTATCTGCAAGCACCATCTCCCTATAATCGGCATATTGGAATCTAACCTGCGCTCCAGGGTTAGAATTTCTGGATATTCGCTCTTGGAATCCACAAACGACATGAACCGAGCAGAGTCCTACTACTAACACGCAATGACCACAAATTTCTTGCCGACAGTGTACACCAGTACTCTTCTAATGAAAACGTCGTGGCTACGGCGCAACACAAGGCCATAAAATTCACAGCCATCAACAGCTACATATCTCCTCGAGCGCGCTTTGACACCAAGCGTTTGCATTCTATTCTGGCCAACACGCCACCACCTCATGTTCAGACGGGTTACTTCAATGTGCATCACCGGCCTTGGGGCAGCAGAAGCACATCATCTCGGGGAAACCGCAATCTAAACGTTGCTACCAACGTTGGATTGCATGTCTTAAACACGGCAGCGCCAGATTGGTCCGTGAAAAAACATCCAGTGCCTTCGATGTGACGCTGATATGGACACCCCTGCTGTTGTCTGCGTCGTGGTTTGCTGGCGTAGGCAGCTTTGGAAGTGACCATTTGCCCACATATACAATGATCAAGGGAACCTGTGGAGGTCCACAAAAACTCAGGGTACACGGCACAAATTGGGAGAAGTTCAGAAATTTTCTGGAGGACACCAGTGCCACTGTTACACACACACGAAAAGTTTGCTGACGCTGTTTGAACAAGAGGGCTGCATCTGAAAGACGCTGTTTGCTCCCCCAGGTGGCATCAGCAGTAGACAGAGAGTACGAGCGACTTCGTGCAATTCGCAGGAGAGCAGAGCGGCGAGCATAAAAAACGGCGTTACTAGATGATATTAGAGACGCTAGACGGGCACAGATACATGTCCAAAGACCCAATTGCAAGCTGGAGAATAGCGCTGGAGTGAGGTCTGCTCTCGGCTGAATCCACGCAAACTACTCACGCGTATCTGGCAAAGGTTTCGCACCTTGAGAACTCCACCAAGCCCACTTCACCCGTTCTCAGCATGGGCTTTTCAGAAGGATGTCAGTGAAGTGAGCGTTGCCGAGAAATGCTGCACTAAAATCACCACTCCGCTCAGCAACAAGGTAATTTCAGAAGTGTCCGCATTATGCTACTGCACCGCGAACGCAACGCTAATACATGAACCCTTCACCATACAAGAGATTACCACGGCGTTGGCAAATCTCAACTTGTCTTCATCTCCGGGCGTCGACGGAATTACGCATTTGGCTTTATGCCACTTGGGCCCAAAGAATATCCAGCAGTTGCTCTCCCTCTACAACCAATGCTGGCAGATGGGGCAACTTGAGGCCCGCCGAAAGATTACCCCCTAGTCGTGGCAATTTTCAAACCAGGCAAACCGGCAACGAATACGAACTCTGATCGGCCAATTGCACTACTAAGTTCTTTGGCAAGGAAATGGAAAAGATGGTGCTGAAACGACTTGTTTCGGACATGGAGAATCGAGACATTTATTCATTGCAAGTGTCTCGATTCAGGAGAGGACGTAGTAGCGTAGACAACATCAATTCCTTGGTGGGAGATACTCCCCCGGCAAAAAAAAACTTCTTTGACATCAAAGCAATATTCGACAGCGTCACACACGAAGCTATCCGAAGAGATATGATATGTATAGGGCTTCGAGGACGCATGTTCCTGTGGCTATGGGACTACTTGCAAGACCGGTACGTGTACATGGCTACCAGTGATGGCAGTGGCACTGTGACCACTTGCAAGAACCGGTACGTCTACATGGCCACCAGTGATGGCGAAGCGGCCAAACATCTCGTTATGCAAGGACTTCCTCGAGGCCATGTATTGAGCCCGACGCATTTTGGCATGAGTCTCATATGCCTCCCAACAGTCCTGCTCAAAGATGTTAACATTTCACTCTACGCAGACGACATCTGTATCTGGGCTTCAGTCAGGAACGGTAGAAACATTCGCGCCAAACTCCAGAAGGCAATACTGAAGATGAGAAAATATCTGATGCTGTGGTCTCATATTTTCCGAAGAGAAGTGTGCGGCGAAAGTATTCATGCGGCGCGTATTTGATGTTGTATACTCACCGGAGAAGGTATTCCCCTACCTTATGTCAAATCCCACAAGTTTCTCGGTGTCACGTTTTACCATTCAATGTCACGGGCTACACATATTCGGTGACTGAAAGAGCGGCTATTGTGTTTTGTGCGCAAAGCAGCTTCAAAATCACTGCCGACATGGAGCACCCTCCTGGGACTTCTCAAGGAGTGATCCACGGCCTGCCCGAAGATCGACAATGACGCCCTATTCGAACTGACTGCAGCAAATAAGCCTTACCTAATTAACGCAACGCTTCTGGGCCCGACATCTTCAGCCCTTCTGACCTTCAATGGAGCCAGAGTACCTTTCTACGTGAAAGTGCGGTGCGAACTTATTCGCTGCCGCCCGTACAGGCGGGTGGCGCAAGTGTGCCAACAGTGCGGGGAGTTGGGCCACCGCCGGGACATGTGCCCTCAAACCCGAATCCACAAACTGTTTAAGGTGTGGTGCTGCTAGCCCCCCACCAGACAACGCCTGTCCCCCAAAGTCTAAACTGTGATCAGCCACACCCCACTGCCAGCAAACAGTGCCTCAAAAGGCATCTTTTCACTCCGCCACCCAAGCGAGCACGTAAGCAAGAGCCTGCCCAGTTCCAGGCCCATCTATAACAGATGCAGCGGCAGCAGGCACCTCCTGCTGTAGTCCCGGATCCCCCACTACCTACCGCCCACGTGAGCTGGCCAGTGGCAGTACGCGGCACTCTAACGGCTCTCTCGCAACCTCTACAACATACATAACAGGCTTCCTAAACCAGTTCTCCGAGCAACATATAGAATTTTAGACACGCCTAGATGCCCTCACAGAAAAAACTAAAGAAACTTACCTCCTCCGCTATCCCGCTTCTCCCGTTCCGGAGTCGAAGCAGCTTGATGAGCGTTTCAAAAATCTCCTGGAGACCATAACAAAAGCCCTGTCCGAAGCAAACCCCTCCCCTACACGCCGCAGTGGAAGCACGTAGTACACGTCAGGTCAAAATGAAAAAGGCTACCTCCGCCCTCTCATCAGCCACTACCCAATCCCTAGCATCATCATGAAAAGCAAATTAGCATCCATTTGACGACGGCAGCTTCTCCCCGCGGCCCCCATCTAGTCTGTCCTATTGACTTCCGCCCGAGCACTTACCATTAACTTCTGCCAATGGACCTCAGATTGTACAAGAGAAAGAAAGACCAAGTTGGCCTCTACGTGCTCCAAAACCTCCCTGACATTGTCGCCCTTCAAGAGGTAAACATCCCGAACCCGGCCTCCCAAACTACGTCTCATTCTCGCAAGATCACCCAAAGCAAAATGGCCGTAATGGTGAACAAAAATAGGCCCGCTTAGACCCACAATCCTCCTGAAGATGTGGCCAACACCTTTGTAGAAATTCTCCCCACTCGCCCTTCTCAACCAAGCATATACATTCTTGAACTATACAGCCCACCATCCGCATCCCTCAATGAAATCGACACCCTGCTTCATGAAGCGCACAAGATCTCCAAGCAAGACCCCCTCCTTCTGGTGGGAGATTTCAGTGCCCCACACGACGGCCGGGGCTACGCACAAGCACAAAAAGGGCACGGCTTTATTTCAAGCCACCCAACATCATGGCTTTGTACTATACAACGATTTGACCCAACCAACCAGACTGGGCATGAGTGTGGCACGGGGTACAACACCCGACCTCAATTTTGTTACCAACACACCAAATGTTGAGTGGACTTGCCTTCCGGTAACCTTGGGCAGCGACTACGTACTGTTTGTTGCAATTACGGTCGCGCACTCTCCCACAAGAGGAAGACTAGAGTCACCAACTTGCCAGAATTCAGAGCTGACCCCACTTCACTCACACCCATAGGAGACGACATTACGGCATGAACGGAAGCACTCAACACACTTGTACGCAAGCACACACAGGAAAAAGTCCTCACTGATACCAGCGCAGACGTAGACCCGCATCTCCTCCACATTTGGGATGCCCGCCAAGGCCTCATCAAGAGATGCCAACGTCAGCGCCATAACAAGAAATTAAGGAAGCGCATAGCCCAACATACCCAAGAATCTCAAGACTTTGCCAAAACACTCCAACAGCAAACCTGGCGCTAGTTTTGTGACCAGTTGAAGGGCACTGTGAGTTCCAAACGCACGTGGCTTAGACTGCGCCACCTCATTGTCAATACCGAATCCCGATCCATCACCAACACTAAGATCCTTCGACTAATCAAAAACAGTGATCTCACACCCGGAGAACTCCTTCAGGCCATCAAAACCAATCTCTTCGGTCAACCTACGGCACATGGACCCTCTCTCAACTAAATAAACGAGACAGCCCAATAGCAAACTGGATACTTATTTCACAGTATCAGAATTCCAGCAAGCATTAGCACGTCTCACCCGAAACACAACGCCCGGTAGAGATGAAATCACCCACCGAACGCTCATAAACTTGGACTATGACTCTCAAGATTCACTTCTAGAACTGTGCAATCATCATTGAGACCAGGGAACCTTGCTGGCAGAGCGGAGACATTCTGATATTACCCTCATCCCGAAACCCACCATGCCCATTTCCCCAACATTCTTTCACCCCATCTCAGTGATCTCGTGCATTGGAAAACTTTTCGAGCCCCCAGTGCACCAACGCTTGACAGCCTACCTAGAACAACGAGAACTTTTCCCTCACCATGTTTGGATTTCGTCAAAATCTCTCGACCCAGGGTGTCCTTATACAAGTAAAAGAGTAATTCATACATTATCTATGCCGTACTACACCCACGACCGTACTGGCACTAGATATAAAGGGGGTCTTTGACAACGTCACTCACGCAGCCATCCTAGAAAACCTCGTTAACATTACTGTGGAGCTAAACCTTACAACTTCGTCAGAACGTTTTTTACAAATCGGACGGCGACACTCTGGCTCGGCCCACATGTACCACCCACCTCCAACACTCCGGCCAAGCGGGCACCGAAGGGGTCGGTAATTTCACCCCTAATAATAAATATAACCCTGTTTCCACTCCGTTCACTATTGGAGTACATACCACGCCTTGGGCATGCTTTGTATGCTGATGATATAACCCTATGGACCACGAAGGCTCCAGCGGTCACCAACAATATGCCCTACAGAAAGCAGTCGACACCACGATCTTCTCCTCTAGTTCAGAGGGCTGACTTGTGAACCCTCCAAACCAGCCCTTGTCTTAATGTCCCGCACCCGCGGTCGCCCACTTCTCCCGACGCTCGACGCACAAGTAGCCATCTCTGGTCAACCCATACCCCAAGTCAAGACTATAAGAATATTGGGGGTCCCACTCCACCACGATGGGTCCTGCGCGCCCCTCTTACCCCAACTGCAAACAACCATAGCCCAACTCACCCACATCATTCGTCGCATCAGCAACAAAAATTTTGGGCTGAAAGAACAGGGCACCTGCCGCGTCACACAAGCGCTACTCCTCAGCAGGCATACATACGCCTTGCCGTTCCTGGCCCTCAAGATTTAAGGATGGCCAAATTGGATGCCTTTGTAGGCAAGACGTATAAAGCGTCACTGGGACTGCCTGCGTACAAAAGCAACAAGAAACTGTTACAACTGGGGATACATTGAAGCCCAGCACACTGCGCAACTCAACCGACTGTCCCTAACACCACCAGGCAGGAGAGTGCTCAAACTCGTAGGGATAGAGTCCCCAATTCCAACAACGCCATGCACCCGATCACGCCGAACATACGGTGCAAGATCCGGGTAGCCCCCATACCTCGCCACATGCAGCCGATTTTCAACAAGGGCCCCAGAGAAGCTCGCGTTCGTTAATCTAGCCACAAAATACTCCAAAGACCATCAGGTGCAGTACACAGACATTGCACAGCACACCCGATCATGAAGGACCACAATCGTTGCCCTTACTCCGCAATGAGAGGTGGCCACAGCAGCATCTTATAGTAGTTTATCACCCACAGCAGCGGAGGCCACTACGATTGCACATGCTGCAGCTATTCACTAGAACAAACTAAAAGTCACAGTTCTGACCGATTTCTAACAGGCGTGCCAACTGTATCAGTTTGGCAGGGTACGGAAAAGCGGCCTTCGTCTCCTCCGGACCTTTCCCGAAGATCTTCAAATCGCCACCGTACGGACCCCAGCCCACTCGAGCCTTGGCGGAACGAGACAGACTACTCTGCCGTCCGAGATCTGCACTTCCAGGAATTCGCATTTTTAAAGGGACCCTGCAACACTCTTTGAGCAGTGCAAGTAAACCTGCGTGACGTTTACATTACACGGCCAGGAACACCTGAACCAAATATTGCACGTGCACATGAAGCGGTGAGCGCCCTAATTGCTGTGAAAGGCGCGGAAAAAAATGCTGCACTCTCTTTTAGTTCTCCTCATGCACCCCTGGCATGGCCTATACGACGTCATTAGGGCCATGGCTGTCTGATCGGCTACAGTGGTCAATTTTGCGGCTAATTTATCCCATTTCCTGTGACGATCCCTTGCCGTGGGCGCAGTGTTCGACACTCTTCTATGACTGAACCTGTAGGCACAGTTTTGCCGTTTCGTTTGTGTTTTGAGTGCACATGGAGTTTGAGTGATGAGCTCAATACTTCCCTTGCAACCAGAACACTCGACCACGAACGTTTATTGCTTTAAAGAAGCCCTACCAGCCCGAGCGAACACTTGCGAGCAGGCAGCATATGCCTGCTTTTTGTGGCACCTATCCGCAGATAGACCCCTCCACGTTTCGCAAAAAAACTGGAAAACTCCCCGGCCTGTCATATATCGAAGGCCGCCGGAGAAGACGCCGCGAGCCGCCCCCCTCTCCGGGAGAGAGCGCGCAGCTTTCGTCAGGTTTCCCGCGATGAAGTGGAGAGGGAAAAATTATGCGCGATTTCTCAACGCGCGTACTTTCCGTGATAGTGGTCGGCTGCTCATAATTCTTGCGGGAGGACATTGCGGAGACGACAGACTTTACCTTAAAATACATTCCGAGCAGTCGACGGTAAGTGTTGCAGGGTCCGTTTAAGGAAAGATGCCTTCAGCTTCCAGGGCTCCACAATACCCTCTTTAACACCCCTCCATCTTACATGGAGTGCCATACTATCCCACTACCTGCACTCCAGAAGAATCTATTCACCGCCCCACCCTACTCTCAGCAACCAACAGTTTCATATCTGGCGCCAGCTACAGACCTCTCCTTACTTTATTACACGGTTCTCTCCCACATTTATTCATCACTTCCAAACCGACTGCCACACTTGCAAAGCCCCTCTCACTGCCTACCTTTTGGTGCACTCATGCCCAGACAATCCTAAAGCCCTCTTCATCCCATCACCTGAGAAGTGGGAGCATGCGCTGACCAGCTCGGCTCCGGAGCAACAACAAGCTCTGGTCGATCGGGCACTGGAATCAGCACGGGCTCGCGGCCTGCTGGACTTGGGAGGTTGACCACTTCCGCGCTTGCTTCTTTTCCTTTAAGATAAATAAACCTTTATCTCTCTCTCTTTTTCAGAGGCCGTCGCAAATCCGCCGACGAAACGAGTCATTCTGCTGAGTGGCTTATAGCTCCTTCCAGCTCAATACGACCGACGTGTGATGGGTCATCTCTTTCCCCTGTTCTCTCAGCCAAGGCACATTCACTTTGCGGTGGCATGGAGTATGCGAAAAACACCTGTCCACCTCGGCTATGCGGGGTGACCGCACGGCTTATCTCAACTCTGGGCACTCTTCACCATTCGACAGCTATGTAAGCTTCACCTTCTTCGCGGGAGCTCGCTTTGGCGGTACCAGCTAAAGTCACACTTGTACCGTGAACCTCAGTGGGAAACGGGCACGATATTGGGCGTCAGCTACCAGGTTCTTGCACTATCGAAATGGGCTGGCAACAAGCATAATTCTTGCGTCCACTATTCCGGGTAGCGGCTGTGTCTTTTCTCCGGGAATACGAATACCGCCGCTCCAGTTGTGGCGTGATCGCACCGTCATACTCCCCAGTGGGGCTACGGTAACTACTGGTGCACCTACACTACTTGCTTAAGAAGGCGCAGCCCCTCCATCCCCTTACCAGACACCGCTAGCGGATTGTGGTGCCGCGGCAAAGCGGTGCATAACATCAAAGCTGATTCCGAGAGTAGTCAGCTGAGCTTGTTAGCGTCCAAAGGCAAATAACACCATGGCCCCTCATTTGGCGCCAGTGTTTGTGTCTCTTACAGTATTCAAAATCCCAGCATTACACTAAGTATGCAATCATACACACAGAGAGGGACCAGCTTGGGTTTGAGCTAGCTAAGCACTCTCACGAGACTGAAACGCTGCCGTGCTAGCTCAACACCGTCTATATTTCGCAGGTAGAGTAGCGGCGACCAATAAATATGTCGAGGATACGGAGAGAAGACAGTGTACGCCAACCTGCTCGTTACATGGGTGACGTTTACGTGCTTTCATTTAGGCTGAAAGGGCGATAAGGTGCAACCGAGCGAAACAGTGGGCTGAGAGGTCAGGGCAAAATCAACGGCGCACCACACCTTTGTGTGCGCGCATCGCCGCCCTGGCCATATTGCCTCGGAGCAGCCATGAAGAGGCGGCCCGTTCCCTCACAGGCGCGTCAAGTTCTACGTACGGCGTATTGTAATCATAGGAATAAAGTAGCTACTGAGGCATGGGCCGGCCGCTGCAATTGCTTGCAGGCTTACGTTGCGCAAACGAGCCGCGACCGGAAGACGAAGAAATCGTGACGTACCTTAGCCACCCCGAAGACCCTTTTCCCGACTCGTACCTCGCGCAGGGAGCGCGTTCCGCGCCCGGCGAGAGGGGTTCGGTTCCCGTTCAAAATGGGCCAATGAGAGTAGGTTTACCCCGAACCAGAATAGAGTGGCCGTCGCGCTGACATTGTTTTATCGCCTTAACGGGCGCCAGAACCTCCACCTAAGGTAAGAGTTTGGAAAGTCCACTCGGCCCTACGCAGTGGCGCCGAGACGAACCGGCGTTTCTGGAAGAGAGGAGGAAAGCGCAACGCGAGGGTACAAATCAAGGGAATGCGCAGTGGCAGCAGACGCCAAGGTGCCCACTCTCGCTGGGAGCACTTCACAGCGAAAGAGGCTGCAAGTAACTCTTGTAAATCACAGAAGCTCCCGATCCCTTCCTAAAGGGCGAGCATCAAATCACCATGCTCCGGTTTAGAAAAGAAAGAAAACGGGCCCGTCAAGAAACACGGGAAGAGACTTAGCCAACACAGCTAAAACCCTTCGGTGCTCTCTCTGTGCAAAGCAGGTCAGAAAGCCTGCGATTGCCATTGGAATACAAATCTAAAATATTGCTCTGAATTGCGCTTACTATGCCATAGCGTCCCGTCTTGTAAAGAACGAGCCAACAGAGAGGATATGACGTCATGTTTTGTGTCGTCAACTGGACACACTTTCGGGTTTTTAAAGGACAGGATGGAGAGGCCTACTTGTAATTTTTGTTCACAATCTAAGCAAGGAGCAGCGGCTATTACCATGGTACTACAGAACTCCACAGTACCCTAATTTCTCGGGCTGCAAGGGGACTTTTTTAGAAAGAGAGTTTCGGTGTTGAATGACACCGGAAGGAACACCCTGGTGGTGCGCGGCTCTTGTATTCCCTAGTCTGCAGTTACGCGCACAAGAGCTACGCTGCTTTTAATAACAGAAAGAATGGCGATGTCCTACAGGCACTGGTTGAAATATCATTGCTCTATTTCTCAGAAAAGGCAATCGCCAAATGCATGAATAACCCGATCTACAATGTTATCCTGGACAATATCCTAGGTACACGCGGTGCCTCCGATCCCGACCCCACAAGGAAGGCAAGATCCAAGCTGTTACCGGCATAATAGACGAGGCATGAAATGACTTCCGCACCGCGATTCAAAGTCGTGACATGGACAACCCTTATGATAGGCGAAAGGAGTTTAACAACGCGCTTGCACGCTATTACAGTTGCTCTGGAAGAGCTTCGTGCGGAACAAGGAGAACACTGAACCCTGCGGATGTGTTGGGAGAAAGAAGGAACATCTGTACCCGTGAAGCGATTGGCGCTTACACGTTTTTTGTGAAGAAAGGACTTCTTTGCAGCCGTCACGAGACAGTAGGAGACGTATTTCAACAGGGTGTAGTACCGAACAAGTTCCGGACCAAGATACTAAGCCGGGCTCTCAAGACTACAACAGGAAAGCACTTCCGTGTTAAGAAGAACATGTTTGGGGTATTGGACACTGGTTTGGTTGGGAATACATCTGCATGTGCGCAGGTACGCCAATTCATCCCAAAGTGCGAAAGGCCATTCCAGAAAGATAAAGTTGGAAATGAACCGATTGGGCGCAGATGTTTTATCGTTAACCCCTCGAACGAGTAGCTCTCAATAGCTTGATCCCCTGCCTGTAATCAGAGTCGAGGGGGTTAATCCAAATGAAGCCTACTGTTGGTCGAGGGTTGCGATGGCATTGACGGACAAAATATTCGGTGAGTTGCTGCAATTAATCTGTTTTTGGCAGTGAGGAGACCAAACAGTCCGTCTTTCTATGATGTACTCCCCCGCAAGGCTAAATACTCTGCCAATCTATGTGTACTGTTGTGTACTAGCCAGGTGGTTTTTACGTACTTTTGAGTGTTCATGCTTATGTACTGACACCGCGAATCGCGCAGTACTTTGTTTTGGCGGGCTGTTGTGAGTCTTCTGGGGCGCGCCTTTCGCGATGTTGTCCATGTGAACGTTGTGTGTGTCAAGGTGCTGCAATCTGGATCTGCCCATACGACCACCCCGGAGTGTTTTAAGTGCTGAGCACTTAAGGGGCACCGCTTGTCATCGTAGTTCATCCACGGTCACGGTGTTACGTGGACTCACGCACCCAAATGGAGTCACGCGGCGCTACGCACCGAAACAGAGTCTCGTAGAGATACCTGAAAAGAGAATTTATAACAATTAATATTATTATTATATTATTATCAAATTATTATATAAAATATTACCCGCGAGGCTAAATACTCTGCAATCTATGTGTACTGTTGTGTACTTGCGAGGTGATTTTTGAGTACTTTTGGTGTTGGTGCTTATGTACTGACACCACGAATCACGCAGTACTTTGTTTTGGGGGACTCTTGTGAGTGTTCTGGGGCGCGATTGTCGCGATGTTATCCATGTGAACGTTGTGTGTGTCAAGGTGCTGCAATCTGGATCAGCCCATACGACGTCCCGGGAGTGTTTTAAGAGCTGAGCACTTAAGGGGCAGAGCTTGTCATCGTATCTCGTCCACGGTCACGGTGTTATCTTGACTCACGCGCCCAAACGGAGTCACGGGGCGCTACGCACCGAAACAGAGTCTCGTGGAGATACTCGAAAAGAGAATTTATTACAACCGACCTGTCAGGGTGCCGCGACTGGTGGTAACAGCGCCGCCCTAAAACCATAAAAATTTTATTCGTTTTCAACTACTCCGGGCATTAAACACACACACAACGAATGTCTGGGGGGGGGGGCACCAAGCTACTGCCAAAATAATCCACCGAAGTTCACGGGTGTTCGAAGAAGAGTTCAGAAAATAGCTGAAACTGAAAACGGTAATATAGATATGCTCAGGATGTTGTTCCTGACCACTATGAGCCGTGAGGACCACTGTTACAGAAATGCTTCTTCTTGTGGAGCCGCTAACATGTTCTGTAAGTGACGTATTAGGATCGACCGTACACACCACAGCAGTAGGAACATCGCCCGTTGCGGTCGGGTGGGAAGACAAACGGCCCCACTACCTCGACACAATACAAAAGCACCAGCACACATCAGGAAGTTCACCAACATGTCATTTGAATGTATGCTCATTCGAAGCGTAAGACCAAACAACCTGCTTAACAAATTCGAAAACGTTTGGCGTTACACTACACTGAAACAAAGCATTTTCTAATGTTTCAGTGCGACCTCAGTACGGGCACCGTGAGGAACGCACAACCCCGAATCTCACCACACGGTTACATATCAGGAGACATTCCCACCCACGCAACCATTCGAAATCCCGAACAACAGCCGGAAGTACCGCTGAAGTAAGCTGATGTCAGCGGATGCCGCGTGATCTTCCTATCTCTTGATTGTCTAACTAGCTTATTGCCAATTTTTCGCACAATTAGCTCGCCGCACTTTGCCTAAAACTTAGGCTTGGCAGGTACACTGGAAGTTTTTGAGTGTCTTGACTACGTAGGCATAAAATGGCGGCGACTGCTCGGAAGACGGACCGGTAATGCATTCGGTATAAAACACTGAGCGGGAAGTCCCCATGAAGTACAGCAGCAGCGCACTCCCTGGCTACTAAGTTGAGTCTAAAAGGTCAAATACTGTGCATACGGCAATAAAGCTAAAAATGGCTTGCGAGCAAGGACGACTGAAACCAACCATTGATTTGCGCAGCCTCAACAGCGCGCGGGAAACTGTTTCTCTCTTTCCCGCCCAAAAGAACGGCCAAAACTTTGTGGCGAGCTGACGGGTAAAATTGATCGGAGGTTTTGCTACGCGTGCTACATTAAAAAGCGCCGCCGAGACGGACGACCTAAATATCTTGCTTCGCTCCGCGAGGGAGAGCCTGAAATTTGCTGCGAACACGATACGCTGCTCCTGCGTCTCGAGGATGCGGTTTAACGTACCACGCACCACTTCACCCGTTGAATGGAAAATTACACCAAGTACTCGAACCTCATAACCAATTTTACGTCGCCCCTGAAGCCAGACGCAAATGTGAAGCCAGACACAAAAGAGCAGAGGCGATAAAAGGCAGCCCTGCCTTATCCCACGGGTGATAAAGAACATACTATTTAATAATCTGTTTACAAGGGGTCGAACACTCACATTCGACTACAAGAGCTCGTCTGTCGACTGGCCTGATGTGACAGCTTTTTCTGACCCAATCATGGCATACAATCATTTCTTTGAAAGGTTTATATATATTTATAACACGCATTTCCCACCTAAAACACGTATCACGGCTGAGAAGGCTCGTAAGGAATGGGTTACGCCTACACTACGGTGGAAAATACAAATTAAAGACAGAATGTTGTTCCTTCAATCACGTGATTCCAAATTATTTGCAAAGTTCAAAGCCTACAGAAATACACTCAACAAAGAGCAACGACTGGTGGTACATTTGTTCTAGTTTAACATGTTCGAATCACGTCAGAGCAACTCAAAGAAACTATGGGAAAAATTTAACAACTTTGCCATCCACTCCAAGCGTTGTTCGGCTCCTGCCGAGAGAATTATTGATGGCCGAAGTATTCGAAGGACGGAAATGTCTTATGCCATAAACGATTGTTTCATCGACAGAGAAGCGCAAAGTCATATGCAATCGCCGTGAACACGACGTGTGTTTTTTCTTTGTTCTATTCCGAATTACATGTACATGGCTCCGGTTACGTTTCCCGTGGTTGTCTCCGCTTTGATGACGATGACAAACAGCGGCTCCCGCGACGCGGATGACTTGCCGATAAGTTCGATAAAGCACGTAATTGATATTTTAGCTCCCGCACTCACATGCACCTCGAACGTGTGCTTTGAATCTGTTGTATTTTGTTCTATATTGCAGAAAGCTAAAGTTATAGTTTTGTTTAAGAAAGGGGACCGGAAATCCCATCAAATTACAGGCCAGTTTCAGTTCTCCCTGTATTTTGAAAGAGACTAGAAAAGTAATACAAATTCGAATGAACTCTCTCAGTGAAAAACATAACTGAAACCACCCAATTCGGTTTCTCTAAACACAAATCTAGAGGTAGCTCTTCTAAACCTAAAAGAATACATTTTGCGATGCTTGGAAGAAAAAAAAGTTGTATTGGGTGTCTTCATTGACTTTTCGCCAGCCTTTGACACGATTAACCATAGTCGACTTCTATTTAAACTAGAGAAGTATTGTTTCAGGGATTCAGTTCGAAGCCTTCTTGCATCATACCTGTCTCATCGCACGCAATACGTTAGCACCAAGAATCACCATTCATCAGTTAAACAAATTTTCACAGCTGCGTCGCAGGGTAGTATTTTAGTGCCGCTTGTGCTAAAGTTGTACATAATTGATATTTTAGATCTTGTACTAGAGTGTGAACACAGGCTAGCTGGTTAGTACTGATGGCAAAAACAACGCCCGTGTTTGTCTCTTTCTCGTCTTCCGTGCCGTTTCTTCGCGCTAATTTTGCCATCTGTAGATCTTGGTACCAATTCAAAATGTATACTGTAGGCGGATGGCGTCACTCTGTTTTTTTCCTCTAAGTTTAATGAGGACGTCACTAAAGAAGCCGACATCACACTCAAAAACGTACAACATTGGACTGAGCTTAACAAGCTAAAAATAAAGCAAGAAATTAGAAGCACTGTTTTTTCGACCGCGAAACAAACCAGGTGTAATTTCTACTCATCTACGGTTAGGTCGTGACACCATAGAATTTGTGGAAAAAGTTGGGTTTGGGTGTAATATTCAAAAGCCTCTGAACCTGGGAAGAGCATCTTAATGAGGTTTTTTGGAAGCCTTCAAGAATCACAGTAATCATCTGCCAGCACCGTTATTTGTGCCAACTAAAGTTTATTTGCTGTTATATAATTCCTTAATCATGTCCCATCTGACTATGCTGACTTAGTGTGGGGAACAACAACTATGGTAAATAATCACATTTGTATTGCAGAAACGAGTGTTCCGTTCCATTCAAAATCTTGCATATACAGCGCACACGGCTCACTCATTTGAAATGCTAACACTGCAGATATTTGACATGTACCACGTGAAGCTACCATTAAAGAGATAAAAAAGGGGTTTAATATTGTACGCGCACTTGCCGTCGTATGTGTTAATGAACCTGCTTATGCCAGTCGAAACGCGGACCACTGTCAGGTGTCTACTTGTTGTACAAGGTACGGCTTGCAAAGTGTATCGAACATGTTGCCGCGTTCTTTTAAATAAATTCCGTTCACAAAATTTTGATCAGAAATAAAAAATTCCTAGGAGAGCTTAGGATACATGCCCATTGTACTACTTTTCATTTCGTATCTTTTTCCTCTTGTATTCACCGTTTATGCATGTACGAATTTTTGTTTTTGTTTGTGTTATTTTCTACAAATTATAAATGCTGCACTTTAAGTCATGCTGTGCTACATTGGGCATGACGCAGGCCGCTTTGTGCAAAATTAGGAGTGTCTACGGCGATTTCTTTGTTTTTCCGTATATGTGACCTCTATTATCGACAGAGCCTGGCAAGCCAGCTATTGCGCATATTTTAATACCCCCACCCCTGCTTTTTAAAAAACTTTTTTCGGGCTGCAATGTACAGTGGCGATGTCACGCAAACTATCTTTTTGTATGTGCGCGTGTAGCAAGGCTGATACAGTTGCCTGCAAGTAAGTTTCCGCATAATTTCTGCTCATTACTGCCATGTACCCAAGGTGCTGGTAGGCCCATCAAGCTGCTTTGGCAGCTTTTTTTCTTCAGCCGTTTTCAGGTAATCTATGCAAAAATGGGAAAGTAAACTTTACTTTATATAAAAAAAATTTCAGCCTTCCGGTCAAAACTAAAAAGATATTTGAACAAGACGGTAATATAAGCAGAACCGTTCGAAACTCCTGGAACCGCTGGCACTGCCCATACATCTTCCCAATATTCAGCGCAAAGAAAAGTGCAGGTACATTTGAGGTAAAATATTTCTACTTAACCGGCAGTCCGAGCGTTCACTTAGCTAGGAATGTGAGTTGTGTTGCTGTTTACGATAGTGAGCGAGAAATGTGGTCGCACAAAAAAAACGTGCTCAAAATGGCAGAGAGAGGCTCCAGCACGTACGATAATAACGCCAGGCCAAAAACAACAGAACTCCCGCTTGTGCTGTTCCAGGCAGGGGTCGTGCGATCACTGCGAAGGCGCGAAAAAATGAACTGCTTTGAGTAAACCTCTGTTCAACACAAGGGTGGTGGAGAGCGTGAAGGTGCGCAACAAAGAGCGGAGAACGGTGCCACAGCCTCTGGCGGTTTACTGCTCCGCACTTCACAGCTTTCACGGCAATTGGAAGTACTTTCATTTTTTGTCTCCTGCATGCCCAGTTTTTTCTTAAAAGACGAACGAAACTTTCCTGAAAGACGAACGCATTAGTGGTGGGGTGCCCGTTTCGGCGGAATACGGCGACGACGAAAGCGACGACAACGTCGAGGGCACGGGCAAACGAAATGCGCGAGAGGCGTGAATTCGGGCTGTGGGGATTTACCTCCGTATGGTTACGCTTCGTAAGAAGAAGCAGCAAGCCGCACGAGGAGATGGCATGGGTTAATAAGAGGCCGCGCTAAGGAAAGAGCAGGGAGGGCTGCCCGGAACGGGCGAACTCCCGGAGGAGTGGACGGAGCAGGCTCGAGGAGCGCGACGTTCACGTGGAAGAAGACTCGAAGCTCGTCGGGTGTCAGGGACCCGAGCTCGAGAGGGGTCCACCTGGAATCTTGGCATCCTGTGGCCGAGGCGCGGCTCCTGACTCGCGGAGGTACGCAATTTTGGCACGCCCACGCACTTCGACGCCCAGCAGCCTGCTGCCCGCCATCAACCGGTAGTTCACGGTTGCCTGCCGAACCTGGCAGGCGGTCGTGAGTGGCTGGGAGAATATCGTTGTCCACAAGGACAACAGTGCGTCTTCCTTGTCCACATCACAGTACGCGGGACGCCGGCATAGTTACCATGTCGCACCTCGTCTTGCATCATCAGCTGAACCCACGACACGATGAAAACACCACAGCATCGAGCTGAACAATTGGTGGGGACTTTGCCTTCTGTTTAAAATAGGCATTTCCCAGTTTTATGTAGGGGTTGTCTAAGTTTGAGTTCTTCTTGCATCCTTTTTAATTCAGATTGTAGTGTTGCACGTATCTTTGCGTAGCCCTTATTGGAGAATATGTGTTTTATTATGATTTTGCCTGACGAGCCCGGAACTTGGGATCCAGCGTGAACTGGTGATGAGGGCCTGGACCTCCAGCTGAGCTCAGGCTATCCCGCAATAGGGAAGCCCCCCACCGAGCGGGTGCCCTAACGTCTGCACCAGCTTGACAAAGAAAGATTGATTGTGGGGTTTAACGCGCCGACGCAACGCAGGCGATGAGCCGCGCCGTAGTGGAGGACTCCGGATTAATTTTGACCACCTGGGGATCTTTAACGTGCGCCAAAAAGTCGAACACACGGGCGTTTTTGCTTTTCGCCTCCATCAGAAAAGCGGCCGCCGTGGCCGGGAATCGAACCCGCGACCTCGTGCTCAGCAGCGCAACGCCTTAGCCACTGAGCCACCGCGGCGGGTGTGTATGGAAGACCATTCAAGGTTGTGAGAGACCAACACGCGCTGTGTTGGCTCGCCAATTTGAAGGACCCCTCTGGCCCTCTTGGGCGGTGGAGCTTGCGCCTGCAGGAGTTGGACGTTACAGTCGTCTATAAATCTGGCAGGAAACACTCCGACGCCTACTGCCTGTCCCGCGCCCCCGTCGACCCACCAGCACAAGACTCCGATGAATACAGCGCGTTCATCGGAATCGGGACAGAGAGTGACCTAGCCCCCCAGTAGCGTGCCGACCTTGCCTTATGCGTTATAATCGACTACCTCGAGGGATGCAACGTCGCCGTACCTAGGACCTTCACACGCAGCTTACCAGCATTCAGCCTGAGAAACTCCGTCCTCATGAAGAATAATTTCAGCCCCGGAACGAGAGCGAATTACCTTCTTGTCATCCCCGCAGACCTTCGAGACCAAATTTTGGAAGCGTGCCACGACGACCCTTCTTCCGGACACCTCGGTACAGCCGGTACAATTGGAAAAAAGAAGGCGAAGTACTACTGGCCACGCCTTACATCCGATGTCACCCACTACGTCCGGAGATTCCATGCCTGTCAGCGACGAAAAACGCCACCGATGAGGCCCGCCGGACTTATGCAGCCGATCGCCGTCCCATCGAAACCCTTCCAACAGATTAGAATGGACCTTCTCGGGCCGTTCCCTATGTCACAATCCCAGAACAAGTGGATTATCGTAGCGACAGACTACACGACGCGCTACGCAGAGACCGCCGCTCTTCCGAGGGGGACTGCCCAAGAGGTCGCCAAGTTCTTTATTAACCAAGTTCTGCTGCGACATGGAGCCCCTGAAGTCCTAAACAGGGACCGCGGAACGGCCTCCACTGTGGAGCTTAGGCAAGGAATCTTACACTACAGCAACACGAATCACAGAAGAACGACGGCGTACCACTTCCAAACGAACGGACTTACGGAACGTCTGAACAAGACGATCGTGGATATGGTGTCTATGTACGTCGACGTTGAACAAAAGACTTGGGACGAAGTCCTCCCGTATGTAACATTTGCGTATAACACAGCGACCCAGGAAACTACGCAAATGACACCGTTCGAGGTTGTCTGCGGAAGACGGCCGACTACGATGCTCGACGCCATGCTTCCGCACACAGAAGACGACGACCTCAAAGCCGACGTCCAAGGATATCTTCAACGTGCGGAGGAGGCCCGCCAGCTCGCTCGAGTTCGTATAACGGACCAGCAGCTGGTGGATGCCGGACGCTACAATCTCCGTCGCCGAGACGCCGAGTACCATTCTGGGGATCGTGTGTGGGTTTGGATTCCCATCTGATGACGCGGACTGAGTGAGAAACTTCTGCGATGATATTTCGGGCCCTACCAGATTCTACGACGTGTTGGCCAACTTACCTACGAAGTGACCCCCGATAGTGCCTCTGGCACATAACGACGACGTACGGGGCCCGAAGTGGTCCACGTGGTTCGCTTAAAACCTTTCTACGGACGATGACAAACTTTTTTTTCGGACTGTCGCTTATGTTAGCTTCGGGTCGATGCACTCTTACACGGGGGGTAATGCCGCGAACCATGCATTGGGTTTGTTTATTTCTGTTTTGTTTTTTTAACCCGGCTGCGCCGGTCAGTGTTATCTCTGTGCAAAGGGAAGGGCATGTTCCATTCTTTCTTTCTGCGCCGCATGTCTTATCAGGTCTGATAGGGAGAACATTCCGATCTAACGTGAACAGCTCGGAATAATCTTCTCGGATCTACAATGTTCTCGATGCGAATCGACGGTTAGAGAACCACGCGCGCCGAAAGATAAAAAGCCTGCAGAGCAGACACCGGGGTATTCGATTATGCGACGCTCGCCAACGCACGTCACCTTGCTGACCGCTGCTTCGCCGCCTCTGTATTCTTTTGATTTGTTAGGGGAGCACAAGTTCGCTCCAGTAAACGTGTTTCTTTTCGAAAACGACTGCGTCGTCCTTGGCTTCGTGACAATATTGATGCTGTGTATTTATTGCGTGTGTCGGCGGTGTATGTTCCCAAGTGTGGTTTTATTACCTATAACTTGTCATCGGTTTGCTCACCCCAGTGTGTTTGCCACGTTTTGCGAAGTTGTCTGATGTGTGGCTTCATGTCGGTATAGGGTAATGTTCTTAAGTCTACTGAATTCAAGAGTGTGGCCGGAGGTGTTCGCCAAGTGCCTACTGAGGGGGTGTAGGCACTTCAGAAATCTACCATTCATTGAGCACTTGAAATCGACTGTAACGTGCGGAGTATGTTACATCTCTACTTTCTCAAAATTGCATTAGCGTAGTAGAAGGTGGGTTAGACAAGTACTTCCGCAAAGCACAAATTTTTTCACAAGCCATAAAATAAACGTGTTGAGTTCCATACGAAATTAAAAAAGGCTTTTTCAATAGTTTCTAGTTCCAATAGAATTTGTTTGGCGGTAATTTAATGTTGAGCTGTTGTACGGGTCCTAGCTTGACAGTGAATCCGCGCGGCTGGCAGCAAGTAGTCTACCTCCCTCATTGCAGTTAAACCGAGGGCACAAGGGAGTACCTGAATGAAGAAAAGCTTTGGTTTTCCGAGGAGCCCTTGATTTTCGCAGAAGGGTCCCACGAAGTGCTCGACCGTCAATACGTCGCCATTGTCGGTGTACACGTCACCGTTTTGAGCAGGCGTCAGGATCCAGCAGACAAAGCAGTCATATTGAGTGTAGTCGTCATGGCCACCTGCATGGCAAACCAAGGGAATCGCATACATATTTGTTCCGAGGTTAGTGGCCTCAAACATTTTAGTTTAAAATCTTGAAGATTGCGCATTTAACCAATAATCTGCGATTATTATTCCTGAAAATAAGTACTGATCCAAAGGAATGTGGGCCAGTTGCTGACATGAACCACCCAAACACCAACCCAGGTATAAAATGTATTGAAATGCGTTTTAGCGTGCTCCAAATGCTAAAGAATGGCGGGTTGAAGTTGTTGGTTATGATTTATGTTTAAAATAGCGCTATGCTCTCAAGCAAATAGAGAGAAAAGGCGTCACAACGCCAAACTCGCCGCTATAACTTTATTTGGAGAGAACATATATTTATACAAGAAGCCGAAGAGGGCTTTAAGCATTTATCTCAGAAGAGTAAACAACCAACAAGTTAAAATTTGTCTCCATTGTTCTAGTGTGATGCTCCGCAGCAGAAAAATGTCAGACTAGGCTGTCAAATAGGAAGTGCAATTATACAGAAAGAGTACACTGTAATGCACCTTCCCTCATCCCTTTTAGAGTAAAAAGTTCAATTATGTATCTGTTTTAACGGCGGTTTACATTGGAAACTGCTCAGTTTCTTTAAGGAAATAGAAAGGACCACACTTTATGTGTTGCTGCGTCGAATGTGTGTACTCACACTCCCGTAAAAAACGCCTATGCTCCCTGATTCGAATATTAAGGCATTGACCTCTTTGCGGAATATAAATTTTATCAGAGGAAGAATATATCAAATACGGCACACCAACATTACACGTGAAAATGGTGACACATTTTTAACAATACATGGCCCCCATTAGCTCTTTCTGCCAGCTTCTAATTACGGTGATAATTATTTATTGTTATTCGTGTGTCAGTGGGAATAAAACGTTCACCCTATAGCGTCTTGCTTCATTCTTTATTCCATGAGGCATTCTGCGTACAAAACGCATGGATGAAAAGTGTTTTTTCTCCTACCGTGTTTGTCTACCTCCTCGCGAAACGGGGCCACACCTTAACAATGGACACGTGAGTTTTCAAAAAAAATGAGCGTACGAAAGGAACGGCTTTCAGTCTTCACAAGCTTTGGTTTCTAATAATAAAAATTCAGAACCTGCATCATTTACCCAAAGTCATATGCCCATCAAACATGTCTCTTTTGAAACAACTTCATAAGTAGGAATTGAATCTTGTCTGTTTTTAGAATCTGAAACGTAAATTTAAGATCTAGGCAACACTACTGGCAAATTTTCACCATCACAGGTACCCTGTCACGGCATAAAAAATTTATAACAAATAGCAAACAGTCGTCATCATATATGAACACTTTGATAAAGCCTCGGTAATGTGGCCCCGTTAATATAAAAATTCGGGTAATATGGCGCTCATACTCCCATCTATCACTCCAAAAATGCGCGTTGCTGTACGTTCACGGACCTTCGTTATTTGGCGCACATTTACGCGCGTATTGCTTAATTGGGAGTAACGCCTTCTTAAAACGTGAGGAACAACACACCACACTTTGCTCACCCCCTATTTACCCCTTTCGATGGGGGTGATGCGAGCATACATCATGGCCAGTAAACGTCCGGCGGCGATAAAAAATTAGGAAAGCCTGCACTCATGCCCAACAATTAAATGACAAATTTGTTGTTGGTGAGCACTGCCGGAAACATAGTGAACTTTTAGAATCATTGTTTGTTTGCATAGCTGCGGGGCTAGTAATCACCGTCATAAAAATGTCGTGGATGGAGAATAATCCTCAGTATTCTAGACTTCCACGAGCTCTTCATCATAGACTCGAGGCAGCCATAGCGGGATTTGCAAGTCGTCTCGGGAAGGACTCGGGAAGGAGTGGCCCACTCGTTTCCATGTCTTCAATCATCCATTAGGGCTTCTAGAGAATGCGGCCGCCGTGGTGTCCTCTCCAAAGCAGTGTGAATTTTCATCTTTACCAGCTAGCGCTGGATAGTTTTTACATACGAGGCAGCGCTTGACGAGAGCGCTGGAGTTTTTTTTCTAGAGCCACTCTAGGAACCGAGGACTGGGCGGTCGCGGCGAAGCACGTGCTCACGAGCGCTCACGAATTCCTCCACAGCGTTTTGCCGGTTTTTTGCTAAAGCCACTGGGCGTGCCTCGCGGCTACCGCCGAGCTTTTGCGGCACGCGCATAAGCTTTAGCAAGCTCGGCGGTCGCAGAGAGGCACGCGCAGTTGTGCCAGAGCGCCTGACAGAAATCCGCTTCGCGTGGCGACGCGCCAACGGCTGGGCCGAATCACGCTTAGGTCAAACCGCCCGTGCCAGACGTGCACCAACACGACGGAAAGAGCGCCACAGGGTCGCCTCCCCTTTCCCCTTCGCGGCATATCGAATGACTCAACCACTTTGCCTTTATTCGTCGAATTCAAACTACGGCCAGCGGAGAGTCCTGATTGGAGGGATTTAAAATGCTAGCACGGTAACAGACCCACGGGGGTAAACAGCCAGGAAGCGGCGGCGGGCGCGGCATTGAACGAATGCACTGAGTTGAGACGTGGTCTCGCCTTTGTGCGAGCCATGTAACGCCCATGTTACGCGTGTACACATTGTATTTAAATGCTACTTCAAGTCTCCGTCAGCCAGACAACTTCGTTGCTCAGATATACGCCGCGCTGGTTGCGGGCTTAGCAAGGCAAACGTCACAATAGCGCTCGGATTTCTATGATATTTTTTCCAGCAACGCCTACTTACGGCCAGTAAAATGAGCTCAGCTGTTATTATTATCACGACATAAAAAAGCAGCCAAAGCTACCCTGTAGCGCCTGGGTCCCCCAACCACCGACGATGACGACAGAGTAGGCTACACGCAGACTGGCTGGGACCGCCATGAACTTACACACAGATATCATGGTCTTGTAAATACATCGGTTCGCAATTACGCATGGTTCGTCTCATCTTTGTTCCGCCACTACGTGGTAACGTCTTCACAACATTGTGGCGTTATGTGGCGAATATGCCGGCAGAAGTGATGCCACTGTTTCCAGAATACCCGGTTGGGTCGGCCCGAAACATAAGAAAGAACGCGGTCTCCCGCACCTGAAAAGGGGGACAACAATGCCACATTCGTTTATCTGCACCGCTGGATATTCTGCAGGTGGACTGCAATGCTATTGATGATACCTTTACTGTCCTTGGCCAATTAAGCGATGATGAGATCATCAACGATGCCCTCAGTGTTGCGGATGAGGCGTTGGAAGAGGAGGACCCTTGCGATACCGCACGCCCGCCAGGTAGTACAGCAAAAGAAGCTGCGGATGCTCTGATGGTTCTGTAAGTATTCTGCTGCGATCATCCATGGAATGATCTTGCTGTGCACGGATTATACCGCACGTCTAAAAACTTGTTCGTTCCGGCCAGCCGTCCGGCAAAGAACAAAGTAGCATCAGCTTCTGCTTTGCGAAATAATAGTACGCATAAAATAATTGTAACGGGGCTGTTTTGAAAGCAAACCTTTCTAGCTCTACCAGTGAACGGTTCTTTCGTGGTGTGCGGGACAAAAAACTCCCAAAGCTTCGGAGGCGGCGACGGGGAGAGGGAGGGAGAGGTAGGTTTCACTCACGGAGCCCACTAGAGATGGTGCTTCGAATTTACCGAGCATTCCCCTCACGGGAGTGCCTGCTTGCGGGCGGCGGCGTCCGCGGTACGACTTTGTCGTCTGATTTAGCAGTTTTTTTTGGCCCTGTTTCGGTGCAGCTTCGCGTCCTTCGCACGGCTTGATTAACTTGTTCGACAGCACCTCCAGGGCAACCCGCAACCGTAAGAATTAGGTGGTCGTACGGCAAACATACGCTAAAGGGACACTGCAGTGAATTTGCCAAGCTCCCGTTTTTGCTTGCACTGCGTAGACTGGCTCAAATTAGCACACTTTTCATCGTTTATTCGGTTGACAAATCGGTAATTATTTTACAAAACGCGAAAGAAGAAAAACTACCATGCGCGGTTTGCGGCGGCCGCACCAACTAAAGCTGTGACGTTAGGAGGAGCGGACACCGTGATTGGACGATGCCCAAGGTGAGCAACCAAACAAGTTTCGGTTTCGGTTCTGCAAAACACAAGCGTTGGCGTTGTTGGATGGGCATTCCCAATAACTCAGTAATCATCGTACCGCGCTTCTGCCATGTTATCAGCTGTAAAAATGCATAAAGATAAGCTTCCTAGGACGGATCGGAATCGTAGCATTCACTAGCCGAAACCTACGCAGTGCATGAACGCCCTCCGCGTACCCGCAGACGCCTAAATGTCATGTGCTTTCCCTCCATATTTGGATCTTGCCTTCCTCATGCCTGTGTCGTAAAAAGCGTGTTCGCACCAGGCCAAGGGTCTGTTCATTCTGGCCTGTGCCCACTGCCTGCAAGCAGTCGGTGCTTATGGCAACAGCACGCCAACGAGAACTCGCTAGCGCGCCAGCGCCAGCCTGCGCGCGTTTGTGAACTAGTTTGTGGAGCCATGAACGTTGCGGCCTAAAAAAAGGTGAACTCAATATACAAAACATCGGCGGAAAACGAAAAAGTTAACTTACAAAAAAAAGCACGTACCCGCGGGGATTGGAACTCGTCACTCACAAAATACTTGCGGTTGCATACCTAGCAACCCAGACCGCTCGGCCACGGAGCGGGCTCAGCTGGCATTGGTAATATAGGGTATGTATTGTACAACCAGTTTACACTTTTCTTTAGTTTTGGCATTTCAACCAGCTTAGGTGACTATTTGTTGTATTGGGCTCGTGCAGTACGCGTCGCCCGAGTTTCTACAATAGCTCACGTCTAGCAATTGCATTTCGTAGACGGAAAAGCGTTCGCAGATGCGTAGTCGTGCTGCTGACCGCTGTGCTTCTTCGCCCAGCGCAAAAAAGTGCCTCCCGCACCCTAGTTTTACGCTGTACGGTAAAAAGATCAGTTGATTTTATTTCTATTGTACCTATATTGACTTCGCTGACTCTTCTCCCGCCTTCAAGAGGCCTTATATTTTGCTACTGGCATTCCACTCAGCGAAGCGTCGCATGTGCGCTTGTGCAGCGCTTGTGTGAAGCGACCTTGACTTGGAGCTAGATACAGTGTACAAACTAACCAAGTAAAGAAAGGCAAATTCTAGCAGTCACAAACGTGTCCTGGCTTCGTTTCAACTGAGCGAACGAATTGCGACGACCCGTCGGCGGCCGGCGGACGAAACGCTGGGCCGACTGACTCTGTCTGAAGGCCGGGGAGCCGTGCAGTAGCGCAGCCAATTGCCAGCTTATCCCCTCCTGACGTCACACGAAAACGCCGCAGAAAATGGGCGAGCGTAAAGAGAGGAGGACAGCATTTTCGAATTAATTTTTCTACTAAATAAAATCGTGTAAACGCGCCCAGGGTGGTCGAAACATGGCATGGGGACTCCGGACTACAGTTTGCGCAAGTAATCCCGCAATGTTTAGATATCACTTCAGTGTCCCTTTAAGGATTGGTTTGCAGGGCGGGAAAACAAAATTTGTAGACCACATAGAGACATCTGCCCGCTAGAGAAACGCCACCTTATGCGCAGTGCTTGCACGAATGGACTCCGTTTTATAAACTAGTGATTACCAATACAGTTGTGCTTTAAAAGTATTACAAATGGCGAAAGTAGCAAGTTTTGCTAATATATAGCATTTATAAAGGTCCCCTCAGCTTTCTCGCAATTCTCAAACTTACTCAACTAACTAGTTTAAATCGGTATGAAAGAGAATCAGTGAGCTCATACGCCGAATAGTTTCGCTGTCTGCGTTTGCGTCGCGCGGTGGTAGAGCCCGAAGCTAGCACATCAGAATGGCTAGATTCCGCTGTCTCACCCTTCTAAAGACGCTCCTCTCCGTTTTCTTACTGCCGACTCACGGCCGCCCTTCTGCGGCGGCGTCCGCCGCTCTAGCCCGGCCGGGACCAACGCTGCTGCTACGTTCGGGACGCTAGCACCACGAATTACTGGTAACGGCTGGCAGAATCTGTGGTTCACTCTTCGTAGAGCCACGTGTGTGAATTCAAGAGACGTCGCATGGGCAATTGTTGTGGGTGTCGTTTAAAGCTTTGCTTTCGAACCACCTTCACAGCATGGATTGGAGTCAATTATTTTCTCATAGGTGTCATGCGACTATGCGAGTGCTGACCGACTAAATAAGCATCCCAAAATAAAGAAGTACGGGGCTCTCTTTTAGGCACGACTCAGATCTGATTCTTTGAGTACGCAACGGAGGCGCAAGACACGTATTGAAAGTTACGGGGCTCTCTTTTAGGCACGACTCAGATCTGATTCTTTGAGTACGCAACGGAGGCGCAAGACACGTATTGAAAGTAACTCTGCCAGTTGTGTTCATCTGATATGAGCAAGGAAATCACGAAACAAGGCAAATAATGACAGAAGAATAGCGTCGAAGAGGTCACTCACTTGTATGCGGGAAAAGAAGAATAAGACCTATGCGAGTGCTGGTAGACTAAATAAGCATTTCAGAACAAATCCGACTCGTTTGATCCGGAAAAAAAGTTATGTTTTTGCAGCCACCCTATTCCATAAGGGCGATTTCTCGTGCAAGCCTGGTAAGCACTCAAGCGTTGTAGTTCCGCACATGGGAGGAGCAGCACGTGCCGGTACGTGCACGTACCGCTTAATTGTTACGTTCCCGGCGCCACCAAGGCGCACAAATGCACATGGTGACTTCCACTTCCTGCGTGTGGCAGGACATGCCGCTAGACAGTTTCACAACCCGGGAATGTGGTGTTGTAGAAGGCTGGGAGGCCCCCTAGATCGACAGTGGTTAGGGTCCCCTCGCAAGGGCAAAGACAGCTTTGATGAGGATTGGTTTTTATGGCGCAAGGCCGACTAAGGGCAATGAGCGCCAAGGAAAAGTTGTTTTTTGGGGACGAAGTGACACTAAATGTAAAGTATTTACTTAAAATAAACGTGAAATGACATAAAAGACAATGAAGATGGCTGGTGTAAAAGCCCAGGTTGTCAGCACGTATGGAACTAATCAGGCGTAAAAACTTGGCATCGCTAAGAAACAAAGAGTACGCTTGTGGGTAATTATGGATTCGTCCCCTAAAAAGTAGGTTGGGTGTAGCGGAATGTATAGCTGTGCAAAGTGTTCGTGTAGTGTTGTTTCTAGTGCTTTGCATTCTATGATGATGTGAATCACGGATAGGCCGCCTTCACACCTGCTGCACACAGGTCTTGGAGATCCAGTGAGCATGTGGGCGTGTGTTGCATGTGTGCGCCCCATCCGTAATCTGGCCAAGGTGACTTCTGTGTATCTATTGCGTGTGTCGGTAGTGTATTTTCCCAAGTGTGGTTTTACTGCCATTACTTGTTTGTTTGTTCAGTAGAGCTTGGTGACGTGCTAGTTGGTGTAACATGCTTTTGAAGATAATTTGCGCTTGCTGTGAACACAGAGACGGGCACAAAAAAAAATGTAGACTTTCATAAAAACATAGCGCCGTCTTCTCGTGAAAGTCTACGTTGTTACCCCGTGCCCGTCTCTGTGTTCACAGCAACCCCAAATTAACTTCAAGAGCATGTTTGTTCTCCCCAGTGTGTTTGCCATGTTTTGCGAGGTTGTCTGCTTTGTGGCTTCATGTTTTCACAGGGTAATATTGTTACGTCTACTGCGTTCAAGAGTGTACAAGTTGCCGCCATTTTTTCCGCGGCTTCGTTCCCGGCTATACCACAGTGGCCAAAGACCCAGCAAAGGACCAGTTAAAATTTGGGAGCATATACAGACATAATACCCTTGATAATGAGATTGACAACGTCTTTTTGGAAGACTTTGGTGAAGACAATGCCCGCACAAGACACAAGAAATCGGTATCTACAATGGATTGCGGACTGAGAATTTGAAGCATGTCATTAACCACAAGAAGTACTCCATAAGGCTCTGCAGTAAAGGTACTAGTATTACTATTCAGAGTTCTAGTGAAATTAGGGCAGGGTGCCTGCGCAGTGCAGGACACAGAGGTGTCCTTTTCGAAGGCGTCAGTATAAAATTCCGCACACTGGTATATTTATGCTACAGATACAAGAAGTGCTTCAGGATTGGATACCTTGGCGCTCGGTTTTTCTCTATATGTGTGAAAGATATGTCGCATGATGCAGGGAGGAGATTCCATGGTGCTATGAAATCTGTTACAGATGTTTGGATGGCATGTATGCAAAAATGAGACAGCAAGCTCTGACGCTTCCTCTCTAACTCTGTAAGAGAAGGGTGCAGATAATGATTGTCGATTTAGCAGGAGTTCAGTAATAGATGTATTGAAAAAATCTGATTTAAAAAGATGGTGAGGCATTGCTGAGATTTTAAATGCATAAAGCAGGTCTGTGTATGCTCGTTGATGTGGTGGTGGTGGTGGTGGTGAAACTTTATTTCCAAAAAGGGTCCTGAAGGACACCTGACCGGTGTCAAGGTGTAGAGGGCATCTCCCACGTCGGGACGGGGAGCCCGAGACTCTCCGCCGCTACGCGGGCCTTCTGGACAGCCCAGAGTTGATCGTTAAGTTCACTGCTCCTGAGAGCACTGTCCCACTTGACCTTATCCTCCAGATAGGAGGCTTGCGTAGCACAACCACACAACATATGACCCAGGTTCACATGCCCATCACA
Organism: Haemaphysalis longicornis; assembly: GCF_048455015.1. Classification (NCBI taxonomy): domain Eukaryota; kingdom Metazoa; phylum Arthropoda; class Arachnida; order Ixodida; family Ixodidae; genus Haemaphysalis; species Haemaphysalis longicornis. Next base: position 16,456,040 of record NW_027526266.1, read on the forward strand.
CTTTGAACACGTAGCAGTTCCGTCGTAGTCCGAGTCGATGTGGTGGTTTCATTTATTACTCTACATAGAGGCTTTCGACCGGGCTAGTGCGGAAGGCGCCACATGCGAGGCGGATCCCCAGATGAAGCACTGGGTCCAGCAGTTTGAGGAATGTTTTACTTGCTGACCTTTAAACAACACGACCATAGTCCAATGGTAAACCTACTCGTGAACCAATTGTGAAACATGTAAAAGAATTTTTGTTGTGAGTACCATGTGAAGTGCGTGCGAAAACCTTGAGTATATCAATAGTCTTTAAGCATTTTTGTTAAAATTGATATGTTGAATGAATGTAAGGACTACACCTACAAACTTGTGTTCGTTTCTGACTGCAATATAGACATCATTGAGTTTGATGTCTCGATCTGGCCGAATACCACGTTTTTTTTTTCGAAAAATAAACACAAGTACGTTTTCCTGGATTAAATTCAAAACATTTGCTATCTGACCAGACAGCTAGCTCGTTACCACGAAGCTGACCTGGCGCTCGCAGATAGACAGGTTACAAGACTTAAATGATAATTGTATGTCGTCTACATAGATTCAACAGGAAACTGATGGTGGGAATGCCTTTCTGATTAAAGTCATTTTCACAATAAACAAAGCGCACCTCAAAACTCCGCCTTTCGGCATGCTATTTACCTGGACATGAACACTAGAGAGTGCACTTCCAACTCGTACAGGGAAGGTTCATTCCGACAAGTACCTGTCAATCCTGTTTATAATGTTACCCAACATCGAAAGCCCTTAAGGCCCCTGAGGATGCCGTACCGCCACGCGGTATCGTACCCTTTGTCCAGATGAAAAAATACTGCCATACAATACTGCTGGTGGAGGAAAGCATCTTTGACATACTAATGCAGCTAGTTGATTGTTGGTAGATAGTCCTGCCCTAAAGCCTGCCTGGCAGCCCTATAGAAGACGGTTGTACTCTAAGAAGCACACGATATTCCTGTTTATTATCTTCTCCAAGAGCTTACACAGGCAGTTTTTCAGGATAATGGGACGGTAACTTGCGGGAGAGGAAGGGTCCTTCCCCTCCTTCAAAAAAGCCACGATGATGGCCTCCCTCCAAGACCCTGGAAGGCGCCCCGAAAAAAAATATTTGTTGAAGACGCCAAGGAGTGTTTCAAGTGTGTCTGCATGTAAATATTATATCATAGTGAATAGAATGTTGTCTCGACCTTGAGGTGAAGGCTTACAAGTGCTGAGTGCGATCTTCCGCACATGAAGTATTTGAAAAACGGGTTCTGTATGCCATGTGACAAGGGCGACCCCGAGATGGGATGCATCCAAACCCCTAGAAAAGGGACCAAAAAGAACAAGGAAACAGCCATTTGAAGTGCGCGGCCGGAGCGCACCAATGAGAGAACGCCAGCACCTAAACCCCGGGGCATCATGGTCAAATATGGCAGCGCGCTGGTCCACCAATTAGCGAACGCCGCGCAGTAGACCAGAGGCATGGTGACCATATATGGGCAAGAAAAGGCAAGGAGCCAATGACAGTGCACCACGAAAGAGCCCAGAGGGGTTAAAAGGTGGGCGCACAAAGTGAAGCAGGAGGCCTGAATCCAGGAGGCGGTATGAGCGCGTGCGCTTCAAGGGACGAGTCAGCGGGACGCGTCCAGGCCATCGACCATGCCAGTCGAGCCTGGGCGGGAGCGGGCCGACTTCGCATCGGCACCGTCATCCTAGGTGCACCACTAACCTGTGTCTTCGTGGCCCCAGCGGCATCGGTCGGGCACCAGTGGCCAAAGTCTACGCTCCGTCGACCTGCGCTTCGACGGCCCCGAAAGGCTACGCTCGTGCCGAGACTACCTAGACCTCCAGCGGCAGCGGCTACCAGGTGGTAGCTACCGAGGAAACCTCACCACGCGCGGAACCCGCGCCGTCCAAGGAGTGACCGCGCGCATTGAACGCCCGCAATAAAGCAACACGAGGAGGACTATCATCAAGTCCCGGCCACGCAGTGGGTTCGACACGTCAGCGCTCACGACCGGGTAGGCCAGTTCATTAGAGACGCAGTCACAGTACACAACTAGGGAGTGGTGGTGCGAAAAGCTTCAATTAGGACTTGAAGTAATGAGTAAATATAAACTAATTAGGCAGGACGTTATTGTAGAGGCATTTGGGTTTAAATTTGAATTGTGTTTTGTGATTGTTAGACGTTTGAGTGTTTATCATTTGTGTGTATTTTAATTACTGAGTGGTTTTCGTTAGGGTTTTTCAAGTGCGCTATAAATGGGTGGTATGTTAATACTGTCAGCTGCTTTCCTGCGTCCATCTCTGAGCTGGTAAAGACAACCTCACATCCGTTCACATGACATTGTAACAGGAGGTGGACTTATTATTATCTCGCACGAACTTCTTACAAGATGTTTTTTGTTTCATTAAAGTTTTGGTGTAGTGTACTGAACTGGATACATGTTGGAAGAGTTGTGCGAGTGGGTTAGCCTGGTCTTCTATTGTGTCACTTGTACTAACCAGGGGCGGGCTGTGAGTTTGTTGTTCTGTAAGCATTCGTGTAGATATGTGTCCACAATTTATGAGTGTCAGTGTATGAATTTACGGATGTCAGGACGGTGCGTCAACTCTGCCTTTTAAAGCAAAACGTTCCAGCTCTACCAGGCAACGGTTTTTTCGTTGTGGGAGGTACAACCTATTCCCAACGCGTCCGAGGCGGCGGCGTGGGGAGGGACCGGGGGCGGAAGGTTTCGCTCACGGACCACCCTAGAAATGGCGCTTCGAATTTACCCCACGTTCCCCGCGCGGAAGTGCCTGATCGCCAGCGGCGGGGTCGGTGGTACGGCTTAGTCGCCGGCTTTAGCGACGGTTAAACAACCGTCGCTAAAGCCTCAGCTTCAGGTCCATTTCGTGGTGCTTCCGCACGGCTTCATTAACTTGTTCGACAGAACCTCCAGGGTAACCCGCACCAGACGGAGTTAAGTGGTCGCACGGGAAACATATCTTAAGGATTGGTTGGCAGGGTGGGAAATCAAAATGTAGAGACAATATACAGACAACTGGCCGCTAGAGAAACGCTACCTTTACGCAGTGCTTGCACAAATGGGATCCCGTTTTCTAAATGGAGGATTACTAATTCGGTTGTGTTTTAAGATGTATTACAAATGGCGAAACTAGCGACTGGTTTTGATAAACACCGATTAAAAAGTTCCCTCAGCTTTCTCGCAATTCTCGAACTTACTGAACTAGTTTAAATCGGCATGAAAGGGAATCACTAAGCTCACACGCCGAATAGTTTCGCTGTCTGCGCTTGTGTCGCGCGGTGGTGTAGCCTCAAGCTAGCACATCAGGATGGCTAGGTTCCGCTGTCTCACCCTTCGAAAGACGCTCCTCTCCATTTTCTTTCTGCCGGCTCACGACCGGGCTACAGCGACGGGGTCCACCGCTTTAGCTCGGTCGTGGCTGACGCTGCTGCTTCGTTCGGGGCGCCGGTCCCCCCGATTTCCTGGTAACGGCTGGAAGAAACTATGCTTTCAGTCTTCGTAAAGCCACGTGAGTGATTTGAAGAGACGTCGCGTGGGAAATTAGTGGGGGTGTCGTATAAAGCTTTGCTTTCGAGCTACTTTCACAGCCTGGATGTTTTGCCTCACGGCGCATGCGCTTCCCAAGTGCTTTTGCCTGTTTAAAGGAGATATGTTATCCGACGTGAGGTACCGACGGAGAACACGCCACGTCTTGTTCTGGCCGCCCGTTCACGCGCGCAGTCCTCGTTCATCAGGGCCTCCTTGGGTTGCGCGGTTCACCGGACACCTGAGGAATAGACTTCTCGGCAGCGTGGAGAATGTGTGCCGTCGGTGTTTGGGCAACTTCTTCCTCGTGTAGCTGTGTAATGGATGTGTGGTGCAGTTTGGATGTTTCTTTAAATGTACTACAGTTTGCTCGAGCTTCATTGAACCTTTTAAGGGAAGGAGAACAGTTCGGGCCGTTACCTATGTGTGTTAATCTGGTTGGGAAGTGGTCACTACCGTATGGACTAGTACCAACGTCCCACTCAAGAGATGGAAAGAGTACTGCAGAGCCAATAGCAAAGTAGAGGTTTGAGCAAGTGTTTTGTCCTATATTATGGTATGTGGGCTTGTTTTTGTTAAATACCCATGCTCCTGAAGATGTTAGAAATTAAATCAATTAGGCAACCATGGGCATCCGTGCGGGAAGATCCGCAGAGTGGATTATGTGCATTGATCTCAATGCACATAATCCACTGAGAATTAAGGGCTCGGGTGGCCGATTTTCAAGGCCCTTGAAATCATACACCAAAAGCTGGAATTTGGGTAAGTTGTAGAGAGAGCACACCGTTATCAACGTATTAAATATTATCGTGCGACTGGCTACAGTCTCAAGGGTTCGACACGTCAGCGCTCACGACAGGGTAGGCCAGTTTATTAGAGACGCAGTCGCAGTACACAACTAGGGAGTGCTGGTGCGAAAAGCTTTAATTAGGACTTGAAGTAATGAGTAAATATGAACTAATTAGGCAGGACGTTATTGTAGAGGCATTTGGATTTAAATTTGAATTGTGTTTTGTGATTGTTAGACGTTTGAGTGTTTCTCATTTGTGTGCATTTTAATTACTGAGTGGTTTTCGTTAGGGTTTTTCAAGTGCGCTATAAAGGGGTGGTATGTTAATACTGTCAGCTGCTTTCCTGCGTCCATCTCTGAGCTGGTAAAGACAACCTCACATCCGTTCACATGACATTGTAACAGGAGGTGGACTTATTATTATCTCACACGAACTTCTTACAAGATGTTTTTTGTTTCATTAAAGTGTTGGTGTAGTGTACTGAACTGGATACATGTTGGAAGAGTTGTGCGAGTGGGTTAGCCTGGTCTTCTATTGTGTCACTTGTACTAACCAGGGGCGGGCTGTGAGTTTGTTGTTCTTTGAGTATTCGTGTGAGAGAATGGCATGGTAATGATTTCCGGGCGACAATGGCCCCACCACCCTAAGAGTGTGTGCAGCCAACGTTTTCCTATCTGAATACTGTGTGCAGCCAACGTTTTCCTATCTGAATACCATGTACCTATTTAAGAATTTTTTTGTTTGCAATTGATGTGTGTTTCCTGCAGACACATGACAATTGGCTGATTAGCATGCAGCATCTCGTAAATATCGTCAAGATTTTTAACGAGGCCTCTGCAGTTCCACTGAATGATGTTTTCTGTTACCATTATTTCATTTAAGCGTGACGGGAGGGTGTGATTCTCTTTATGTGTTGTCTTTCGGGGATTGTACTTGTAGAAAAGAAGGACGAAGCGGGCGTGAGCACGCGCCACGATCATCATCGGTAGTTGTTCGATGACAGCGAATAAAGAAGCACGGATCGCTCCGTCTAGGGCTCTGGGCCGTGACTCGCGGTAGCTTCCGCGACATCTTTGGTGCCGATCAACCCGGGAAATCGCCCTTTGGAGCATCATCCGCATGGCTTCGTCCATCGACCGCCTTCGGAAGGCTCGTGGCGTCGTCAGGAGCGGCGTCACGCGAGCGCTCAACAAGCTGAATGACATGCTGCAGCAGCCGTCTCCCGACGCGGCTACCCTGAGCTCCCACGTCGAGTACATCGTACAGCGAGAGCCGGAGCTCACCGCCCTCCACGAGAAAATCGCCGATGCCACGGATGACGACGGGCTGGAGCAGGAGCTCGAAGGAGCGGCCGAGTATACCCGCAAGATATCCTACGCCGTATCTCAAGCACGCTTCCTCCTACGAAACGCCCAGCAAGTGCCCAGCGCGACCGATTCCAGCGCCAGCGGATGGACAGCCGCTCCAGTGTCTGCTCCCATGGGTGCGTCAGGCGGGCACACGCATGCTTCACGTCATCGGACGGTTATGCTTCCCAAGCTCCAGATCCCAGCGTTTTCGGGAAATCTGCACGACTGGCAAGCGTTTTGGGATCATTTTAATGTGACGATCCACGAAAATGCCGAGCTGCCGAAGATTGAGAAGTTCAAGTACTTATTGACATACTTGATCGGCGACGCCAAACGAGCCATTGAGGGAATCCGGCTTGCTGACGCGAACTACGACCTCGCGGTGAAGACCTTAGTTGAGCGGTTCGGCCGACGAGACTTGCTCATCAACGAGCACATTGACCAACTCATGGCAACGAAGCCGATCAGAAGCTCAATGGACATCGAGAGGCTCCGCGAAATGTACGACAAGGTGCAATTCCGGGTCAGCGCCCTCGAAGCCTTGGGAGTTCCGCGAGAGCAGTACGCCGTAATCCTGAACCGTGTGCTCCTCCGATGCCTGCCGGATGACCTGACTCTAATGTACCGGCAGAAGGTTAAGGAGACGGACAAGGGGCTAACGGACGAATCCGCGACACAGCAACAAGGAGCTGGCCAGGTAAAGGAGCTGATGGAATTTCTAAGAATTCCAATCGAAATTCGCGAGGAAGGAAGACAAGGACAGCCTCCATCTAACGCAGCTCGTCGATCCGTCCAAAACGCCGACTTGATCTCTCCAGGACAACCGGAGGCACCCGTCCCCTCAGCGTCGGCCTTGACTGCGAAGTCCGAGTCCATAATAATACCGGCGTGTCCCTTGTGTGACAGCCATGGTCACAAGGTGGCGGACTGCCTAGTTGACATGGCGAACGAGAAGAGGACGCGATTGCGCAACGCTCACTCCTGTTTTCGGTGCGGCCGACACAACCACGTGGCGCGTCAGTGCAGAGCTTCCCGCAACCTGACCTGCAGCAGTTGTAATCGGCGCCACCTAACCGTCCTGTGTGACTTGTTCAATCCGACTGGCAGCAGCACGCCCAGATCAACACACCAGGTACAAGCTAGAGAAAGCGCACCTGCCGTCATGACGGCTTCGAGCGGACACTCCGGGGCAACGTCCGTGTTGCTCCAGACCGCCCGAGCCTTGGCAGAGGGTGTACGGCGACGACTTGTTGTTCGAGTGCTGTTGGACACTGGCAGCCAACGCACCTTCATTCGCCAGGATGCGGCTAGGGCCCTGAAATGCACGGTTCTCGGCACGGAAGACCTATCCTTAGTAACGTTCGGTACTGCGAGGTCACCCAAGGTTCTACGGTGCCGGCGAGTACAGGTGACGCTACGCGGACAAGCTCGTGAAGATCGGTCGTGTTGGAAGCTTTAGAGGTTCCAAAGATCTGCTCCCTTACGAGCCCGGAACTCGACAACGTGACCGTAAAAACCCTTATAGAAAAGCGGTACGACATAGCCGACGCCTTCCATCCGAGCACATGGAAGGCAAATGAAATCAGCGTACTGGTTGGTTCCGACGCCTACTGGAAGGTGGCCACGGGCAGGGTGGACAGAATCAACGGAGACCTCACAGCGGTAGAAACAGTTCTAGGCTGGACCGTTCAAGGAAGGCTCGCTTCTACCGCATGCCCTTTTACAAGTGCCATGTTCCTGTCGTGCACCTCACCCGGACATTTGGACTTTGACGCGTCTGCCATGTGGCGGCTGGATGCCATTGGCATTGATAACCCGACTCACGAAAAGTCGCTGCAGGATAGCTCGATGGAAACATTCGAGCGAAACATCACCCGTATCGCAGGCCGGTACCAAGTACCCCTCATGATCCAGGCTCCTGGTTTACCTCCTGGCAGCGACAATCGTCAGCTCGCGGAGCACCGTCTGCGGACGCAACTGAACCGATTCCGGGAACAACCTGAGTTGCTCGAGCAGTATGACAGGGCAATTCGAGCATATTTTGACGAAAACCACGCGGAACGAGTGGCGGAACAGCAGCGTCTAGGCGACAACTTGTATTACATGCCCCACCATGCCGTCATCCGAAAGGACGCAGTGACAACAAAACTCCGAGTAGTGTTCGACGCTTCTTCGCATACAGCTGGCCTGCCATGTCTAAGCGACGTCCTTTGCAAGGGCATGAAGCTTGGGGTCGAAGTCGTTCAGCTGCTCATGACTTTTCGTTGTCACCCTGTTGTCATCGTCGCAGACATAAAAAAGGCGTACCTGCAGTTGCTGATTCGACCAGAAGATCGCGACGCGTTGAGATTCCTCTGGGTGGAAAGACTGCCTACGCGAGATAATCTGGCGTCCCCCATTGTCACCTGGAGGATGACCCGCGTACCCTTTGGCGCGTCATCCAGCCCATTCCTTCTGGGTGCCACGATTCGCCACTATCTCCAGACCTGTCGGGAGCAGTACCCGGACACAGTAGCGCTGCTGGAAAGGGCATTCTACGTGGATGACCTCATAATTGGTGTACCTAGCGTCGAAAAGGCAATTCAAGTGTACGAGGAAGCTCGCAAAATATTCTCCGAGGCCGGAATGGAGATACGAAAATGGGCATCAAACTCAGAGGAGCTCGGACATCAGTTTGTGCGGGACAACGTCGCAATCGAAAATGAAGCGGGAGACGCAATCAGGATGAAGGTGCTGGGAGTCCCATGGGAGCGTGCTGGAGACTGCATTTACCTGTCGACGAAAGACGCATCAGAATTTGCGGCAGCCAATCCGTCAACCAAGCGCACCGTGCTGCAGACGTTTGCGATGATGTATGATCCCTTGGGATACTTTGCACCATTCACTGTAACGGCCAAGCTTGTGTTCCAGGACCTCTGGAAAAAGAGCCACTCATGGGATGAACGCCTTCCAGATGACGAACAAGCGCGATGGAACAGCTGGTGCGCCCAATTAACAGAGTTGAATGAGGTCCAGGTTCCACGGTTCATGTTCTCGCACTCGTTCGATGTGGAGGGTTCAATCCAGATCCACGCTTTTTGCGATGCAAGCCCGCGAGCTTACGGCGTTTCTCTATACGTTCGAAAGCTGGGTGACAATGGCCTATATGACACCAGATTGTTAATTAGCAAGAGCCGAGTCGCCCCTATCAAGCCCATCTCCCTGCCTCGGCTAGAGCTTCTTGCCTGCGTTATTGGAGCACGACTCGTACGTTATGCCAAAACAACTGCAATTCTGGAAGACTCCCCCGTCAGTTTGTGGACGGACTCTCTTGTCGCGCTGCACTGGATTACTAGCGCCGCCACAAAGCGTGACCAGTTCGTAGAACACCGCGTGGCCGAAATACGACGACTAACTGCTCCTACAGACTGGAACCATAGCTGGAAAGACAACCCGGCAGATTTAGTCACAGGAGGTATATCGGCGGCGGCTCTTCTGCACTCAGCCCAATGGTGGCACGGACCTTCGTGGCTCCTAGGTCCAAAACAGGAGTTCCCTGAAACGCAGATTGATCATGTTGACCCGAAGGAGCTCGCAGTGTCACAGGAAACTTTGGTTTGCCCTTGCGATGTCACAAAGCACGAACAGCTTCTGACCTTAGAGAATTACAGCACCCTCAGGCGCCTTTTGCGGGTCACGGCCTGGATTCAACGTTTCCTGCAAAATGCCCAGCGGCGAGGGCCATCAGTAAGCGGTCCCCTCACAGCAACTGAGATAATGAAGGCTGAACGCTACTGGATGCGGCAAGTACAGCTGGAGTTATTCAGCACTGAAGTACGCGCACTGTCAGTCGGTCAGACCGTTCCTTCTACATCAGCGGTGCTTCGACTTTCACCCTTCATGGATGACGAAGGTCTGCTCCGCGTAGGAGGCCGATTACACAAATTGAATGCCAGCATCGACGTCAAGCATCCGATTCTGCTACCTGAGCTGCACAAGTTTACGTACCTCATCGTTCTGGCGGCCCATCAGCACACTCTGCACGGTGGAGTCGAAGCCACGCTCACGGAGACGCGAGAACGGTTCTGGATTGTAAAGGGACTACAAACCGTCAAAAGGGTGCTGGCCCAATGTCCGACGTGCAGACGCCAGAGGCTGACTGCCCAAACTGCGCCGTTTGCTCCATTGCCAAGCGACAGAATCACGGCAGCACACCCGTTCTCTGTGGTAGGCCTGGATTTCTGTGGACCACTCTACGTGCGTGGAAAAGCTCCTCCGGCAAAAGCCTACATTTTATTATTTTCATGTGCTGTCACTCGTGCCATACATTTGGAGCTGACGTCGGATATGACAGCGGCTACCACGCTACTGGCCTTCCGTCGGTTCGTGTCAAGACGCGGCATACCGAACACTGTTTACTCTGACAACGCTCAGTCGTTTCATAGTTGCGCTCGAGCATTTAAGGCCGCTGCGTCAGCCCTTCAAGAATATGCGACTGGGCTCAACGTGCACTGGAAATTCATCGTTGAGTGAGCCCCTTGGTGGGGGGGCTGGTGGGAGCGTCTCATTCGCTCCACCAAGGACGTTCTCAAGCGTTACCTTGGGCGCAGTAGCCTTACTGCCGAAGCTCTGTCCACCACCCTTTGCGAAGTGGAAGCTGTTATTAATAGCCGACCTCTAACCTACGTCGAAGACCACCCCGATGAAGTAGTGCCACTTACGCCTTCCCACTTCCTGACAGGTAGGCGTGTGCTCTGCATGCCCCAAGAGTTAGCGGTGACCGAGGCGTCGTCAACCCCAGCTGACCTACGGCGACGAGCACGCTACCATCATAGGCTGACGGCTGAGTTGTGGCGCAGATGGAGGAACGCATACTTGCTGTTACTGCGTTCGGCTCACAGCTGTCCTCAGGCTACTTCACCGCAGCTGAAGGTGGGCGACGTCGTAATAGTGCATGACGACAACGCTCCGCCAATGCAGTGGAAGCTGGGACGAGTGACAATGCTGCACCACGGCGTCGACGGCGTCGCTAGAGCGTGCTCGGTGCGGACAGCAACGGGTCACGTGATAAACCGTCCAGTGCAAAAACTTTATCTGTTAGAATCAGCCGCCTAATCATCTTGGGCCCGCGGGAGGATGTAGAAAAGAAGGACGAAGTGGGCGTGAGCACGCGCCACGATCATCATCGATAGTTGTTCGATGACAGCGAATAAAGAAGCACGGATCGCTCCGTCTAGGGCTCTGGGCCGTGACTCGCGGTAGCTTCCGCGACAGTACTCTCGGAAGGGGCTTTTTGGGCCTTTGTGTTGGATGGATATCGGAGTCTGCTCCTTGCGCTGAGTTGCAGGCAGGAAGGGAGCGACCTCGATCTCCTCGTCAGACGGCAGGGGGCTGCACGACGAACCAGACCCCCTGGAGTTGGTACCCTTTCGGGTGTCCTTCATATGAGCCGCCACCGCCTTGGGTGCAGGAGTGCCACAGGTGGCTAGGGCAGTGCGGCAGCGGTGGGACCTGATACGGTGTCCCTGGTGTCCATCCCCTCGGTACCCTCCAACGTAGTGGAGGGTGGGGCGCAGGGGCGGGAGCGGCATCGGCCCCGCAGGAGACAGTTAGGGCCACAACTGCTGCTGGCTCAGCAAGGAGTGTGGTGACGGGTTGTGCTGCCTAATGCAACCCGGCGAGGGGCGGGCGCGGGACCAGTTCAGCATCGCTGAACTGGGTCCCTGAGTACACCAGATGCCACTCCGCCCCCCGTCGAGCTGCGTCGGCGTACCTCCCCGGGGGAAAGAGGCGAATCGCTTCCACGCCTGTGGGAACGTCATGCTCTTTGTGACCCTGATGTTTATGATGTTTTTTGCTCTAGTGTAAATTTTCATATTTCAGGGAGTATGCCGCAAGCGGCCCCGGCAGTTCACACAATTGAGGGTGTTGGATGGACAATTGTCACTAGGATGATCTTGTGCCGCGCATTTTGCACGGGTTGTTTGGCCGCGGCAAGACATTGTACCATGTCCGAAGCGCTGGCACCCAAAGGGTTCCTTCAACACTTTTGACAAACGATTTCACTCTTTCCTTCGCGTCTGGAAGCACTGTGAAAGCTATAGTTATCGCCAGTTTTTTTTGAGCGAGTTTCTAAATTATCTGATGGGCATAGAGAAGTAATTTGTGGCTGGAGTACTTTCCTACCCCCTAATCTAAGTACTGAGTGTGTTAGGTGGCTACGTTCTGCAATCATTTCTGATATTTAAAAGTTGAAAAAAGGGTTGCATGGGGCCTTTAAAACCGCGCGGTGGGTTCGTGATGTAGGGCTGATGCAGCACCGGATAAAACCTGCATTTATGTGTTGTGGCAGTGCTGAGTGGTCAAAGGTCAAGATGACGTGCTTGGTGGGAATGTCCTTGTCGTCCCTCCGGATGTTGATGTGCCTCACGGCAGTGTCGCCCTAATCTATCAAGCCTTCAAAGAGATCCGTATCCGTTTCGCTAAGCAGATCTGGCCCAGCGATCACACCCGACGAGCTGTTGAGACTCCGGTGGGGTGTGACCGTGATATCCAGATCATCCATTCGAGTTTGAGCTAGAAGCTTTGTAGCCTGCTTTTGTGGTTTACCTCAAGAAGGACTTCACCAGTCCGTTGTTTTTAACCCTTATATGATTTCCCAATTATGCCTTCAAGATATTTTGCATTCAAGAACAGTGATTTTGTTGCAAGAGAGTGCGCTGTATCACGGGATTCTATGACAACAAATCAAGAGTAAAGAGTATTGTCTGGTTCACGAAAGTTAAGGATAGCAATGGGGGAAGAGATACTTCCGTGCGGCCCCTTTTCAGGGCTGCACAATACGATACAACATAGACAATACGATAGACAATACGATACACAATACGATAGACAATACGATACAACATAGTTAAAAAGCAGGGGACGGGGGTACATTCTTCGCTCGGGTTACCCTGACACCGATAGAGGTCCCGGTGCTCCCTGCCTGGTAAACAGACAGGGAGCCCATCCGCCGGAGCTTGACCTGGGCTCAGAAGGCCACCATTTGTGGTTTCTTGCCCTTAACCTTTAAACATATTACTACGCTAGGTTACAGCTTATGTAGGGGGGCTCTGGGTCGGCGGTTTCGCCAATACCGTCACCAAGATTGCTAAGGGTGCCCCGTGTGGGGCAATAGCAGCTTTCCAGGTGTGAATTCCACTTTCAAGGTCTCGAAGTCAAACAGGAACTCCTGTACCCATTTCAGAAACCGGCGCGTGCCGGGAGGTCCGCGGAGTCGAACATGGTACTTCCCGCACACGAGGAGCATGCTGTAGCTGTGAGCCACCGCTGCGTTCCGGAAATAACGATCATCCTGGATTCCTAAGAGGCTAAACTATATAGATGCAACCATGCTAGGAAGGCTCTTAGGGCCACAAACAGCACTCCATGACCGAAGAAGAATCTGGCCTCTATGTTGCAGTAGCTGGCCCCACCTCCAAAGTTAACCAAGAAAACCCTCGGCCCTAAGTCTCCAGCATCTCTGGGGCACTTGACCACGGCACTGGTAATCGACACACCTGACTAGCGACCTGGCCAGCGACACAGGAGAGGGCGCTAAGAACCTCTAGATCCAGGTAGGCTGCCTACGCAACTTGAACTTGGCAACGTTCCATGTGCGAAGTCTCTCTAGCGAAGGAAGCTTAGCTGTATGACTTGGGATGCCCTCCGACATTAGATTGAAAATGATAGGGCTGAGCGAGGTCACAATAACAGAACAAGACCTCAAAGAGATGAGTAGAGGTCATATTCTATTATACCGAAGACCTCATGAAAAGTAAGAACATAGAGTGGGATTTCTAATCCACAGAGGGATAGCAGAAAACGTACAGGAATTGTTCAGTATAGTGAATTGAAATAGCCGACGTCGTTGGGATCAAGCTGAATAAGCAATACACGGCAAAGAAATCTCACTTTTTAAAGACGTGCTTTAAAGTTTTCAACCCCGTGCGTACTCGGTAATTATTTGGGATCCTTACACTCAAAACCAATATGAAGAAACTAGGAAATGTTCAGAAGAACGCGGTCAGGCTTATATACAATTCTTACGGGCGAGGATTGATAACTGCACTTCATCATGACAGCAATTGCCCAACACTATCTGAAAAGAATCGAATCCTGCGTCCTAAAATTTTCAATGAAATTTTTACTGGACACTAGACGATTGACGCCTCCATCTAACTTTTCAACAGATTAGAATAGAAGACGCCGACGCGCGCTATCAATAACACCACTCAATCTACGCAACAACTGCTTCTAATGGTCTTACTTCACAAGAACTATTGTCGAATGAAAGAATCTCTCTAGCAAGGTTGTAACCGAAACAGCAGTATCCGCTTTCGAATCGCTTCTGCACACGTAATGCACTTGTCCGTTTAGCTGTATATATTGTGAATGTTTGCATGTTTTTTGCTGTGAAGGTGACTTATGTATATTATTTTGCTCCCGCCCTGCTACAATTGCCCAGAGACGTTTGTCGAGAACCTGGATTTCGGATCGGAGTTGCGAGACCATATCAAATATGAACCGCTTGTGGACGTCTATAGTTGCAGTGGAGGCGCCGCCAGCGCGAAGTGAGGTAGATGGTGTGGAGGATGCTGTTTCGGAGAGGGAACTGGAATGTTGTTGCATTTCTGCTGAAGGTGCGGAGTGGTTAGCAGGGGGTGCGGTGTACGACGTAGGTGAGGCTGTGCTTTCTGAACAAGAGGAGGATTGCCGTTATTTGGGTGCGAAGTTGCTCCAATTCTTGTTCGAGGGTGGCGAGGTGCTTTGTATTGTCAGCGAGTTTATGGCGCAATTTCGGTGTATCGGGGGTCATTTATGGGCGTGGGGGGTATTTCAGCGTGAGTGGGTAAAGGTGGGAATTGTTCTAGAGCAGTGGGCGATATAGCGGCCACAGCTGACCAGCTCACCTGGGCTTGGGCATGGCGCTGTCGTGGTGCTTGCGGAAGCGGTGACCGTTGCTCATGGCACCAGGAGTATCGATGCGCTTGCTCGGTGAGGGCCCGCTCCCGCACTCGAAGAGGTGGAGGGGGTGGGCGCAATTTCTTTCGGCACTCCCTGCTAGCTGTAAGGTGATTAAGCCCGCAAAGTTGGCACACTGGTGTGAAGTCGTGATCCGGTGCGGGGTCTTTCGCGTGGCACTTAGCACAGGTAGATGTGTCCGGGTTTGGACACACGTCTCGCCGGTGGCCCAGTTCACCACACAGTGAGCAACACTGGACTGTCGGTCGGTATGGTCTGTAGCGTGTAAGCAGGCCGTAAGCTTTGATGTAAAACGGCACGTGCAGGTCTTCAAAGGTGATCACTGCAGAAGTAGAAGCTCTCAGCATACGAGCGCCGATGATTCTCGGTCCTGTGGTGGCTATGATGTTTCTCAGCTGTTCTTGCGTAGTGCCTTGGTCTATGCCATGGATAACTCCTCGAACAGTGCCCGGTGGGGGTTTTAGGTATGCCATTACTTCGTAGGTTGCAGTGCCAAGCTGTAGAGTGTTGATTTCTTTCTGTACCAAAAAGTCATCACTTCTTCCCCTCACCCAGCAACATTTTCCAGATGCCATCGCCTTACAAGAAACCGACAGAGACACCGTAACTCTCCGAGATTATGCAACATACGCCACGAACTCCACAGCACGAACAGCCATCCTCGTACGAACCAACCAAACAGTACAGCTTCATTCTCACCCTACAACCATTGACTACACCTTTGTCGAAATACTCCCTCGAAAAAAGACTCTACCTAGTATCTATATTCTGAACATATACAGTCCTCCCACCGCCCCACTCGCTGAAATTGACCGATTATTCAAGCAAGCAAGACAGTGCACTAGAGGACACAAGTTAGTAATGTTAGGCGACTTTAATGCGCAGCATACGGCATGGGGATATTCTCGCAACAACCGCAAAGGCAGTCAACTTTACGAAGCCATCCAACAAAATCATCTTCATCTCTGCAACGTTCCACACACCCCGACCCGCATTGGAAATAGCGTGTCCCGTGATACCTCGCCCGACCTAACACTTACCTACAACATCAAGAACGCCATTTGGACGTGTCTTGAAGAAACGCTGGGGAGTGATCACTACATAATACAGCTAAAAATTCTTTTCCATAAAAATACTCATCGACGCAGTGGAACTGCCCGCCTCACCGATTGGAAGCAATTTAGAGAACACTGCCCCACGGATTCAATCCACAATCTGGAAGATTAGACGGCCACACTACTTACAGAAATGGGCAAGCACACCAAGGAATTCCCACTCACACAGGAAAACCCTGTCCTAGACAACCACCTTCGCCACCTGTGGAATGCCCGTAGGGGACTGCTCAAACGCTGGAAAAAACGGAAAACGAATCGAAAACTCCGAATCCTCATAGCCCAGATCACGCTAGATGCAGAAGCATACGCTCACCAACTAAGCCGGCAAAACTGGACGCAGTTTTGCGACAGACTTCAAGGAACTCTCGGGACCCGCCGCACCTGGCATTTACTTCGGTCTCTTATGGGTACGAAAGAATCGAAAGCGTCTACAACACACCAACTACGACGGCTTATTCACAACCACCCAGAGACTGAACAAGACCTGCTAAAAGAACTAAAACAGCCCCTTGAAGTGCCGCCGTCACAGCCTGCCATGATACTTCCACCATATACCGGCCACTCCAATGCGGAACTCGATGCACCCTTTACCATAACTGAAATGGGAGCTGCACTGCACAACCTCACCAGGAACACTACCCCCGGCAAGGACAAAATTGCCAATAAACTCCTCCGCAATCTGGATCCTGTAAACCTGGACAATCTACTAAACTACATCAACGAACACTGGATCGCAGGCACCTTGCCTTCACAATGGAAGCACGCAGACATAACACTGATCCCAAAACCCGGAAAGCCACTTAACACCAAGAACCTCCGACCTATTTCCCTGACATCTTGCGTAGGAAAACTTTTCGAACATACGGTCCACAATCGCCTCTCACCCCACATCGAAGACAACAATTACTTTCCTCACACAATGTTCGGTTTTCAGCCGCACCTCTCCGCTCACGATATTTTACTCTAGCTGAAAGAAGATATACTGAGCAAGTTGTCAAATCAGCACAAATATTCCATTCTTACATTAGACATCAAAGGTGCTTTTGACAATGTAACACATCAGGCCATCCTGCGAGGACTTAGCTCAATCAATTGTGGACAACGTCTTTACAACTATGTCACCGCATTCTTCACCAACCGTACCACCACAGTGGGCATTGGGCACCTCCGCTCGGTCACCTTCACAACCATACCGCAGGGGACCCCGCAAGGCTCCGTAATTTCACCACTACTTTTTAATATCGCAATGAAGGACCTCCCACCACTTCTGAAATCGATCCCCAACCTCCGACATGGAATGTATGCAGATGATTTGACACTATGGACCCCTACAGGATCCATCGCTGCCCAAGAAGAGGCCCTCCAAACTGCAATACATGTGACACAGCAATACCTCCAAGCCCGTGGTCTTGAATGTGCTCCAGAAAAATCGGCCCTTTTAACACTCAGCAAAAGAACAACCAGGAGAAACACGCAAGATATACCCGACCCGGAACTCAAGATCAACAACCAGCCAGTCCCCAATGTCCCCTACCTCCGTATATTGTGACTAACCATTCCAAAGGATGGGTCAGGTTCCCAAACGATCCTCCCCCTACAGCGGACCCTCGCACAGCTCATGCACCTCATACATCGCGTTTCCCATCGTCGCTTCGGCCTCGAAGAAACCGACACGCTTCGCCTAATACAAGCCATCCTCATCAGCCGGATAGCATATGGTGCTCCATATCTAACCCTTAAACCAGCCGAGATACTTAAACGTAACTCAGCGATCCGCCAAGCATACAAGACAGCCCTGGGTCTCCCTCCCAAGACAGCGACTACTAAACTCCTGCAGCTTGGCGTCCACAACACATGGGAAGAAATCGAAGAGGCACACCACACTTCTCTAATACAGCGGCTTAAACTAACTCCAACGGGTAGGGCAACGCTCTTGAATCTTCAATACTCTATACCGCCCAACCACGACCAGAAAATTCGCATCCCTCTGGCTATACAACAAAACATTCGCGTTGCTCCAATTCCTAGAAATATGCACCCCACCTACAACAAAGCACGCCGAGCAGCAAGATCCCGCACCATTTATAATCAATACCACCATTTACCCTGCACGCAATATACGGATGCATCGCCATACCCCCAAAAATCTGCACAAGCCGCCAGCGTGGTTAATTCCAGAGGAACTGAGCTCGCTGCAGTGTCTGTTTTCACCAACTCCACCGAAACAGCTGAAGAGGTTGCCATTGCCCTTGCCGCCACAACAGGCCAAGACTTTTTAACCATTGTTACTGACTGCCAGGCCGCTTGCAGGAACTACCTAAAAGGACGCATATCACAACCCGCCTTGCGAATTCTGCAACAAGCGAAACTATTCCCAGCACTGCAAATAATTTGGACTCCAGGTCACGAATCCCTCGGGGGTAACGAAGCGGCACACGCCGCTGCCCGCGCTCACTCACACCGGGCCGTTTCCCACGAGGGCTACGAACCCCCTTCGGAAGCAACAGTTAAGCCCACGCCGCTGCAAACATACGCCGAAATACTCGCCCACTACAGGAACGAGCGTCGCAAATACCCATTCCCCCAATCGACCCTCTCTCGCGATGAAGCTACTACCTTCCGGCTCCTACAGACAAACTCCTACCCACATAATATCCTGCTACATGCTATGTATCCCACCCAATACCCTGCCACACGCAAATCCTGCCCCCACCCAGGCATCCTGTACCACATGGTATGGGAGTGCCAGCAATCCCCTTCCCTCACCCCTAACCCCAACCCTACCTATAAGCAGTGGGTGGAGCAGCTGACCAGCTCCGACCTTCCACACCAGCGACAATTGGTGGAGAGGGCACGGATGGCCAGCATAGCCCAAGGCATCCCGGACTAAGGAAGCCTCCCACCGGGCGGGTGCCCTAACATCAGCACCTGGTCTCCAATAAAGTTTATTCATCATCATCCCGCCCTGCTAAGATTCTATACCAAGGGCGCAGTAATAATAAATAAATAAATAAATAAATAAATAAACAAATAAATAAATAAAGACAAAAATAAACAAAAAAATAAATAAATTTAACTTTATTAGGAAAAGGGTTGGCTAGGAGCCCTATAAGAATGGTAGGGCGGAAAAGGAGGGGGTAAAATTATGTCCGGCTCGGAATGTCAGCCTTGCGTGCGAAGCCCCAGAGGGAACGCAGGACTCGGGCGGCGCGCGTGTGCTGTGGTGGCGAGATCCAGTACTCGTACGTCGGAACTTGGTGGCGATGGCGCGCGGGAATAGCCTCAAGTAATAAATAAATATTAAACATAAATAAATAAAAAAGAATAAACAAACAAATAAATAAATAAATAAATAAATAAAAATAAATAAATAAGCAAAATACCTAAATAAATAACTAAATATAGCACAGGCTTATGCACTGACAGCTAGCTACGATGAGGATGTGGTAGATTGTTTTGACAAAGACGTAGAATCAGCCCTGAACAAACCAACAACACAAATCAATATTGTATTGGGAAACATTTAACGCAAAGTAGGTGAAAAGACAGTAGCAGAAAGGTCAGTGGGAACTTTTTGAATAGACACTCGCAATAGTCGCAGATATACACTGGTTCTACAACATTTGCTGGAGACTCTGCAACAGACTCTGCAACATCTGCTCGAGAAGCAGCATGTATGAAACATATTGGCACGCTAACTAAACGAACGGAACATATTGTCACGTAGCCAAGGACGAAGCAGTTGTTTGGAAAAGAAACAAGTTTATTGGAGCGAACTCTTGCTCCCCTAACAACTGAAAAGAATACAGAGGCGGCGAAGCAGTGGTCAACAAAGTGACGTACGTGCGTCGGCGAGCGTCGCAGAATCGAATGCCCCGGCGTCCGCAGTGCAGGCTTTTTATCTTTCGGCGGGCGTGGTTCTCGAAACGTCGATTCCCATCGAGAACATAGTAGATCCAAGAAGATTATTCTGGGCTGTTCACGTTAGATCGGAATGCTCTCCCTATCACAACAGATAACACATGCGGCACAGAAAGAAAGAATGGAACACACGCTTCCCTTGGCGCAGAGATAACACAGACCGGCGCAGCCGGGCGGTAAAAGCAAAACACAAATAAACCCAATGTATGGTTCGCGGCATTACCCCCCCTCTAAGAGTGCATCGACCCGATGCTAGCATAAGCGACAGTCCGAACAAATGAAAATAAAAGTTCGTCATCGTCCGTAGAAAGGTTTTAAGCGAACCACGTGGACGACTTCAGGCCGCGTGCATCGTCGTGATGTGCCGGAGTCACCATCGGGGATCACTTCGTAGGTAAGTTGGCCAACACGTCGTAGAATCTGGTAGGGTCCGAAATACCGTCGCAGGAGCTTCTCACTGAGTCCGCGTCGTCGGATGGGAGTCCAAACCCACACACGATCCCCTGGTTGGTACTCGGCGTCTCGGCGTCGGAGGTTGTAGCGGCCCGCATCCACCAGCTGCTGGTCCGTTATACGAACTCGAGCGAGCTGGCGGGCCTCCTCCGCGCGTTGAAGATATCCGTGGACGTCGGCGTTGAGGTCGTCGTCTTCTACGTGCGGAAGCATGGCGTCGAGCATCGTAGTCGGCCTTCTACCGTAGACAAGCTCGAACGGCGTCAGCTGTGTCGTCTCCTGGATAGCCGTGTTGTACGCAAACGTGACATACGGGAGCACTTCGTCCCAAGTCTTATGTTCAACGTCAACGTACATTGACAGCATATCTGCGATTGTCTTGTTCAGACGTTCTGTTTGTCCGTTCGTTTGGGGGTGGTACGCCGTCGTTCTTCGGTGATCCGTGTTGCTGTAGCGTAATACTCCTTGCATCAGCTCCGCAGTAAATGCCGTTCCGCGGTCTGTGATTAGGACTTCCGGGGCTCCATGTCGCAGCACAACTTGGCTTATAAAGAACTTCGCCACTTCTTGTGCAGTCCCCCTCGGAAGAGCGGCGGTCTCTGCGTAGCGCGTCATGTAGTCTGTCGCTACGACAATCCACTTGTTCTGTGATCGTGACGTAGGGAACGGGCCTAAAAGGTCCATTCCAATCTGTTGAAATGGTCTCGATGGGACGCCGATCGGTTGCAGAAGTCCGGCGGGTCTTGTCGGCGGCGTTTTTCGTCGCTGGCAGTCACGGCAGCTCCGGACGTAGTGGGTGACGTCAGAGGTAAGGCCGGGCCAGTAGTACCTCGCCTTGATTTTTCCAATAGTGCGGGCTGTGCCCAGATGTCCGGAAGACGGGTCGTCGTGGCACGCTTCCAAAATTTCGTCACGAAGGTCCGCGGGGATGACGAGAAGGTAATTCGCTCTTGTTCCGGGGCTGAAATTCTTCTTCACAAGGACGGAGTTTCTCAGGCTGAATGCTGGTAAGCTGCGTTTGAACGTCCTAGGAACGGCAACGTTGCATCCCTCGAGGTACTCGATTATGACGCGTAAGTCGGGGTCGGCACGCTGCTGGGCGGCTAGGTCGCTCTCCGTCACGATCCCGAAGAACGCGCTGTCTTCATCAGAGTCTTGTGGTGGTGGGTCGACGGGGGCGCGGGACAGGCAGTCGGCGTCGGAGTGTTTCCTGCCGGATTTATAAACGACTGTAACGTCGAACTCCTGCAGGCGCAAGCTCCACCGCCCAAGACGGCCAGAGGGGTCCTTCAAATTGGCGAGCCAACACAGCGCATGGTGGTCTGTTGCAACCTTGAATGGCCTTCCATACACGTATGGGCGAAATTTTGAAATCGCCCATACAATAGCCAGGCACTCTTTCTCAGAGGCAGAATAGTTTTTCTCCTCCTTCGACAGACCACGGCTGGCATAGCCGATTACCCTTTCGCAGCCGCTTTGCTTTTGGACAAGGACGGCACCCAAGCCTATATCACTGGCGTCCGTGTGCATTTCCGTTTCGGCATTTTCGTCGAAATGAGCGAGCAAGGGCGGGCTTTGCAGGCGTTTTTGCAGCTCGCCGAATGCTTTTTCTTGGTCGTTTTCCCAGCTGAAAGGGGTGCTATCTTTCGTCAAGCGCGTGAGTGGCTCTGCAATGCGTGCGAAGTTTGCGACGAAGCGCCGGTAGTATGCGCACAGCCCGAGAAATCTTCGCACGCCCTTCTTGTCTTTCGGCCTTGGGAAGTTCGCAATGGCTGAAGTTTTTGCCGGGTCAGGTAGGACTCCCAAGGCGTTGACGACGTGGCCCAAGAACTTGAGTTCCCCGTATGCGAAACGGCACTTTTCAGGCTTCAGCGTCAACCCCGACGTACGAATGGCCTCGAGTACAGACTCCAACCTTGCAAGGTGTTCGTCGAAAGTCCGCGCGAATACCACTACATCGTCGAGATATACGAGGCAGGTGTGCCACTTAAGGCCAGCTAGCACAGTGTCCATGACTCTTTGAAACGTCGCTGGTGCTGTGCACAGCCCAAACGGCATCACCTTGAACTCGTATAGGCCGTTTGGGGTTATAAAGGCAGTCTTCTCTCGGTCTCTCTCGTCCACTTCAATTTGCCAGTAGCCGGTCTTCAGGTCCATCGATGAGAAGTACTTCGCGTGGCAGAGGTGGTCGAGGGCGTCGTCGATTCGGGGGAGGGGGTACACGTCCTTTTTCGTGATTTTGTTCAGTCGCCGGTAGTCAACGCAAAACCTTAATGTGCCGTCTTTTTTCTTTACGAGTACGACGGGCGCAGCCCAGGGGCTTTTCGATGGCTGTATAATGTCATCGCTCAGCATGTCGTCGACTTGAGTCCGGATGGCTTCCCGTTCGTGTGAAGAAACGCGGTACGGTGACTGTCGGGTAGGTCGGGCTCCATCTTCGGTTATTATTCGGTGCTTCGCTAGAGGGGTCTGACGTAGTTTTGCGCTCGACGAAAAACATTCGCTATAGCGACGCAGCAAAGCCAATAATTTTTTTCGTTGTTCTTGCGGTAGCGCCGGATTCACGTCGAATGGCTGCGGGAGCTTGAAGGTTTCTACGGGTGTGCGTTCAAAGTCGGCGACTGCGATCACATCACTTGCTTCTTGCGTTTCTTCGAGGAACACAATTGCAGCTCCCTTGTTTAAATGCTGGTACTCGTCGGTGAAATTAGTGACCAAAACGTGAGATTGGCGTTGCTTAAAGTGCGCAATTCCTCTTGCGACGGAGACACCGCGGTCGAGAAGCAACCTTCGATCACTCTCTACGATAGCGTCGATGTCAGAAGCAGCATCCTCACAGTAGACGGCGATCATCAAGCTTGCGTGGGGTGGCAGGGTGATGTGATCGTCGGCAATCCTGACAGCAGCACGGTGATCGGGGTTCGGCTGCGGCGTCGTGGAGTGATCGCAGGAAAATGTTATCGACTTGGTCTGCAGATCAATTATTGCGCCGTTGTCCGTCAAAAAGTCCATTCCGAGAATCACGTCGCGGGAGCAGTTAGGCAGAACGACGAACGCCGCAGGGTACGTTGTGCCGTCTATGGTGACGCGCGATGTGCACGTTCCACTTGGCGTCACGAGGTGGCCTTCTGCTGTGCGTATGTGCGGACCGTCCCATCTGGTCATAACTTTCTTCAGTTTAGACGCAAATGGTCCGCTCATTACCGAATAGTCAGCTCCCGTGTCTACGAGGGCGACTACGTCAAAGCCGTCGATGGACACCTTGACGTCAGATGCAGTCTTCCTCGAGTTCCGGGTTCGTCGGGGCGTCGTATCTCTGCTTGTGCGTGTTGGCGGTCGGGCACTGTGCGTCGTCGTTTTCGTCGTCTTCTCAGCGGACGTCTCGGTCAGGTCGGGTACGCGTCGCGGCGTATAGCTGTCGTCGTGTTCTGGAGTCTCGTCAGGGTTAGGTCGGGTCGTCTTGATGAGGGCATGTCGTGAATCATTGTCTTCACCGCGTCCTTGCGTCGTTTGAGGGTTTCCAGTTTTTCGCCGTAGAGCAACTTCACCTCCAGAAGTTGCTGCTTTTAGTTTCCCCCGCGTGGGCTGGGGGACCTTCCACGGGCGAAGTCAGCGTTGCTACGGCGGTTCGGCGATTGGTATGGGTAGGGCGACGGCGAACGGTTGAAACGGGCTGGTCGACGGCTGGTGTTGGACAGGTACTCTTCGATCTCCGATGGGCGCTGGCCAGTTCGGGGGCGGGGTGCGTCGACGGAGAACCCTCGCAAACCGAGCCTCCTGTAGGGGCAGCGACGGTAGACGTGGTCGGCCTCTCCGCAGTGGTAGCACAGCGGACGATTGTCGGACGTTCGCCACACGTCGGTCTTCCTTGGGGCAGGGGGTTGCGCCGCAGGTGGTCGGGCCGGCAAAAGGGGACGACGTTACGGAGCCTCGTGACAATAGGGTGCAGGTGGGCGAGGGCGATGTACAGTCGCGTGCGATTTGAAGGTAATCGCGCGAGCTTCGACCGATAAAGGCGATAACGCCCCCGCGCGGCCTTTTTCGGAGCGACTGGGACCTAGTTTATGCATTCTCCTCTCTCTGGGTCGCTGTTCCATCAAGCAGTGATCACTCCCGCTGCTAGTAAACCACCCTTTCCGCTCTGTGGTGATCTTGTGTGGTTGCAATCACGTGTGCCTTTTTTGCTTGGTTATCGTGAGCAACGATAGCACCCATTGTTATAAATGTCCAGTATTTCCAGAGAATGCGTTTCTGCGCACCTTTTCGAGAACTGCTGTAAAATACCACGAGTGCGACGTCGTCGCTGCGTGCGCGATAAAACAAGAGGAAGGGGTTATTGATTTTGCTGCAGGAGGGATGGCTGCTGAATTAAACAGCGACCCAGGGAGAGAAGAATGCGTAAACCAGGAACCAGGCAGTCTAAAACAAGCCGCGTGGGGGCGTTATCGTCGTGGTCGGTCGACGCTCGCGCGATTACCTTCAAATCGCACGCGACTGTACAGCAGCTGCGTAGGTCATGGCTTGCGGCTCGCGAGGTGCTACTGGCGTCGTTGAAGTTCCCAGCGCTTGCTGCACTTCTTCTCTAATGACGTCGGTAAGAGAAGCGACTTGTGGTTGCGGCGGCGTCGGGAGCAGTTTCCGCAGCGCCTCCCTCACTATTTGGCGGATAGTCTCGCGTAGGCTGTCGGCCGGGATCCGCGTGCTGCCAAAGTCGTTCGCATTGGCCGCGCCAACAAAGTTGCGGTCATACTGCTTAGCACGCATCTCGAGGGCTTTCTCAATGGTGCTGGCTTCGGTAACGAATTCGGCGACGGTTTTGGGCGGATTTCGGACAAGTCCGGCAAACAGTTCCTCATTCACTCCGCGCATTAAGAACCGCAACTTCTTTTCTTCCGTCATTTCGGGATCCGCGCGGCGAAATAGCTGCTTCATCTCCTCAACGAAGATCAAGACGCCTTCATTGGGGTGCTGCGTGCGCGTTTCCAACAAAAGGGCGGCTCTTTCTTTCCGCACGACGGTAGTGAAGGTCTTAGTGAACTCGGTTTTGAACTGAGCCCAGTTTGTCAAGGAGCTCTCGTGCTTCTCGAACCAAGTGCGAGCCGAATCTTCCAAGTAAAAGAAAACATGCCGGGACGTTTCTGCGTCGTCCCACCTGTTGAATTTCGGGACGCGCTCCAGTTTCTCCAACCATTCTTCTGGGTCTTCTGCGGGGGCTCCTCGGAATGATGGCGGTTCCCGTGGCTGCTGCAGAACGACAGGAGGATTGGCTTGGTTGAGCATGGTGCTGGTTGCGACGGTTTTTCTTCTTCGTCTTCTCCGGTAGTAGACCGAACTCGGGTGGTAAATCTTGCACGCGGAGGCTGGCTCTTGTTGGACTGGCTTGACGGCTTCCAGAGGTTGTAGTGGGCATGAAGGGTGCGTACCCCGCACCTCCACCAGATGTCACGTAGCCAAGGACGAAGCAGTTGTTTGGAAAAGAAACAAGTTTATTGGAGCGAACTTGTGCTCCCCTAACAACTGAAAAGAATACAGAGGCGGCGAAGCAGTGGCCAACAAAGTGACGTACGTGCGTCGGCGAGCGTCGCAGAATCGAATGCCCCGGCGTCCGCAGTGCAGGCTTTTTATCTTTCGGCGCGCGTGGTTCTCGAAACGTCGATTCGCATCGAGAACATAGTAGATCCAAGAAGATTATTCTGGGCTGTTCACGTTAGATCGGAATGCTCTCCCTATCACAACAGATAACACATGCGGCACAGAAAGAAAGAATGGAACACACGCTTCCCTTGGCGCAGAGATAACACAGACCGGCGCAGCCGGGCGGTAAAAGCAAAACACAAATAAACCCAATGTATGGTTCGCGGCAATATTGAGAAGCATAATAACATGAAGTTGTCGGGTACGATGGATGAAATTGAATTATCGGAGCTGTTTAAATTGATCAATAATAGTAAACCGAATGACATTCATGCGGACACCAAGGTAGCCAAAGAGAAAACACTGAAGACAGGAGAAAGCTTGAGGCCAACAAAGAAGAAGCTGGGTATTGGCAGAGGTAGAATGTACGCACTGGGAGACTACCAGGGTACCATTACGCCCAATTTCGATATTATAATAATAGTAGCAGAACAATTATACACAAGGCTATACTCAAACGGCATTGCATCCCCGTTATTCTGGCAAGGACACGCCGTTATTTTGCCATAACTGCTGTTTTTGCTCTCGTAATTGCCCTAAGTGCATTTTTAACACAGTTTTCATTTACTTCTGCAATATTGCACAACAATAAAGCGCATTAAGAAGTGTTTCTGGGATGAATGTGGCTACGTACTAAAAGGCCTATATTATTTCCGATACTTTCATTACCTCATATAGGCTGCTCCTTGTGTTTCCAGTGTCGTTTCTTAGGGCGAACTTTCTCTATCTTTCGAAACCAAGCTGCTTCTTCGTTGCCGATATACAATCTTTCCACTTTAATTTTTCCGTATTTATTCCATGTTCGCGCTGATACCGTTTATCTTGCCTATGCTAATCATTTCCCACAGCTTCGGCAATTCGAATTGCTACTACCACTCCGAAACGTTTTTACTCATGGGTTTATCGGTAAGCTCCTTTGTTTTCAGTAACAGTTTACCAGTTTCTGCTTTGGGGTGGGGTGGGCTAATTATCGTCTTCCTTGCACCTTAGGCGACTCCATGATGATCTCTGACTGTCGTATAGTATATCTACGCCATCGTCATCCTTCCTGCCGAAGAGCGCAAATTTGTTATATAAACAGTTAATCTGAGCGACTGCGCCCAGTATTTTACTGAAGGAGAGTTCGGTTTCTAGCTTTTCACGAGTTTTGTCTCTCATACCTTTTTAGGTCTGACACCATTCTGCGCCCTGCCCTTCCCTGGCACCTGCTCTTGCCTTTGCCTAGCACCTGAACATGCTGCACAACACGTACGTGGGGTTTAAATAAAGTTAAGCTCCTGTTTCGTTGTCCGTTTGGGTTATTCTACGTTTATTTTATATACAGCCCTTTCAGGAGGACTGTGGCCTTTACCCACATGTTTCTCCACGAAAACACGACGGGTACGTCAGCTCGGGTATTCCGACTACTTTGCCAAGGCGCCTAGCTGAGCCCGCTGCCAGTGCTGTGATAGCTCAGGGATGAAGTGGTCGAGGCGACGGTGAGTGAAAGACGCATTTATATACGAAGGCGTTGCATAGTTGGCTTGCAAAAAGGCAGGACCACGCATCAGCTCGGTGTCTCCGAGGTCTGCCACCCAACGCCACTCCATTTCGAGAGACTCGGGCTTTCATACCCGTGGAAATCCGTTTCAGCCGCCAGCAGTTCAAATTTCTTAAACCAGGAATCTCGCTGGCCGCCGTTTAAATTCGTAAAATGAAGGCCATCCTGGTTAGGCAGGAATGTTTGCCACCGGCCATTGGACAGCGGGGCGAGATTCCTCCCGGCCGATGTACGAGGCATTTGGCCTCAGCAGCCAAGCGCCCTTGTGCGGGTGCCCCACTTAAACAGTATATATTTCAAGGCTTCAACGTCCCCCCGCCTCGGTCTCTCCTGTTAGTGCACGAAAATTACTCTCACATCCCTCGCCTCAGTTAGTGAAAAAATCAGTGTTCTACATTATAGTGGGCAGAACATGTCATCAAGATTATTATTTTCCACGTTGGGCCACAAACCTCTGATAAGGATGTCCACCGGAAGCAAAGGCGGATATGTACCAGCCCATTCATTCCAATCAGCTGTGAACGGGGTTATGTGGAGCCAGTTCTCCCCCATCGAATATCCGTCACCTGGTGTTAGCCCGAACATTGCGCTGCAGGTTTAACGTTTTCAATCTGTGACCGGTGCTTGCGTACAACGAGTTTGACGTTGGCTGGCACGTTGTTAGGGTCAGCGTAAAGGCCTACTAAGAGTCAGGATGAATATACGCATAACAACGTACACTCTAGTCATCCGGTTAGTGCGGATGACAACAGAAGCTCACAGTCAATTCACAGAGAAGCATTCAGATTCCTAAACAGTACTGCACTGGCACCTGCCGGAAGCACCTAGCGCTAAATACTGGTTTGCTTTCAAAGCAGTGACGTTCCGACGTTCTTTCCCCATCACAGGAAAATATGCCCATGTAATGTCTTCATAGTTTTGCCGTAGTATCAGGTTTTAATTATATAAGAGGACGTTCGAGCTCATGGCATCCCAAAGGCTGCTTTAAGTCGTGATTTTCGTATGTCAACGTACTTTAAATCAAGTGCACACATTTTTCGGGAATAGCGGTGGATTGGTATGTTTTGGATTGCTTTAGTGGCAGTGTGCAGCCTCTCGCTGTGCCTAACTGAAGCTCAGAACCATGCCGGAGGTGCCGGTTTTGTACCATTCGGGAAATGAAATTTCGCTATGAGTAGCATCCGTTTTGGCTTTCGTCCACTCACATGGAACACCAATTCCAACGCATACACTCAAGAGGATCAGCCAATGACGATTTCGTGTCATCAGTTGTCATCAGAACCTCATGGCCAATTTCAAGCTCTCACCTGGCTACCACGTCAACACACCAGCTTCCGATTCAGAGGAATGAACTGGAATGCGACGATGACACAAACTGTCAGTGGATCACGGCCAGTTCTCCAGTTTCCGTTAGATAAGGCGTAAACACACCCACACATAAGCATGCTTTCGCAATTAGGCGAGAATTGATGCTAGGGCATTTTCACACATAAGATAAAAAATGTAACGACATAACTTCCTTCCTTAAAATCACCCACCACTATTCTGTACTTAGGGCTTACTTTATTCAATGGCCACTCCACATACTCGCAAAAAACTGTCAACAGCCTCATCGTCGTACCGAGACGTTCGGGCGAAAACTGATATGACCTTTACATTCTCGTCCTGGTTAGCACTACCACAGCTTCCACAATCTTCCTACGAATGAGTGGTAGGCACCAGCAATATGGCCGGACGCTCGGCTATCGATACCAATTCACCTCTGATGCTGATTCAAAGGGGCAAGCACAAGCAATACGGCAGCCCACTAAGAAGCCGATCTCACTTAAACTGATGCTGATTTGAAGCGGTAAACACTGGAAATATGTGTAGCCACTCTCCTATCAATGCCATTTAACCACTAATGCTGATAGAAAGTGGCAAGCAGTGGCAATATGGCCGGCTAATCTGCCAAGGGTAGCAATTAACCGCTGATACGGATCAAAAGTGGAAAGCACTCGCCAAATGGCCGGCCACTCACTCTCCTATTGTATTTACCAGCTAAATATAATTGCAAGTGGTAAGCCCATCTGGTATCGGGAACCGAATGGCCGGCCATAGGTCCAGCGATTCAGTCCCTAATACGAGGTTAAGGGCGGATGCTGATAAAAACCGTCGACACTGGCAATATGACAGGCAACTAAGCCACTCAGTTAGTGAACTGCTAATGTTGTTCGAAAGTGCTAAAGATCGGAAATATAGCCGGACATTTTTTACCCGATACCAGTGAAGTTCTGATGTTGACACGGCCCGACCACTGATGCTGATGCAAAGTGGTCGACACAAGAAATATGGCCGGCTACGCTACCAAACCAAGTTATAATGCCAGCCGTGCGGTCACCAATGTCAATTAATCACTGATGCTGACCCAAAGCAGTTAACGCTGGCATGTTTCCACGAATCCGCTCCAGATTGTAGTTAATCATTGGTGATGCTCGACAGTCGTAAGCACCGCCAATATGGTGGGCCACCCAGCCATCGATACCAGTAGTAGAGAATGGTGAGTGAAAGTGACCCCCGCCGGCCACATCGCTGACTATTTGTCCCCCGATACCATGTCAATCACTGACGCTCATCTAAAGCGGTAAGCAGCGGCAATATGCCCGGCCACTCAGCCACCGATGGCCTTTAGCTGATGATGCTTGAAGTCCAAGTAGCTCCATACAAACTTACATGCGACAGTTCGCTTACTCGTACGCTAGCAGAAATATCAAAGGCCAATTGAAGGCGGCAGAAGAGTCAGCGAAGTTAACATAGTTACTAAGGAATTAAGATCAACCGAAACTTTTACCTTACAGCTTCAAACCAAGGCACGAGAAGCACTTTTTGCCCTAAATGAACTAGCCAAGGGGTCAGACGCACCACTCAATATCTGCAAACGGCTTTCCGACTAAGCATTGCAGTAAGAGATGACATATTTATGGAAATCTAAGGGACGTTTACTCCACAAATGCTATCGAGAGAATAGTCGTCTGAGCTATTTGGAATGCTAAAACAAAATAAAAACTAAAAAATAAACATAAAAACCGCCAAAAAATTACACCATCTTCCCGTAACGGAACCCCGAGTGGTATGCGAAGCAGACATTGGGTCGACTCAAGTGCCCATTAGTTTTCAGTTCGTCGTTTCCGCGAGGTTGAAGCACGTAGCTACCTGTATATTTACCGTTTCGTTTCCATGGTAACTTCCACACTTTTTACTTTTCACCGGAACTATGAATTGGGAAATAGCGTTGACCCCATGGCTGTTTCGCATACTACTCAAGGTTCCCCTACGGGAAGATGGTGTAATTTTATTGGAGGGGGATGGCGGGTGTTAGAGTGGAGACGCATTAAAGAGAGAACGAGAGAGACGTTGTACGTGGTATGAGATTGTCTTTCTTTCAGCATTATCATCATCATGTTCAACGTATGTGACGTCGAGTGGTGGTTAGCGTTCCGCTTTGTATACGACCGCCTTATGGTCTGTGAAATTTAAAGTCAAGGGCTGTTGTAGTAGATGAACCCTAAGGTTGCTCAAGGCGAGGTCGATGGGCGTTCCCCGTATGGTTGTGGGCTGCTTGTAATCAGGGCCAACCGAGACT
This sequence comes from Haemaphysalis longicornis, assembly GCF_048455015.1. Classification (NCBI taxonomy): domain Eukaryota; kingdom Metazoa; phylum Arthropoda; class Arachnida; order Ixodida; family Ixodidae; genus Haemaphysalis; species Haemaphysalis longicornis. Next base: position 16,487,100 of record NW_027526266.1, read on the forward strand.
TGCCGACGCACGCCGCTGTCGACGACGATGAAACGTCGAAGGAGCGTGAAGCGTGCTTGTCTCGTGCCGGCTAAGGAAGCCGGTGGGCAACACTGTCGCTCCAGGAGCCATAGAAGGGTTCAGCAGGCGTTCAGCAAGCCGAACATTCGCAATGGGGGTGGGGACGGCGCAACAACGACAACGACAAGGGAGCGACATAGCCCCGACCATGAGATGCGTCGCTTCTAAAGGGCTATTTATTATATACATCGTATTTCCGCCACTTGCTGCCTGGCTTATGACCGAGTGGTCTAGAGCACTATGCTACTGTTTTTCAATTCGCAAGTTCGAATCCCTGATAGCGCATGCTTATTAAGTTGATTTATTTGTTTTCGGGCAATGTTTTCTATACTGGGTTCGCTATTTTCGCGCTGTAGCGTTCGTTACTCCACGAGCGAGTTCGCAGAATCCGTACAGACTGACATTAATGTGCTCGAAAGTTCTCGTCGACGTTGTGCTTCTATAAGCATCGGCTGCTTGCGGGCACACTCCCAAATCAGTCGACCCTTGCCCAGGTGGAAACATGCCTCTTAAGACACAGGTGTGAGCCACGCAAGCTACAAAGGTGGGGGAAACTCGTTTGCATTTCAGCGTTTTCGGTAATGCGGAGGGCACTCATCCACTGCGTACGCGTCGACTAATGATTGTTACCATTTCAAGCTGTGCTGGTAGGCTTATCGGGTGCATTTTACAGCCCGCAACATGGCGGAAGCGCGGTATGCCGATTACTGAGATATCGAGATTGTCCAGCCAACGTAACGACGGATGACAAACATGTTCTACAGAACCGAAACAGAAACTGGTTTGAATTCTAATTTTGGACATCGTCCAATCACGTAGCACCTTGGACGGATATCACTGCCATAGTGGTTGCGGCCTTCGCAAACTGCGGATGGTAGTTTTTACTCTATTGGGCTTTATAAAATAAAGAACCCTTTATCGATCGGATAAACGTTGAAAAGTGTACTTATTTGAGCCATTCCACGATGTGCAAGCAAAGACGCGAGCTTGACAAATTCACTTCAGTGTCCCTTTAATGGGGCCGTGTAACCTGAAAACCAGTTAGGTTAATTCAAAAGGTTATCTGTTTTATATTCCTTACAGCGCTTCTCTAGCACCAAATGATGCTTTATTTACAGGCAACTTAAACAGTTAAGCCAAAATTTCAATTATCGTACTATCGGCAGCGGCAGCGACGAAGAAGCATCATCTCAAGCCGCTTTCACTGATATTGCAGATACGACACGACACCGACTGTCCGGGCACGTGCGCACTGCAGGCACTACGAAGCTGTGGGGACCATCATGAACTGTACCTTTCTGCACCGCCACGACTGACACGGAGCGCTGACTTCGACGGCGAAGGCTACAAATACGGAGGAACTGTACTGGATGGTCACATTGGCGGAAGCGGCAGCGACGAAGAACCAGCATCTCAAGCCGCATACTCTAATATTGCAGGTTAGTGAAGTCAGATCCACATGTCCGTGCTCTATATGTAAATTTTCTACTGCTGCTGCTGCCGCCGCCGGTTTGTGAACGACTGTGACAATGCTTCCAACTTTGAAATGTTCTTCGTGCTGCACAGATTGTAGTGAGCTAGGTTGTACTCTTGATTGTAGTGAGTGTGGTTCCAAATATCACACCGCGAAATGCGCTGGAATTTCTGATGCCATGCTTAGAGCAAAGGGAAATGATTATAAAAAGGCCTGGCTCTGCAGCACCTGCAGACGCTCGAAGACGCGCTCGCAGACTTTGCAACAAGCACAAAGCGGAAATCCCGCGGTGGATGAGAGTATGGACATAAATGTCTGGATGAAGGCAATTAACGATAACCTCGACCAGCTAGTGCCACTCAAGGAAACAATTGACGGTATTTAGGATGCGCTGCAGGTGTGAAGCGACCTATATGAAAACGTGATCTCACGCTCAGAGCATAACGAACGCGTGGTAAAGGAACTGAAAAGAGGGTGGAAAGGGTTGAGGCACGAGACAGTGAATTAGCCCAATTTGACCTTGACAACCTCGAATCCGTCTCCTCAACTTTGAATTTCATATGCATCCCAGAGACTGTAAACGAAACTCTACTGGGTAAGGTAAATGCACTGACAGCCAAAAACAAACTTGCAGCGCTTACGGAAAGTGATGTAGTGACAGTTCACCGTTGGTCAGCCAAAAAAGATAAAACGGCAGGCATCATTTGCCGTATTACTCGTCAGGCTGATAGAGATGCATGGTGGCTAAACAGAAAGAAACTGCAAGAGACAAACGGCACAATCTTCATTGCTGAAAACCTAACAAAAAGAGCTCGAGCTCGGCTGTTCGAAGCTAAAACCTGGGCAAAGGTCAAGAATTACAAATACGTCTGGCACAACAATAACCGAGTTCTGGTGCGAAAGGCTGATGGTCGGAACGAGCAAGTCGTCAGAAGTGCTGACGACTCGGACAAGCTCGCGTAATGCAGTACAGAAAACAAAAAAAACCTGAACCCAAGGCAATGATGACCTACGACCTGCAACAAAACTTTCATAATCATATAGGCCAATTGTTCTTTCAGTCTTTTAAATGTTTCCACTTAAACATAAGATCGGTCCGAAACAAGAAACTAGGTCTGGAACTGCTCCTCGAGGAAATGAACGAGCCACTAGACTCTGTACTTCTTACCGAAAGATGGACAAGAGGCAGCACAGATGTGTATCAGCTTTCTGGGTATAAAACGTACTACTTAAATGGTTCTGTTGTACGGGGGAGGGGGGGAAGTAAGTACTTTGGTCAAACATAAGTACGATTGTAAATTACTCAAAGATTTTTTGATTCTAAACCAAGATTACGAAATTTTAACTGTTCGCCTTCAAAGCTACTTGTTGGCTGTGTCTTATCGGTATACAAACGGAAAGATAGCACCTTATCTGGACTACCTAGAAACGCCTTTCTGGTTGGTAAATATGAATAATTATAATATTATGCTAGGGGGGGGAGGACATTAACATTGATATGATGAATACTTCTTTGCAAATAAACAACCTATGTGTTCTAATGTATACTTATGGTGTCAGAAACACCATTGACACGCCAACGAAAGTGAGAGAAGGTTCATCCTTATTGGTTGACGCCTTCCTTACCAATATTGATGCAAGTAGAACTAAATCAGGTGTACTGATCTCAGATCTCAGTGACCATTTTTTATATTTCTATGCGCCAAAGGTCAGCTAAGCAAAGGGAAGTCACGGCGTATATATTTTGTTCAACACATGACGCAACGCAGCCTTTCCTGGATTTAAAATAAAATTGCCACCTCCTCGTGGAATCAAGTTGTTTTAAGCCCAGATGCAAGCCTTGCTGACGACAACTTTATAAAACTCCTAAAACCAATTTATCACGATTGTTTTCCGCTAGTAGAATTTAAGCAGAGTAAAATAATTCGAAAACCGTGGGTAAGTGCAGAGCTTGCCGCGAGCATTAGAGAAAAAAAAATAACTTCTTCCAAAAGTTCATCAAAACAAAAAGTAGGAAAATACTACTACAATGCAAAGCCTATCGTAATCGGCTAGATAAATATGTAAAGAAAGCGCGGCGTGAATGTTTAGCTAATGTTTTCAGTGATACAGCAGGATGGATGGATGTAGTTTGGCGCAAGCTAAACACAATATTGAACGACAAAATAGCGCCTGAAAAGGTCTCTACAATAAAGATAAACAATATAAAGCTAACGGGAAAACCCGTTGTGGATGCTTTCAATGAATACTTCACTAAAATTGGCTACACCGCCACTACTAACGACCTAGCAAACTCTCCACGAAACAGTAAGTCGATGTTCCTGACTCCAGTAAATGAAACAGAGATCAGAAATATAATTTTAAATTTAAAGAACAGTAGCGCCAAAGATATCGATGGTATTAAAATAAAACCAATCAAGCATGTAGTGCCCCTGCTTCCTCCGTGTTTAGTGCATATATTTAGTTTACATTTAGTGCAGGCTGTATTTCCATTTAAAATGCAGGTTGCTCGAGTAAGCATTCTGCATAAAAAAGGTGACAAATAATGACGTGGAAAATTACCATCCCATATCAATCCTCCCGGTCTTTTCCAAAGGCTTGGAAAAAGCTATTTTCAGAAAATCTCCGTCTTTGAAGGAAAACATAAGTTGCTATCTGACTCCCAGTTCGGTTTTTCTCAAGGGGAGAAAGAACATAGTTTAAGCCAACTGGAAGATGAAAAGCAAGTTTTGGGCCTATATATTCATTTCTCGAAGGCTTTCGACACTACTAATCATGAGCAGCTGATAAGGAAGCTAGAACATTATGAGATTCGGGGAAAAGCAGGCGCTCCTATGGAATACTACGTAAAACCTCGTACTCAAATTGTAGCCCTAGACGGCTGTCTCTCCGATCCACTTCAGGTTTCACATGGCGTGCCACAAGGTGGCATTCTAGGCCCTTTTCTCTTTAATATTTACGTGAACGATATTTACAGTAAGGCTCCGTCGGCTCTATTTATAAATTATGCCGATGATACAATCATTTTCTTTTCCGGGCAATCAAGCGATGAGTTATTACCTGCAGCAACTGTAGCACTAATAAACTTTACGAATTGTCCCAGAAAAATAGCTTAAAAATAAACGTTCAGAAAACAAAAGAAGTCATATTTCACACTAAAAACAAAAACAGTTGCACAAACTCAAATTTTACTGCGGTCGACTCCTGTTGAATTTGTACCTAGCTCTAAAGGAGCCATGAAGAGAAAATGCAGGTTTGTTTTATTCGAAAGATTTCATGTTTTATAGTGCCCCCAGCGGCTGTCCGGATAGAAACGATGCTTTATTCCTTGAGAAATGAATTGATTTAAGTTCAAATTTCGATATTTCCGCTAAATCGTTTGTTTTCGTGGTCTGCAATGACATCGCAGGAACAGACCGCTCTGCAGCCTAAAATACCTTGATTCACGCGTGTGCCGTACAGGGTAGAGACGCGTATACGCTGGCGCCGCCATTTTGGGTCACTCACTCGCTGCCGAAGCAAGTCATTGTGTCAAAACCGCATCAAAAGTATCGCCACAACGCGGTTTACTGGCGAAGTTTGAATCCTCCTATCTGTTTCGCGTTGCTAGATATCGTGGGAACCGAAAAGAACCACGCGTTGAGCTCGTTGACCCAATTGCAGCGGCACGGGACCCTTCAAAGGATGCCTCCACCCTGCAGCATGCTGCCGTCTTCGTGGAACTCCGCTCTGAACCTAGATGGTGCCACCACACCGTGGCAAGCCGTTTTCTGCCTTTGGTTTGCTTTTCACCGCATTTAAACCTAGCTTGTTTTTTTTTTCTGGGAGGAAATAATCGTTTCCTGAAACAGTGCTCGCTCGACAAACATGGTCACGTAAGACACCGTTACTTGCGTCAGTCGGCCAGTGTCGTCTGAGACAACCCCAAAGCCCCGCAGTGCTGTGCAGCTAACCCAAGCATAGTGCGTGCAGTACCAACAGCAGTACGCATCAGTACTACTTTGTTTACATGTGCATTCGTAACTTCCACTGTTCATCCCACCATTCCTATTGCTTTATAAACAATGTGCCCTAAATTTAAGCTCAAATCGCTTGTTCGGCTAGCTTATAATCTCTAATTTGCGTGTGCTTGTGCCGCCCTCCGCCAATCGCAGAGCTGGATCGTATGACACCATAGGTTCTGTTCCGGGAAATGAGCTGGTGGGTCGCATGGCCACTCCCTTTTTTGCTAATCATGTAGCTTATTTGAGTGAAGACTACGTTAAAACTGGTGTCAGTATGATTCTAGCGAGCCATTCTTTTGAATGAACCAAACTGGTGTTTTCTCTTCATGGCTCCTTTAAGGTTGAGGGCGTTATTTTTCAAGAAACTTTGTCGTGGGATGCCCACATTGACTTCATTTCAAAAAGGTATCCCAATTAGTAGGCATAGTTTCTCGCAACCGCCATGTATTCCCTCGACATATTTAAATGTTGATCTACAATAGCCTTTTCTCTTCTAGACTCAACTACTGTCCCTTGGTATGGGCGTCAACAACAAAATCTAATATAGTCAGACTACTCACTCTACAAAAACAGTTTTTACAAGCAGTTGAAAATGTACCGATGCACCATCATACAAGCGACCTATTCACAAAATATAATATATTCCCAGCGAGGAAATGTTACGACTATAGACTTTAAAATGTATTTAAACAAAAAAGTAAACGCGGTGATGGTTTCATTTAGAAAATAGCTAAACTGAAAAAAAAAAATGTAGAAACATATTAGACGCGTCATTTTGAGCCAAGGAAAATCACAACTTGTAGAACTACATGCAGTCTACAAATGTTAAAAAAACAGACTACCCCGGCTATTAAACAGTTGGGATGCTGGAAACGTCAAGCTTCAGAACATCAGATTTATAGCATTGCGAGACAAGTTCAAAATGTAGTTCATGCCTTTTTTGCCTGTCTCACTTCGTCACATTTGGCTATATTTGTGTTAATTTGTGCATTGTTGTAATTTGATATGTGTCAATATCCTCATTTTGTGTGCGCGCGCTATCAGGCGCAGATATATAATAAAAGAAATGTCGTAGTCATCATTTAGTGTTAGGCAGCGTGCCTAACACTAATGGTACAGTGGTCTTTGGTGTTTTTTTTCATTGTGAAAAAAGGCTGTTTTATTGCGCTGTTTGTTATCATGCCATTTTTATGTATCATCGCTATGTATGCCAATTTTACATATCATGTCATCACGAATTTTATGTATCACGCCAATGAAAAGGAGGCCGCGGCATTGTAAAGCTGACTTCTTTAAGCTTTTTCTGCAGGTCTCCTATATCATGCAAATGATGTGAAATAAAGTCCTGTTCTATTCTATTCTAGTCTATTCTGTTCTAAATCGTGCATTTCCTGACGTCAGCGATGATGTATCCAGCGCAAGCAGTTGAAACCAAAGTTAGTATGGCGAATAGGCCGCATCGCTCGGAGAAATTTCTTTTTTTGCTTTTTCATAGCACTATAACACCGCCTAGAGCCGCCCTCCGCACTCGCTTTGGTGTTGACCTGATTTGTATCTCCTTATTTCTGTTATGGTTGATAGTAATCGTCCGTTAAACATTGGCTTGCTAGACAAGAAAGGTCCCATAATACAATGTCGCCTATGCCAGTTGGCCAGTGTCATGTGAGACAAACTCTAACCCACCAGACTGCTGTGCAGCTATAACCAGCTTAGTTTGCAGTACGCACTGATGCTTCTATACCAACGTGTTTAGTCGTAACTTCGACTGTTTACCCCAACATTCCTTCGGCTATAAAAATGATGTGGAGTAAATCTCAGCCCGAAAAGCGTGTTCGATGGGTCTGTAATCCCTGTTTAATTTCCTTCCTTTGTATTTTGTCTGCCTAAGCCACTCGCAACGAGCTGCCCATTAGACGTCATAGGTACAGTAATCCCCCGTTAACACAAACGCGGATACCTTGAAATATCGTTAATTCCGAGACTTTTTTTGGCAGCGACTTCGCCGCCCCTATGCACCACGTATTTGCCCCCATTATCCCGAAATGTTTTTTTCGGGAGACCGCAGATATCTCGAAAGGTTGACACAGAGGAAACAATGCAGCATCCACTACAAGCAACTGATGTCCGTGTTCTAACCCTGAACTCCCACTAGGCGCCTCACGCGGTCGTGTACAGCAAATTTACGCTGTACAAGGCCGAAGTCCCTTCATCGGAATGTTGCTGGACGCCTAGATCTTTGAAAAGGCTGTGGACAATGCAGCTAATTATCATGTTGAATGGGAGGCTTGAGAAATGCCTACAAGAACAGAAGTGACAAAGATCCTGTACCTGCTTTGCAACAAGGTAGAATGTGGCGGTGACCAGTAATTGATGAGATGCATTCAGCGGAACGCCTTTCTGGGAGCCGTTGTGAACGCAAACCGGCGAGCGTCACAGTTGTTTCTTCCGAAATACTCATTTTTTGCGCAATCTTTTTGCTTTATTACGAAAGTTCCCGTTTGCAGTAGATCTTTTGTTACTAGAATTTGCTCCTATTCAATTGATTCGGTCAGCAATGTTCGGCACTTCTCAAAACTCGAAACTTTGATTATTGATTATCTCGACGTTTTCGTCCGGTTTTATGACTTTGAGTAAGCGAAGGATTACTGTATAGTAATCTGTATATAGTAAACTACCTAGGGTGTCGCATGGCTTTGCTCAGTTTTCCTCATTATACAGCTTATATAAATATATTTTGCATCATAAATGGTAGCAGTAATATAGAAATGAGGGAATATTTTAAATAAACCAAACGTGCATTTCGTCTTCATGGATCTTCAATCGCGGATGGTAACCCAAAGCGGTGCACACTGAAAATATAGCCTGGGTCTCAGCCACCTATGCCGGTAATGGCTGATGGGGATTAAAAGGGGTCAGCACCAGCAATATGCTCGGCCATTCGGCCTTCGACAGCCGTTAACCGCTGATGCTAATCGAAGGTGCCAAGCACCGACACTATTACCGGCCACTCAGCCACAGATACGAGTTAACCGCTGATGGTGAATAAAAGTGGTCAGCTCCGGCACAATAGCTGAAATTAGGCCTCCGATACGAGCTAATCGGTGAAGCCTACACACAAGTCATAAACACCAGCCACTGAGCCAGTGATGGCAGTTATGCGGTGGGGCTAATCAAAAACCCCAAACACCGGAAGCATGGCCAGTCATTCGGCCACCTATACTAGTTCACGCCGATGCTGATGAAAGCAGTAAACACCGATTATATGGGCAGCCACTCAGCCAGTACTGCAAGTTAACCCCTGACGATGTCCGAAAGTGCCAAGCACAAGTAATATGGTTGGTAATTCAGCACCCGGTACTAGTTGATGGTAGATGCTCATGGAAAGGGACAAACACCGTCGCTATAGACGGGCATTCAGCCTCCAACACCAGTTACTGCTGATTCTGATGAAACTAATAAGCACCACATTTATGGCCGACCACTAAGCTACTAATGCAACGTAACTGCTGATGTTTATGCACATCACTAAACACTAGCAACATGGCAGCGCTGGCACTAACACTGGCAACATTGAGATCCCAAACCAATCAACCACTCATAAACATAAAAACCACCCTCGTTTCTCCCAGCCTGCAAACAGCATCAACAAACACGGCAGAACTCGCTAAAGCCCTCGATCATCGCTCACGCTACGATTAAAACAGTCAGGGTGCACACGGGCTCTCAAGCAGCATGCACCCGCTATGCTCAAAACAGAGTTTCCACCTTTGCTCTCCACATCCTCTCTCAACGCCGCACTGTACCTTTTACCCACGTTGTGTGGACACCCAGCCACACATCCATCCCTGGGAACGAAGTGGCTCACGCCACGGCCCGCGATCTTCTAATCTGGCCACTCCCGGACGAGGCCTGCCGCCCCTACCTCGGCCACGGTCCACCTGCTCTGACCCCTCTCCCACAAACCTGTAACGACAACCTGTACCACTAACGGGCTTCCCGACGCACTTATCCTCCTTCGCATCCTCCTCTCTCAATTTCGGAGCCCCGCATCTGGCCAAGACTTCAAACTCACACATACCACAACCACATCGCCCTCTACCACATCTACCCCACCAGCTATGCACCGTACTGCTCCCGCTGGGACACTTCCAACACGACCCAGCACTTTGTATGGATGTGACAACTGAACCCCCAACCACCAAATCCCTCTTTTATAGAGCGATGGGAGAGCCCTTTGCGCAGTTGCCAGTTCGAGGGCCAGGAAGCCCTGATGTCTCGGCGGAAGGCGGCAGCGACCCTGCGAGGACCATCGGAACAAGATGGCCACCGACATCTTCTTACTCTTTCTCTCCCCTCCCCTCTCATTTTGCTGCATAAACGTTTTCCTACAAACCTACGGCAAATAAGCCGGCCAATTTGCCCCCAATACCAGATGAAATGGTGATGTTGATCCAAAGATGTAAGGCCTCCAATATTATGTCTACTGCTGATGCTGATAAAGCAGTCAACGAAATCTATATTGTCCAGCACTCCTCCACTCAAGCCAGTTAACCAGTGATAGAAAGTGGTGCTGATAGAAAGTGGTGGGCACCAGAAATATGGCCGGTTTTGAGGTCACCCAGTCAACTGCTGATCCTGATCGAAAGTGGTGAGCACCAGCATTATGGTTGGCCACTCGCCCAGCAACACCTGTTAAACGAAGATGCTGATCCACTGTGGTAGGCACCAGCCCTGGAATAGGGCTCTTTATGGCCGGCCACTCAGCCTGTAAAGACAGTTAACCTTTACTGCTGATCGAAAGTGGTAAGCGCCTGCACTATGGCCGGCCGTAAAGACGCCTCTGTCAGTTAACCGCTAATGCTGATCCAGACCAGTAAACACAAGCTATATTGCCAACACTCGTCCACTCATGCCAGTTGACCGATGATGCGGATCAAAAGTGGTAAGCACTGGAAATATGGCCGGCAATTCTGTCGCCCAACCGGTCAACGGTTGATCCCGATCCCAAGTGGGAAGCACCGGCACCCTGGCCAGCCGCTGAGACACCAATGCCCATTACCTTTAACACAAATCAAAAACAGTAAGCCCGCCTAATATGACCGGCCACTGCGCCACCAAAATCTGTTTACCGCTCATGCTCATCAAGGGAGGTAACCAGCGGAAATATGTACGGGAATTCATCACCCGGTACCAGTCAACCGGTATTCTATTTCCAAAGTCGCCGATATTTGTGTAAGGGTGGCACTGGCCCACAGTGGTAAACACGGGTAATATGGCCTACCCTACCACACGTTAGCCAGTGATGCTGGTTGAAAGCAGTAAAAACCAGAAACGTGGCCCACCACTAAGCCACTCATGCCAGATAACTGCAGGCTCCTTATCTAAAGTGGCAAGTGTGGGATTATGGCCGACCATCCAGCCCCCGGATACCTGTGGGCCGCGATGGCCACCGCTTGAGAGTACGGTGCTGCGATCGTTTTAACGTCCCGTTTAGGAATCATGATCCGCATTCGTACCGTGCTTTTTAGTTGGCTTGCAGTGCATGACACTTGATTTAGGATGCACTGTGGAAGTGTATTTTTGTGTAAATTTGTAGTACTGGAAATTAGTTATCAGTGCGTGAAGCATAGTTTGCACTCACGGGTACTTAATAACCTATCTACTGCGGTAGGCTGCCAGAAAACATCTTGATCATTTTGGTGTATTCAGACGTATGCGACCGAACCCGGTGGGGGCTACGACGATTGCCGAGCTAAATTTTTACATTTACCTCGTCATTTGCATGAAGCGCATAGAGTAGGTAAACATAAAGCGTTTACTGCACACAGAAACGCTCCAAACACACACCCTCCGTGCCTTCCGCACGGCCCAGCAAGCGGCTCGATCCGACGCAAGTCGTGTCAACAACACCTCGTCACCGCTGTTTAAAGTCGCACTGATCGCGGAAAAGAAATTCGACATTCGCGAATGTGGATGTGTTTTTTGTGCCGGAAAAATGGTGTTAGCTGTGATTGTCATTAGCTGTGAATTTCAAAGCGGTGCTCAAAAATCTGCTGTGATCTGCTGTGCCGAGTCTGCTGTGCGGTGCTAAAAAAATCTGCTGTGCCGAGGTGGGTTCGGGCATGGCCAGACCGTTTACGCGGAGAGCGGCGAGCGGCCGACGGATGGAAATACCTACACGCAAAAATCGGCCGAGGCCGGGGCAGTTGCATTGATCATCAATCGCTTTAGTGGCAATGACAACGGATACAAAGTTCCACATGCGACAAAGGGAGTGACAGTGCGTTGAAAAGTTGTGCTAGGGACTGTCTTTACACACTGTAGTGAGAGCGGCGATGAAATAACGGCCGCGAAGCCAAGTCTAAAGTTGCCAACATCCTACTCCGCGCATACCAAGCAGGCTGCGAGCTGTTGGCCTCTTTCAGAACTCGTCGCGCGCGAGCGTGTTGCATTTGGGTTGTCTTGACTTCTTCCGGTCCTAACAATGGTTCCTCTATTTCGAAACATACCCATTGTGCCCTTTTGTGAGCAGTCCTGAGCTCTCGAGTTTGCTGGTAGGTAAAGGCAGGTTCAGTGCAAACCGACAAAAGCCCATGTTGCAGTTATAAATTCCTCCGGCGATGCCTTAAAGAAAATTCAACATACAAATGTTTAAACCCACTAGAAGGCATTGAAAACTCCTCTTTATACCATTCATACATGAAGGACAAGTTATCGCGAAAAGTAAACATATCAGCCGGACAGAGTATGGTAGTGATCGTTAATTTTATGGGGGCATAAATATAAAATCATTCGACGGCAAATAGGTACTGCATAAGCCAAACGGCAAATCGTACTAGTACTTTTAAGCATGCGCAGCGAATCAATCCGCCCCACGTTCTCGCACAGTCATTAATTTTCCGGGGAATGCGCGAAGTACGCACGGTGAGATCACAACTCAGTGGCAGGTATCCGTCGCTGTTACGAGGTCCATTTTCGTTGTCAACACAGTCTCGTACATGTCCCATCACAAGTGTTCTATAACTAATTAATAGCGTACTTTTGTAGCGATCAGTTGCATCATCCTTGGCATAAGCGCGGGTTGCGGATGAGCTGTGGGTTGCGATGGTAGCAACTACCTAGACGAGGTGGTGTCACCGGGAAGGAATCAGTCGATGATTGCTTGCCCGGTTTATTCGGCCGGTAGACCCCTATTCGTGTAATTTGCATCAAAACCACGAGGACGGGGCACACAGTGGGCAAAACAAAACAATACAGCGGGGTCGTATAAGCACAGCAAATGGGTTCTGCCGACGACAACATAAACAGGCGCCCTATAGGTGACGTCACTCGTAGATGGCTCCACGGTATGTCCTCGAGGCCAGTATGGCCGCAATATAGCCGCAACCGGCAATATAGCCGAAACTCCGCCCCCGATACCATTTAATCCCTGATGCTGATTCCAGTTGTAAACACCGGCAATAACGTTGCGGCTTCTTCTTCGAGAGGCCTGCTCCCTAGTTTGTGGGGCAGTAGGCTTCCTCACTATAAAACACTGATTAGGTGCATTTGTGTAACAAAGCCTGTGCTGCTTTCTTTTCTGCATAGCTACAAACAGTAAATGTCCTTTTCGACGCATTTTCAAGGGGTACTGACACAAAATTGCGAAGGCGAGATAACTTTGTAGATAGATTAGTGTGAACACACATACATTATCTGCAAAATACCAGCGGCGAATACAGCCTAGAACGTATTTAAAATCAATTTTAAAGTGTGCGAAACGCAACCGAGCAGGCAGCAGAGGACCACCCGCAATCGGCATCCAATGGATATTTTGTAAATACACAACATCCAGACAGGTCACGAGTTTGTGTTCGCCGCTACCGCACTGCCAGCGTTTTTCGCCCGCTCGCCCGGCTTGCCCCTCCACTCTGAGGGCGGAGCTCCTGCTCTCGCGACACAACGACCAGATCGTTGGCGGCAGAGGCGCCGTGATTTTGTCAGCTCATCGGGCAGTTGGCCACGACCAAAGGTCTACAGAGATTCTAAGCACTCTGTTTTTAATACTTTTATTTACATTGCACGCGAAAGCGCGCCGGGGACACGAAAAGCCCACTTAGCGAGCCGCACGGTCGCTGTGCAGGCGGCGGCCACAGCCAACAAGTGGCGCTCGCCAGCGCAGGTAGCTCCAGTGATAGCTTGTTACCGCTGCACAAAATTGTACCCAAGTCCCAACAATGGCAGCTTATATGAGAAAGGAGTTCATGATTCGATGGCAGGTGGCATTAAAAATTTTCATCTGCACCGCTTACGAGAGTGGCCATCGAATATCCGCCGCAGTGGTAAGCCGAACACATCTGCAGGCGGACCTGTAGACAGACCGGCCGGCTGCTCCCAGCGCGCGTCTTGCCGCGCACTGTCTCGTGCGTCACCCTTCGTTGTTTAGCCGCGGTAGCATTTGCACTCGCAGCGCCTGCGTCACGTCCACGGTCGCTTTTTAATTAAGCGGCTCACGAGATCAGTATAAGGGGGGCATTTGCATAACCGGCCGGCGACGCGGATACGACAGTGCTATGGCAGGTCTGCTCTGTGATATCCCTCCGACGGTCCCATGGTCAGCTTCGTTCACAAAAAATCCTTCGTTTCGCAGCAACCGCTGAAACGGAAACTGCGAATGGACGCATTGAAACTGACTTTAAATAAACAACCGTCCCACGCTGAAGCTAATGAGGTTTCTAATGGTGATAAGTAGGTCACTAGGTACTTATCGCAACAAAAAAAAACAAGCTGCAAAATTTTTGTGTCAGTGCCCCTTTTAGAATTCACATAAAGGCAAGCGACTTGTGCGCAGCTTTAAATGACGTGAGCTACGCTTATGGCCCATGTGAAAAAGGGCTGGCAATCACGCAAAGCCGATAAAGGGCGCCTACAGCGTCCCTTTCACCACGCTCAGTTTTGGTGCAAATGTATACATTATCCGTAACAGGAGCAGGTTCGCTACATTCACACAGAAACGTTCACCATGAAGGAAGGAAATAGGAATTATTCTGCGGCAGTTGAACTCACGTTGCTGAAGTACTCTAAGCGTCTCGTCTCGCGTTAGGCGGCTGTAGGTGATGACATAAAAACCACGTTCAGCGAACCGATGGGAGAGTTCATCGACGTCTTCATCTTCCATCCAGTCTGGGAGCATACCTTTCTTTGAGTGTGTGTGGGGTTGAAAGCCCTGGGAGATGCCATGCAAAAAACGATGAGAATTTGAAATGCGGGCTTGACAGCAGGAGGGTTAAAACATTGCTCGTTGTACGATGCCTACATGACACCAGCGTAATTGTTTCATAGCATGTGACGTTAGTCAAGTCTATAGATTTTTCGTGTTAAGAAACGGCAGAGACGACAGGGTGGGGAAGAAAAGTGGCAGCCGAAGACGGCGATATAGATAAATGAGGTGCTTTTGTACAGGAGACTCTATTCTCGATGATTCTCAATATTGTTTGAGACAAAAAAGTGGTAAAAAATGCCCGCCGGGCATTTTTTCATTTTTTCACCACCTTCTTTCTGTCTCCAAAAATTCTTCATCTGTTTCTATGACCTACCGCATTGTCCCCTTTGTTTTCTGAGGTTTTCTTGACTGCCAACCCTTATTTCTGTATATATATATATATATATATATATATATATATATATATAGATATCAAGGTTCCAGTCGGCACTGCCAGTGCTATTCGGCTGTTTCCGAAATATTTAGTATTGCCGAATGACGTTTTGTTTGTCATGTTTCTTTGTTACAGTGATAAATAGGCGAAAATATAAGTCGAGAAAAAATCCACCGTTGTTTCCGGGAGCGGGAGTCGAACCCACATCTCCGCATAACGCGTGCGGTGCGTTAACCGATTACACTACCCCCCAGCGGCTCCTCTCTCGACTTTACAGGGGGGGTTTATATTTACAAGTGCTCTGAGGCCGGTCAACTAGCGCCGCCCCTCGACCACCGCGGGAGACGTGGAACGTCTTTTTTCCCAGCGGCCGCAACGTAAGACGTGGTCGGAGGTCGGGGTTAGCAATTGGCATATCCGAACTGCTGGAGCCAAAGCTCTCGTAATGCATGTAGCAGAACAGAAACATACGGGACGAGGGACTCAGCAAGGACACATATCAAGGTTGCAGTCGGCATTGCCAGTGCTATTCGGCTGTTTTCGAAATATTTAATAGTGCCGAATGACGGTTTGTTTGTCATGTTGCTTTGATACAGTGATGATGATGATGATGATGATGGTTTAAGTTTAATGGCGCAAGGCCGACATGGGCAAAGAGCGCCAAATACAAAATTATTTGATAAGGAGGGAAATCGGATAAAGTCAGTTAAATACTATGAGCACCTCTGGTGTAAAGGGCCAGGGTGAAGAACGTGAGTGGTTAAAAGATAAATGCGGTGGCTGGTGTATAGGACCAGGGGTAAAACTATGGGTGATAAGAGATGAGTTGCAAGAAATGAACTTCAGATAGGAACCTTAAGGTTCGCTGAACAGAGAACATGGCTTCATCTCCTAAGAAGTATGACGGGTGTGGTGGAATATGTCGTGTGTGTAGTTGTGGGAAGTGTTTTCGTCGTGTAATGTCGAGCGCCTTACATTGTATGAGGATGTGAATCACGGATAGGGCCTCTCCGCACCTGCTGCACAGAGGTCTTGGAGACCCCGTGAGAAGGTGCGAGTGCGTTGCATAAGTGTGCCCTATCCGTAATCTAGCCAAGGCGACTTCAGTGTATCTATTACGTGTGTCGGTGGTGTATGGTCCCAAGTGTGGTTTTATTACGTGTAACTTGTTGTCTGTTCGTTCACTCCAGTGTGTTTGCCATGTTTTGCGAAGTTGTTGTCTGATGTGTGGTTTCACGTCGGTGTAGGGTAATGTGGTTATGTCTACTGTATTCGAGAGTGTAGCAGCAGCAGCCATTCGGTCCGCTGCTTCGTTCCCGGCTATACCACTGTGGCCAGGGACCCAGCAAAGAACCAGTTCAAATTTGCGTACATACACCGACATAATACCCTTGACTATTAGATTTACAACGTGATTTTTTGAAGACTTTGTTGACGACAACGCCCGCACGACACTGAGGGAGTCTGTATATATAATGGATTGTGGGATGTGACTTTGAAGGATATGATTAACAACAAGAAATACACCATAAGCCTCTGCCGTAAAGATACTGGTATTACTGTTAAGAGTTCTAGTGACATTAAGGCCGGGCCCATGCGCCGCGCAGGACACAGAGGTGAAAGTTTTAGAGGCGTCCGTATAAAATTCAGAAAATTGATACTTCTGCTGCAAATACAAGAAGTGCTGCAGAATTGCACATGTGGGAGCTCGGTTTTTATCTGCATGTGGAAATGATGTGTCGCATGAGACAGGGCGGAGATGCCATGGTGCTATGAAATCTGTTACATAACTTTAGATGGTATCTAAAAAGGAGACAGCAAGCTCTGACGCTTCCTCTCTAACTCTGTAAGAGAAGGGCGCAGAGAACGATGGTCGATTTAAAAGGAGTTCAGTCATGGAGGTATCATGAAAAACTGATTTAAAAGGATGGTGAGGCATGGATGAAAATTTAAAAGCATAAAGGAGGTCTGTGTATGCTCGCTGACGTTGTAGGTTCCATTTGTTGCACTCAACATACAGGCTTTCGACCGGACTAGTTCGGAAGGCACCACATGACAAGCGGAGCCCTAGATGAAGCACTGGGTCCAGCATTTTGAGAGATGTTTTACTTGCTGACCCATAAACAACGCTACCATAGTCCCATCGTGAACCTATCAAGCTGGTAAAAACACGTAAGAGAAGTTGTTTGTCAGCACCAAAAGAGATGTGCGACAGAACCTTCAAGATATTCATTGTTTTTAAGCATTTATGTTTTAGTTGTTTTAGGTGTGGGATGAATGTCAGCTTTTCGTCAAAGATAATACCTAAGAACTTGTGTTCTTTTCTTACAGGAATCGAGACACCATTGAGTTGAATGTCTGGATCCGGCCGGATGCCACGCCTCTTGGAAAACAAAACACAAGTGCACTTTCCAGGATTAAATTTAAAACCATTGCTATCTGCCCAGCCAGCTAGCTTGTTAACACCAAGCTGGACTTGGCGCTCACAGATAGACAGGTTACAAGACTTAAAGTATAATTGCACGTCGTCTACATAGATTGAGCAGGAAATGGTTGGTAGCAGAGCCTTCCGAAGAGAGTTCATTTTTACAATAAACAAAGTGCAACTCAAAACTCCACCTTGCGGAACACCGTTTTCCTGCAAATGAACTCTAGAGAGTGCAGTTCCAACTCGCACGCGAAACGTTCTTTCAGAGAGGTAACTGGCAAGCGTGTTCCACAATTTACCCGACATACCAAAGGACTTCAAATCGCTGAGGATGCCGTACCGCCAAGCAGTGTCGTACGCCTTTTCAAGATCAAAGAATACTGTCATACAGTACTGCTTATGGAGGTAGGCATCTTTAATATACGACTCTAACGCAACGAGTTGATCGTTCGTAGATCGCCCCGCCCTAAAGCCTGCCTGGCAGCTCTCGAGAAGACCATTGTACTCTAAGAAGTACACGAGTCTCCTGTTTATCATCTTCTCGAAGAGCTTACACAGGCAGCTTTTCAGGGCAATGGGGCGATAACTGGCGGGAGAGGAAGGGTCCTTCCCTTCCTTTAGGAAAGCCACTACTATGGCCTCCCTCCAAGAGCGTGGGAAGTGCCCCGAAAGAAATATTTTATTGTAGAGGTGAAGAAGTGTTTCAAGCGTGTCTGCATGTAAGTGTTGTATCATTGTGTATGAAATCCTGTCTGCACCTGGAGCTGAAGGTTTACAAGTACCGAGTGCGACCTTCAGCTCATGAAGTGAAAAGGGAGTGTTATAGGATGAGTTCGACTTATTAGTGTTTCGCAAGGACTTTTTCTCACATGATGCTTTGTGTTTAATGAAAGTGTTGGTGTAGTGTGCTGAACTGGACACGTGTTCGAAGTGTTGCGCAAGTGTGTTAGCCTGGTCTTCCAGTGTGTCCCCTGTTGTACTAACCAGGGGCAGGCTGTGTGTCTGTTGTC
This sequence comes from Haemaphysalis longicornis, assembly GCF_048455015.1. Lineage (NCBI taxonomy): Eukaryota > Metazoa > Arthropoda > Arachnida > Ixodida > Ixodidae > Haemaphysalis > Haemaphysalis longicornis. The sequence continues at coordinate 16,505,711 of NW_027526266.1, forward strand.
CTTTTAGTTTTCGTATTCGTGTCCAGACTTTGTGTGTGTCAGTGTATGAGTTGATGGAAGTGAGGAAGGTGCGCCAACTCTCCCTTTTCGCCTCACGACGCACTCGCTTCCCAAAAGCCTTTGCCCGTTTAAAAGAAATGAGGTTATGTGACGTGGGTTACCGGCGAAGGACACCCCACGCCTTGTTCTGGGCCTCTCGCGCCCGCCTGCAGTCCTCGTTCCACCAGGGCCTCCTTGGGGTGCGGGACCCACTGGAGGCCTGGGGAATGGACTTTTCGGCAGCGTCGAGGATGTGCGCCGTGACGAGTTGGGCGGCCTCCTCAACGAGTCGGTGTTTTATGGATGTGTGGTGTAGTTGAGATGTTTGTGGGAATGTGCTCCAGTTTGCTTGTGATTCATTAAACCTGTTATGGGAAGATGGACTGCTCGGGCCTGTACCTATATACGTTAATGAAGTGGGGAAATGGTCACTACCATATGGGTCCGTGCCCACACCCCACTCAAGACATAGAAAGAGAACTGCGGAACCAATAACCAAGTCAAGATGCGAGTATGTATTGTGTCCTAAGTTATGGTATGTAGGCTGTTTTTTGTTGAAAAGGCATGCTCCGGAGGATGTAAAAACTTCTCTATCAGGCGACCCCGGGCATCCGTACGGGAAGAGCCCCAAAGAGAGTTGTGCGCATTAAGGTCGCCTGTTAGTATGTATGGTTCGGGCAGCTGGTCGACCAGCGCCTCGAAATCAGAGCTCAGAAGTGCATGATCAGGAAGAATGTAGATGGAGCATACCGTTATCAACTTATTAAATATTATGGTACGGATCGCTACAGCCTCGAGGACAGTGTTTAAAGAGAGAGGGTGGCATGCTAATGATTTCCGGGCGATAATGGCAACACCTCATGAAGAGTGGGTGCGGCCTACCCTGTCCTTTCTGAATACCATGTACCTATTTAAGAAATTTGTTTGTTTAGAATTGAGGTGGGTTTCCTGCAGACACATGATACTTGGCTGACTGGCATGCAGAATCTCATACACATCGTCAAGATTATTAAGGAGGCCTCTGCAGTTCCATTGAATAATGTTTTCTGTTCCCATTATTTAAATTTAAGAATGACTGGAGTGTGTGTGTTCGTGTGTCGTCTTTCGGGGCTGTTACTCTTGGATTAGGCTTTTTAGGCCTTTCTACTGGCTTGGCCGTCGGAGGCCGCTCCTTGCGCTGCGTTGCAGGCAGGAACGGCCCGACATCCATTTCGTCGTCGGATGTCCGAGGGGTGCCCGACGGACCGGGCCCCCCGGACTTGCCCCCCTTCGGGAGCCCTTCGTTTGAGCCGCCACCGCCGCGGGCGTTGGGGACGCCAAAAGTGGCACGGGCGGTGCGGTGGCGGTGGGAGCCGATGCGGGGCCCATGGTGTCCATCACCTCGGTACCCTCCAACGCACTGGAAGACGGGGAGACAGAGGCGGGAGCGGCACCGGTTCCAACAGAGGTGGTTTGCGCCACAACCGCTGCTGCCTCAGCAAGCGGCGTGGTGCCGGGTTGGGCTGCGTGAGGCAACCCAGGGGGGGGGCGGGGACGGGACCAGGTCAGACTCGCTGAACTGGGTCCCTGTGGATACCAGACGCCGCTCCGCCCCCCGGCGAGCCGCGTCGGCGTACCTCCCCAGAGGGAAAGAGGCGAACCTCTTTCTCGCCTCCGGGAAGGTGATGTTCTCAGTTACCTTGATGTTGATTATCTTTTTCTCAAGTTGGAACTTCTCACACTTGCGGGAGTACGCTGCATGCGGCCCACCGCAGTTCACACAAGACAGGGTATCGGATGGACAATTATCGCTTGGATGATCGTGCGCCGCGCATTTCGCACACGTCGTTCGGCCACGGCAAGAGTTGGTACCATGCCCGAACCGCTGGCAATTAAAACAGCGGCGCGGGTTCGGGATGTACGGGCGGATGGAGCAACGGATAAAACCTGCATATATATGTTGTGGGAGAACGGCGCGGTCAAAGGTCAAGATGATGTGCTTGGTGGGAATCTCCTTGTCGTCTCTACGGATGGTGATGCGTCTCACGGCAGTGACGCCCTGATCCTTCAAGCCGGCAAGGAGATCCGCATCGGTTTCGTTCAGGAGATCTGGCTCTGATATCACACCCTGCGAGCTGTTGAGGCTCCGGTGGGGTGTGACCCTGATGTCAAGATCAGCCAGTCTAGTCTGAGCTAGAAGCTTTGTGGACTGCTGGTTGTCATTTACCTCGATGAGGAGTTCACCAGTTCTTTGTTTTTTGGCCTGATATGATTTTCCTATTATGGCTTCAAGATACTTGGCGATCAAGAAGACTGACTGAGATGCAAGAGGGTGGGTTGGATTCAGGGACTCCATGACAAGAAATCGGGAGTAATGATCTGGTTCAGGAAATGTCAAAGATGGCAATGGGGCAAACGATACTTCGGTGCGGCCCCTTTTAGGGGGCCGATCACGGTTGGGGGGGGGGGTTTAGACAATACCATAAAGCATAGTATAAAAGCAGGGAGACGGGGGTACTTTCTCCTTTGACCTTACCCTGGTAGTCAAAGAGGTCCCGGAGCTCCCTGCCTGGTAGACAGGCAGGGAGCCCATCGGCCGGAGCTTGACCAAGGCTCCGACGGCCACCGTTTACGGCTTCTAGCCTTCACCTTTAAACACCTCGCCACGGTTGGACACCGCTTAGGTTGGGAGCTCGGGGTCCGCGGTGTCGCTGCTCACCGTCACCATGAATACTCAAGGTGCCCCGTGCGGGGTTTGATGCAGTGATAAATAGGCGAATATATACATATATATATATATATATATATATATATATATATATATATATATATATATATATATATATATATAGGAGTTTATTGGTTTATTGGTGCTCAGGAGAGCTAAACACCGGGGAAGCAATAACAAAGCCAAAGGAGTTATGCCGAGCCAGCTGAACGTCTTCTTTAGAAGCTCCTTCTGATGATGATAGATGACGAATACCAAAAGCATAGCAGTGATGATGATCCGCTATGGTGCACGGGATTGGCGTTGCTGGGGAATGTCCTGTAGTCTTCGCCCTAATTTCCCCCAGTTGAAGAAGACGCCACCCAGGCGACTTACAGAGCAGACGAACCCAGAGGCTCGTAATAGGTTTTAAGCGCTGCACGTGACCAGTCTCACGCCCACAGCGGCGAAGACTCGTAGAGAGGGCCATAGGCTGAACGATGTAGTTGACCGGTGACGTATGCTCCAGGACGCGGTAGGGGCAATGATACTTGGCGAGAAACTTCGTAGACAATCTTCAGTCAGTCGAAGGAATCCATAGCCAAAACTTTGATCCTGGCGAATAGGTCAGGGCTACAGCTGTCGTCTAGGCGAGATTTTTGCCGCCACTGGTCTTCAGCTGCGCAAGTTCTCGCAAGTTGTCGGCACTCTTCTGCGTGTTGTGCGGCATGTGATGCTGGGGTGCACTCCTAGACATACGGACGCGAAGGAAGCACGGTGTCGAGAGTGCATGATGGTTCTCGTCCGTAGAGTAGGTAGAAGGTAGAAAAGCCCGTAGCGACCTGCATGACCGTATTGTACGCGTATATCACATAGGGGTGCAAGAGGTCCCAGTCATCGTGGTCCGAGGAGGCGTACATAAACAGCATGTCTCCAAGAGTTGGGTTTAAACGATCAGTGAGCCCATTACTCTACGGGTGGTACGCAGTTGTGCGGTGGATACTATGGAACTCAGTGAGAAGCTTCGTGGCAACATCGGATAAGAATACGCATCCTCGGACACTGAGGACCTCTCGAGGCGCTCCATGGCGCAATATGAATCGACGTAATAGAACGGAGACGACGTCTCGTGCTGTGGCAGTAGGGAGCGCAGCTGATAGGATGTTCTTTCGCACAAAGTTGTACATGCCTCGCCAATAATAGCACAGGCGGATGCGCAGGTATGTTTTCAGCACCCCTCTATGGCCACATGTCGGATCAGCATGACAAATATCACAAATATTGATGGGCAGATCACAAGGAAAGACAAGCAGCCATTTTCGTCCTTCATTGTAGTAGTTGAGGCAATACTGCATCTCGTCGCGAATTGTGAAGGGCGAAGTTTGTGATGACTGTTCTTGCCGTGACCCCCGTCATATCACGAAACCAGATGCACGTGTTCTGCCCGAGAGAAAGGAAGAGAAGGTTCGTGTCTGTGCCGCCTTGTGCCTGCATCGCCATTAGTCGTGTGATTTCGGTGCCACATTTCTAATAAACTAATTGCCTACCCGTAGCTAACCGCAACATTATGCTGCAATACACACACACACACACAGACACACATAAGAGGGTTTCCCGCCAGTTACCCGCTCATGACAGGCTGTAGACGTTCGAGTCACGCCCCGGCTTTCTTAAAGAAGGTCCCCTTCTCCCCATATAGTCTGAGTGGCGCTGGCTACCGCCCTCAAGAGTCAGATATAGTTATAGTAAATATATAAATACCCCAGAAAGTGAAGGAGAACAGAGTCGCCCAGATAGCCGAATTCGTAAGGCATTCGAGATCTAATCGAAAGGCATGGGTTCGGTCCCCACTCTGGCACGTGTTTCTCTTTCTTTCTTTCTACGTAAATTATTAAAAAAATTATATATATAACTTCACTAACGGTCAAAAAATAGTCTAATCATATCCCTATGCGTCCTTTGGCGCTGTAGACTGCCGACATTTCTTTCTGCATTCCCTAACGAGCCCCTCATTTCGAAATTATATATATTGTGAGCTTTGTTTGAGGCTATAGCCTGTATGCCACCATAGGTAGCAATTGCCCACTATCATCACCACCGGCTTGAGGTGATCACTTCTTCATTTCCTGTACAAACTCATCATCATCGACGAGCCCGCTTCTTCGGAGATCATCATCAGTGCTGGGGCTTGATCGCCATCTTGCGTTCTAGTCGACTCGCCTCCGAATAAAGGAGCTACGAAGCCACGGTCTGGTCGCCTGCTATCTACGGCCTCACAATATATATATTGTAGTGTGAAGAGGTGACAGTGGTCAAAAGCTCTATGCTATCTCCTACCCTTGCAAGGATAGTGGCCGTCGTGCAATAACGGCAAGGAAGATGAAGCACCGGTGAACTGGACAGGCATCATCTTCAGCGTGGACCGCGAGAAGATCGCGTGAGAGCCAGCCGTGTGCCCCGCTTGCTTTGGACTGCCTTCTCTGAGCATCCTGCCGCATTTCCTTCCACAATAAACCCATCTTACAGTTTGGTGGAGTGTGCATGTTCTCCGCCTCAGCTCACGCCGTGTACCCTCAAGCCTGGAGCTCCGAAGTCGCACCCTGCCATCTCCCACTGAGTCAGCCATGCCTGGTGATGCCCAACACAGCGCGTCACCTTCCCCGCCGGCTATCATCTGCTCCGGCGCGATCCGCCAGCGTGACCCACCACAGTTCAATGGCGCGGACGACAAGGACGTCGAGGACTGGCTTTCTTCTTTTGAGCGATAAGCGCGTACAATCGATGGGACGATGTCACGAAGCTCAGTAACGCGGGTTTCTCCTTGAGGGGGGTGGCCGAACAGTGGTTTCTGAATCATCCAGGTGATAGGGCAACGTGGCCCGCATTTACAACGAACATTACTGGCGTATTCGGTCGCCCAGCTGTGCGCAAGCTTCTCGCGAAGCAGCGCTTAAGAGAGCGGGCTCAACAGCCCCGTGAGACCTTCACCTGCTACATTGAGGATGTAGTAGATCTCTGCCGCCGCGTGAACCCGTCGATGCCTGAGCCCGTCATGGTCAAGCACTTCCTTAAAGCCATAGACAAGGACGCATTCCAGATGCTGCTGGCGAAAAACCCCCAAAACGTAAGCGATGTCGTAAGCTTGTGCCAAAGTTACGACGAGTTGCTTAGGCAGCGCACTTTCACTCGTCGCCGACTGCCACAGCGTGACGATCCGCTCTGTGCACTGGAAGTTGACGAAAACACGTCCCTGCTGCGGCGCATTAAAGATCTGATTCGGGACGAGGTCGCCAGGCAGATCTCGCTCTTGCCTTGTTTATCGCTGCAGCCGTCGCCGATACAAGATCTTGCCCAGTCGTCGCCACTCCATCAGATGATTGGAGAGCAAATCGCAGAAGCCATCCCAGCTGCTCCCGAGCCCTTGCCTGTTGCGGCGCCACTTTGCTACGCTGAAGTTGCGGCACGGTCCTCGACTAATGTTTATGTGCCTCGCCGCCGCCCACAGCCACCGCCGCATCTTACTCAGGTTCGCCCGCCGCCGCTCCACACCAACCCCTGGCGAACGCCTGATAACCGGCCGATATGTTTCTCCTGTGGAATTCCTGGCCACGTCGCACGTTATTGCCGCCGTGGGGTTCAGCCGCAAGGAGACGGCCGGCCTACGCTGATAACACGTACGTTGCTCGCCGCCCTTACAACGACGCCCACGCCAAGCCGCCTTTCTCACCGCCTTCTCGTGACGACCTCTCTTCCGGTACCCGCAGGTCGTTCTCCCCTCGACGTCGTTCCATCTCGCCGATGCGGCGACGTCCGAATGCCCCGGAGGAAACCTGATTGCTGCAGTTCCGGAGGCAAGAACTGCGGCGCCGTCGAAATACCGAAGCGCTTGTCTGTCCCCCGCAAACACGATTGAAGTCCAGGTGGAAGGAATCCCCACTTGCGCCTTGGTTGACACAGGAGCTGCGTTATCAGTTATGGACGAAGAGATTTGCCGCAAATTAAGAAAAGTGAGGACACCAATTTCCGATTTTCATCTCCGCACTGCCACAGCGCATCAGGTCGAGCCCCTCGCAGTTTGCACCGCCCGGGTTCTAATACAAAATGAGCTGTACATCATCGAGGTTCTCGTCCTGCCAACTTGGTCCCATCGCATCATCTTAGGGTGGGACTTCTTGTCCCGTCATAGCGCCATTATGAACTGTACCCGAGCCGAGCTTGCTTTACTTCCTGTGTTTGACGCTGAAACTGAGAGTATTGCGTTTTCTTCTAAGTTATGCGCCGCCGATGATTGCACAATTCCGCCAGCTTCTGCCGTTCTCCTACCAGTGACATGCGACACAATTTCCGAGGCAACAGTCGTGTTCACACCGTCTAATGTTTTTTTCCGGTCGCAAAGGTACCCCTCTTCCTTACGCCGTCCTTACTATAGAGAATAGGGCTGGCACTATGGCTGTCTGTAATTCATCTCCATCACCTCTAACTGTACTTTGTGGTGAGTCCCTTGGCCATGTGGAAGCTATTGGCAACCACCTCGTCAACTTCCGGGATGTGTCACCTTCTCTGTCTATTAACTCAATGAGCCGACCTCTTCCTTTTGACTCTACTGCGTTCGTTACCGCCGTAGATGACAGTCTCGATCTCCTTCAGCGCGACCAGCTTCTGACCCTTCTTCAGAGTTTCAAATCCACCTTCGACTGCCAGAAGACTTCTTTGGGTCGCACGATGACTGTCTCTCATCGAATCGACACTGGCTCCCATCGTCCTGTGCGCCAGCGACCGTATCGGGTTTCGGCCAAAGAACGTTCTGTCATCGAAAGCCATGTTGATGAGATTCTCGAGCGTGGCGTCATTCGGCCATCTAATTGCCCTTGGGCATCTCCCGTCGTACTTGTCACGAAGAAAGATGGATCGATCCGATTTTGTGTCGATTACCGCCGACTTAACAAGATCACTCGGAAAGACGTGTACCCTCTACCCCGGATGGACGATGCCTTAGACTATCTGCAAGGAGCTGAGTAATTCTCATCGAGGGACCTGCGCTCCGGTTATTGGCAGGTGCCGATGGCAGACGATGACTGTGAAAAAACCACGTTTGTGACCCCCGATGGATTATACGAATTTAACGGAATGCCGTTCGGGTTATGTAATGCGCCCGCCACTTTTGAGCGCATGATGGGCGATATTCTGAGTGGCCTCAAGTGGAAAACATGTTTATGTTACTTGGACGACATCGTTATATTTTCTCCCGATTTCGACACCCACCTTTCTCGTCTAGAGCAAGTTTTGCAGTGCCTAACGGATGCCGGTCTACAGCTAAACTTAAAGAAGTGCCATTTTGCGGCCCGCAAGCTCACGATTCTAGGTCATGTGGTTTCGAAGGACGGTGTGCTTCCTGACCCTGCCAAGCTACAAGCTGTTGCCGACTTCCCACAACCGACCACTCTAAAAGCCCTGCTCAGTTTCATTGGCCTTTGTTCATATTTCCGGCGATTCGTTCCAAATTTTGTATCCGTTATTGCACCTCTGACAAAGCTCCTTGGCGGCAACCATGACTTGTCTACCTGGTCTCCTGCATGCGATCAAGCCTTTTTGACGTTACGTCGGTTGCTCACCTCACCCCCTATGCTGCGCCACTTCGATCCTCGTGCGCCCACCGAGATCCATACTGACGCCAGTGGCGTAGGGTTGGGAGCCGTACTTGCCCAGAGGAAGCCAGAATTTGAATAGTACGTCGTTGCCTATGCGAGCCGCACGCTTACAAAAGCCGAATCCAATTACTCCGTCACGGAGAAAGAGTGTTTGGCCATCGTGTGGGCTATTGCCAAGTTCCGTCCCTACTTTTACGGCCGTACCTTTGATGTCGTGACAGACCACCACGCCCTTTGCTGGCTCACATCACTGAAGGATCCCTCTGGTCGCCTTGCCCGATGGGCTCTACGCCTCCAGGAATGCGACATCCGCGTAATATATCGGTCTGGGCGAAAACACAACGATGCGGACGCCCTGTCCCGTTCACCTCTGGGCACGGATACAGCGGACCTTACCGCCATTGACTCTACCCCGACATTGCAACCGTTTGAGGACATGGCGGGGCAACAGCGGCAGGATCCTTGGATATCCTCACTCTGCGACCTCCTTTCCAATCCTACGCTGCATACCGCTCCCCGGGCGTTGCGAACAGGCTGCGCACTTCGCCATCCGTGATGGACTTCTTTATCTTCGCCATCCGTGATGGACACTAAGAAGCTCCCTGACCGGCGCCGCCCCAACAGCATGCCACGCCCAACCTCCGCATCTTCAGCGACCGCCGAGCCCACGAAAACCAACAGCAGCGCGTCCGCCGGACCTTCCGGGGTCCAAAATCCAGCCCTCCGTGCCACATGCCCTTACAACCTTCGAAAGAATCGGCATAGCAGCAACTCACTACAACACAAAAAAACAGGTAACGCGGCCTCCTTCCCCGTTTCAATACAGTTTTTGAAGCTAAGAAAAATCACCGAAACGCGCATACGTTCCGAATTGCACGTTTCCGCTCTTGCACAGTACTTGACTGCCGCGGTCGCTCCCAGGGGTCTTAGGATTAGAATAAAACCTGCTACTACCGAACTCCCCCGTCCAACATGAATAAGTGGAAACAGGTACTCGATAAAGCTTCTTTACAATTAACTGAAATAATCCTCAATCACTACGAAACTACGACCCATTCTCTCCGAAAGAAAGAGGAACTACTTAGTCAGGAACTAAGCAAAAGAGAGTTGAACCTTTTAAGCAACTACGAATCTAAGACGGCCTCCACCATATCCCGAACAAAAGACCGAAAATTTAACCGAGATAAGATTTCTAACACTGGCCACATGCGTAAGAACCTAACAAGCTCCGGCACTAGTAACTGCCCCAACTCTGACAATATGGCCGATATTGTCACTACGACTGTAATAAATGCTTCGACTACTGCACCCCAAACAGTTTAGTCAAACCCCTGTACTAATAATTTTCCCTCGCATTCCGTCACAAAAGATAACCTAACCGGGAATGTAATGAACCTTTCAAGTATAACTCTCTCCCCAGCTCCGATGAACGTCTTGTCAAAGGGCCTAAACTTTTGCCCGGCTACTGGTGGTTTTGATGAATTTCAACTTTTTAAGGACTTAGATAACTTCGCCAGAAACATGAGGCTACAAGAATACTTCTACGATCACCCCGCGACGGAAGAAGCCCGCAGAACCCTACCTAGCTCTAAGCACTGGACCCCTCCCACACAGCGTGATAGTTGCCTCGACATGCACATCAAAGCTTTCCAACGCGATGTGCGAACAGCATGCCAAACACAAATTTCTTTCCACCACAACATGACTACCAACGAAAAGAAAGCCCTAGAGGAACGCGCAAGCTGTCCCGACATAATTAATAAACCTGCCGACAAGGGAGGCGCAATCGTAATCCTTGACAAAACCGACTATGTTAACGAGGCCAATAAGCAACTATCAGTATCGGCGTTCTATAAAGCACTACCCAATGATCCCACTCAAGATTATAAGCAAATTGTCAAAGATAGACTTGCCGAGCATGTTAAAAATAAAACAATAAATGAAACCACGGCTCGTTCCCTGATCCCCTTAAGCCCAGTAGCCGGTAAATTCTATCTTCTCCCAAAGATTCACAAGGTGAACCACCCAGGGCGCCCCATCGTTTCTGGCATTGGCACTGTTACCGAAAACCTCTCGCGCTATGTGCATAATCTCATTTGCGACATTCCGCCCAGCTTTCCCTTCTTCATTAAGGATACCAATGACTTTCTCTCAGACATCTCAAAAATTGAAATTCCTGATAACTGCCTTCTAGTCACCCTTGATGTTGCGTCACTGTATACTAACATCCCCCATGAAGATGGCATCACCACTGTATCCCTTGCGTATGAGCAGTCATCGTGCGACAAACATATCGATTCTTCTGCTCTCCAAACATTCCTTAGGCTTGTTCTTGAACTTAACAATTTTGAGTTCGACGGAGTTCATTACGTGCAAGTCAGCGGAACGTCAATGGGAACTCGAATCGGACCTAACTACGCTAATATCTTTATGGCTCACCTCGAATCAAACTTTCTTGACACCCAAAATTTAAAGCCAATATACTATAAAAGGTATATTGATGACATATTCATGATCTGGCAACACGGTGAGGCGGAGCTCCTCACCTTCATTGAGGCATTCAACCTAGCCCATCCTAGTATTTCCCTTGCTCATTCCTATTCGGAACACAGTGTAAACATTCTGGAGGTCACCGTTACTACCTTCCAAGGTCGGCTTCAAACTAAACTGTATAGAAAACCGACAGACACGCGGCAGTATTTGCACTTCCGAAGTAGCCATGTCAGACACTGCAAGACAGCAATACCTTACAGCCAAGCCCACCGATTTAGGAGAATTTGCTCAAACCAAGCCCACTTTGACTCAAACTGTCGAGAACTCAAGACCGCCCTCCTGAATAAAAAATACCCGGAAAACGTTATCGACGACGCTATTGTGCGAGCCAACCAATTAGACCGTAACGAAATCTGTAAGAAAAAAGCCCCGAACGGGAACCCGCAAACTAACTTAGTTTTAACCCACTCATCCTCCGCTCCAAGAGTGTCAACCGTGCTAAAAAAACATCACAATATCCTAATGCAGAGTGACCGCTTAAAAAGCATATTCCCCGAGCCACCACGCGTTGTCTACCGGCGTAATAAGAATTTAGGTGACTTTCTTACTAACTCTCGTATCAACCGACCGGCAACTACTGACTGCGTGCCCTGCAATAAACCCCGATGTAAAGTATGCCCACACATGACCACAACACAGCGCGCCACCAGCTCGGCTTCAGACTACTAAGTAAATATAAAAGGTAACTTTAACTGTGACTCCGCTAATGTCGTATATCTTCTAGAGTGCACTGTTTGTAGGCAACAATATATCGTCCAAACTGAAACGCCCTTCCGAATGCGGTTCTATAATCACCGCTCTCATGCAAAAAGCGGCCCTTATTTGCCCCTGTCAAGACATGTGAACAGTCCCGGGCATGCATTTGAAATCTTAAAGCAACGATTTTAGAATCCGCCTTCAAAACGCACCACGACCGCGAGGTTCGGGAATCTTATCCACATTTATAAGTTCGGGTCAGCCACACTTGGAATTAATGAAAGTTGCGGAAAACTAACGTGCTTATCCCTCGATTCAAATGAGCGGCTTCATAATTTTTATAGCTATGTTGATTATTCCTACCCTCGAGTTTGCCATCAGAATTCGCAGAAACTCTCCTAATACAGCAGCTTTATTAGCCTAATGCGGCTCAACAATGCCATTTGTCCTGGGGAAGGAGGCCTCGTTTCCACCACCACTTAAGAATGTTTAACTCTTTGTGATCTATTCATGTTTAACCTTTTGTGACCCTACCTATTTCCTGTTCAATTGCTAGCTTCTGTGAAATGCTATTTTGTGCCCCCTATCTATTCTCTTCATCCGCGGGGGGCACACCCATCTTCGCTTCCCCCGAACCAGTCTCCCCAGCCACTGAATACCTGTCTGTATACTCTTCCCTTTCTTTTCAAACCGCGGTTTTCCAGTTTCCCCCATTGGGTGAACTTGCAGCCCACGCGGCATACGTTGACCCGTCACGGTGCAACCTTGAACGCTGCATTGTTAACACGACCCTTTTTTCTCTCTCTCGCTTCCCCCCCCCCCTTTTTTTATTTATTTATTATTTTTTTGTTTGTTTGTTGATGTTGTAACATAGGCGTAGCCGGACTGTATGCACACTCTCCATTTCCGAAACATTTTCCGCTCCTTCTCGCAGTTTTATGCAAACCTATATAAGAAATGTGTTCAAAATGTTTGCGACAGCAAAATCATGTAACTTTACTCTGATGAAGGCAAGTCCCGTTGCCGCTACGTAAGTAAACATTGTTTGTTATTGTCTTTGCTGTGTATCCCACTCTTTACTTATACTATTTCTGCGCGCTTTGTGAGTTTATCTTTCTCTAGATTTATATATATATATATATATACATATACAGTTATATATATTTTAGTGAATAATATTAGAAAATGCGTCATGGTGACCAGTAGGAGCAGCGTCATCATCAGTATAAAGACTGCCCGAAATCCTGATCGCCATCGTCTAAAGCTAAGAGGTTCAATCGGACTGCTTCGGTCGTCTCGTGGTGGCTTCCCTGAGCCGCGATTCCTAACCTCTCGCCTTCAGAAAGATCTTCGCCAATAAATCATCTTGTAATATATATATATATACATGTATAGTAAGGAAATGAGGGGCTCGTTGAGAAAATACAGAAAGATAGGTCAGCAGTCTACAACGCCAAAGGGGGCATAGGGGTGTGGTTAGGTTCTTTTCTTTTTCACTACGGTTAATGAAGTAAACATTTTTTTTAAATACACAGAAGAAAGAAAGAAAGAAAAACACGCGCACAGCGTGGGGACCGAACCCACACCTTTCGATTACATGTCGAATGCCTTACCAATTCGGCTATCTGGGCGACTGTGCTCTCCGTCACTTTCTGGGCTATTTATATTTACTAAAATTGTATCTGACGCTTGAGGCTGGTAGCCAGCGCCACTCTGACTACACGGGAAGTCAGGCGGGAAGAGGGCTTCCCGCCAGTTACCCGCTCATGACAGGCTGTAGACGTTCGAGTCACGCCCCGGTGGTTGAAAAGAAGGTTCCCTTCTTCCCGTGTAGTCAGAGTGGCGCTGGCTACCAGCCTCAAGCGTCGGATACAATTCTAGTAACTATAAATAGCCCAGAAAGTGAAGGAGAGCACAGTCGCCCAGATAGCCGAATTGGTAAGGCATTCGACATGTAATCGAAAGGCGTGGGTTCGGTCCCCACTCTGTGCGCGTGTTTTTCTTTCTTTCTTTCTTCTGTATATTTAAAAAAAATGTTTACTTCATTAACCGTAGTGAAAAAGAAAAGAACCTAACCACACCCCTATGCCCCCTTTGGCGTTGTAGACTGCTGACCTATCTTTCTGTATTTCCTCAACGAGCCCCTCATTTCCTTACTATGTTATTCTGCGAAAGCCTAGCGAGGGTCTCGGTTCTGGCAGCCTTGATGCCTAGGAAGCATAAGAGGGCTTCCCGCCAGTTACCCCCAGGCGGCACAGAAAGTGTGCCCCGAGACCGGCCCGTCTATGGCCGCTTTCTGGCATGTCCGGCCAGCATACAGGTAGTGGCAGCCACTGATCATGCGTTGAACGGCCAACATTCGGCAACCAGCTCTTCGGTATTTTTCCGTCCGCCCGGGTCCGGACACACAAAGGCAGCTAACCGGCTGCCAGATATTCAGTTCTCTTACGGCTGCCGATGGTGAGAAAGAGAACGGCCGAAGTACGGCCTTAGGGCATCCGTTTTTTCTTCGGGAAGCGGTAATCGGCCGAAGCACGGCAAGCGACCGGCCACAGAATATACGTATTCTTGCGGCAGTTGGTGTTCGAAAGAAGACCGGCCGGAGCGCGGCTGCCGTGCATTCGTTGTTTCAACGGTGCACCGCGCGTGCGGCGGTAGAATATTCGTTTTCTTCGGGCAACCAGTGTTATGAAGAATACCGGCCGACGTACGGCCCCATAATATACGTTTCTCATTCGGTTAGCTGTCCTCGGCCGAATTACGGCAAGCGAATGGCCACAGAATATTTGGCAACCGGTGTTCAAGAGGAGACCGGCCTACGTAAGGTATCTGGTTATACGTCAGTTTTTCGGCATACGGCATACAGCTGAACAACGGCACGCGCCTGGGCACCGAGAATTCATGCACAGACGTGTTTGGAAGGAGACCCACCGTTTTTTTCCTGGGGGGAGAAAAAGCCGTTAGGGAGCTAAACGACGGGGACGCGTTTTTCATCCGCTCCGTGTTTCTACGTTTTAAATGAACGAACATCGTTTGTCAAACAGTAATGAGTGTTCTCGGTGAACGGGAAAGGTGCAGCCTCGCCAGTCCTCGCCACTACCACGCCTCTGCCGCCGGCTTCGTCGACGCATCAGCTCGAGGCTATTCGCCCCCTCAAGAAATGGAGAGCATTGGAGACATCGACTCGGCAGAGATGTCCGATCTGAGATGGAGATGGTTTACCAAAATAACTGGCCTTCAAGGGCGTCGATCAAGCGGCCACCACGCAGGAGCTAAACCGCCACCATGTCAAGGACTCCCCACCAAAGAAAGGCAAGTGAGAGCAAAAGCGCAAGTTATTCTGCTTACAATTAAACTGCGACAAGCAATGTTGCACTATGTTGTTGGTGATAAACGTAGAAGAGACTCCCTCGTGCATTGGTAGGATCAACTTCATGCCCTGCACTATGTTACTTTATGAGATTTTACGACTGCCTATTTAGAAGAAAAAAATATTTTAAATTTGCGATAACAACACAGCCGTGTCACTGACGAAGCCTAGCTGTTAATTTAGTTCCGATGATTGAAGGTGAGCTTAGCTACTCTTGGTATATGAATCATTTGGTTAAACATAATCACCAGCATCCCAGCAAACACGGATTTTGACAGGATTTTTTGCTCAACGCAGATTGTTGAGTTCACGCACGATTTGGCTCTTGCAATAGATAAGCTTAAAGTGGATGACTGTATATTCTTTTACTGCAAAGAAGCAAATGATGGTGTTTCATATCACCTTCTGCGTAGTACAGCCGGTAAAAGGCTTGTCTATAACACAGCGTTCGTACTCTCGGACCTGTCCTGCCCCGCCGTAGTGGGATTTTAATAAAACTACTGCGACATTCTGCAGTCTTAGCCCTTCGCTTTTGCCTCCGACATGTTTGGAACGAGTATGTTTCGGTAGTTTTCGGATGTAGCTGGTTGCAGTTGAAATCGCTGTTATAGACAATCGTTTTACCGACTGTTCGTTTCATCCTATGAACTGAATGAATCGGTTTTTGCATTGTTATTACTATTGGCCCTATAGCTTTGTTCAAAAGTACTGGGTAGTTTACCGGACTATAGTGAATGAACGTGATTCCGTATACCTGCAGCTTTATTCGAATTTAATAACATCCTGGTGTGCTGATTCAAAAACGTTTTTGGTTGTTAAACAGTGTGTTAACGGCACCTTTACAAGAAAACCTTCGTTCCAATTGAATACGTATACCGTAAATTTCTGCTGTGACAACGGCCGAGGAATATAAATACCTAGGAGTTTATTTAGGGAGTGGTTAGAGGTTAAATAGGCAGGTTCACACCATAAAAGTTACGGCTGCATATGTTTCTGGCTTTCTAAGAGGAAATTTCAGTGAACCTCCATCTAACTGAGAAGAACAGCCGTATTTCACTCATGTGCGCTCAATCTTGGAGTACGCTAGTGTTTTCGTGGACCCCTACACCAAAGAGGTGGTGATACGCTCGAAAACATACAGAATATGTCAGTGCGATTCGTATTAGGTAATTGGCACGCTCAACTTAGCATGAGAGAAAGTAAAAGTAAACTGAAATGGCAGGACGTGAAAGATCACAGACGAAACCACAGGTTGAACTTTCTTCGTAATATCTATCATTCTAAAGCTGGAGTAGAAGGGGAGAAGTATGTCCAAGCCCCATTCTACATATCGCAAAGTGGGACCGCTAGCCTAAACCAAATTATTAACTTTCCTTTAAAGGTGACGCCTTCCGCGATTCATTTTATTTTATATCAATACTGCAGTGTAATTATCTTCCACGTATGATTGCATTAACTGTTTTGTATTGAGATTTTCAGCGCGCTTTGTAGAATTATTTTGTTATTTTGTCTGATATTTTATGCTTAGTGTTATGTATCTCCCTTCTGTAATGCATTCAAAGGAAAGCAGGCATCAAATAAATAAATAAATAAATAAATAAATAAATAAATAAATAAATAAATAAATAAATAAAACAATGAATAAATAAATGAATAAAATAAATAAATAAATAAATAAATAAATAAATAAATAACTAAATAAACTTCCAGAGGCGCAAGTTTGCCTACGACGGGTTGAGAACCCTACTCATTCAACCTTAACCAATAAAATATTTATTGCCCTATTCGTTGCAGTACGCAAGGTTTCCTGTATGCAGCTACCATTGCTATGTTATTGGTTTGAAACAAATTATGTAACCATAATTTTCCGCCTTTCCTTTCGTGAACACAGAGGGATCCGATACAACTGCAGCCACCTGAAGCAGGGCGTAATTCGCAACGCGTCTAGAATTTTTTTAACGTAGTATGACATTAGAAGAAAATTAAGTTCTTTTGGACTATTAAGTGGTGTGGACGTATACTCATGAAAACAACATTAAAATAGATTGAAAATGAAAGTACCTGTTCGCTCCTTCTTAGGATCAGCCCTGCGCAAGATCATCAGAAAAGTTGATCGAGTAGAAAATGTCTTTGCAAGAAAAATGGGCAAAAACTGGACATACTTTTTTGTGAAGGAGTTACATTAAATGCTCCTGAGTGTTTTGCTGAGAACCAAAACGCTTCGTAAAGGCATTCACGCCGGTTTTTTTATACATCAAAATTGGTCAAGCAACTGTTATAAAAATACTTTATGTAGTCATAGCACGAAAGTGTTTCGGAATATTGCCCTAAAAGAAATTGGCTAAAACCGGCGCAATTTATCTCTCTGAAATTCAACCCACTAAAGTATGCGCCCTCCACCGCCCCCCCCCCCCTTCACCTATCCCCGTTCATTACAGGTAAGCCGCCCCACAGAGGATATCAGGACCTGGACAAACATCTATTCAAGCTCTACGAAGAACTGAATATTTTCTGTGTTCGGCAGTAAAAGAGGCACAGGAATTAAAGGAACGACAATTTGTGAGCACTGTTTAATAAATGAATTTTGCTGTCAACTGAGGCTCGTAATGAAGAAAGGCTGCGCTGAAAGCTTGACGGCTGATGGTTGCGCGCGAGCTCACTTTGATGTGGCTGCATTGGACGCAAAATGCTGGGTTTGTGCTGCTTCTGCACTGCGCGAATGAGTCATCTGCTTGCGCGACATGCATTGACCGGCCTCAGTACAGTTAACGTACTGTGGCTGAACTCCAATGCCCGTAGCACGGCCGTATTTCCGATAGTTTTAGTCCGGCTGGAGTCCGACGACCGCATCTCGGCTGTCCTCCGGCAGCCGTACTTCGGCCGTAAACGGGTGGCTTCCGAATGGCCGGAGCCCTGAAGCTGGAATCTTGCCGAATGACCGTAAGCCGGTCGACTGGCCGACGGACACTGGCCGTTGGACAGCCATGGGAGTACGGCCGTATACGGCCAAGAGGCCCACATTTGGACATGGGCCGAACATCGCTGCCGGAGAACGGCCGGACAGAAAATCACCGGCCAAAGTACACCGGCCTGTTTTAGGCCGAACAGTCCTGTGCTGCCTGGGCCGCTCATGACAGGCTGTAGACCTTCGAGTCACGCCCCGGTGGTTGAAAAGAAGGTCCCCTTCTTCCCGTGTAGTCAGAGTGGCGCTGGCTACCAGCCTCAAGCGTCAGATACAATTCTAGTAAATATAAATAGCCCAGAAAGTGAAGGAGAGCACAGTCGCCCAGATAGCCGAATTGGTAAGGCATTCGACATGTAATCGAAAGGCGTGGGTTCTGTCCCCACTCTGGGCGCGTGTTTCTCTTTCTTTCTTTCTTCTGTATATTTAAAAAAAAGTTTACTTCATTAACCGTAGTGAAAAAGAAAAGAGCCTAACCACACCCCTATGCCCCCGTTGGCGTTGTAGACTGCTGACCTATCTTTCTGTATATATATATATATATATATATATATATATATATATATATATATATATATATATAAGGTTAGTAGAGACAGAGACAAACGAGAAAGATGTGGAAAATGGAAATAAGTTTACGGGCGTTTCAGGGAGAGGACTCCCTTTCTTCAGGACTCCCTCTCTGAAGAAAGGGAGTCCTCTCCTTGAGACGTCAGTAAACTTATTTCTATTTTCTACGTCTTTCTCATTTGTCTCTGTCTCTACTAACCTTATGTTTTTCGCACTCTGTGTGAGTTTTTATCTGTTCAAACTATATATATATATATATATATATATATATATATATATATATACACACAAAAAGATATTTAAATGGGGTTTATTGGCAAAAAGTGTCTGTGCAGGCGAAAGATAAGAAGATAAGGAGGGCACAGTCCGAGCACATTCGACGCTTGGAGAAGGGAGTGCGAGAGAGAACCCTTCGCTGCAGGCGATGGTGGTGCGGCTTCCATTTTCGGCTTCTTCTACCGATGGCTATAAAGTGGCGGACATCTCTCGCAGCGGATTGGTGATGGTCCTGATTCTTCCAGTGAACGTTGCCAATCTTCTGCATTACAATCACCCCCTGGCGAAAAGGGTAGCCATCCTGGCGACTCAAGGCGCTGACGAAACAACTGGATTGTAATATGGTTTTAGACGTTCAACATGCACTATTTGGTGACCATGGCGACGGAGATCCTGGGAAGGTGGAAGGGCCCGACAACGTAGTTGTCTGGGGAAGTCTGCTCGATGACCCGGTAAGGGCCTTGATAGTTTGAGAGGAATTTCGAGGAGAGACCAAGAGTCCGAGTGGGTACCCAGAGCCATACATGAGAATCAGGAACGAAGTACGGCACGGGCTTGCTATCAATCTGGGATTTTTGGCGGCCCTGTTCTTCCGTGGTAGAAGAACGAGTAAGTTGCCGGCATTCTTCTGCACGCTTGGCGGCCTCAAAGACCGGAGCAGACTCAGATGAATCGGGACGATACGGAAGAGTGGTGTCTGACATACACGATGGCTCACGCCCGTATAAAAGGAAAAATGGAGAGAACCCAGTCGTGGCTTGAATGGCGGTTTTATAGGCGTACGTCACGTAGGGAAGTACCAGGTACAAATTTCTATGATCGGACGCCACGTACTTAGACAACATATCTCCAAGAGTGCGATTAAAGCACTCTGTTAGACCATTGGTCTACGGGTGGTAAGCAGTGGTCATGCGATAAATGACATGGCATTGTTTAAGAAGCGCCGAAATGACGTCAGAGAAGAAGTCACGGCCCCGGTAACTGAGCAGTTCTTTATGGGCACTGTGACGAAGTATAAATAGATGCAAGAGAAACGAGGCAACGTCACGTGCCGTGGCAGTTGGCAGAGCAGCGGTCTCTGCATACCGCGTTAAGTTGTCAATGGCCACTATAGCCCAGCGGTTTTCGCCGGCTGTGCAAGGTAATGGGCCGTACAAGTCAATGCCAACACGGTCAAATGGCTTGGCCGGGCAAGGCAGCAGTTGCAAAGGAGCGCTCAGATCAGGCACCGGCGCCTTTCGCCATTGGCAGCCTTGGCAGGACCGAACGTATTTGAGCAGAAAGCTGTACATCCCATGCCAAAAGTAACTAAGGCACAAACGTTGATATGTTTTCATCAGGCTGGCATGACCGCACGTGGGATCGGAATGGAAAGAGGCGCACACATAGGATCGCAAATGTTGAGGGATGATAAGTAACAATTTGCGGGCGTCCGAGTGGTAGTTGCGGCGATAAAGCAGCCCATCGCGTACTGTAAACTGTGATGCTTGCCAACGCAGAGCCCGAGTCGTAGCGGCCCTGGAAGGATCGGATAGCCAGCTGATGAGGGAAGCGATCCAGGGATCCTTCCGTTGCTCGGCTACCATATCAGTCACCGAAAGCGCCAGCAGGTCACCCGACTGCTTCGCAAGGTCAGAAGAAACTGGTGAACGGGACATAGCGTCGGCATCAGAATGCTTCTGACCGGACGTCTATACGACGCGTATGTCGTATTCTTGTAGGCGAACGCCCATCACCCAAGACGACCTGCCGGATGCTTTAACGACGCCAACCAGCAAAGCGCGTGGTGGTCAGTCACCACATCAAATGGGCGGCCGTACAGATAAGGTCGAAACTTAGCAAGCGGCCAGATGATGGCCAAGTACTCCTTTTCGGTTACCGAATAATTCGCTTCAGCATTTGTCAACGTGCGGCTCGTATAGGTAACGACATATTCGTCAACACCAGTTCTTCGTTGGCAAAGAACGGCCCCAAGGCCAACTCCACTGGCGTCAGTGCGAACTTCAGCAACGAAGTGGCGAAGTACAGGTGGCGAGGGCAGTAGACAACGCAGAGTCTCAAACGCGTGGTCGCAAGCTGGGGACCAGTTAGGTAAGTCGCTGGCACCACCAAGGAGTTTCGTCAATGGCGCAATGACAGAAGCAAAGTTGCGGATAAAACGTCGGAAGTATAAACAAAGGCCTATGGAGCTCCGAAGAGATTTTATATTAGTGGGCTTCGGGAACTCGGCCACTGAGCGGAGCGTCGCTGGGTCCGGAAGAACGCCGTCCTTGGTGACGACGTGGCCCAAGATGGTTAGCTTTCTCGCGGCGAAGTGGCACTTCTTTAGGTTCAGTTGGAGTCCAGCTCGCGAAAGACAGATTAAAACCTGTTATAGGCGCTGAAGGTGCGTCGGAAAATTTCCAGAAAAATGACAATGTCGCCTAAGTAGCACAAGCAAACTTTCTACTTGAGTCCCCTCAGAATATTGTCCATCATGCGTTCGAATGTTGCCGGGGCGTTACACAGCCCGAACGGCATAACATTGAATTCATATATTCCATCAGGGGTTACAAATGCCGTCTTCGAGCGATCAGAGTCCGCCGTACGTACCTTCCAATATCCGGATCGCAAGTCAAGAGACGAGAAGTTTTTGGAACTAGCATGGGCACTCCATTCGCACCGACCTATGCCAACATTTTCATGGGGCAACTTGAAGCTACCCTATTAAGCTCTTTTCCGCATAAACCTCAGGTTTACCTCCGCTGCATAGACGACATCTTTACGACTTGGGAACACGGTCGCGCGACTCTTGAAACGTTTATATCCCACCTCAATTCTTCGCATCCGACTATTAAATTCTCCTGCCGGTATTCTGAAAAAGAAGTGAACTTCCTAGATACTACCGTCATTCTAGACAACGGTAAACTTAAAACCACGCTTTTTAGAAAGCCAACAGACAGGCAGCAGTACCTAGATTATAAAAGCCATCACCCCAGACACTGCAAACAAGGGATCTTTGTACGACAAGCCACCAGGCTTAGAAGAGTATGCAGTGATGACAGCGACTACGTAGAGCACCTAGACGAACTCAAGGCCACACTTATGAGCAGGAACCACCCCAAAAGCTCGCTCGATCAGGCGTACCAACGTGTGTCTAATCTCAAAAGGGATGACGTTCTCAAGAAACAGCGGCAAAACGAAAGCGCCAGGCCACCTGCCCTAATAACTAAATTTTCAAACGCCCTCCCACACATAAACAATATACTGCGGAAGTACTACCCCATTTTAGCCAGTAACGACCGACTTAAAAAGACTTTCCCGGAAGCATCAAGGGTTACGTACCGGAGAAACAGGAATCTAAAAGATATTTTAGTGCATGCTAAAACAGGGCCTTCAAAGCAACCAGTCATAGCCAGCTGCTCCCGCCCCAGATGCAAGACTTGTAGGCACCTGCAAACAGACTGCGTTGTAAAAAGCACAGCCAGTAATTATGTCCACAAGATTAATTCAAGTTTTACGTGCACTTGATCCAACATTGTGTATATGTTGGAATGCTCAATGAGCCACAAACAGTATATAGGCGAAACGAGCCAACCTATGAGCCTACGGCTTAATGGTCACCGTGCAGATACTCTTAGCAAATCCTCCATAGCTGTAGCGCAGCATTTCAACCAACCAGGCCACAATTTTGATGACCTTAAGTTATATATACTTCAGTCAAATTTTAAGTCTCCTAGGGACAGGAAATACCGAGAATCCTACTTAATTCACAAATTCAACTCAATGGAACCTGCTGGAATTAATGCGTCTAAGGGCAACTTGGAATCCTTGCGATATTCACCGGGAATACAGCATTAGGCATTTTCGTGCATATACCTCATCCAAAGACTATGACCGTTCACTCTGCTCTGTACCTGGTCACCTAATTTCTTTTTCTTTTTTTTTCATTCCTTAGCGTCGCCCTCATGCCTCCAACCTTGCGTTTGGAATTCAATTTTATTTATTTAATTTCTCCTTTTTTTTTTACTCCGCGTGGACTTGTGCCCCGTACGTCACTCTAACTTTATCTTTTCGTTTTTGAGTTTCAGGACAGGCCTGTTCCTGGAATGTTGCCGTGGGTGACACGTGCCATTTCAGTTGCCCGGTCATTGCTTTTTCTTTTGTGTGTGGGTTTGTGTTGTTTCCCTCCCTGTTTTTTTTTCTCCTTTTTTTCTTTTTTCTTGACCTACTTAGTTTTCCCCCGTCTCATTCTTTTCTTTTGACCTGAGGGTTGCAGATAGTTTCTGATAAGAACCCCACCCTCACAGCCTGGTCTGCTTCCGGCGGTTCTGAGATCCTTTCCCTATACCCCGCGGCGGCTCAATAAGCACCCTCTCATACTTTCTGTCCAAAAATTCCACGAATATCAGCCACCAGCAGACTTCCGTGTGACCTACTTCGCGGCTTAAACTAGACAACCTTCTTGGCCCCTCAATCTCTCCCCTGACACACTCCGAAACCAATCAGCTTGCTCAATTTCCCTTCCATCTTTCCCTCTCCTTTCACCTGGGGTCCTACCACTATATAAACCCTGCCTGCCAGGCGAGAGATTACCCTGAGGAAAGCAAGTTCTCTTTGCTGAAACGTAGGCCACACTCGTGCTTTTACCTTGTTAGAAGTTTTTCTTCCCTTGTGTTCTCTACCATCTTCAAAGTTCTACTACTCCCTATATATCTATATATATATATATTTATATATATATATATATATTTGTATATATATATATATTGCTTCCCTGAGGAAAGCAAGTTCTCTTTGCTGAAACGTAGGCCACAATCGTGCTTTTACCGTGTTCGAAGTTTTTCTTCTCATACATATATATATATATATATATATATATATATATGGGGTCTGGAAATGAGGGGCTCGTTCGGAAATAGAGAAACAAATGCCGGCAGTCTATAACGCCAAAGAAGGCATAGGGGATTGGTTAGCCTATGTTTTACCGGTAATGATGTTACACTATTTTTTTATTATGATATTACGTGAGAAAGAAAGAAAAAAAATTGCCCCCACCTCCCCGAAGGGAATCGTGAGGAATTGCGAATGTATTTCTTGCGCCGAGAGTACACGGCGTAGTTATTCTGACATCGCCTTGAGAGGCGCCCAGCCAGCGAACGGTCTAAACTGGAGCAGAGCGAGCAGGAGACTGTAGCGAGAGAGCGCGCGCGAGCCGACCCACGGAGGTCTGGCGGTTTATCGCTGCATATAAAGGGGGGTACGCCGCGCTGACCGCGCCGAGCCAGGTGGCTGAGAGAGAAGGCGGGCGCGCGAGAGAGAGGGGTGCGCGCGCAGCTGCAGCCAGCGAGGAGAGAGGAGGAGCGAGCGATGGGGGAGGGGGACGCGCGCAGCGGCGCACGGCAGCTGCCGGGAGAGGAGGTGGTGCGTGACGTCACGGCGCGGATGAGGAGAGGGATGCGCGCGGCGCACACCGCCGCGCCGCGAGGGAGCGGTGAGGGCGTGGCGTCACGTGGTGAGTGACGTCACTGCGCCGTTGCTACTGACGCTCCTCTCCGCTCTGCGCCGTTGCTAGGGAGAGCAGGGCTGCGGACGCCGCCGCCGCCGGCGGTGGATGGTTTGGGGTCGCTTATAAAGTGCATCGCACTTAAAACACGCGTTCAGAGTGGGGACCGAACCCACGCCTTTCGATTATATCTCGAATGCCTTACCAATTCGGCTATCCGGGTGACTGTGTTCTCCTTCACATTCTGGGGTATTTATATTTACTACAACTGTATCTGACGCTTGAGGGTGGTAGCCAGCGCCACTCAGATTACACGGGGAGAAGGGGACCTTCTTTTCAACCCCCGGGGCGTGACGCGAACGTCTACAGCCTGTCATAAGCGGCTAACTGGCGGGAAATCCTGTTGTGCTACCTTGAAATCAAGGCTGCCAGAACGAAGGCCCTCGCTAAGCTTTGGCACGATAACAGGTTTTGGAAATGAGGGGCTCGTTGGGAAATACAGAAAGAAATGCCGGCAGTCTACAACTCCAAAGAGGGCATAGGGAATTGGTTAGCCTATTTTTTACTGCTAATGATGTTACATTGTTTTTTATTGTTATATTACGTGAGAAAGAAAGAAAGAAAAACACGCGCCCAGAGTGGGGATCGAGCCCACGCCTTTCAATTAGATCTCCAATGCCTTACCAATTTGGCTATCTGGATGACTGTGTACTCCTTCACTTTCCGGGGTATTTATATTTACTACAACTGTATCTGACGCTGGAGGGTGGTAGCCAGCGCCACTCAGACTGCACGGGGAGAAGGGGACCTTCTTTGCAACCCGCGGGGCGTGACGCGAACGTCTACAGCCTGTCATAAGCGGCTAACTGGCGGGAAACCCCTTCCTTTTTAACCTTCGTGAGCCTAACCGTTTATCTTATATATATATGTGTGCATGCAGTTTCTTTTTTAGAGGCCTGTTATTACTATGCACCTAATGATTTGTGTATTGTGGTTTTTTATTCCCTGCATAAAATCTCTGGCTCTTCCAGGCAATCTTTCTAGAAATAGTTTCTTCCTTATAAATAAAGAGAACGTCGGTCGTAAACCTCCATTCAGTTTATTCAAAGTGTCCAAAAAATATACATTTCTGTCTCAAAAATGAACACCATTAAACGGCAAAACGATAGTTTTAGACTGCAGAATATTACTTTTCGTTCGGGCCCGCACAGAAACCGATAGTTAAATTCATTGATTTCATAAAGAGCACAGGACACGCAAGTATAAATCGGAAAAGCAGAAACTAATCACTCATATCCGTTATAAGCCCGTTGATATGGCTGTCATTTTTATCACCGATGCTTATGCATGAATCGATAGGTGTTTAACGAAGAACTGTAATACTTGCGGGCAGCTGAAGACGATTCGTGGTACGTTATTGTTACATGTATTCCATCTACAGGGAAACATATCATATGTCGAAAGCCCGATTACAAAGGTAACGTTTTTACAGATATAGTGCGAACGTTTCATAGAAAAAACGTAAACTGCTTAACACATAAGACATTCTGGGGTAACGCGATATTGTCAACAACAACCACAAAAACAGCAAAATTTAATGCCAAAGCCGCTGCTTGGTGCTGAACCGGAACCCAAGAAGCAAGAGTCAGAGAAACCTCTTCTCATCTGTCCTCTTCTCATCTCTCCTCGTCTATCCGCGACGGTGTTCGTGACTACCTGTCGTCGTATTCAGCGTTGTCATTGGCGTTGTCCCCAATGTCAATGCGGACGGGGATTCTGTAAAAATTATTTTGTCATTCTTTGCTAAAGTGGCTTCGTTTCCCAGGTTTCTGACCTAAGGTGCAAACCATTTCTGAACGGGCCTGTAAATTTATTAGGAAGGCCCCGCGCTCTCTTTGAAATAGATTCAACGGTCGACGTTCCTTCCTATTCTCCACTTGTTTGTTCAGTTGCTTGTGATAATTTTTTACTAACAATATTAGTGATTACTGCAGCCTTCTGGGATAGCGGTTATGTGTGACTGACGAGTCAAGCGCTAAACATTACACGAAGGACGCAGGGAGACAACAAAGCTTGGCTATGTTGTCTCCCTGCGTGTTTTAAATAATGTTTTGGGCTTTTCTCGTCAGTCAAACAATATTAGCTCAGTGTTAAAAAAACATGTGGTAATCAATCCTAGGACTTTGGAGAAAAAATCGCGGAAGTGCGATTAGAGCAGGTCTAATAAAAAGTACCTCAAAGCGCACGCATAACACATAACAAAATGAAAGGGAAAGAAAGGAAAGGAATTGAGAAGTCATAGTTCATTATATTTAAATTAATTTGAGTTATACATAACTACTACCGAAAAACAACAAGCAATGAAGGCTGTGGCACAGACGCAGTTCTAGCCAAAATTATCTGATGAAAAAAAAACTTAAAAACAAGTTGTTGTTTCTAAACTGCAGCGCACCCCCATCACCCGCCCCCACCCCAGACACACTCAGTGACGCGGAGTCACGATATACAACGCAGTATGTCTTTGAAATCAGATCTTTGGCGTCCAGATTACAGGAAGGTGAGGGCAAACGTGGCCCATGCCAGCATTTCGGGGTTCTCAGGACATATTTTAAAATGCAAAATCAACTCCCCCCACAGATAAAAGGCTGCAGACACCGTTGCCTTTTATTTTATTCTTGCCAAGTTGATTTGATGATTGATTGATTGATTGATTGTAGGGTTTAACGTGCCGACGCAACGCAGGCGATGAGGCGCGCCGTAGTGGAGGGCTCCGGATTAATTTTGACCACCTGGGGATCTTTATCGTGCGCCGAAATCTCGTACACACGGTCGTTTTTGCTTTTCGCCTCCATCAGAAAAGCGACCGCCGCGGCCGGGAATCGAACTCGCGACCTCGTGCTCAGTAGCGCAACGCCTTAGCCACTGAGCCACCGCGGCGGGTTCTTGCGAAGTTAACGAGGGTATAATGACCTTGCCACTTGCTCCGTGGACCTTGCTATGATTATCCAGGACGCCACGACATCATGCCTCAAAATGTTTCGGCAGCTCTTACCTTGTAGTTGAAGATGATACACTGCCCGCGTCTTGCGCTCTGTATGGGGTAGTCCTCATCGTGGATCTTCGTACGCAACTTCGGGAAGTCCGCGGGGCCCAGTGGGGGGAACAATTTGAGCAGATGCCTGCGTGAGCAGCAGCGCCAGGAAAAGTCAAGTGAAATACCACGCGTCTGTTGCTTATCCGCGAGCAGTGGGTTTAGAAAGGGAGCTAGTGCAGCGGGAAGGACGTCTGACTCCACTGCGATGCATGGCCGCCTCCTACGCGCACATATCTGAAAGGTATTTGTATACTGCCGGAGTAGTAAGACTGCTACAAGCTGGTCGCTCCGAACCAGGGTATCGAACCGGAAAAAATACCTATCCAGCTGCAGTTCGGGTTCGGGGTAATTAATTTCGTTCAGGTTCAGTTGGGGTTTGGCTTCAGTACCGAACGTGTTCAGAAGCTCAAATGGGTTCGCGAACCGCTTTCATGAGTGGAATTATATCGGTATGAGAAATGTTTAGTAGTTTAAAGCGGCAAAAAAAAAATACTAACAAGAAGCCGAGATTATACCTATTTTTCCCATAACTGTGGCACTGCATCAAAGTGAACTTTATGCAATTGAACCACATATGAAGGAAAACAGAAGAAGCAGTGTCAATTCAGCAGCCACTTTCTCACCAGCCCTTATGTTTTCCAAGGGACTAGTTTTAGGCTTTTCACGAGAAGTGGAACTGGTGTGTTTGTTCGCTATTTCTAATTTGTGGGAAAATAATTATATGTAGCTCATTTTAGGCACTAAATTATATATCTAATTTGTGTGCAGGGAAAAGCTGTTTATTTCTAAATGTAGGCAAGCCGGATCGCGTCACAGCCTCGTTGGACGGTTCGCACGAAATTCGAAGTTTTACCTCTACAAAAGACCAAATATTGCAGCTGTCGTCAGAAATACTTTTTTTCTGCCAAGACTTTTAATATTCTGAAATTAGTAACGTGTTCTTTTTGCCTGCGAGAGAAATTTTTAAAATAAATATGACAAACACGACACTTTCAAAAATTGTAAAATTCCGGGTCCTGTTTTTTGCTTCTAAACAAGCTAGGAAGCTCATTTTTTTGTAATATTCGCCCATGAATTTGTATTCTATGTGATAATTTTAGCTTATGTAGAGAACATGGTGAAATGTTAAAAATGCGGCGCATTAAACGTAATTCAGGCATTTTGCTTGAAATTGAAAAGCAATATAACAAAAAGCAATTTTGAATTTTCCTCCAACTCTATACAAATCAGAGCGCAGACTATTCTTTATTACTGGCCTCAAAAAAGCACCCTGCATAATTCGTGTTGTTTAGCACATACAACGCCCTAAATGCGACCTTGTTAGGTGTACTGAGGCGACCTACTATATTGGCTTGTAACAAACTTCTGACTTCAACATAAGACGAGAAACGCCTGGTAGAAACTTCTCCACTCAAGGCGTCCTAGAAAATTAACGATTATCTTAGGCACCACTGCGCTCGCCGCCTTCGCAGTGATGACAACCTTGGTTATGTGATAAGTAGGGCAAATGAAAGGACATCTGGGACAAAAGTGCCCCTTGGTATTGTGCTTATTCGATTATCGACGGCAGCTAAAAAAGAGCACAAATTCTTCGTCTATGTACTCTGCGCGGAATAATTGAAAACCTAGTGATAGGCCTTTCTGTTTGCTTACGGGCGCAAACACCTGCAAAAAAAAGGCGCATTTGATGCTCCGAAGCTATGCCTGCGCGATGAGGCGCATTGCAGAAGAAACTTTGTTGGCCACCTGGGAATGTGGGCAAATCGACGTTTTGGTTTGTCGTATCCGCCAAAAAAACTAATGAGAGGGGCGGTGATCGAGCATGCACTTTCGTCAGTGGTTTATCCATTGACCCACTGCCGCTGTTCACACTCGTCAAGTACTTAGAAATTCGAGGTGTGTGAAAGAGACCTTTCTAACCACATTATGAAATGCAACAAGGAGGCACGCTTAGGGCGGGGGCTTCGCCGTTGCGATGGGGCAGCAACCTTTTCAGGGAAGGAAGGACAAATTCGAAGTTTCATACCGTCGCCAGTGTGCCTAAAGTGTGTGTTGCTCAGCCATTCACTCTGAATGCGCCACCAGCAGCAACAAATCGGTTCGCTTTTCTTCCCATGTTGCGACCACAAATAAAGCGTTGATAGCGTTCTGATTGCTCTGAGGAGGAGAAGAGGGTGAGTGGCCGAGAGTCTTTTGTTAACACAACGATGGCGTGCGGGCCAGAAGGGGGAGCTGGGGGAAAAGATTACAAAGTTGAAGTTGCGTCAAAAAGCAAAGCCCCGATGATATTCACCGCGCATTATCAACAGAGGCTGGTCGAACCGTTTAAACTCAAATCGATAACCGTTGCTCAATTTTTCGGTTGAGTTCCGTCCGGGTTCAGCGCCTGAAGAAATAACGGTTCAGGTTCTGGTTTGGTTGCCGCAAAGCAAAAATACCGGTTCGGTTTCGGTTCGACACCCTGTTCTGAAATCATGTCTACCTTTATCTTCAGGAGGCATGGCTGAACAGCAATCCTGGTGCTCGTTAGACCACATGAAAACTTTCAGAAGATTTATGTCACCAGCAAACTGTACAACAATCATTGCGGAAAATACAATGTGGCACAGTCTTCGCTAAAAATAGGCGAGTTACTGGAACCTAAGCTGGGCGAGATGCAAGAGTATCCTCTTCAATGCTATAATAGGACCTCGCATATGTTGGCGTATACAGGAAAAAAAGCCTATAGTTTCTCCCAGTTTTGTATGCATCGTTTACATAATGAAGTAATATCCGTCGTATACAACGTATGGTTCACAGAAGTATTACCTTTGCTCACTAGCATTGTTTTTAAAACTTGTGCTGGGAGCACTGCAGTTGACAGGCACAATTTCAACGAAATAAGAACGCGTCCTGCATTTAAAATCAGCTGGCACCGTAGGAAGCCGTACGCCACTTTAGAGGGAGTTACCCGCCACAGTTGATCAGTGGCTATGGCGTCAGGCTGCCGAGCCGGAGTAGGCGGGTTTGATCCCAGCCTCGGTAGCTGTTTTTTAATGGAGGTGAAAAGCTCAAACGCCCACATATCAAGATTTTAGAGCATTTTAAAGATCCTCAAGTTACGAAAATTAATCAGAAGCCCCCACTGGGAGCACGTTGTAGACCAGGTGCAGCTTCGGCGTGTTAAACCGCATATATCAATCAATCAGTCATTTGAAGTATTCAAATTACTGATGTATTAGAATTTCTTTATTTACCATCAGAGCCTATATGCATCAGTGATGGGGTGCAGGGCCGTAGGCAGACATGTTTTCCGGGGGGTGCTATTCATCACGCGAAAAATACCAAGAGAAATATTTTAGTAATATTGCTTTTCGCTTTTGTCCTTATTACTGCCATTCTTCGATTTTAACTTTGACGGCGGCGGTGTGTAAATAACACGGGCAAAGATAAGGAAAAATGTAGGAGCTGGACACAACATTCAGAAAATGTTAGGGGGGGGGCGTTTTGAAATCGAAGAACACCCCCACCCCCGTATTGCTACGCCCTGATGGGATGTATTACAAAAACTCCCAGGGCACAGCTCATCTTATGCGGAAACATTACTGCCCGCTTGAATTCCGCTGAGTCTTGATTCGGTTTGAGCGCTGAGTGTGTGCGGTACCATGGCAAAGACGAGAATCTTCGTCGTGCTAACTGCGTGACGAAGCATGAAGCGACTTCTGGAAGATGCTCGGCTCGCCCTGACGAGCAGGCGATCTACTAGTCCACAATACTGACTATAAGTCTGTGAAAGCAGCTGTACAAGAGCAGCGTGCCACTGGACACAAGAATACTTCAATAAGGCAAGCGCGGGAAGTAGACAAGTCTGTCTCTATAGACCTGGATTAAGACTTTCATGCCCTACCATCCCTACAATGTACTCCACCATCAAAAGCTGAAGCTGCAGCTAGCACGGCGGCACCTGCTTCTTTGGCTACACCACCCCTGGCTTGAGTGGAGGTCCCTTCACCAGATCCGAGAGCAGCACTAATGTCCACGACTACTGGGGCGATGGCGTCAACAGCAGTTTTCAATTCCACCCCTGGTGCTAGGTCTTCTAGAGCCCCTTCCGATGCCACGCTCGAAGGACAACGTGAGTCGCAAGCCGAACGTATCTCGGTAGGCCTCTTTTCTGCAATCTACTCCATCGTAGAAGTTGTACGCCTCTTTCTCCGCTCTCTTACTACCCCAGTGGCCAAAGCTGTCGTGACGCTCGTAGACTTCGTTCCGCCTCTACTAGTACAATGGCGGTAGCGGCAACCATCACTATACGTTCCCCACTTTGCGGCAAATTCGGCAAAACGGAATTATTTCTCAATAGAACGCACGTGGACTTGGTCTGCCACTTCCAGGCTTCCGTAGATTTGTGCAAACACACAGAGCTTGCCGTTGCTGCCATTTCGGAGTGCCGACTTTCCAGAGAGATACATTGCTATCAAGGTACGCAGTCCTGCATTCATCAACTGGTTTGGCAAATAAGAAAGGCTTGCTGTGTGAGAGAAACGACCTCAATTCGTGCATCACAATTTACCGCCTAACGCGTTGAACGAATTCGCCGCAATAGAAGATATAGCATCAGCCAGAAGCACGGAAAAGCTCATTCAGACACAGCCGAAGAAGCTTGCCAAACGTGTATGGGTGTCCTTTTGTTCGACGTTAGACCCTCGGAAGCCGCGCACAACTATATGAAGTTTAGTGCGTGGTCTCCGTACACCGCAAGCATAGATGTAAACTTTTAACTCTGTTTCTCTAAGAATGAAAGTAAGCGACTTACATGTCGCTGAAGGCTTCTGTGCTACAATTACCGCCGCACCGGGCTCTTTACGAACCAGGATTTCCAGCGATGCGAACAAATCATCGAACAGACCATACATGAACCAAAGATTTTCTATGGCAGAACTTGAAGCTACTCTGTGCTCAGTTAACAAACCCTCTTCTCCAGGCCCAGACGGGATACGTCATACCCATTTAATTTCATCTAGGCCCCAAAGCGAAGCGGTGGGTCTTGTCAGTATTCAACCATACCTGGAGGACCAGCCGTGTCGAGCCTGTGTGGAACAAAGCTCGCATCATGCCAGTTATAAAACTTGCCAAAGACCCCACCAATATTGATTCGTATGGGCGTATTGCGTTTCTAAGCTGCATTGGGAAGCTCATGAAGAAATTAGTACTGCTCCGCGTAGAGTGGGATCTGACTGACAGAAGCGTACATCAATCGCAGATATCGGGCTTCCGCAAGGGCCGGAGCAGATAACGGCATTTCCCTTGCAACACATTGGAAGCACGCAAACATATGACAGGGAAATTACCATTGCAGCCTTCATTGACATTCAATCGTAATATGACTGGGTCCTCTATGAAGCTGTCAGGACAGCGATGACGTTTGTAGGCCTTGCGGGACGAATTTATGACTGGATGTCTGATTACCTCGGCGATAGGACCTCCTACATGTCTGTAGGGAATAGTAAAACATCCCTCTATAACGTGACTCCTGGTGTCTCTTAGGGGGGGCGTTAAGCCCGACTCTTTTTCAATATTTCGGTTATTGGCGTTGAGAGATATCTGCGAAATCGATACAAATCTCCATGCACGTAACGATATCTGTATCTGATTCTCGGGCCGAAACAGGCGTGTCCCCGAGTCGAGACTTCAGCGTGCTGTAATCTCAATGGAAAAATTCCTCGGGACACGTGCCCTTGATATATAACCGGCCAAGTGCGACGCAATCGCCTTCACAAAGCGGGATGTCTCGAATAGCAGTTAACGGTCGCAGGCGTCCTGATACCGCATGTTAAATATCACAGGTTTTTGGCTTTTACCTTCGAACGACATGTGACGTGGACGCCGAACATCCGAGGCCTAAAGGAGAAGTTCACGTCATTCGCGGACATTTTCGCCATGCTTTCCAACAGCCCTGATGGATGTAGCGTCAGCTCTCCTTACGGCTATACGATGTCCTGGCGAAGGCTTACTTTGCAATAGCCTCCCAGCCATGACTTCTCTCTCCAAAGGAAATTTTAAAATACTAGATGGGTTGCAGGCACGAATACTTTCTCTTGGCGTCCCGAAGACAACCTCTACAGTGGGAACTTTTACATAGAGCAGTCTGCTTCCGTCCACTGTTTTACAGGCAATGGAAAAACTTCGCACGTGCCTGGGCGTTGTGGCAAGGAAACATAGGCATCCTCTTGCTGCAGCCTTGGTCTCTGAAGTGCAGAACTCTCGGTCTTCCTAGTATCAAGCTTAAGCCTTTTCTCCTCATCATCCGTGGCAATTTCCTCCAATGAAAATATTCACCTCGGTACCTGGATTTAAGCACAAGGTGGATATACCAGCCCCGGCTCTAAATTTGTTTGCCTTGGAGCATATTGTCACGGAGCCAAAGATGACACAGTCGTCTTCAAGGAAAAACACGTTTTTAGAGCGAACTTGTGCTCCCCTAACAAGTGAAAAAGTACGCAGGCGGCGAAGAAGCAGTCAACAAAGCGACGTGCGTAGGCGAGCGTCGAAGAGTCGAATACCGCGGCGTCCGCTCTGCACGCTTTTATCTTTCGGAGCGAGTGTTTCTCGAGCAATCGATTTACATCCAGAATATTTGATATCGAAGAAGATTATTCTAGGGTGTTGACGTTAGTTGGAAACGCTCTCCCTATCAAAAGAGATAGAGATAACACGCGCGGCATAGGAATTCAGAATGGAACACGCGCTACCGTTGGCACAGATAACACAGACCGCGCAGCCGGGCGGTGAAAGCAAAACAAAAATAAACAAACCCATTGCCCGGTTTGCGGCAATCACCCCCTCTAAAAGTGTATGACCCCATGATAAAATAGAGGCCAGTCCGAACAAACAACACAAATGTCCCTCGATCATCTTGCGTCGTAAGGTTTCAGGCGAACCACGTGGATGACTTGGGGCCGCATGCGTCGTCGGTTTTCGCCGTAATCACCGTCGCGTATCACCTCGTAAGTAAGTTGGCAAACACGTCGTAGAATCTGGTAGGCTCCGAAATACCGTCGCAGAAGCTTTTCACTAGTTCCGCGTCATCGGATGGGAGTCCACACACACACACGATCCCCTAGGTGGTACTCGGCGTCTCGGGGTCGGATATTGTAGCGTCCGGCATCCACTAGCTGCTCGTTCGTTGTACAAACTCGAGCGTACTGGCGGGTCTCCTCCACACGCTGAAGGTGTCCTTGGATGTCGGCGTTGAGGTCGTCGTCTTCGGCGTGCGGGAGCATGGCGTCAAGCATCGTAGTCGTCCGTCTTCCGTAGACAAGCTCGAACGGCGTCATCTGCGTAGTTTCCTGGATAGCTGTGTTGTACGCAAAGGTGACATACGGGAGCACATCGTCCCAAGTCTTATGTTTAACGTGGACGTACACGCACAGCCTATCCGCAATCAAATTGTTCAAACGTTCCGTTAGTCCGTTCGCTTGGGGGGTGGTACGCCATCATTCTTCGGGGATCTGGGTTGCTTTAGCATAATATTCCTTGCAGCACCTCCGCAGTAAACACCGTTCAGCGGCCCGCGATTAAGACTTTAGGGGCTCCATGTTGCAGCACAACTTGGCTTATGAAGAACTTTGCGACTTCCTGTGCAGTGCCCCTCGGAAGAGCGGCGGTCTCTGCGTAGCGCGTCAGGTAGTCTGTCGCGAAGACAATCCACTTGTTCTCGGATCGTGACGTAGGGAACGGGCCCAAAAGGTCCAGTCCAATCTGATGGAAGGGCCTCAATGGGACGGAGATTGGCTGCAGACGTCCGGCGGGTCTCATCGCCAGTGTTTTTCGTCACGGGTAGTCAGGGCAGCTGCGGACGTTGTGGGACACATCGGTTGTAAGGCGGGGCCAGTAGCACTTCGCCTTGATTTTTCCTATAGTACGTGAAGTGCCGAGATGTCCGGATGACGCGTCGTCGTGCAGGCTCCCAAAATGTCGTCACAAAGGTCTGCAGGGATGACTAAAAGATAATTCGTTCTCGTTCCAGGATTGAAATTTTTTTCACGAGGACGGAGTTTTTGAAGCTAAATGCTTATAAGTTGCATTTGAAGGCCCTAGGCACGGCGACGTTGCGTCCTTCGAGGTAGTCGATCGTGACGCCTAACTCAGAGTCGTCACGCTGCTGGGTGGCTAGGTCGCTCTGCGTAACGACTCTGAAGAACGCGCTTTCTTCATCGGAGTCTTGACGTGGTGGGTCGACGGGGACGCGAGACCGATAGTCGTCGTAGGAGTGTTTCCTGCCTGTTTTATAGACGATAACAGCGTCGAATTATTGTAGGCGCAAGCTCCATCGCCCATGACGGCCCGAGGGGTCTTTCAACGTGGCGAGTCAACACAGCGCATTGTGTTCTGTCACAACCTTGAAAGGCCTGCCATACACGTATGGACGAAATTTTGAAATGGTCTATATAATAGCGAGGCACTCTTTTTCGGAGGCAGACTTGTTTTTCTCCTCCTTTGGGAGCGGCTGTCATAGGCGATTACCTTTTGGCAACCGCTTTGCTTTTGGACGAAGAGAGAACCCAAGGCTATAAATCTGGAATTAGTGTGCATTTCCGTTTCGCCGTTTTGGTTAAATGAGCGAGCAGAGGTGGGCTTTGCAGGCGTTGTTGCAGCTCGCAGAATGCTTCTTCTTGGGAGCTTTTCAAACTGAAAGGGGTGCTATCTTTCCTCAAGCGTGTGAGTGTCTCTGCAATGCGTGCGAAGGTTCCGACGAATCACCGGTAGTACGCGCATATTCGGAGAAATCTTCGCACTCCCTTCTTGTCTTTCGGTCTTGGGACTTTCGCTATGGCTGAAGTATTCGCCGGATCAGGCACGACTCCCGCGGAGCTGATGACATGGCCCAAAAACTTGAGCTTCTTGTACGAGAAGCGGCACTTTCCAGGCTTCAGCGTTAACCCCAATGGGCAATTGGCCTCTAGTAGAGACTCCAACACTGCAAGTTGTTCGTCGAAAGTCCGGGACAATAGCACAACGTCGTCGAGGTATATGAGGCAGGTGTGCCACTTTAGTCCTGCTAGTATAGTGTCCATGACTCTCTGAAACGTTGCTAGCGCCATGCATACCCCAAACGGCATCACTTTGAACTCGTATAGGCCTTCCGGGATTATGAATGCAGTCTTCTCTCGGTTTCTCTCGTCCACTTCAATTTGCCAGTAGCCCGTCTTTAAATCCATCGAAGAGAAGCACTTTGCGTGTCAGAGGTGGTGGAGGGCGTTGTCGATTCGTGGCAGAGGGTACACGTCCTTTTTGGTGATTTTTTTCAGTCACCGGTAGTCAACGAAGAACAATAATGTGCCGTCTTTTTTCTTCACGAGTAGGACCGGCGCAGCCCAGGGGCATTTCGATGGTTTATTGCATCGTCGCTGAGCATGTCGTCGAATTGAGTCCGGATTGCTTTCCCCTTATGTGAAGAGACATGGTACGGTGACTGTCGGGTAGGTCGGCCCCATCTTCGGTTATAATTCGGTGCTTCGCTAGGTGTGTCTGACGTAATTTTGAGTTTCACGAGGAACACTCGCTGTAGCGACGCCGCAGATCCAGTGATCTGTCCCGATTTTCTTGCGGCAGCGACAGGTTCCCGTCGAAAGGATGCGGCAGCTTGGAAGCATCTGCGCCCGCCCGTTGAAAGTTGGAGACCGCGATCACTTGACTTGCTTCTTGCGTTTCTTCGAGGAACACAACTGCAGTGCCCTTGTTTAGATGCTGGTGCTCCTAGATGAAATTCGTGACGAAAACATCGGATTTGCATTGCTTAAAGCCCGCAATGCCTCTTGCGAAGGAGACACCGTGGCCGAGAAGCAAACTTTGGTCGCTCTCAACGATAGCGTCGATGTCAGCAGCAGCATCCTCACAGTAGACGGCGATGATTAAGCTTGCGCGGGGTGGCAGGGTGATGTGATCGTCGGTGATCCTTACAGCAACACGGTGTTCGGGGCTCGGTTCCGGTGTCATGGTGTGATCGGAGGAAAACCTTATCGACTTGGCAGATTAATTCACCATTGTCCATCGAAAGGTCCATTCCAAGAATTACGTCGCGAGAGCAGTGAGGCAAAATTACGAAAGCAGCAACGTACGCGGTGCCGTCTAGGGTGAGGCGTAATGTACACCTTCCACTTGTCGTTACGAGATGGCCTCCTGCTGTGCGCATGTGTGGTCCGTTCCGTCTAGTCGTAATTTTCTTCATCATAGAAGCGAATGATCCGCTCATTACAGAGTAGTCGGCTCACGTGTCTACGAGGGCGACTACATTAAAGCTGTCGATGGCCAACTGGACGTTGGAAGTCGCCTTTCTCGAGTTCCGGGTGCGTTGGGGCGTCGTATCTCGCCTTGTCGGTGACATCGTTGGGCACTATGCGTTGTCATTGTCGTCTTCTCAGTGTGGGTATCATTCATGTCAGGTACGCTTCGCTGCGTCTTGCTATCGTCGTGTTCAGGAGTCACGCCAGGGTTAGATTGGCTCGTCGGGCTCAAGGTATGTCGTAGATCGTTGACTTCGGCGAATCGTTGTGTCGTCTGAGGTTATTAGTTTTTCCGCCATTATCCAAGTTCACCTCCAGAAGTTGCTGCCTTTAGTTTCCCCTGCGTGGGCTGGGGGACCTTCCATGTGCGAAGACATCATTGCTACGGTGGTTCGGCGACTGGTATGGGTAGGGCGACGGCGAACGGTTGATATGCGCTGCACCTCGGTTGGCGTTGGACAGGTAATCTTCGATTTCAGTAGGGTGCTTGCCGGGCCGGGGGCATGGTGTGTCGACGGAGAACTCTCGCAAACCGAGCGTCTTGTAGGGGCAGCTGCGGTAGAGGTGGTCGGTCACTCCGCAGTGGTAGCTCAGAAGACGATTGTCGGGAGTTCGCCATACGTCCGTCTTCCTCCGCGTCTGGTTTCGGACTACAGGGGACCAGGTGGGCGACAGTGGGCGGCGGTACGGTAGAGCCTCTTGATGACGAGTTAAAGCAGGGCGGACTCGACAAACAGCCGTGTAGTACGTCATAGCTTGCGGCTCGTGGGGTACTTCGGACGGCGCAGAAATTCCCAACATTGTTTCACTTCTTCCCAAATCACGTCGGTAAAGGAAGCGACCTGGGGCTCCCTCAGCAGTGGGAGAAGTTTCCGCTTTTCATCTCTCACTACTGCGCGGATGGTCTCGCGTACGCTATCAGCCGGAATTCGCGTGTTGTTGACGTACTTCGCGTTGGCCGCGCCAACAAAGTTGCGGTCATGTTGATTAGCACGCAATTCGAAGGCCTTCTCAATTGTTTATTATTACACTTGTGTTTATTGGTGCAAGGGTATCTGCGACCAAACAGTGCAAAGACTCTGTTATGTGGTCCTTTATGTCAGGTTGGCACTTAAACATGTATGAATGGAGAAAGGACGTGCCACTGCCAAAAAACCTATATATGGGTGTAGAGGGCCTGTAGGCTAAAACAAAATGATGATAAATGGCGGATGAGAGGAACAATGGTTGATACGAGGGTGCCTGGAGCCTGAGAGCATGCTGCGCAGCTAGGCTCCCTGTGCGCGCACAACACTCCTGAGTACCTCCCTGAAATAGGAGAGAGTCTGAGGTCTGAAGTCACGCCTGTATTAATGAGTTTTAAGAAATTGACATCTGCAAGATAAGTAAAAGACATTTGTAAGAGAACATTGGTTCTTCTCCCAAGAATAGTGAAGGGTGTAGTGGAATATTGTGTGTGTAGAGTTTTGGGAAGTGTCGCGTTCTGTCATCATTCATGGACGTACGCTCAGTTAACACGTGGAGAACGGAGAGCCATTCGCCACACTTGTCACAGACTGGTGGGAGGGCGCCATTCGAAAGATATGCGTGTGTGGCGTGTGTGTGGCCTATTCGCACTCTACAAATGGATACCTCTGTGAATCTATCTTGTTTCTCGGTGAGATATTTACCTATGTAAGGCTTAACTGTATGTGATTTGTTGTTGGATTCTTAGTTCCATTCCTGCCGCCACATTTCACGAAGTCTCCATCGTATAGCTGTTTTCATGTCCGTATATGGAACCAGAGGTTCATCCACGCGAGTGCGAAGAGCAGCTGCCGCAGCATACCGGTCGGCGATTTAGTTCCCCGTATGCTGCTGTGCCCCGGCCCCCAGCACACTACTATCCTCATATCTGAAGCATAAGCCAACATTATCTTATTAATGAACTGGTTTAAAACTGGGTTTTTACTTAGTTTTGACCTATGTAATGCCATCACGACACTGAGAGAATCTTTAAAGATAACAGACTGTTGTATATTTGTTTCTGTGATGTACTCTACCGTTACTAAAACTCCGTATGCTTCTGCTGTAAAAAGTCTGTAGTTTGCGTTCAGTGTTTGTACTAGTGAAGTTGGGGCCATGTTCAGCGCAAGAGACAGCAGAAGCGGACTTTGAAGCATCTGTGTAAAAAGTAGTGCAGGGGTGCGTGTGTTGGAAGTGTAAAAAATGCTGTAAAATAAGTTCTCTTGGTGTGTTTCTTTTGCTGATTTGTCTAAGAGATACATCACAAAACACTAGATGCCGATCCCATGGGGCAACGAGGTCGGTAGGAGCAGTCTAGTATAAGTCAATAAATGAGACCCAAAGTTCCTTGCCTGCATTCCCGTTCGGAAGGGGAATGGCATGGTGATAGATGGACCGTTAGAAAAGAGATTGCTAGCCGACGTGTCAGTGATGATAAAATTACATGGATGATTAGTCAACGCTGCTATCTTGAGAGCATACATTACTGCTGTATACGTCCGCTGGTGCTCTAAGCACCATTGGTCACACTCAACATATTGTCACGAGGACACGAAGAAGGGCGCAGTAGGGTATGCGCCGCTGGGGCCGATGAAGGAGGACGAAGAAGAGCTATATGTGGGGCGTGCAGCCTAGGCGAACGCTCTGCAACAGCTGTTTTGTATATATTGCGAATAGGTCATCTGGTACTGTAACTAGATCGCGTCGCATTGCCCCATGCTTCGCCTCATTCCTTCTGCCGCCACGTAACAATATAGGCTTTAGATGGGACTTGTCCGAAAGACACCGGACGCAGGCCGGAGCCCTAGGTGGAGGACTGGATCCAGCGTTTTAAATGCAGAGCATTTCTTTAACTCACGATGTCACCCGGCGTTGTCGGCGTTGGCCTGCCTCGGCGTCCGCAACAGCCGTTCCAGGTGCGCCCTCTCCCCCACTCCTCCTCTCCCGCATTACGCTACCCTGCTCGCTCTCAACAACAGGTCCGCACCCGTCCCCCTACACTACATAAAAAAATAATACTTACCGGCACCTGGTTCCGATCCCACGACCCTGCGGGCGGAACGCAAGGTACATGGTGCTCTACCCACTGCGCCACAAAGCCGACACAGAATGAAAGGCTACGAACGCGCCTTATATCCTTGACTCATTCAAACTACGTCAAGATGCTGCTGATACAACGCATTCACTACAACAACTCCCCAAACACTAAACGTTAACGCAATACACCCACCCCCTATGCGACGCATTTACTCGAGTCGCCCTGGCGGGGAGATGGGCCCTTTCTTTTTAAAGCTGTTTTAGTGACGGATCCATATACGACACTGCCATAATCAGGTCACGAACTCACCAAGCTGTTGAAGAGATGCAGAAGGCACGTTTTCTATGCTCCAAAACACCGGTGGGACAAGATTTTCAGTATGTTTATCGCCCTGATGCATTTATTCTTTAGCTGTTTATTCTCCGGAATAAACGTAATCGTCCGTCTAGCACAACACCAACGAATGTTTCTTCTTTACCGGAATGGCTGCACTATTCAAAATAATATCAATTTCAGGCCTTATACTACGCTGCCTCGATAACAAAACACAGGTACTTTTTTCGGGGTTCCCCTTAAAGCCATTCTCGTCAGCAACTTGGCAAGCCTGTTCACACCCAGTTGGACCTGCCGCTCACGTACGGATAGGTTACAGGATTTAAAACTGATATGTATATCATCCATATATACAGAGTAAAGAATAGGTGGCGGCTGTGCCTTTCGAAGATTGTTCATCTTAATGATAAATAGTGTACAGCTGAGTACCCCGCCCTGTGGAAGTCTGTTTTATTGTGTGTGTATTTCCGAAAGTGCTGCACCAACTCTTACTCGGGAGATACGCTCAGACAGGTTGCTTTCTAGAGTGTTCAGCATGTTTCCTGACACACCTTATGACTTCAGGTCGCGCAGGATGCCATAACGCCATGCGTGTCATACGCGTTTTCCAAATCAAAGAAAAAAATGCAGTGCTGCCTGTGAACAAATGCATTCTTGACGTACGACTCCAAGGCCACCAATTGGTCAGTGGTGCATCTGCGCGACCAAACTCCTGCCTGGCAGCTATGGAGGATTCCGAGATATTCTAAGAAGTACTTAAGTCGTCTATTTACTATCTTTTGAAGCAGCGTGATTAGACAGCTGCTAAAGGCGGTGGGGCGATAACTATATAGAGAGGACAGATCCTTGCCTTCATCAGAATTGGTACAATTATTGACTCCCTCCGCGCCCGTAGAAAGCGTCTAGAGGGAAAGAAGAGCGTCAATTGTGCCCACGTGGAGGTTTCGTATCATTTCGTATGAGATTTGGTCGGGGCCAGGTGATGAATATTTACATGTGGCCGGGGCAGCGTGAAGCTCCTAGAGCGAGAATAGAGAGTAGTAAGAGCCCTTCGATGGCTTGTTTTCCCGTACGGGTTTCTGCAAAGCGGACTTTTTATACTGTGTAAATGTGGTCGTGTAATGTGACGAACTTGATACGTCTTCAAAGTGTTTTCCAAGCGTGTTTTCCTGGTGCTCAAGCGTGTTGCCTGCGGTGATGACAAGGGGAAAATTGTTTGTCTTGTGTCCTTTGAGTTTCCTTTTTCTATTCCATATTTTGGCTGTGTTAGTGTAAGAATAATAGATGATATAAAAGACCTCAAACTATTGGTTTTTGCTTCTTGGCGGATGCGCACTCCCATGGCATTGGCGCGTTTATAAACTATGAGGTTCTGAGCAGTGGGGTATCTACGAAGAACACCCCAGGCCTTATTCTGTGTTTGTCGTGAAAGCCTGCCTTCATCATTCCACCATTGCCCCCTCAGATTAGAAGTACCACAAGATGCCTGGGGAATGGCACTTCGAGCACACTAATATTAAACGTAAGAAAGTTACAAGATTCATCGATGCCCAAGTGTCTGATGATTGAGTAAGAGAGTTTTGACTTTTCCTTAAACATTTCCCAGTCGGCGCCGGAATCTCTTTACTTTTTATGCGAGATTGAACTGCAGGGGCATGTGTCTAGATATCTGAGGGTAACTGGGAAGTGGTCACATCCGTAGGGGTTAGTGTCAACCTCCCATTCAATGGTCGGAGAAAGAATGGAAGACCTAATAGCCAAATTGATGTGTGAATATGTGTGGTGTGTTTGACTCTAGTATGTTGGCTGTTTTTTGTTGATTAGGTAAGCTCCGGATGATAAAACAATCTTTTCCAGCAAGCGGCACGGGTATCTGTACGTTGAGACCCCTAGAGTTCACAATGAGCATTAAGATCCCCTACTAAAAAAAAGGGGGTGGAAGCGCATTTATTAGAGACTCCAAATCTTAACTTGATAAGTATTAGTCAGGGGGAATGTATAATTAGAAGACTGCTAATAGCCTATTAAAAATTATTGCCCGGACAGGCACTGCTTCGAGAGGAGTAAATAACTGGAGGAATTGACAGGGGACAGATTTTTGAATGACAATCGCAGCGCCACCAGAAAAGTGAGTCCAGCTGTCTCTGTCTTTTCTGAATACTGTATTTTGAGTGAGGAAGTTGGTTTGGGTGGGTTTCAGGTGTGTTTCTTGTAGGCACATCATACTCGGCTGATATTTGTGGAGGATTTCATATATCTCATCGACGTTTTTCACTAAGCCCTTACAGTTCCATTGCATTATACTTTGGGCAACAAATAAAGCCTAGGAGGATTACAGTGCTGTGTAAGGGGTTTTCTGGGCGATGCTCGCCTGAATCAGGGCCCGTGACTCGGGGAGCCTGGGGTTTTTTCCCTCTGCGAAAACTGCCGCGATGCTCTTTTGACGACTGGGATGCAGGACGAGATGGCGTACTATCCATGTCATAATCGCAGTTTTGAGGCGTTGACGAGATGGAGGCCCCGCAACGTATATGATGGAATGGCAGTAGATCCCGCCACCACCTTTTTTGATATGTTGGACATGGCTGCGGAAGAGGAGCCTCCCTCTTCCACATCCATTGCCACTGGTGCTTCGGAGGCCGGAGTGCGTGGAGTGGCGACTGAAACGCCAGTTGCGACGTTTTTTTGTTCTTGCGCAACACCTGAAGCCGCAGCAGGAGTTGCAGCAGTGTTTTGGGCTGCCACAGGCAGCGCCTCGGGGAGCGTAGGCAGAACCAAGTCAGCTTCGCTGACCTGAGCACCCGCGGAAACCAGACGCCGCCCCACCCACCGGCGGGCTGCGTCGGCGTAGCTCCCTGAAGGGAGCAGTGCATGCCGTTTACGCGCTTCTAGGAGTGACAGATTCTGAGTGCTTTGAGGTTGATAATCTCTTTTAGATGCGATGCTTAGAGCATCTCTTGTCGGCGGCCCTGTCCTTCCTGCGTGCGTCTGTTGTTGTTGTCCGCGTGCGTCCGTTGTTGTTGTCCGCATGCGTCCGTTGTTGTTTTCCGCAGCCACTCTCCCCCTCTCCTCTCCGATAGCGAACACTCTCTCGCGAGGGACATTGGATTGGATTCAATTGGATTGGTTTGGCTTGGCTTGGCTTGGCTTGACTTGGATTGAATTGGATTTGGTTTGGATTGGATTAAAGTGGATTGTGTTGTATAGTCTTGCGTCATAGCCGCGCCACTCTCTCTCCGTGGTCTCCTCTCCTTCGGGCGCGCTGCACACATAACCGGTGTGCCGCTCTCTGGCGGCCTTTCGGTCGACGGTTGCTCTCCGCTTGCGCTTGAACCCCCTCAGCGTCGCATCACACCAGGGTTCCCACGAGGGGACGTGGGGGTAATTTTTTCTTGTTTGAATATCTTGCAAGAGCGAGAATATGGTGCGTGGGGTCCATCACAATTGCTCCACCTGAATTGTGTTGCTTTGCACTCGTTAGTCAGATGGTCGTGTCTGGCGCACTTAGCACACGTTTGTTTCCCTCGGCGCCCATTGGTTCAGTGTCCATACCACTGGCATTTAAAGCAACCGCGCGTGTTAGGTATATACACTCTGGTCTTGCAGTGGATGAAGCCAGCGTTGACAAACTCTCGCAAAGTGCAACGACCAAAGGTTAATATGATGTTCTTTGTCGTTATTTCCTTTCTGTCACGACTCATTGTGATGCGTCGAACAGCGGTTACCCCCTGCTCGCGCAAACCTTCAAAGATGTCATAGTCAGTTTCATTTATCAGTTCTGCTTCGTAAATGACACCTCGG
This sequence comes from Haemaphysalis longicornis, assembly GCF_048455015.1. Classification (NCBI taxonomy): domain Eukaryota; kingdom Metazoa; phylum Arthropoda; class Arachnida; order Ixodida; family Ixodidae; genus Haemaphysalis; species Haemaphysalis longicornis. The sequence continues at coordinate 16,550,532 of NW_027526266.1, forward strand.
CAGCTGTTGTGGGTGCGGTGGGGAGTTAAAGTGATGTAAAAGGCGGCTAACTTCGTTTGCTTCAATAGGGTGTTCGATTGGTCCTTGTTGTTCACTACGATAAGCAGGTCACCGGAGATTAGTATTTTCGCTTGGTAGTTTTTGCCTACGAGACTTTCAATAAACTTTGCTACTAAGAACACAGACCTACTGGTAATCGGCGTTGCCTTATCAGCAGCCTGCATTATTAGAAAGCGTGAAAAGTTGTCGGGATTGGTGAAAAGCAGGTTTAAAGTAGGCTTGATAATTCCTTCAGTGCTTGCCCTTTTTGGGGCCCGTTGATTTGAAAAGAGGGGTTTAGAGATTACTATGCACCTTATTATAAAGCAGAGGACGGGGGTTCTTTCTTCATTGACCTTACCCTGGTAGTGAATGAGGTCCCGGAGCTCCCTGCATGGTAGGCAGACAGGTAGCTCATCGGCCAGAGCTTGACTAGGGCTCCGACGGCCTCCGTTTACGGCTTCTACCCTTTACCTTTCAACACCTTTCCACGGTTGGACGCAGCTTTTTTATCGGAGCTCGGGGTCCGCGGTGTCGCTGCTCACCATCACCATGAATACTCAATGTGGCCCGCGTGGTGGCTTCTCAATTGTGCTGGCTTCGCTCTCGAATTCGGGGATGGTTTTGGCCGGATTTCGGACAAGTGAAGCAAACAGTTCCTCCTTCACTCCGCGCATTAAGAAGCGTAACTTCTTTTCTTCTGTCATTTCGGGGTCCCTGCGGCGAAACAGTTGCTTCATCTCCTCAACAAAAATCACGACCCCTTCTTTGAGGTGTTGCGTGGCGCTTCCAACAAAAGTGTGACTCCCTCCTTCCGCACGACGGTGGCGAATGTTTTCAGGGACTCCCTCTTACAGAGAGTTCAGTCAGTCAGGGAGCTTTCGTTGTTCTCGAACCAAGTTCCAGCTGCATTCTCCATATACAAGAACACATGCCGAAAGGATTGCTCGTCATCCCACCTGTTCAAGGTCTGGAAGCGCTTTGCTTTCTCCAGCCAGTCCTCAGGGTCTTCACCGGGAGATCCGCGGACCGATGGTGCTTTCCGGGGGTTTTCCAAGACGATGGGGGGAGCTGCTTCATGCACAATCTCGTCGGATGCGGCGGTCTTCCTCTTAGTTCTTTCCGGTAGAAGTCCAAACTCAGCCTGTAAACCTTGAAGTCGGCGGCTTGCTGGGCTTGAGCTCGCTTCTCGGTTTCCAGAAGGAGGAGGGGGCATAAAGGGTGCGTATCGAACAGATCCACCAGATGTCACGAGGCCAAATATCACACAGTCGTCTTGAAGGAAAACACGTTTATTGAAGCGAACTTGTGCTCCCCGAATAACACAAAAAGTACAGAGGTGGTGAAGCAGCAGTCAACAAAGTGACGTGCGTAGGCGAGCGTTGAAGAGTCGTATACCGCGGCGTCCGCTCTGCACGCTTTTACCTTTCGGTGCGAGTGCTTCTCGGATTATCGATTTACATAAGAACATTCTAGATCAAAGAATATTATTCTCGGCTGCTGACGTTAGCTGGAAGCGCTCTCCCTATCAAAAGAGAAAGAGATAACACGCACGGCATAGAAATAAAGAATAGAACGCGCGCTTTTCTTGGCACACAGACAAAAGAGACCGGCGCAGCCCGGTGGTAAAAGCAAAACATAAATAAACAAACCAAATGCATGGTTCGCGGCAATTTTAACAACAAATACAGAGGCCCCACTCCCGTGTACGCTGATGGCTCAATGACGGCTACATCGTCGGCGATGGGGATCTCGATTTCTCGTCGCTCACTACCATCTGCGCCATACTGAGCCACAAGCCCTCTACAACAGTAACTGAGCTGGATTGACTGCGCGCTGCTTTTGATTATATTCGATTGCAGATGGCCAATCAACGGCCTATTTTTACAGACTCCAGGTCAGCAGTCGAGAGCTTAACGCTTCGAAAAGAAAACCTAGCTTGGGAAATCAATCTTTTCCACTTACAAGCCATGCAAAAGAAACATGGAGTAGATCTGCAGTGGATTCCTCCCCATTGCAGAGTTGCCGGCATGGGCGCAGCTGACAAAGCCGCCGCAGCTTCCCACAATTTCTGCAATCAAGCTCTGCCAATTCCATTCACGAGAAAGGATGCGGCAATACCCGCTTGATCAACCGCATGCAAAGCGAAGATGTCTACCTGGAGTGATGCAAGGCAGAATATGCAACTCTTCAGGTTACTGATCCCAAGTGCACATTCAAAATGCCACCTGGGCCTAGCCAGCGCGAGGAAACTATTCTGCATAGGCTATGCTCGAATTTTGCATACACGGCACATTGCCTGTTGGAAATCCAATAGGAAGCTTCACCTCTTTATTTCACATGTGGCTCACGAGAAGATATTCATCATGTAATATGCGTTTGTCCAAGGTACACTGTGCACACACAGAAACTGATATTATCTTTTTGCAGGCAGCTTGGTGCGGGACTTGAGCTGAGCGTTGTTTTGGGTCTTTAGTCGGGTACCAGTAAGGGCACACGCGCAATCAAAGCTCTCTTCGAATTTCTCAGGAGCACAGAACTGGACAGAGTTTTGTGATTGAAAATTTTGGGTGCATAAGATGATATATTTTTATTTTCACATTTTTTCCTTTTGTTTTTATTCTCTCATCTAGCGTAGCAAGAGAGCGCGACGGCTCGGCTAACATCGCTGGTCTTCATTATAGTTACTCTCTCTCTCTCTCTCTCTCTCTCTCTCTCTCTCTCTCTCTCTCTTGCGAAAACAAGCTTTTGACCCTGGGTATATATCTTGATTTCGCAAGGCATTCGATAGAATCAATCATAGAATATTAGCTTGTAAACTTGAACAGTATGGAATGCGCGTAGTTGTACCTGGGAATTTAATCTCGCGCTTAATATTATAGAATATTAGCTGTTAAAATTGAACATTAAGGAATCCGCGTTGTTTTACCTGGGCTTTAAATCTCGCGCTTAATATATAGAAAGCAGAGCGTTATAACTGATCGAAATCATTCCTCCTTAGAAATAACATCCGGCGTTCCACAGGGAAGGATACTGGGGCCACTTCCTTTTATTATTTACGTTAATGGCGTAACCCGGCTTAACCAAAATGCCTTGTGTACGATGTATGCAGAAGACACTGCTCTCCTCTTTCAGTCCACAAATGTTTCGAACAAACTTACGTAGCGAATATTGAATTACAAAACATTTAAAACGGATTAAATAAATTCCTTGGAAATAAATGCCTCCAAAAAAGCTGTTTAACTTACACCTGTACCAAAGATAGTATTTCGTCACCTCAGTCTATAGTAAGGGTCAGGGAACATAGCAGTTGTGCGGGAAGTAAAGACATCGGAGTGATTTTCAATCAACAGATGAAGTGAAACACACAACTGAATAATGTGGCCAAACGATTATCGAAGGCGTGGGGTATCCTATGTAACTTTCAGAAGGTACTTTTATCCAGGTAAAATTGTTAATTTATAACTACAAGCTTACGCCTCACATGAATTACTGTAACCTGGTATGGGGAACGTAATCGCAAGGAGACAAAAATAAACTTTTATTACAAAACAAGGCCATCCGCCACATTCAAACGCTTCTTAGGACGCGCGTAGGGCCGACTTGTTCGAAACGGTAAACGTTCTTACACTCCAACACACTTTCCAGTTTATTCTCGTTATGAAATATAAGCATGGTGTGAAATATAAAACTGAATTCTACTTCAGACTATATATTCTCAGGAGACCTCAGGAATACCAATATAATGTTAGGTAGAGAGACCTATCGTTAATACCTTTTTTTGCACAAACGGTAGATTCCAGACACTATAACACCGCATACCCACTTTCTTAGGACATCTACAACGTCACAAAATTGATTTGTGCAATATTACCAAAAAAAGAATTTAATGGATATCTTATCTTGAATATAAAGTGACCAGCCCCGTTTTTTTACAATTTAAATGTCGCAGAAATTCCAATGTTATGTTGTATCGCTTGTTCAATGTCCGTGTGTACTTTTTTACTCCATTTATGTTGGTGAAAAAACTTCGTGAATACACGGATACTACGTATATATTTATGGAGAAATTTTATTTACGTGCTCTAATTGCGTACACGTTACCTGTATATGGGAAATTATTCTATCATGCGTGAGCTTACGTTTAGTTAAAAGTGCCAGAAGACTGAATAGCAACGACGTAAGACTCCGTGTTTGTGAAGTTTACATTTGCTAGACGGGTGCAGCTACCTTTCACTGCTCAGTTTTGTGCGGCGCCGCAGTACCCAGACGCACTGAAAACGTGGTTGTTCTTGAAAAAAATTATGCCCTTTTCTTCATTAGTGACAAAAAAACCCACATCTTTCAATACGGCGAAATTCAGCTCGATTAATTGCATTGTTCGCCTTTGCAAATAACTGCCTAGTAGGAGGTGGAGGCGCACCTTCCCTGCCATTGGCCGATGGTACCGCTGGTGCTAGCGCTGGAACGGTGGAGCCCCACGACTTCTTGAGGTGCCGCACTCTCCCTATAAAGATAAGAAAACAATTGACAGGAAACAAACTGCGTGAACAAGGTAGAACCGGTGTAACCTCTAAGTGATACGTATAATGTCTGTTTATTTTTATTCATTATAACGGAGGTTAGCGCTTCAAGAAACAAGACAGACGACAGAAAACGAACAGGGCGGGCGCTACTTAAACTGATTTATGTACAAGCTACATCTCGCATATATAGCACAAAAAAATCCTAGCATGCGCACTGTGAACCATTTATTGCACACCTCCCAAACAATCATCCCAACAAATACAGAGATAACACCAGCCTGCACACTAAGCCATACACGTTAAAAATTCTACCTCAGAGGAAAAGACAGCAACGGAAGTATCACTGACCCAGCAATGACCATATTTCTTGATATAAAAGCTTCCAGTATTTGACGCACTTTTGGATGGCTTCTCCCCAAAGTCTAGATATCACCAGAGTCCTTCAATGCCTTTCTGGTCGAGAAACGTCGCCGTCACGCTAAGGGGGAGCTTCGTACGCCGCCTAGGGAGGCCGCGCCGCGGCGCTGGTGATGATTGGAGGGCAGCCGGGGGCGTGGTCAGAGCGCGTTTGGCAGGGAACGGACCATGGAGTAAGATAAAACAGACGCTCGCCGCCTTATCAGCAATGCGCTTTCCCTTTACGTGTCGTGGGCCGCTCAAATGGACTTATCATTTCGTGAGTGGCGAAAGAATTTGGTGCGAACGGGCATGCTGCTACTGCGTTCCTGCCTGCCGGTATGGCTACAGAGCAGCGGCGGCCGCCCGATGCCCTCTGATCTGCGCTGGTGCCCCTCGAGGTAGTCTTTGTCCCAGTACGAAATTTGGCCGGGAGTTTCATGACCAGAGAAGCATTGAAGGGCTCTGATATCACTTAGCCGTGCAACACAATCCTTACAGTTCCCGCAATGTAAAGGCAAGTGCGTAGTCCCCCCATTGCCAATTCATGCTCCCGTGCTCGATCATTATTACACCACCCCGTCTGGCCGATATAGGCCAATCCTCACGAAAGCGGAATCTCATACACCACACCGGTGCAGCACTTCACAAGTGGCCTGGCATGCTTCTTATCGCATGCTCACTTCTCCGTGGCATAAATGCGTGGGCGCAGGGCAGACAGCTTGCTAGGTATGAAAAGACAACGGGGATGCCGTGTTGTTTTGCCACCGTCTCCATGTGGTGGGATACCTTGTGCACATAAAGCACCACTTAGGGCCTTACTGTCGTGCGCTCCAAATCCGCCCGTTCCTTTCTCCCACCACTTTGTTCTCCTGAAGCAAGGATTTAGCAACCGCTGTAATCAGCGAGCCCGGAAACTAAGCTGCAACCATCCTTTCCACCTGTTTTTAGGAGGCTAGGTAGATTTTGTGACAGCCCGACCTCGTGATAGCAGACTCAAGGCGTAAACCTGCAAAGGCGCTCTTCACTGTCCTCGAGTGTGAGGAGCTGAAACGCATCAGTGCACTTTTCCTCGGGGTGAAAAAAAAAACCAGCAGGTGTAGTCCTTCTGAAACTGTGTGTTACAATCTCCAAACTGCAACGCACCATTTAACGGTAGTTCATGTGTGAAATTTAAGCCTTTACCATGTAGTCTAAAGCTGAATAAAACCTGGTTAATTGCTTGTGCACGTGTCGTTAATCCCAAATTGTTAAATAAGACTAGAAAGTCCTCAACATACCAAAACACCTTACGGACAATTCCTCCTTCGAAGGCGCTTTGAAACGCTCGGTCAAAAAAAGCTAAAAAATGTTACATAAAACAGGGGCAACACACGCCTTAATGTATATGCCTTGTCGTTGAAGGTAAAAGCCGTCGTCAAACGTAATGAACGATTCTTAAGATAAAATACCAGTAAGGAAATGAAGCCAGTGAACGACACACCAGCTGCATTCTGAAACTTAACAGCACCGTTCTCATCAAAAACTTCCCTTACACAGGCACATAGCTCTCTCTGAGGCGCAGAGTAAAACAGGTCTCCTACATCCACTGAAAACCAATGCCTAAAAGAGCAATCACTTTGCAAGAAACGAGTGACCACTTATAAATTCTTTGTGGCGTACGGTCCTTCACTGCCAACGCATTCAAATGTTTTTGTAGAAAACCGCTGACACAATTCAGCCAAGTGCCCCTCCCGCTAACAATTGTAGGGACTAGCACATCTACTTTGTGCGTTTTTGCTTAGAACAAGATCTTTAGGGCACTACTTTTTCTGTCAGTAACACACTTCGCTAACCTGGTAAGCTGCAGATCCTTGCACATAGCAGACACATTGCTTTTCATCCTCGTCGTACTTGCTTTCACAGGAAAAAAGTTATTTCTTTTGGCAGTGCGCAGCCAGAAGTGGCGAAGACCGGAGGTGCCGAGCGGAACGCGTTCCGCTCCCCGCTAGCAGACGACGCCCGCTTTCCTAGCGCAACTCCCAACCGCAGCGCCGTGGTGGCGAGAGTCGCAGCCGGCCGCCTTCTCTCCACGGCCGCGGTGGGGACATACGGAACTGAAACTAAAGTGTGGCAAACTGTTCGCATGGCGACGCAGTGAAACATCCCCCTCGCGAGGGGCACGATCTAATGCAGAGCATTTCCGGGGGCGCATGACGTTAAGTAGTTTGGGTTACGTTAATGTTGTTGCACTTGTGGCAACTGCTGACGAGAGAGCGCTCGTCAGCAGTAAAATTGGCAGCCTCGGCGCACGTTGAGTCCGAGAGAGGGGAGAGAGTGTCCTTGAAACGTGCCTGGGCGCGCTATCGAATGTTGATCGCGCCGATAGCGTAACGTCTGTGCCGGGCATGTCGAGGCGAGCAATGCGGACAACTACGGACGCCAAGAATAAGTGACATCGTGAGTTAAAGAAATGCTATGCATTTAAAAATTTCTTTTTATGGACTGTAACGCTTTTTCTGAGAAAGTCCTGCTTGGCACGACCACGAATCCTCACACTTTGTCGGCTTGCGTTAGCTGCAGGTTGTTGTCCATAAAGAAGGCGACCACCTTCCTTGTAGTGTCCGTTTTACGAATGGGAGGCCCACTAGTCATGCACCTGGCGATCACGTCAACACCCTCCAACGAACACCGGTCTGTGTCCTCCTGGGGAGCATTTTTTGCGATGTGACGGTTCAGGCTACCAGGTCATGGGCAGGTATGTGGTGCTAAGGGTGAGCTTGAGACCATTATTTAAAACCTCCGAAACCTCTTCTGGCACTTCCAGGCTATCATGCAGCAGCAGAAGACCACCTGCTTGCCTTTGCTTGCGTCCTTCTTTGAAAGTACTGAGCACTTCACGAATGTGAATTGCCAAAAAATATTCCGTCGAATGGGCAATCAACCACCGAAACGAGGAAAGCTTGAACCAGGCTAACCGGGGTGGGGTGTCCAAGGTAAAACACAAAATGAGTAGGCAGTCTTGAAAAGAATGTGGTAGGTCATTGAAACATATAAAGAGTTTGAAAAAAGAGAAAAAAAGTGGAGAAAAAAATTCCCCCCGGGTGGGAACTGGGCCAACGATCTCTAGAATACTCGTCTGGTACTATGACCGCTACCCTACAGGCGGAGCTATTTTCCGCTCCACTTTCTAACCTTGAAGCCTTACCCTGAAGCCTTAACCTTGAAGCCTTAAATTTAGGCCGGCGTACTGGCGCGTTCAAATACCCCCATTTAATAGCAATGTCACGCATTTTTTATATTTGTAACAAGACAGAAAAATCCTAGAACAGGCTTTTAATACTACCAATGAATTAGATTATTACGTCACCTTGAATAATTTGTTAACTGTCACCTTATCGAATGTGTTAGCCACACTTTTGTTAAAAGTAAGCTTTATTAACGCTCAGTCAATGCATTATTATTCTGATCACTGCAATTCCTTTTGCGATAGCTATACCAGGTGTTTGCATTACAATCAGTATGTCGTCGTCCCGCCTGACCACCGCCCATCGTTCCGTGTGCTACATTGCGAAATCTCATGAGAGATTATCCTGTTACAAAATGAAAGGGAAATTTTCATGCGCGGAGCATGAGATGGAACTTTTTTGGGTAGACGCTCTTTAATTCGTTCACAGCAGTCTCCCCTCCGGAACGAGTAGGAGTAGAAGTAATTTAGCAAGTTTGGCAGTCAGTACAAGTGCGCCTTCAAAAAAATGCACATCTGAAAGAGGCAAAACTGCAGAACAAGAATAAACGATGATCGCAGGGCGAATGGGACAGTGTGAGGTCCGGCCTGCCTTTCTGCACGTGTCATCTGCTTTATTACTGTTTCTGATTCGAAGACAAGGTCGATGACTGTAGTTTCTTGCGAAGGGATTAAGTGCGCACCTTAAGGGTTTCCCTGCCATATGTGTTGTTGCTTGTATCTGTAAAAATTACTGTCCGCTTCTCCACAGTACTGCAAACCATACGTACTAGGTTTTCTTCGAGTAACGCCATTGCTATTTTTTAAAACATCCCCCTCGCGAGGGGCACGTTCAAATGCAGAGCATTTTCGCGGGGCGCACGCGTTAACTAGGTTGGGTTGGGTTGCGCCGGCGGCGGTACGATGTCTTCAACCGGTGTTGCGACGTTGGTATTAAATTGCGTCACAGCACTGGTTGAAGGTCTTGATTCTATCCCGTACAACCCTGACTCCGAAGACAGCATCTGACGAGAGCGCAGGCGATGACTGGATTGGAGCCCCACACATACCCGATTTTATCTGGTTCGAAAGAAACTGACAGCGAGAGCGAACGCCGAGAACCGCCCCATCACGGCACGACCACGCCACGACCACGTCACAACTACGTCACGATCACGCCACAACTGTTGTTGCTCCCGCGCCAAACTACGACGCATGCGCGCCCCACCTGTTGCTGAACGCGATCCGAGCACGCAGAGAACACGCGAGGAGCAGCAGAGAGCAGGCGAGGAGGAGTGGGGGAGAGGGCGCACCAGGAACGGCTTTTGCGGACGCCGAGGCACGCCAACGCCGGGTGACATCGTGAGTTAAAGAAATGCTCTGCATTTAAAATCGCACCTGCCGTCTCAACTCTGACCTCGAAATTCTGCAAATCCGATTTGTGTGCCCCGGCGACGGCTTCACCGGGCCAGGCAAGTTCCCAATCTACTTCGGCATCTGGCTTTTCCGTAGGCAAAAACTGTAGAAACGTGCCAATCATGTTGATATTATTATGTAGCTTTCAAGTTAAGTTAAATTTTCAAGTTAGGGTAACTGTTCCTGACAACTGTGTGGCCTAAACCTGGTTATGTGCAGTCAAAACGTACGTCTGTATGTATGTATGTACGTATGTATGTGCGTATGTGCGTATGTATGTATGTATGTGTGTATGTATTTATTTATGTATGTATGTATGTATGGGCGTATGTGTGTATATATGTATGTATGTATGTATGTATGATGTATGTATGTATGCATGCATCTATGCATGTATGTACGTATGCCCACGTGTGTACCGTCCTTGTCAAACTTTTGTGGGCCACGGCGACCGTGCCAGGAGCAGGCGCGCCGCCGAGCAGAGGCGCTGCGCTTGCAGCTGTCGGCTGGTTGCGTGGATAAAGAGAGCGAGGGGAACTTTCGCTTTTGCTTTTGTAGTGTGTCCGGCGCGACAAGTCCTGCGCAAAGCGGAGTGCGCCTGCTCTGAGGAACCGGCACCACCACACTTATCGCACCAGCCATACCTCGAAAGAAATCGCAAAAGTTCCCCTGACTTTCTTTAGCGGAGTAAGCAGGCGACAGCGGCAGGCGCAGCGCCCCTGCTCGGCAGCGCGCCTGCTCCGGCCATAGTCGCCGTCCCCCACAAAATTTTGAAAAAGACTGTACGTGCGTATGCATTTCTGTATGCATGTATGTATGTATGTATGTATCTATGTATGTATGTATGTATGTATGTATGTACAGTTAAACCTGGATACAAAGAAGTTGGCAAAAAGTTGCATTTTTTTGTTGCATCCATGTTTTTTACAAGGAGGTTTCGAGTTAAAGCTCGTGTGAATGAAAAAGAAACGAAACCAAAATGCTAGACACCAGTGACACTGAACTTACTCTTCACACTGAAAAACTGCGGGATTTGTGCCTTGTGCTACCGTAATCCCAAACGTAACTTACGAATGACTTTTGCATTTTAATACTTTTCGGGGCCTTAACTTGTTTCTGGTACCAAAGTTACATCGAAAGGGCACCTTTCTGCGAACTTGATGCTCTTTCCGCAGTCAAAATTCTTGAGGGGATGCGGCGGGGACGTTCTTCATTCTCGCCGGCGGAGAAGCTCGCTATATTACAGATATATAACAGTCTGCAGTGGACGTAGCTGCAGACGTTTGCTGTAAGAATACCCCTGCAGCCAATGCTGCTGGCGGCAGCGAACAAACCGCTGATGCCCTGACAGACCCGGACTCACGCGCCATTGGGCTTCCGTCCGCACAAACTAGTGCTCGCCCTCAGGCATACCCGCCTGGGATTCCCTGTTTCGACAAGTCGCTATCCGGGAGGAATAGAGGCTTTAGCGGTCCCCTGAGTGAGCTTTCTGGGGCGCGGAGGCCGAGACGCTGTTCCGCCGGGCTGAACCCTAATAAACGGTCGCTTGCTGCCGGAGCGAATCAGGACTCAGGTGTAAAGACAAGGGTCAACGAAAGGCAGGCAGGAAGCAACTCGGCATGCCAGGGAGGGACCAACGGCAGGCGCGGACATATAAACGTAACCGTCTCAAGGCCCGTGCTCCTGGTCAAACGGGTCGCTCTGGTATTGTGGGCTTCCCGCACGGGTTGCAGAGGCGGATCACCTGACGCCTCGGCGAACGCCGAACATCGCGATTGGTGCAACAACCAGATGGGCTCTCACCTCGAAGCTGCACCCGATTAATTCCGGCGCTACTGGCGCAGACTGCGGTGAAGTGACTGAACGCTCGGGAACGTTTTTGTTGCTGCTTTGTTTTTCTCACCCGTATGCTTGCAGGGGTGGTAGCGTTCACTTCGCGTTTTGTTGCGCAATGGCATCGTTTTTTTGCTGCTGTTTTCTCTTGTTGTTTCCCTTGTTCTCGCGAGTGAGCCTTACTTTTGCCTTTGTTGTGTTATCCCGCCCGCGGGTACTTTTCTGGTATTGCATGATGTGCCCCGGGCGTGTTATGCAGCATTTGTTTTTCTCTTCGTGTAGCATTTCACTTTGTGCTTTGCTGGCATGCGGAAATCGCGCTTGCATGCATGGAGCCCTCAAAGGATATTCTTCGCGTTTTATTTGTTGTTTGTTTGGGTTATTCGCGCTGTAATCACTTTGTTTTGGAGCCTGTAGTAGTCCAAGCAGTCCTGACACAGGCTTTTGATAGGGGAGCTGTGATGTTTGCAGCGCCGATGAACCCCGTCTTGACGATGAACCCCCTCCCTTCTCGTGGCCTTGTTGGGTCTCCACATCCGGTGGCGGAATGTTGGGGCGGCCTCCGCCGACGCCAGCCAGACGCCACCCTTTGTATAGGCCTCGCCGGCGGCTTTTACGCGGCGTGGGGGGAGGCTTTCCTTTCATCCTGACCTTAGGGGACGGCCAGGGGGGGAGCAGAGGTGAAAATCCTTATTGGCATGTGCGCTGCTGTGGGGGAGGCGGCATTGCTCGCGCCCTGCTCGCGCATGCTTCGACGAGTTCGTCCGGAGCAGCCGCCGAGAGCGCACGCTGGCAGACCTGCTCCCGTGGTAGCCTCTGGGCGCCAGAGCTCCACGCACGTTACAGCCAACCGCGTGGCGGTTCGGCACACTTTTGGCCTCCGGGCCCCCATCAGGGATCGCGCCGCGATACCACCCTTTCGTGCTCTGCGGCGCTTTTTAACTGAAATTCAGTTTTTGTTTTGTCTTGTGCTATGTTTCATCGTCTCCTGTAAATAAGTGTAAATAGACTTCTTCTTCATCAACTACCTCCTGCGTCAGCGTCATCGCCTACTTTCACCCATCCACGGCGACACCAACCACCTTCTTCTACGAACCAAACTTTACTGATATCATCTGCGTTGTTTGCTGGATAGCCGTGTTGTACGCAAACGTGCAATACGGAAGGACTTCGTCCAAAGTCTTATGTTCAATGTCGACGTACACAGACAACATATCCGCGATCACCTTTTTCAGACGTTCATTTGCTCTGTTCGTGAGGGTTCGTATGCCGTCGTTCTCGGGTGATTCATGTTGCTGTAGTATACGATTGCTTGCATACGCTCCGCAGTGAAGGCCGTTCCGCGGTCCGTGATTAGGATTTCAGAGGCTCCATGTAGCAACACAACTGGATTTATGAAGACCTTCGCGACTTCTTGGGCAGTCCCTCTTGGAAGAGCGGTGGTCTCTGCGTAGCGCGCCATGTTTTCTGTTGCAACGACAATCCACAAGTTCTCCGATCGTGATTTAGGGAACGGGCGTAGAAGGTCCATTCCAATCTGTTAGAAGGGCCTCGATGGGACGGCGATCGGTTGCAGAAGTCTGGCGGGTCTCGTCGGTGGCGTTTTTCATCGCTGGCAGTCACGGCAGGTCCAGACGTAGTGGGTGACGTCGGATGTAAGGCGGGGCCAGTAGTAGTTCTTCTTGACCTAACCAATAGTGCGAGCTGTGCCGAGATGTCAGGAAGACGGGTTGTCGTGGTATACTTCCAAAATTTCGTCACGAAGGTCTGCGAATATGGCGAGAAGACATTTCGTTCCGTTCGGGGCCTCAAATTTTTTTCACGAGGACGGAGGTTTTCAGGCTCAATGATGGTAAGTTCCGTTTCAACGCCCTAGGCACGGCGACATTGCGTCCTTCGAGGTAGTCGATCATGACGCGTAAGTCAGGGTCGGCACGCTGCTGCGCTGCTATATTGCGCTCAGTCACAACTGCGAAGAACGGGCTGTCTTCATCACAGTCTTGCGGTGGTGGTCGACGGATGCGCGGTACAGGCAGTCGTCGCCGGACTGTTTTCTGCCGGATTTATAGATGGTTGTAAAGTCGAACCCTTGCAGGCGCAAGCTCCACCGCCCAAGACGGCCCTAGGGGTCCTACAAATTGGCGAGCCAACACAGTGTATTGTGGTCTGTCAGAACCTTGAACGGTCTCCCATACACATATGAGCGGAAGTTTGAAATGTCCCATATAATTGCGAGGCACTCCTTCTCAGATGCTGAGTTGTTTTTCGCCTCCTTCGACAGACCACGGCTGGCATAGGCGATTACATTTTCGCAACCGTTTTGCTTTACACGAGGACGGCAGCTAAGCCTATCTCACTGGCGTCCGTGTGTATTTCCGTTTCGGCGTTTCGTCGACATGCGCGAGCACGGGCGGGCTTTGCAGGAGTTGTTGCAGCTCGCAAATTTCTTTTTTCTTGGGTGTTTTCCAAGCTAAAAGGGGTGCTATCTTTCGGCCAGCGCGTGAGTAGCTCTGCAATGCGTTCGAAATTTTTGATGACGCGCCGGTAGTATGCGCACAGCCCGACAAATCATCGCACGCCCTTCTTGCCTTTCGGTGTTCGGAAGTTCGCTATGGCTGAAGTTTTCGCCGGGTTAGGCAGGACTCCGGCAGCGTCGACGACATGGCCCAAAAACGTGAGTTCCTAGTACGAAAACCAGCACTTTTCAGGCTTCAGGGTTAGCCCTGACGAGTGAATAACCTGGACTACAGACTCCAACCTTGCCAGGTGTTCATCGAACGTTCGTGCGAAAGACAGACTGTCTTCGAGGTATACGAGACAGGTGTGCCACTGACACTTCAGGCCAGCTAGCACGGCGCCCATGACTCTTTGAAACGTTGCTGGTGCCATGCACAGCCCAAACTGGTTCACCTTGAACTCATAAAGGCCGTCCGGGGTTATGAAGGCATCTTCTCTCGGTCTCTATCGTCCAGTTTAATTTGCCAGTAGCCTGTCTATAGATCCATCGATGAGAAGTACTTTGCGTGGCACAGGTGGTCGATGCCGCCGTCGATTCTTCGCAGAGGGTACACGTCCTTTTTGGTGATTTTGTTCAGTCACCGGTAGTCAACGCAAAACCTTAATGTGCCGTCTTTTTTCTTCATGTGTACTACAGGCGCAGCCCAGGAGCTTTTCGATGGATGTATAATGTTGCCGCTGAGCCTGCCTTCCCCTTGTGTCCGCATGCCTTCCCGCTCGTGTGTAGAGACGCGGTAGGGGGACTGTCGGGTGGGTCGGGCTCCATCTTAGGTTATTATTCGGCGCCTCGCTAGACATGTTCGACGTAGTTTTGAGTTCGACGAAAAGCAGTCTCTGTAACAACACAGCAAAGCCAATACTTTCTTCCGTTCTTCTTACTGTAACGGCACATTCACGTTGCTGGGATTCGGAAGCTTGAAGCTATCTTCGGGTGCGCGTTCAAAGACGCAACCACGATCACCTCACTTGCTTCATGTGTTTCTTCGCGTAACGCAATTCTAGCGCCCCTGTTTATATGCTGGTATTCTTCGGTGAAATTAGTGACCAAATCTTGGGATTGGCGTTGCTCAAAGTGCACAGTGCCTCCTGCGATGGAGACACCGCGGTCTAGAAGCAACCTTTGGTCACTGTCTACGATAGTACAAGGTGATCATCAAGCTTGCACGGGGTGGCAGGATGACATGATCATCGGCGATTCTTACAGCAGC
The DNA here is from genome assembly GCF_048455015.1 of Haemaphysalis longicornis. NCBI lineage: Eukaryota > Metazoa > Arthropoda > Arachnida > Ixodida > Ixodidae > Haemaphysalis > Haemaphysalis longicornis. The sequence goes on from NW_027526266.1 coordinate 16,565,672, forward strand.
ACGGTATACGGAGTTCGGTTCCGGCATCATGGAATGATTGGGGGAAAAGATTCTGCAGATCTAGTACTGCACCTTTGTGCGTCAAAAAGTCTATTCCGAGAATTACGTCGCTGGAGCAGTTAGGCAAAATGACGAACGCAGCAGTGTACGTGGTGCTGTTTATTGAGACACGGGATGTGTATGCCCCACTTTGCCTTACGCGATGACCTTCTGCTCTGCGCATGTGCCGACCGTCCCATCTGGTCATAAGTGTCTTCAGCTTAGAGGCAAATGAACCGCTCATTACTTAGTAGTCGGCTCCCGTGTCTATGAGGGCGACTACATCAACGCCGTCGATGGACACCTTGACGTCGGACAGCGCCTTGATCAAGTTCAGGGTTCTTCTGGGCGTCGCATTTTGGTTTGTGCGTGTTGACTGTCGGGGACTGTCCATCGTCGTTGTCGTCTCAGCAGCAGGCTCGGTCATTTCGGTTACGCGTTGCGCCTTGTGGCTGTCGTAGTGTTCGGGAGTAACGACAGGGTTAGGTCGTGTCCTCGTTTTGAAGGCATGTCATGAATCACGGTGTTCGGTGCGTCCTTACGTTGTTGGAGGATTTTCGTTTTTCCCCCGTCGTGCGACTTCACCTCCAGAAGTTGCTGCTTTTAGTTTTCTCCGCGTGGGATAGGGAACTTCCACGTGAGGAATCAGTATTGCTACGGTGGTTCGAGGATGGCGAACGGTTCAAGCGGGCTGGTCCTCGGTTGGTATTGGACAGGTATTCTTCGATTTCAGTAGGGTGCTGGCCGGATCGGGGGCGTGGTGCGTCGACGGAGAATCCTCGCAAACCGAGCTCTTGTAAGGGCCGTTACGCTAGATGTGGTCGGGCTTTCCGCAGTGGTTGCTGAGCGGGCGATTATCGGGCGTTCGCCACACGTCGGTCTTCCTCGGCGTCTGGTATTGAACTACAGGAGGTCGTGTGGGTGACAGTGGACGGCGGTATGGCGGTGCCTCTTGACGGCGGATTGGAACAGGGCGGTGTCGATGAAGAGCTGCGGAGTAGGTCATCGCTTGTGGCTTGCGGGGTGCTTCGGATGGCGTTGAAGTTCCCAGTGCCTGTTGAACCTCTTCTCGGATGACGTCAGTCAGGGAAGCCGATTGAGATTGCTGCGCCGTTGGGAAAAACTTCCGAAGCTCCTCCGTGACCACTGCTCGAATGGTCTCGCACTATTTATCGGAGCTTACAGTTGCGGCACCGATAGTCTCCGAAAAGAGCGCGTTGACAGGGTGAATTTAGAGCCTCCTTCGAATTTAGAGCGTCTTCTCCATTGAGGCAGATTGAGAAGCGAATTAGGCCACTGTTTTAGGGCGGTTGCGGACAAGGAAAGCAAAGAGTTCTTGCTTTACTACGCGTATAAGAAACCCCAGTTTTTTTTCTTCCGTCATTTCCCGGTCCGCGCGGCCAAATAATCGCTTTGTTTCTTTAACGAAAATCACGACTGATTCATTGGGTTGTTTTGTTCGAGTTTCAAGCAAAAGCGCTGCTCGTTCTTTTCTCACCACGGCAGAGAAAATCTTAAGGTACTCGATTTTGAATTGCTTCCAGTTAGTCAAAGAGCTCTTATGGTTCTCGAACCAAGTTCGAGCTGCGTCTTCTAAGTAAGAGTGCCGGAACGTTTCTTCATCGTCCCACCCGCTGATGATGCAGACGCACTCTAGCTTCTATAACCATTCTTCTGGGTCTTCAGCGGGGACTTCCTGGAACGATGGTGGTTCCCAGGGCTATGGCAGGATGATTGGCGACGTTACGTCTGGCACCATGGTGGTGGCAGCGGTTGTTTTCTTTGGCCCTTCTGGAAGAAGACCGAACTCGGGCGGTAAACCTTGCAGTCGGTGGCTGGCTCTTGTTGGACTTGCTTGGCGGCTTCCAGAGGTTGTAGGAAGCATAAAGGGTGCGTACCCAGCACATTCAGCAGATGTCACGAAGCCAAAGACGACGCAGTTGTCTTCAAGGAAAGAAAGTTTATTGGAGCGAACTTGTGCTCCTCTAACCACTCATAGAATACACAGGCGGCGAAGCAGCAGTCAACAAAGTGACGTGCGCATGCGAGCGTTGGCGAGTCGAATGGCGCGGCATCGTCTCTGCGGGATTTTATCACTCGGCGCGAGGGTTTCTCGAATAGTCGAACTGTATCCAGACCACTGTAAATCAACTAAGATTATTCCAGGCTGCTGACACTAGTTCGAAGCTCTCTCCCTATGAAAGGAGATAACACGTGCCGCCTAAAGAAAGGAACATACGCTTCACTTGGCCCACGGATAACACAGATAAAATAGCCCGGCGCAGCCGGTCGGCTATAACAAAACACAAACCCAAATCACGGTTCGTGGCAGTATGTATGTATGTATGTAGAAAGAGCGAGAGAAAGGTCTTTAATAATAGTGGTGAGGTTAGAATGGCCAAGGCGCCTGCCTTGCTGCACCAGATGTATGAAAAAATAAAATCTATGAAGATATAATGATAATGACTGTGATGAAGATGATGCGCTCATTAATATAGTCATGTTTAAAGAGTCTGACCAAGTCCTGTGCTTCGCAGGAAAGACAATACAGCTTTTCTAGCTCGAGATGCTCGTTTAGAGTTCGACCAAGGGCCTAGCACGTCACTTAGAGTTATTCCTCTAGAAAGCGGAAGACCCAAGGACACTAAAAGGGGCGTTTTAGGTGCTCTATACCGCGTACACTCACAGAGATTGCAGAAGGGGGAAGCGGCCTGTTTCATATTCAATCGAAAATAACTGGTGTAAGCGATATTTAGCCGCACGCGGTGAAGAACCGCTTCGTCATACTTGGAAAGTTCGTCAGGCATCCTAAAGGTCCCGTGCTGGTCTATGGAGTGAGGCGGCGCGCAATTTTGCGGAGCAACAGAACACATAGATCGCTGAAATCTCCAGGCGGCCTTGGACGCAAGGGAAGAAGCATCTTTTCGGGAGAACGGTAGCGGTATCACTGGCCCGTGCAGATCATGCGCTATGGATGCCGCAGTGACCGCCTTGACATTCCCAGTTATACCGCAGTGGGCACGAATCCACTGAAGCTCTACATAATAGTGTGCATTTAGAGCTTGTAAGTGCAATTCATGGATGTCGAAAACAAGCTGATCTTTCGGGTACAATTTTAAGCACTGAAGATATGTATGTGTGTATGTATGTATGTATGTGTGTTTGTATGTATGTGTGTATGTATGTATGTATGTATGCATGCATGCATGCATGCATGCATGCATGCATGCATGCATGTATGCATGTATGTATGTATGTATGCATGTATGCATGTATGTATGTAAGTATGTATGTATGTATCTATGTAAGTATGTATGTATGTGGGTTTATACATGTATGTATGTATGTAGAAGTGTTGTACGGAACGGCGGTCCTAGGAACGGCGTTCTTGGAACTAGTTCCTTTTTGGAGGAACGGAGGAACACCACCGTTCCATTAAGGGATAGCGGAACTGTAAGGGTAACTCGTTAGGTTTGGGATGCAACGGCAGGAACGGCGGTCCTTATGCAAACGTTACATTGCTAGAATGTGGCTGTTTTTGATGCGAAGGCTCGAGTACAAAAATCCACAAGTCGCTACTATTTTTCTCTTCCTACAAGCTGGCCAGTTTGCCCGCGACCTTCAGCGGAACGTGCTTCCTCGAAAGTCTAAGGCAGAAGAATAACCACACAGTGGGCCGCATCTTGTGCTTGCTTTCATGCCGGCGGAGGTTACGCGGCGTTGGACGTATGAATATCGCAGCCGCGAGAATGCTTTTGACCTTTCGTCGTTTCTCTGGAAAGGCCAGGATGCACGTCTGGCCGATAGAATTGCTTCCTGCCGAGGAAAGGTTGTCTAAGTCCGAGCGGCGCTGCAGGCTCCTTGTGAAACCCAGTATCTGCGTATTGTCAGGAGTATTTACCGCATTAGTGCACGCGAGCCGTGGGTGCGTTGCTATGCTATGCTATGAGGTTTTAAGTGGCGCGATAGATGGACGAAAGGGCCCTAAACTATCTGCCGTGGGGTGCCGACAGGGGAAGGAAGGAAGGAAGTAAACTTTATTTTCCTGAGCACCCTTAGTCCAGGGCGCCGTCTTGGGAAGCTGTGGCCATGGCTTCCTCCGCTCTGGAGGTCAGCAGGAGCTGTGTCGCAGCGCTGGGGTCAGCCAGACTTGCCTCCCAGGATGCTAGAGTTGGATTCGGGATGGGGGTCAACTTTGGATGTCGATCACAGGCCCATATTGTGTGGAATATGTTTGGATAACCTCCGCAGAACGAGCACGTAGGGGTGCCGGGCAAATTTAGAAAGCGATGTGTGAGATGTTCAGTGGGTAATGTGTTTGTCTGAATCTGTCGGAGGAGGACGGACTAACGCCTTGTGAGTGTACGATGGGGGGAGGGATGTACCTTGCGCTGCGCGCGAAAAAACTCGAGGTATTCGCGCGGGCTAAACGACGGCTGTGCATCACTTAAGGACGGATGTGTACCGCTTAAGGTTGACGAGAGCTGGTCAGGTGCCCGGTAAATAGTTGCTCGGGCGAGCGTATGTGCCCGCTCATTTCCTGCCAAACCCTCGTGCCCAGGATTCCAAATAATGTGGAACGTGTACGGTTTGTAGTCGAGCGCGTCTTTGATGAGGCGGGCTGTGCGGTGGTGCAGATCATTTCTGATCAATTGTCTGCAGGCGGCTTGCGAATCGGTGACTATGATGATGGGTGTTTGCCGACGAACTATATGGGTGGTAGCGGCGTATATGGCTCGTGCAATAGATCGAGTTTCTAGATCAACTATATCATGTACATCTGGTTCAAGCATGACTAGTTCGTAGTTGAGGTGTCCAACGACAGCCGTGATGCCTCCCTCATCATCCCCAGGATGTGCGTCAACGTAGTAAACGTGCTTGACGGGGCCGAGGCGCTGCAGCGTTTTTGAGAGGACGTTGGTCCTGATGTGGCGCCGTTCAGCATGCCGGTCGGGGTCCATGTTCTTTGGCAGGGGAGCGATGCTGATGCATGCTCGGTGTTCAAGGGAGAGGCATCTTTTTTCCTGCGATGCGGATGATGGTGGGTCCGCAGAGTAGCCAAGATCCTGCAGGATGGCCCTGCCTTGGTCGGTGCTATGGAGTCGGTGGAACTGTCCTAGGCGCTGCGCACTTAGGAGCTCCTCCAGTGTGTTGGTGACTCCGGTGGCCTGGAGCGCTTGCGTCGATGTATATTGCGGCACTCCTAGTGCTTGTTTTAAGGACTTCCTTCGAACTACATTAATGCGTTCTAGTTCCGTCTTCGTGGGATTTTGATATGGGAGGTGATACAATATACGGGAGTCGATGAGCGCTGCGCTAAGTCGCACAAGGTCGGCCTTTCGCATTCCCCTGTGCCGACTGGCTATGCGGCGTAGCATATGTATCACCTGTGTCCCTTGATCTAGCAACTTCCGTATGGTCATAGTTGCTTTGACATTACTCTGGATTGTGAGACCCAGAACACTGATGTGAGAGCATTGGGGGATTGGTCTGCCTTCTATGGTGATGTGCAGTTCTTCTTGTTTCTGATGTGCCGTGTGCTTCGTGACCACCAAGAATTCGGATTTCTCGGGTGAGCAAGAGAGGCCACCCCCGGTCGCGTATCTTGCGGTTGCATCAGCAGCTTCTTGTAGCGCCTGCTCTATTTCAGCCGGGGATCCTTCCTTGGTCCATATTGTTATGTCGTCCGCATAAATGGCATGTTTAACGCCACGTATGCGGGCGAGCATTTTGGGCAGATCCTTCATTGCAAGATTGAAAAGCGTTGGAGACAAGATGGAGCCCTGCGGTGTGCCTCTGTTTGGGGGTTGTTGGATGCTCAATTCATAAGGTCCGAGGGTGAGCGTTATGCTGCGGTCTCGAAGAAAATCTCTCATGCAATTGTACATTTTCTGGCCACAATTCGTGCTTTCTAGATTCTGTAGGATGAGGTCATGTGTCATTATCAAAAGCTTTACATAGGTCTAATGCCAGTATTGCCCGCATCTGCGCTGAGCTAGGGTCATCCAGGATGTCCTCTTTGAGCTGCAGGAGACCGTCCTGTGTAGATATAGATTTCCGATGACCAATTAGTGTGTGAGGGAAGGCTTTCGTGCATTCTAGATGTCTGTGGAGCCGGTCTAGTACTATCTTCTCCATCAGTTTGCCAAGGCAAGACGTGAGGGATATTGGTCGGAGATTGTCTAAGCTGAGCTTCTTCTCGGGCTTTGGGATGAGGACTACCTTCGCTGTTTTCCAGGCTTGGGGGAGTTGCCCTGTCTGCCAGGCGCTGTTGATATACTCCGTTAGTGTTTCGTAGTCCTTGTCCGTTAGGTTGCGGAGTAATTTGTAAGTGATTTTGTCGGGACCCGGAGTAGTGTTGCGCCTTTGCTGCTGTAACGCTGCTCGGACTTCCGCTACCGTGATGTCGGCTTCCATTTCTTGGTCATCTGGCTGGAGTCCAGTGTAGTCACTGTAACGCGGCGCGTCTGCCGCAGGTAGGTATTTGGCAGCGAGCTGTTGGAGCAGCACATCGGGCTGTACGCCCTGCTGATGCAAGAGACGGATGACGTCGTTGGTTTGATCCGCCTTCGCCTCATTAGGTTGTATGAGAGCCCGTAGGAGAGCACAACTGCTGCGCATTTCAAGTCTCCCACTGAGACGTTCACACAGTGAGTGCCAGTTGTTGCGTGTAAGAGATTGAGCGTATTGCTGTGCTGCAGCAGATAGTTTAGCTATTCTGGCTTTGAGCTTGCGGTTGTGCTTATTCTTCTTCCATCTCTTCACGAGTCCCCTCCGGGCTTCCCAGAGATGAAGGAGATGAGGGTCGATGTCCGGGTGCTCTTCTGTTGTCTGAACTATGGTGGTACATTTTACGAGCCTCTCGGTTAATTCGTTTATCCATTCGTCTAAACTGACTGGTGACTGTTCCGCTTGCTGTGAGCTAAAGCTGTGCCAGTTTGTAATATTGACTTGTTTTCTCCGGCGCTTGAGGTTGGCTACTTGGACTCCAGTTTCGATAATATTGTGGTCACTTGTAAGTGACTCGTGGGAGTTGCTCCACTGGCATGTGTACTGTCCTTTGAACAGGGTAAGGTCAGGGGTTGTGTCCTTTTCGGCCGAGTTTCCTTCTCTGGTAGGTTGATTGATATCATTGAGTAGAGTGTACCCGTGTTTATTGACAAGCGCGTCGAGTTTACGTCCCTTCGCAGTGATGCGGCTGTACCCCCATGCCGCATGCGGAGCGTTGAAGTCACCCCCGATAAGGTGCGCAACGCGCTTATTTGGAATATTCTCATATATTCGATTGAAGTTTGCTCCATACGCCCGCGGCGGACTGTACAGGTTTGTTATTAAAATTGTTTGCGGCTTACTCCGTTTTTTCGTAGGCTGCGGTATAATTTCAAAGGGAGTTGCGCTCGCTGAGAGGTCATTCGAAGTGTCCCCTGCTATCAATAGGGATTGGCGCACCGCGGTGTCTCGGGAGGCTTCGTGCTCGGGAAGCTGCACTGCTCGAAGTTACAGAATACGCATGCAGTTCGTCACGGCGCGGCCTGTCGGTCGGCGGGAATGGGTCGACGGGAGTGCCGGGAGCTTTTGTATTGCAAGCGTCGTGTTGACAAAGGACAGGAATTTCGTCATTGTTGGGCATAATTTCGTGGCATGCCGTATGGACAATACCTGAGGGAGGTCGCCCGAACGTGGACGGTCAGCGTTAACATTTACTTTAGTTGGCCGGTTTCAACTGGTGCTTTCATTTTGATAGTGTAAATATTTTTTACGCACGTGATTATGCTCCGCGTTATTTCTTGTGGTTTTACCTTATGCGTATTTCTAACCACGGCAACTGATTTGTGCGTCGCGTCCACATGTTTGGCTATTTTTGGTTGTTTATTTTATCTATTACCGTGATTGTACAAGTTCGCTATACTTCGTGATTCTCGCGCGTAGGTTTCACGTGTGACTACGCTGCTGACTTTTTTTTTACTTAAACTTGTATTGTGAACCTTTGGTCATTATTGTTCTGTTTTGTTTTGTTACTCGCACCCATAATACACGAGCACCAAAATCGCAGTGAGAGATGTCTGGAGTTTGTCCAAGGCTCCCTGAAAAAATTTGCCTGGGACCATTTCTTTGGATTCTTTAAATATCCACATAATCTGCTGCCGCCGGTGTTCCTATTCGTATAATATACGTATTTTGGTGTGAGTTTTAAATTTCAGACTTTAATTCGCCTTGGGATTATCTGCCACCATACTTTAATTTGACATATTACATGTAAAGTTAATGTAACGCCACGTTCCAATCTTCGAAATGCAACTGGAACGCGTTCCCTTCGCAATGAAGGAACTTCTAACGGGAACTCGTTTCAAAATTGGGAAGGAACGAGGAACTAGATTTCATTCCTGTTTTAGAGGAACATGTACAACACTGGTATGTATTATGCATGCATGCATGAATGCATATTTGAATGTATGTATGTATTTATATGTGTGTGTATGTATGGATGGCTGTAGGTAAGTACGTATGTGGTTTTCTGATGGAGACGAAAGGCAAAAAACGCCCGTATGTATGAGATGTCGGCGCACGTTAAACATCCCTAGGTGGTCAAAATTAGTCCGTAGCCCTCCACACCGGCGCGCCTCATCGCCTGCGTTGCGTCGGCGCTATATACCCTACAATGAATCACGTACGTATGTATGCATGCATGCATGCATGCATGTATGTATGAATGTATGTATGTACGTATGTATGTATGTATGTATGTGTATATGTATGTATGTATGTATGTATGTATGTATGTATGTATGTATGTATTGCTTGCGTGCATGCATGCATGCATGCATGTATGTATGTATATGTATGTATGTATGCAAGAATGCACGTATGTATGTAAAAAACATGCATGTGTGTATCAATCTATGTATCTTTGTATTTGCGTATGTGTACGTGCCTATGTATGTGTGAATAAACTCGAGTCACAATCGTAAACCGCGGCCGTGGTTCCGTGATTATGATGCTGTACTGCTAAGCCCAATGACGTGGGTTCCATCACGGTCACTGTGGCATTTCATCTGATGAAGGCGAATAACGTGAATGGCGGTGTGCCGATATTTCGGAGCGCGTCAGTGATCCCCCAGTGGTTAAAATTAATCCGGTGTCATCTACTACAGCGCGTCTCATATCGAAGGTGTTGCTTCGGCGTGTTAACCCGCCCTATTAAACAATCTAAAGAATCAGGCTCGTTCCCGAGGCGCTGGTGTAACGACCACATAAACGAATGGCACGAGCCAAGAACGTCAAATGAGGCAGAATGGCAAGAGCTGACCAATTTGTCGTGTTTAAGTACGTTAATTCCTTAAATGAAGAAAATTGGAGCAAAACATATCCTGGTGTGAGCTCTTTAGCCACGACGTTCCGAATACGCGTCTGATGAAATACCAACTAGACTACCCGGGGCTCTTTGCTTCGTTCCAGTTTTTGGGTGATGTGCATGGATGTAGTTGTATGGTACGCTCAGGGTCTTAGCCAGCGTCAGAGTACGAGATTTTGCTGCTGCACGTCCATATCAGGCGTCCACGTCCATACCAAGGAGGGCTTTTCAGCATCGACAGGATATCCTAGTGCCGGCTGATTTCTTTCGCTTACCACGCCAAAGGTATACACCTAAGCTATGGGGCACTCCGCAGTGAATCGATGGACGAGAGCGGGAAAGCAAAGCACTGCGGCAAGGGCAAAAGGCCGCGCTTCCGGCTTTGCGCCCTTTCCGCAGTGTTTCGCTTGCCCCCTCTCGTCCATCGACCACCCCTTAAAGCTGCGCCCCAGCCCGACTAAACATGCATTTGCATGGCGCTAGCGGGTCGTTTCAAAACGACGGATCTTTCTGGAGAATAAGGTCCCTGGAGATCTGTAAAGCCCGCCGAAATCTTGACAAACGGGCGTTTTCAGTTGTCGCCTCTATCTTAAAATCAGCCTCCACAGCCAAGATCCAACCCGCGTGATTGAGCTCAGCCGCACAGCGCCATATCCACTCCATGCCATCATCTCCATGTGGTGGGATACCTTGTGAACATAAGGCACCACTTAGAGCCTTATTGTCATGTGCTTCAAATCCGCCCTTTACTTTCTCCCACCACTTCTTATCTTTTGAAGCAAGGATTTAGCAACCGCTGTAATCGCCGACCTGGAAAACTAAGCTGCAACCATCCTTTCCACTGTTTTTAAGGCTAGGTACATTTCGTGTAAGCCCGACCTTGTGAGTGCAGACTCAAGGCGTAAACCTGGAAAGGCGCTCTTCACTGTCTTCGAGTGTAAGGAGCTGAAACACATCAGTGCATTTTTTTCCTCGGGGTTTAAAAAACCAGCAGGTGTAGTCCTAATGAAACTGTAAGTTACAATCTCGAAACGGCAACGCACCGCTTAACGGTAGTTCGTGTGTGAAATTTAAGCCTTTGCCATGTGTTTCAAAGGTGGATAAAACCTGGTTAATTGCCTGTGCACGCGTCGTTAATCCCAAATCGTTAAATGAGACTACAAAGTCGTCAAAATAAAAAAACACCTTACGGACAATTCCTCCTTCGAAGGCGCTTACCAACGCTCGCTCAAAAAAAGCTAAAAAATGTTACATAGAACAGGGGAAACACACGACCTAATGTATATGTCTTGTCGTTGAAGGTTACACCGTCGTCAACAGTAATGAACGTATTCTTAAGATAAAATACCAGTAGGAAAATGAAGCCAGCGAACGACACACCAGCTGCATTCTGCAACTTAACAGCACCATTCTCATCAATAACTCCCCTTACACAGGCACATAACTCTCTCTGAGGCACAGAGTAATACAGGTATTCTACATCCACTGAAAACCCATATCAAACAGAGCAATCACTTTGCAAGAGACGAGTGACCACTTATGAATTCTTTGTGGCGTACGGGTCCATGACTGTTAACGCATCCAAATTTTTTCTAGAAAACCGCTGACACAATTCAGCCGAGTGCCACTCCCGCTAACAATTTTACGGAATAGCACATCTACTTTGGACGTTTTTGTTTAGAAGATTGTTAGGGCACTACTTTTGCTGTCAGTCACACACTTCGCTAACCTGGTAAGCTGCAGCTCCATGCACATAGCAGACGCCTTGCTTTTCATCCTCGTTGCACTTGCTTTTACAGGAACAAATTTATTTTTTATGGCCTGTAAAGCTTTCTCTGAGAAAGTCCCTTATGGCACGACAACAAATCCTCACTCTTTGTCCGCTTCCGTTAGCTTCAGGTTGTTGTCCATAAAGAAGGCCACCACCTTCCTTGTAGTGTCTGTTTTACGACTGGGAGGCCCACCAGTCACGCACCTGGCGATCACGTCAACACCCTCCAACGCACACCTTTCTTTGTCCTCCTGGGGAGCCTTTCTTGCGATGTGACAGTTCAGGGCTAGCCGATCTTGGGCAAGTATGTGGTGCTCAAGGTGAACCTGGGACCATTATTTGAAACCTCCGATACCTTTTCTGGCGCTTCCAGGCTATCATGCAGCAGCAGAAGACCACCTGATTGCCTTTGCTTGCGTCCTTCTTTCAAAGTACTCAGCACTTCACCAATGTGAATCGCCAAAAAATATTCCGTCAAATGGGCAGTCAACCGCCGATACGAGGAAAGCTTGAAACCGGCTAACCGAGGTGGGGTCTCCGAGGTAAAACACGAAAAGCGTAGGCAGTCTTGAAAAAATCACTCCTGCCGTCTCAAATCTGACCTCAAAATTCTGCAAATCCAATTTGCGTGCCCTAGCGACGCCTTCACCGGGCCAAACAGGTTCGCAACCTACTTCGGCATCCGGCTTTTCCGTAGGCAAAAACTGTAGAAACGTGCCACGCATGTTGATATTAATATGTATCTTTGAAGTTAAGTTAAATTTTCAAGTTAGGTTTACTGTTTCGGACAACTGTGGGGCGTAAACCTGGTTATGTGCAGTCAAAACGTACGTATATATGTATGTATGTACACATGTATGTATGCATGTATGTATGTATGTATGCATGAATTCATGCATGCATCTTGCATGTATGTACTTATGTTCACGTGTGTACCGTCTCTGTCAAAATTTTGTGGGCCACGGCGACCGTGCCCGGAGAAGGCGCGCGGCCGAGCGGGGGCGCTGCGCTTGCCGCTGTCGGCTAGTTGCGTAGATAAAGAGAGCGAGGAGAGCTTTAGCCCTTGCTTTTGTGGTGCGTCCGGCGCGACAAGTCCAGCGCAATGTGCTGCGCTGACGCGGAGTGCGCCTGCTGTGAGGAACCGGCACCACCACACTTATCGCACCAGCCATACCTCGAAAGAAATCGCAAAAGTTCACCTCACTTTCTGTAGCCGCGTAAGCAGCCTACAGCGGCACACGCAGCGCCCCTGCTCGGCAGCGCCTGCTCCGGCCACGGTCGCCGCCCCCACAAAATTTTGGCAAAGACTGGACGTACTTACGTACGTGTGTATGTAGGTACGTACGTAGGTATGTATGTATGTATGTATGTATGTATGTATGCATGTATGTATGTATGTGTGTGTGTGTGTGTATGTATGTATGTATGTATGTATGTATGTATGTATGTATGTATGTATGTATGTATGTATTCACGAATGCACGTATGTATGTAAAAAGCACATATGTGTGTATCAATCTAGGTATCGTTGTTTCTTTTGGCGGGTTTGTACGTGCTTATGTATGTGTGAATGAACTCGAGTCGGAATCGCACACCGCGGCCGTGGCTGCGTGGCTATGGTGCTGTACTGCCAAGCCCAATGTCGTGGGTTCAATCACGGTCACTGTGGCATTTCATTTGATGGAAGCGAATAACGGGAATAGTGGTGTGCCGATATTTCTAAGCGCGTCAGTGATCCCCCAGTGGTTAAAATTAATCCGGTGTCATCTACTACAGCGCGTCTCATATCGAAGGTGTTGCTTCGGCGTGTTAACCCGCCCTATTAAACAATCTAAAGAATCAGACTCGTTCACGAGGGGCTGGAATAACGACCACAGAAACGAATGCCACGAGCCAAGAACGTCAAACGAGGCACAGGGTCAAGAGCTGACCCATTTGTCGTGCTTAAGTACGTTAATTCCTTAAAGGAAGGAAATTGGAGCAAAACATATCCTTGTGTGAGCTCATTAGCCCCGACCTTCCCAAATCGTGTCGGATGAAATACCAACTACGCTACCCGGAACGCTTTGCTTTGTTCCATTTTCTGGGTGATGTGCGTGGATGTAGTTGTATGGTACGCTCAGGGTCTTAGCCAGCGTCAGAGTACGAGTTTGGGCTGCTGCACGTCCGTATCAGGCCTGCACGTCCATACCAAGGAGGGCTTTTCAGCAGCTACAGGATGTCCTAGTGCCGGCTGATACCTTTCACTTAACACGCCAAGGCTACACCTAAGCTATGGGGCACTCCGCAGTGAAGCAATGGACGAGAGCGGGCAAGCGAAGCACTGCGGCAAGGGCGAAAAGCCACGCTTGTGGCTTTGCGCCCTTTCCGCAGTGATTCACTTGCCCGCTCTCGTCCATCGTCCACCCCTTAAAGCGGCGCCCCAGCCCACCAAACATGCATTTGCATGGCGCTAGCGGGTCGTTTCAAAACGACGGATCTTTCAGGAGAATCGGGTCCCTGGAGATCTGTAAAGCCCGTCGAAATCTTGACACACGGGCGTTTTGAGTTGTCGCTTCTATCTTAAAATCAGCCTCCACAGTCAAGATCCCACACGCGTGATTGAGCTCAGCCGCACAGCGCCATATTCACTAAGCCACCACGGCGGGTGAGCTGCGCTTTCTCTAACTTCGACACGGACGCAGCTATTCGAGGCATTAACAGTGACTGCGATTTTTCTCATTAAGCTGGGTGTTGCCGCAAACGAAAACTTCGTCGAGCGCCCTCGCGAAGTGTACCTCTGAACTGAATGGAAACGACCCCAAATACTTTTCAACCACTTCCCAATAAAACGGTGAGTGAAATATGTATGAACTCCAGCAGGAACGTCATAGCCGTCTACGTGAGGTCTCGGACTATTGTTGATAAGCTGCTGGCTGTTACAGTCGGGGAAGATATTCGGGTTAGGTCCTTCGTGGCTGGCAAGAAAGAATTATTGATAGTTCATCTGCGATGTGCACATAGGTATAATGGATACCGACCTACAGAGTCTCAGAGAGTAGTCATAAAAATTGGACGATGACGTTGCATCAAGCTAGTATTTCAATCCTTCACTGCTGGAAGCGTGGCAACATGTGCCTCTAAATATACGGAAGACTATACAATGCCTCGGATGCTTTATATGGATGAAGTGAGCGTCGTGTTCAAGAATAAGGGGTTCAGCGGGCGTTGTTGTGAGCTCCGGATGATATGGCTCCGAATGAGACATTAAAGGGGTCCTGAAATGCCTTCCGCCGATGCATGGATGTACACGTAACCAAATAAAGCAATGTATTAGCAATCTCCTCCTGCAAGAATTTTGTTAAAGCGATGAGTATTAGCTGAGAAATCGTAAATCAAAAACCGCGCATTATCGTCGCGCCGTATTTCCTCCTCCTTTTCAACTGTTTCTTCTCTGTTGGCCTCCCCTCCCATGATGCTCCGCTCCTCAGCGGTGACGTACTTCCGCTATTGCGCTCCCACAGACTGCCGTCTGCTACGGGCCAGCTCTTTCGGCTTTTTCATCTTTGTTGACACCATGGACACTCCTCTAAAGGCTGGAAAAGCGAACGAAAGACCTGGCCGCATGTGTGCGGCCTGGCCTTGCCCTTTCGCGGTGTACGTAGCTGCAGTTGGTATCGGCGGCGAACCCGCAGCCGCGCGGGGAGAATCGTGCGCTCGTTCCCTTTGGTGCACAGCGCACTGTTTATCCAAAAAGCGCGGTCTCAGACGTGGCCCCGCTGGTGCCGGGTCTTATTTTGCGGCGGTTGTAATTCCTACTACCGGCGGCATGTGAAAAAAGACATTTTAAACCTACACAGAACCAGTGCACAAAACACGCCGGATCGGATTGCTTTATCAGAGGCGATGAACGGGAAGGCGCAGAGCAAACCAACGCCACACTCGAGCAGCGAGCAGCCGTGTTCTGACAAGCTGCACCCATGTGTTGCATTCCACACTGATGGGAAAGCGTTGTTTGCACTTGTTTCGATAGTCGTAAAATGTCCACGCACTCTGGCACTCCGCTAGCAGATCAGCCGGCGAGTCGTTTCGGAAAACATTTAATTGACAGATGGCGCCGTATGCATTAGCATGTCGCAACGCAAAACTGATGAGACGTTCTACTAAAACTCCCCTCGCGATGTTTACGTAGCGGGACGCAAACATTTAGCGTTTAGCTTATGCAAAGGCAACAAACGCTGTACTAAAACTCTCTATTAGCAGTAAAATAGCGTGCGTACGTGAGGCTGCTTGCGTTTACAAAGCTGCACGCCGAGCGCTTACGTTTCAAACCTAGTGACATCATTTAAATACACTCGCAAGCACAGTGTAACGTAGTCACATATCAACCGTATGCTCAGGCGACAAGCAAGAGCTTATTTTATGTGGGACGGAGATTGCGCATAAAGGCCCGTTCGCACTTGCGACGAAAACGAGCGAAAGCGATGGGAATTCCGTCACTTTGTCGCGCGACGGTCGTGTTTGTCGAATGGTCGGGAGAAATTTTCGTCGCGCGACAGAATTCCCGTCGCTTTCGCTCGCTTTAGCTGCAAGTGGGATTGGAAAGTTCTGCCGCTGCCGTCTGCTACGCAGCGCGGAGGCAACCGCGCGATCTGCTCGGGCCGGGCGAACGCGCACACTACCGCACGGCAGCGTCCCAAGCGGCAGCCGGCCGCGTACATCGCTCCCGGCGCCCGCCTGGAGCCCGCCGTCGGCACACTAGCCAGTATATTTCAGGCACAACAATGGAGGAAAGATTTTTTGCTTCCGATGAACCAAGTTCTTTGCCCCTGTGTTTTTAAATACGTGAAGTGGTTAGCACGTCGCCCTCACGCAGCTTTGTATCGTCGTAGCATCGCTGACTGTCCGAACGAAACCTGCAGCTAAGCCAATGCAGCGACCGAAGCTAGAGTGTATTAGAAACTTCTAGTACACTCTACCGAAGCTGTGTGTGTGTGTGTGTGCATCGCCTCCTGTGTGTAGTGGACGCGTTCGTTTCGCGATGAAATGCGACGTTGTACTGGTTGTACTGCGGGTGGATAGTGCTTCCCATGGTCTGGATTATCTTTCTCGAACGACGTACGACTCAACCTCGCATGGGGTATGTGCAGTGTGCCGGGCTAAAAGCCTTCTCGCTTGCGTGCCAGAGTTCAGTGGCTTGCTGTTCGTCGCGGAAACCGGGTGTGAGGTGAGTGCCGAATTTACAACGGGCAGGAGGAGGCAACCCATCGTCTTTCAATCGCGGTTCAGACTTGCAACGCATGTTGTGACGTTGCGTTCGTTCGAAATGCATCTCTGGATTGTTTTGAAGTCGAATAAAATGTACGCGTCAAACCCGGACATTCGGCTCAGGGTGTTGTCTGCGATTGCACGAAAGAAGTGCCACGGGGCTTTCTTTATGGTACGTACTCACGTAAGATAAAATCCATGTCGTGTTATGGCCGTGTTGCATTCAATACAAACGGTTAAGCGTTTGTTTACACTTGTTTCGTTTGTCGTAAAATGTCCAAGTACTCCGGCACTCCGCTGGCAGATCAGCCGGCGAGCCGACGCTGAGCAGACGACTCATCTCTTTGCCGGAAGTGCGTGAAAAAGCCGCCCAATAGCAGGATGTCTAGCTCATGACGAACATCTGGGAATTGGTGATGTAGACATGTGAAGATGGCGGCGTCCAAAAATACGAAGGGAAGGGTGAGAAAAAAGCGACAGACTTTGCAACAAAAGTGTGAGCTTTCCGCTGCGCGTAAAAGAGTAATACTTGGCACAGCTGACATTGACGACCCAAGCTAACGAGTGCGCTAGTTCATTTAGTTTGCTCAAAATGCCTTTCAGGGCCCCTTTAAATGTGTGAGCTGATTTTGTGTACATGAAGCATATCAATTGAGAAAACCAAACTCAAGCTCAAAAAGAGTATCCTCAGTATGGTAGTGTGGTACCACTCCTCCGACAAAGCAAGTCGCAGGCTGCAGAGCCAGTGAAGCTTCCAGCGCGTTTCTGTACCTACTATGCCATGTAAGGCGAGGCGTTGATGTTCTCCCGCTTTCCCCTCAGTCACTCTGTGTTTCATTAAGTACCGTTTGTAATGTTCAGCGGCCTTCGATTTCCTGGGGTATGATCTCTAGAAGCGAGTCTGCAAACATCGATCCCCAACTGAACGACAAAGAAGGTCTCGAGTGTTAAAGGGGTCCTGAAATACCTTCCGCCGATGCATGGATGTACATGTAACCAAATAAGACAATGTATTAGCAATCTCCTCCCGCAAGAATTTTGTTAAAGCGATGAGTATTAGCTGAGAAATCGTAAATCAAAAACCGCGCATTATCGTCGCGCCGCGTTTCCTCCTCTTTTCAACTGTTGACGGCGCGCGAGCACTCCCCCCCATGATGCTGCGCTAGACAGCGGTGACGTACTTCCGCATTACGCTCCTCCGACTGCCGTCTGCTACGGGCAAGTTTTGTTGACACCTTGAATTCCGCACACCGCTCAAGGATGGATAAGCGAACGAAAAATCTGGCCGCATGTGTGCGGTGGCCTGGCCTTGCCCTTTCGCGGTGTGCGTTGCTGCAGTGCAGCACGTGACTTTTAATCGGCGGCGAACTCGCAGCCGCTGGGGAGGATTTGCGCTCGGTCGCTTTCATGCACCGCGCACTGTTTGTCCAAAAAGCGCCGTATCAGATGTGGCCCCGCTGGTGCCGGGTCTTATTTTGCGGTGGTGGTAATTCCTGCCGGCGCCATGTGAAAAAGACATTTTAAACCGATACAGAACCCGTGCACAAAACGCTTCAATCATATGACCAGTTCAGCTTGGGGCGACGCGTGGTGGAAAGCGGCAACGTTGGCAAAACATGCTCCGGCGCGGCTCTGAGCTTTCTAGCGCTGGAGCGAGCGCCTTTCTTTGACGATCTCAAAAATCGGTTGCCTTGGCAACAAGGCACAAACCGCCCCAGAAGTCAGTTACGGTTGCGTGATCCCGGTTCAGCTCGGGGCCCCACCTCGCGACATGTGGGCAATGCAGGCGTACCACTCACTCTCATTAGGAACTGTGAGATGCGTTTGGCATTACAGGAGGCGATGGTGTGTGTGTTGTGGACGCCTTTGTTTCGCGATGAAATGCGACGTTGTGCTTCTGCGGGTGGATAGTGCTTCCCATGGTCTGGATTATCTTTCTCGAGCGACGTACGACTCAACCTCGCATGGGGTATGTGCAGTGTGCGTGGATAAAAGCCATCTCGGCTTGCGCGTCAGAGTTAAGTGACTTGCTGTTCGTCCCCGCAAACCGCGCGCGAGGTGAGTGCCGAATTTACGACGGGCAGGAGGAGGCAACCCATCGTCTGTCAATCGCGGTTCAGATTTGCAACGCATGTTGTGACGTTGTGTTCGTTCGAAACGCATCTCTGGATTGTTTTGAAGTGGAAAAAAATGTATCCGTCAAACCCGGGCATTCGCCTCCGGGCGTTCTCTGCGATTGCACGAAAGAAGTGCCACGGGGCTTCAACGCTTTCTTTATGGAATGTGCTCCGGTAAGAGAATATCCATGTCGTGTTATGGCCGTGTTGCATTCAATACGAACGGTTAAGCGTTTGTTTACACTTGTTTCGTTTGTCGTAAAATGTTCAAGCACTCCGACACCCCCCTGGCAGATCAGCCGGCGAGTCGACGCTGAGCAGACGACTCATCTCTTTGCTGGAAGTGCGTGAAAAAGCCGCCCAATAGCAGGATGTCTAGCTCATGACGAACATCTGGGAATCGATGATGTAGACATGTGAAGATGGCGGCGTCCAAAAACACGAAGGAAAGGGTGAGAAAAAAGCGACAAACTTTGCAACAAAAGTGTGAGCTTTCCGCTGCGCGTAAAAGAGTAATACTTGGCCCAGATGACCTTGACGACTCAATCTAACGATTGCGCTACTTCATTTAGTGTGCTCAAAATGCCTTTCAGGGCCCCTTTAAAGAGATAATTATCGTCATCATCATCCTACTTGAGCCTACTGCCGGAAAAAGGCTTCTCCTTTGTTTCTCCATCCGTTCCGATTTCATGCACTAGTCTATTGTTTGCCTCATAATTTGCCGATTTCATCTCTCCATACACGTGATGGTCTTCCTGTACCTCTAGACCCCTCTTTTGGTAGCCATTCGGTTATCCTGATGGTCCATTGGTTGTGGTTTCTCCACATTACATGTCCAGCCTAACTCCATTCCTTTACTTTATTTCAGCTGGGATGTCTTTAACCCCAGTTTGTTCTCTGTTATGGTAGGCTCATGTCTTATTTACATTTGTGTTACTCCCGTCATCTGTCATGCTATTGCTGGTTAGTCTTACC
The DNA here is from genome assembly GCF_048455015.1 of Haemaphysalis longicornis. Taxonomy (NCBI): domain Eukaryota; kingdom Metazoa; phylum Arthropoda; class Arachnida; order Ixodida; family Ixodidae; genus Haemaphysalis; species Haemaphysalis longicornis. Next base: position 16,585,173 of record NW_027526266.1, read on the forward strand.
AAACGTTTCCTTCAAGGTGCCTAGAAGCGCCATGTTCCTGCCCCAGAAAATGTACCTGGCTATACGCGTTCTTTTTACGCCTTTCAATGATAGAGTGAGGGGACTGCTAATTATTTCGCCGAGCTTCCTCGATGCCCCCAAGTCACTGACTTGCCATAGATAGTTGTCGCACGTGCTACCTGTGATACTTGTCATGTCTCACTTGCCATAGGTCTACCTCTCCACGTATTTCAGTACTCAGGATAAGCGTGGTCCTTTCTCCATTTGTGATTAGCATATCTCTCTATTCCTTCATATTGATTCCTCCCTAATCCTGTTACAGAACTGTCTGCGTGCAGTTACGGAAACTTTTGTTTGCAGCTATTTCTCTTTCTCCTGATATACCGAACAAGTTAACCTAGTTTTGTGCTGGAAAATTCACTAAGCTCAGGTATTCTTCCTCCACACGTATCCCTGATTTCTCTTATCCGTACTTCCTAATTACCACCTTCAGACTGAGTGCAAACAATTTTGGAGAGATCGTGTTTCCTTGCAGCCCTCCCTGCGTATTGCGAACTTTTCTCTATTCTTGGGCAGGATTATCCTGCCCCTTGTATATGTCCTCCTACAGCCTTCTGTTCATCTGCTCTATCTTTTGGTCCTTCAATGCTTTCAGTGCTGCAGCGGAGTTTACAGATCAAAGACTCTTTTGTAGTCTGTGAATGGGTTTTTACCTATACCGCGATTTACACCACTAAGAAGATTTCGCTATTATCTTGTTGATGACACGAATGTGATCCCTCGCTGAGTAACCTCTCATGAAGCCATGGTGTTGCTTTGGTTGTTCGGAATATCAATGTTGCTAATGCTGTTAATCATTTGCTTCACAAGTACCTTGCACAAAAAAGTAAAGGATTGGGTCGTATTTCTTCAGCTCTTCGAGATGACTTTTTTGCGGATTCGAATGTTTCCACTGCTGGGGTGCATATAAAGTTTTTAGGAACCCCGATAATAATTTGCGAGCTTTCTGAGGATGACGTCGAATCGATCCCTCCGTAAATCCATGGTTATTCTGTCATCTGTGGCAGGTTTTACTTCCTTCATCTGCCTAAGGGGCCGTTCTACGTCATCTTAATAATGTATAATGTGTTGACGTTGATAGCGTATAACTCGGAAATACGTTCAGTACTTTGGTGATCTCTTTCACGTTGGGCATAACTTGCCTGTTTCCTCTCTGAGTGCATACATTCTATTTTTGACTATAGCAAGCTAATTCTGAGTTGCATTTCCACTCCATTCTTCGCTAACGTTTCTTCAACCATTGCCATAGTGTAGCTGTGGCTCTGACTAACTTCACTCGAGCTGAATAATTTCAGCAAACCTGCCAATCCCATTTGCACCACGTTAGTGGCACTTGCATATTCCACCATTTCGGCATATAGTCTTAGATTTTCTCAGTTAATTTACCAGTCTCTTTTCTAGGTTATACTCCTCCAACAGCAGCTGCTGACTGTGTGCTTATCGTTGTTAGGTTGTCATTCAGTATGTAACTTTTTCTCAACCGGTATTGTCTCTTACTGACTGCAGGTCGGTTTCCTTTATTATTCTTGTTTTATCATTTCCCTTTAGGAATTAGCCTTGTACTGCTTCGTACGATCCTTTAGTCACTGCTGTTGGTCGTGGCTACACCTGAACATACTCTAAGACAGTTAAATTGCATTTACAATAATGCCGATCCCTTTTTTCTTTTCCCCGTTGTGGCTCTGCCATGTCAATTTTGTTCTCTTTTTTTTGGAATACAAGTGTGTTCATTATCTTCTGGCTTAGCTCGCCACAATTTACAACCAGACTATCTCCTCGACTATTCGCACTATCAATTACAGTTTCCTAGTGCATGTTCTCATACTTCTTTATTTCCTACTTTTGCGTATAACTCTACAGTTACTACAATGTACTTCGCTCCTTGCTTTTTCATTGCCAATTCGACCTCCTCGTTGAAACCATTCACAGCCTAATTGTAATAGCACAAGGTGATACACAGGCTTGTACTATATTTAACCTGCAGCTCTTGTGCAGCTTGATCACAACGGGGGCGATGCTTCCAGTAACGCTATAGAATTCTTTTACGTTGTCGGTTTTGTGTATTTGGATAGGAAAACTACCCCGAACTTCTTCCTTTGCTAATCTCCTCGGTAGCATAAATTATTTCCGCTATTCCACACCATAAATTTCTCACCTGTTCGCCTATTGTGTCTTAATATATTACAAATAGGTATCATATGTAAAACCTAATAGCTAATGTAAGGTCCCCTTATGAGGTCAGTGGCCAGGCGCCCCGGCTGCGCGTGAGAACTCGCCACTCTGTCTGGCGACGTAGGACTGCCAACACTGCAGAGCAGTCGACGCCAATTTGTCACGGCCCGCATGGGAGACGGATTGTCTGGCCGATCGAACACCGCGGGGATAATCCCCCCTTGATAACGCAGACTGCGCCGCCGCGTACGAGAATCGTTGGCGTGACGCGCCGGGGAGGTGTAATTGCCGAAGTCGGAGCGCGCGCCACGCGAGCCTCTATTGTTAACGCGCTCCGGTCGGCATAGTGCACTGTCGCCGCCTTTCCCCCTCACCCCGCGAGGTCGCGCACGCTTGCTGGGCAGCGAGAGGGCCGTTGACCCAAAGATGGCGGCGTCTCATTGAATATTCAGTAGCGCGCTGAGTGACAGCTGTCTACACGAATTGGGGCACTCTCTTACGCGTGTACGAACACTACAGGGGCGTTCCCGAGAGAGTGTGATCTCGAAGGGTTATAAGGCCAATCTTGGCCGTTAGAAGTTGTTCTTGTCTAAGCGCTGAGCTGGGCAGTTCCCGGCGGGACAAGGAGTCGCGACCGTCAAATCTAGGTTGGGATTTGTGAGCCCCCTAGGCTAGAGGTTAGGATCGCGTCGGAAGTTTAGGGTACAGCGCCGTACCGGGCAACTACACGGATCGTGCGGCGAGATAGGGTCTGGGCCGTCGTTGCTCGAGCGGTTTGTGTACGCTCGAGGATAGGAGATTTGGGCGAAGCTGAACGAGTGATTTGTGCGCACTGGGAGCTAGCGTGTAGCTGAAGTTTGAAGTTTTTCCTTTATCTACTCATGTACCCAGTTTTCCCACTGTAAATAGCTGTATATAAACTTTTGTTCCACTCAATCAACTCCAACGCCTCGAGTTCGTCAATTCGACCGCCACCTTCAAGAACCTCATCACCATCGCCCCTCCAGCCTCCTGCCAAATCAACCGGAGCCTGGGCGATTGGGTTCCTGATCGACACCAAAATCGGGGAAACGAACCACACCACCATCTTTACTAGCTGAGCCGACAGGATTGGGCAGACGTAATGACCAGGCAACAACCAGGGGTGGCAAGCAGACGCAAGCCCGCCTTCATCGGTAGCAGCGAGCTCCGCGCGGAGTGAAGCGCCAGAGCCAAGCCAGCACACAGGGCCAACGACGCGGAAGCCGACCACCGAGGGTGCGGGTGAGTGGGATTCCTTGCGCTTCGTTGTGGCGGTGTAGGCTGAGTCTGGGGTTGCATGGTAGTCACACGGAGCATGCTGGCGAACATGGCGGAAGGAGACGGAAATGGTGAGACACATGAGGCGCCGACTCAAGGAGGAACGGCGGCAGGAGGGGAGGTCCAAGCGCAGTCCGAAACAATAATTCTTAGACGAATGCAGTTGGAGTTTCAAGAACGGGAGAGAAAAGAAGCGCGCGAAGCGGAGGAGCGGGGGAGAAGATAGGCGCGAAAATCGAAGGAGCGCATGCAAAACCTGTAGCTCGAATCTGAAGAGCGGTTGCAAAGGTATGAGTTGGAGCTGGAGCGGAGAAGGCAGACGCCCTTACGCTCGAGCACCCGGGAGCAGAAACAATTGGGCAGAGACCCAGCCAGTTATATGGCGACAGCGAAGTGTAATGGTTCCGGCCAATGTTTGGAAGTTGAACATTGCGATGACAAAGTAAGCAGCCGTAACTACCTACACGGGGCTAGCATTTCCTCCGGTGTCGAACGCGTGGAGACTGACATTGGGTTAAGCAGCGACGAGGTAAGCGCGTCCGGTGATACCGTAGAGCCTTGTATTGAAGCAATGCTCCAACATGACGAGCAGCCTCGCGGGCGAAATTGCGGGATGGAGGTGCAGCGCATGAGACAGAACCCTTCAAACAGGCACAGTTATGCACTGACAGATAAGTTGAGGGGGGGCAGCCTGTTTTTCAATTTGAAGCCCTGCAAGAACGAGATAAGCGGCCGTGGCTGCGCACAGGAAGCGAGCAGCTCAGCCGGGAACAGCTGCATGGAAAGGGTAGCGAGCACGCGGAGCGTTCCAGCGAGCGCGTCCGGTATAAGAGCAGAGTGAAGGGGTTGCCCCGGTACCGCGAGTGTAGGGCCGCCAGTTACTTTTGCACCAGACACTGCGCTAAAGCATGCTGAACTTGCTGGCACGGGCACTACCGAAATTCTAAATCGGTGGACCGGAGGAGACTAGAGTCATGCAGGAAAGTCTTGGGGCCCACCACGCTCCCAATTCCGCTCGAAAGTTGCACGAGAAAGCGAACTCCCTGTCGGGCGTTCAGGAGCTCGCCCAGAAGAGAAAGGAGATAGAAGACGAGAAAGCATTGGACGAGACGGAGCGAAAAAGAGACGGAGTTGACGATCAGGCTGAGGAAAAGCAGGAGTTACAGGCGGGTAAGGGAGCTGAGAAGATAGACTGGGTTGAACATGTAAAAAATGGAAGAGAAAGTGAGAGAGAACGCGAGAAGACAGAGGATGAGGAGCTCAGAACATATGAAGAGGATAGGAGCGATACAGAGATGTCCTGTGGGTTAGGTGGTCTTGAGGGTGAGAGTGTACCCGAGGAGGCTGATGGAGAACACCAAAACGCATGCGTGGAGACTGCAAAACAAAGAATAAAAGCATTCGATAAGATTAGCAAGGAGAGAGAAATACCATGTGAGGACACCGATGCCGAGGAGACAGGGGAACGAGACGCAATCAGCGGTCTCGCAAAACCGGTGTCTGAGATAGAGCTTCGTAGCTTTAGTGTCGGTTGCGGCCGTTACCGATATTTAGTCGGGAGCCGCGTTGGAAAGGTTGACACACTGCGTTCTGCGACCTGGCAGTGTGTCACAGGCACGAGTTCTCAGTTGTGCCAGGATGAGTGTGTGCTGGGACGGCTGAAAAGCTGTCTTGGTCAGGCCGATGCTCAGAACGCACCTAGCGTGCACGAGCGGCTTTTGGTAAAAAAATTACGCCCACCTCCCCTCGCGGGCACTGTGGTGTGATGCGACGCTGAGGGGGGTTCAAGCGCAAGCGTAGAGCAACCGTCGACCGAAAGGCCGCCGGAGAGCGGCACACCGGTTATATGCGCAGCGCGCCCGAAGGAGAGGAGACCGCGGAGAGAGAGAGTACTGCACTTGCGCAGCACCGCGCGCAGCGCCGCCCACCGGCGGAGTGAGAGCACGCTCGGCCGCACACGCTCTCACCTGGGCACGCGCCGGCGCCAGTGCGTCTGCCCCGGCTATGACGCAACACAATCCAACGCAATCCACTTCATTCCAATCCAATTCAAGTCAAGCCAAGCCAATCCAATCTAATCCAATCCAATCAAATGCCCCTCGCGAGAGAGTGTTCGCTATCGGAGAGCGGGAGAGTGGCTAAGGACCACAACAGACGCACGCGGACAACAACGGACGCACGCAGGAAGGACAGGACCGCCGACAAGAGATGCTCTGAGCGTCGCATCTAATCACAGGTGCTTATGAGGTTGTTGTGGTGAGGCAGTCTGTGCGTAAAGGAAAGAATGATCCCGAGAAGGTCGTCGCGTTCGCGGGCCGCCATTCCACTCCAGCATCAACCCTTCGCCCACGCTGCCAGCACGCAGCATTGCCTTTCGTTGGGCCATTGGAGAGGCATGGCCACTTGGCCTATGGGACAGGAAGTGAAGTCGCATTTTGCGATACCACTCCGTCTTCTCCGAAGTTGTGTTCGCCTCATGGGGCTAAATTGTTGAGATTTGCGTGACATTGCAAAGCTCCAAGGTCGGGGCCATTTGCAGAGGGGTTGGAAATAGCCGAATGAACTACCCTGTTTTCAGAATGTTGCTTGGGGAGGCCAATATTGAATTGCCTCCCAGCCTTAACACCGCCACGATGGACGTGAACATTCCCTTTCACCCGTCATTTTTTAACGTGCTGTGTGTGTGCGTGTGCGGTGTTTGTGTGCGACGTGTTGTCCTGGTTGCTCCATCCGGGCGCCGAACTGAACTTTCTGTGCACCACACGTGAGCTGAAGCACAGTTGAACATTCTCGAAGGAACGTTATCGTGCTACGACGTCTAGGAGAACATTTGCGTGAGTGCGCATAGTGACAATGCAAAATTGTGGTTTCTTTTTGTTGTTGGCTTCAGAATTGCCCGTGTTCTCAGCCAACCCTTGTTCCTTTTGTTCTTGTTGTTGGGTGCCGGAATTATTGTGTGTGTTTGCAGTTATAGCGAGCATCAGCGATATATTTTGAGTTCCCTCGTTGTTCGAAGCGTTTAGGCGCCCCCAGAGACGCGACGCAATTTCTTTCTCACTCGCATTTAGTGATTTCGGAATTTTTATGTTTTTGGTTTGCAAGAGTATTCCGTCCATTTTGAACGGCTAGTGAATATGTTGTGTTTATAGTCGAGGTGAGAGATATTTCGGGTTAATTGAACTGCAGAAATGGGAGGGGGCTCATTTGTGGTTATACCTAGGTCCTTCCACATGTTTTTTTTTTTTGCTGTTATCATTGAATGAGAGATGAATCGAGTGGCCATTTTAAATTTTTTTCGGATTGACTGAACCAAAAGCTCCAGTAACCATCATAAAGGGGGGAGTAGTAAGGTCCACTTACGAGGTCAGTGGCCAGGCGCCCGGGCTGCGCGTGAGAACTGGCCACTCTGTCTGGCGACGTAGCACTGCCAACGCCGCAGAGCAGTCGACGCCACTTTGTCACGGCACGCACGGGCGACGGATTGTCTGGCCGACCGAATATGGCGGGGATAATCCCCCATTGAGAACGCAGACTGCGCCGCCGGGTTCCGAGAATCGTCAGCGTGGCGTGCCGGGGAGGTGTAATTGCCGAAGTCGGAGCGCGCGCCCCGCGAGCCTCCATTGTAAACGCGCTCCGGTCGGCATAGTGCACTGTCGCCGCCTTTCGCCTTCTCCCCGCGGGGTCGCGAGCGCTTGCTTGGCCGCGAGCGGGCCGTTGACTATATTTGTTGTGCAATTATCCTGATCAACAATTTTTTTTCTCCAAAATTTAGTCTCCTAAATCGGGCACATTAGCCCCAATATATCTCCCGATCCTGGCCAATCCCCCAAGTGGGTATGCGCCACAAAAAAAGGAACAACAACAACAACAACAACGACAACAGCTGGCGGTGAGTCATTGAATATTCAGTAGCGCGCTCCGTGACAGCTGTCTACGCAAATTCGGGCCCTCCCTTACGCGTGTGCGAACGCTACATGGGCATTTCCGAGAGAGTGTGATCTCGGGGGGTTATAAGGCCAAACTTGGCCATTAGAGGTTGTCCTTGTCTGAGCGCTGAACTGGGCAGTTCCCGGCGGGACAAGCAGTCTCGACCGTCAACGCTAGGTTGGGATTTGTGAGCCCCCTAGGCTAGGGGTTAGGATTGCGTCGGAAGTTTAGGGTACAGAGTTGTACCGGGCAACTAGACAGATCCTGCGGTGATAGAGTGTCTTGGCTGTAGTTTCTCGAACGGTTTGTGTACGCTCCGAGGATAGGAGAGTTGGGCGAAGCTGATCATGTGATTTGGCCGCACTTGGAGCTAGCGTGCAGCTGAAGTTTGAAGTTTTTCCTTTGACTACTCATGTACCCAGTTTTCCTACTATAAATAGCTGTATATAAACTCTTCGTTTCACTTAATCAACCCCAACGCCTCGAGTTCGCCAATTCGATCGCCGCCTCCAACCACTTCATCACCATCGCCCGCCAGCCTCCTGCCAAATCAACCGGAACACGGGCGATTGGGTTCCTGATCGACACCGGACTTCGGGGAAACAAACCATACCACCATCTTTACTGCTGCTCTAGTAGTAAAATTAAACTACCTTCGCACTATGTTCATACTATATAGCGCTAAGCCCTGCTAGGTTCAACCTCCAGTTATTACACAACTGATAAAGCGTTGAATTAGCGCAATGGGTACGTTTGCTTCCAGCAATGAACAAACAAGCTGCCAACAGTATTGTGCGCGTATTGTGCGTTGCGGCGTCTCGTCTTCCGGCAATTTGGTAAAGTTTGAAATTACAATCGTCCATGGCATATCAATAGAGCTGATATGTGATATTGCAGTCCAATGATGAGAAACTTTCCGCTTGAGGTATAGTAACTCGTGAATCCTTTGTTCTACTCCGGCTCCATTCAAAGCGGATGGTGATGATGCTCGCAATTGTTCCTGCTTGTCCTGCACGGCGTTTCGGTGCAGCGTTGCGGCAGTGATGATGACCACTACCCGTAGAGATTAAACGAAAAAATTTGTATTTACAATCTTTACATGTATTAAAAAACGATACTGTGAGCCCGTTCGTCGCTCTGTGGCTGCCGCACCCCATCAGAGACAAGCCACGACCCAACCAAATCTGTCCTAAACTCTTACACTTCCAATTGAAGGAACATCGCATCTTTTCATTTTCTCCCTCCCCTACGCTCTCTCCTCTCTTTCAGCTTACCATTGTTCGGGATAGCACGCCGCGCGGGTTCAACTTGCGCCTCCCACGCGCCTGTGTGTTGTGGCCCCCGCGTGCAATTTCACGCACCACCGTGTGGGGTGCGCCCTTTGCACGAATGCCTCGGTCTTGCACTGAGGGCAGAAACACGATACGTAGGAGTTTGCCTTCCACGCCCGCGAAGCCGTTGCCCCATTGCCTGCCCGGGCATACAACAATGACGACGGATTCTTCCACGCCCTACCCTTATATCGTGTTTCGACAGTGCAAATAATCAAACTGCGCCCTGATTTTACCGGGCCGTTCAATGCAATGGGAAACGCTTTATATGTACACCATTTCATTGTGATAATTGCCATCATCAACAGCCAGCTTAGGGTCACTACAGGGCGAAGGCTTCTCCCATTGACCTCCACCCACTTCTCCCCAGCACTGCGCGAGTTAAACATGGCGTCGAAATTTTCGTATTTCTTCTCTCTATTGAGTTAGTGGCCTTCCGCTTTTTGTAGTCTATTCTCTCGCTACCCATTCGGTTACCCTCGTAGTCCACTAGTTCTCAGTTCGTGCCACTACATGCCCAGACCAAGTGTACTTTTCTATAATTGAACAACGATATTTTCTAATCGAGTTTGCTCCCTGATCTAGGATACTCGCTACCTATCCCCGAGGGTCCTTCTACCATTCGAGCTACTGCGCGCTGGGCCGACCTCAGTTTGCTCTCCAGTTGTTTTGTAGGGCGCCAAGTTTCCGATCCATGCATCATCACCGGCAGCATGCATTGGTTGAATAATTTTGTTTTTTTTGGGATAGAGGTAGCTTACTTTTTATTATTTGTGAGTGCCTTTCAATTACGGCACAACCCATTTCAATTCTGCCTCTGATTTCATTATCATGGTTAGGATCAGTTCAGCATTGACGACCTGTACAGGGTAGTAGGACTTTTGGTGGGGTTTCCCTAACTATGCTGGAGAGGGCGGGTTCACCATGTTTTTTATTATTACGTTCCATTTATTCATGTTTATTTTCAGCCGCAGGTCCCAGATTTCGCATTATTTCCCTTCAGTAATTTCTGCAATTGTTCTGAAGATTCACTGAGCAAGACTATGCCGTCTGCAAACTTGAAGTGCTTCAAGTATTGTCCGTTAATCCGCAACAGTACGTTTTCCAAGGCAAACTTCCTCAATATCTGCCCAGACAAGCTGTCAACAATTTTGGAGAGATGGTATTGCCCTGTCGCACTTTTATTCGTAGCGGAAACTTTTGGCTGTGATCGGGAAGGAGTACACGTCCCGGACATCCCGCGCATATGTCGTCTAGGGATCTTTTGTCGGTCTCTTCAATTTCTGGGCCGTTTTCCACCTTCAACTTTGCTGGAGTGTCTACGGAATAAAACTCTTTCTGGTAGTCTATAAATGCCACGTAAAGGGGATCACTGTACCCTCCCGATTTTTGTATTACTTGATTGACTTCATGAATGCAATCTCTTGTTCAGTACCCTTTCGTAAACGCAGCCTGCCGTAGGGGTTTCTGAAAATCTAGAATATCACGTACGCGGGAAACTCTTGTATACAACTCACAGTAAGCTGACCTGCATGTAGTTCCTAATGTTTTTGGTATCTTCCTTCTTGTGAATCAGAAAATTGTTCGCATTTTTCGATATTCTGGGCACTTTTAGAGTCCTTATGCATCCTGAAAATAGTGCGGCAAGGTTTTTCAGCAAAATATATCATCCCTACTTTAAAATATCCACGGTAAGGACTTCATCTTCTGGAGCGTTTCTCTCTTCATGCCCTTCAGAGCCTTTCACACCTCCTGTTCAGTTAGTAGTAGGACGTTTTAAGCTAAGCGTATACGCTCAGAGTGTTCCCCCTGGTTCAAATTCGCTCTTATATAGCCTGGTGTAAAATCGGTCGGCATGCGTTATGTTATCCTGCTCGTCTGAGTGCGTACATTCTGTCTCTGCCGATAACTAGCTTCCTCTTAGTTGGTATTAGGCTTCCTCCTATTTAGAGCATTTCCTCTACCGCTTCCTGGCTGTACACGCGAACGCCGTTGGATTTGATCCTTTTAATCAACTTTCATAGCTCTGCTAATTCAATTTGATCCGCCGTACTCGACAGTTCCATGTTCTTACGCTGGCAGCTGGATCCTCCGTATAGTGAGTTAGTTTTCCAGATTGTTTTCTAACTGCTGCTCTCCAACCACTGCTGCCGAATCTGTGATTGCCGTTATAAGGCTATCGTTTAGCCTGTCTACACTAACTTCGCTCTCCCTGTTTAATAGCTCAAATTTTGTTTGAACGGTCATTTGAATTTCTGCTTCTTGGCTCTGACTGAATTTATGCTGGGTTACTGGTGTAAATATGCGACAACTCTCCACTTTATCTTTTCCTCTCCGCCAGCCCAACGCAGAGTGCCTGGACCAGGGATTTATTCAGACTGCCTTGTCTCACTTTTGTTGGATTAATGCGCCAAAATAATCCATCGCGCCATGGGCACCGCATGCCCAAACTGTTTTATTCTGAAGCGTAACTGTTTGTAGCAGATATTTAATTTTGTTCAGGTTCAGTTTCAGATTGCGAGAAAACAACGAATTGTACCTCTTTCCCTTGGGGTAAAGATAATTGTTCGGTTTCGGCATACGATTCCAAATCCGTTTAAAGCCTGGCCATAAGGCAGTACTGCAGAGCTCCGTATTAACTGCTTATTAGACCGTTGAATACCCGTCGGTACAGCCTTGACGAGGTAGCTGAAATAATATTCTCAAATTTCATTAGATGTCTTTGTAACCCGTCTACCACCGTTCCCGTTTTACGAGCAGGTGCGGCAAGAGGAGAGCTAGGCGAGCAGGAGAGATGGGGTAGGAGAGATAGGCGAGGAGGCATAGGCGAGGAGGCATAGGAGAGGAGAGATAGGTGAGGAGGCACCGGAGACATCCACGGCACCCGTGTCGCCACCTGGAGGAGGAAGGTGAAAAGGTCGCCGCCGCACCGATAAGCGCGCACCACTAAGGAAGGGCAGGAGGCCACGTGCGGCGGAAGCTATGTGCGATGTAGGAAGACTAAATATAGTTGTTTTCGCTCGTACGGCGGCGAGGCTTAAACAACGCCGTGAGGCGAAAAACGATTATGATTGAACAGTGCATTGGATGTATTCATTGCAAACATGTATGTATATCATTGTGAAACGACATTTAGACCACACCTCGACAGTGGGGAAGTGAAGCTTGGGAAGTGAAGCTTGCGCTAATAACTAGGGTTAATATAGCTAAACCACATCATTGTATTCTTCTCGCGCGGACTGCATGGTATGCAGGTGCACCCAGAGACTGGGAGCACTAACATCCGCAGTACATCCTTTCCTCCATATTTCCTTTTGACACAACAAATAACGCTGCACAAAAGAAATGATGTCATTCTCAATGCCACTTTGCACATGAACAGAACATTGGCAGTGCACCCTTACTTGTCTTTGAAGGGTATGGCTTCAGCCGGGCTGACTTCTTGGGCTGCACCGTAAAAAGAAGAGAGCAGAAAAAAAACATATTTAGAAGAGTAAATTGTTTTTGAAAAAAGCATAAAAACACAAGCTTAGAATATACCTGGATGCAAACCAGAGTACTGCTTTCTGCGATACTTAGAGTTCAAATCATAGAAAAAAAGACAGACTACAGCAGGCTGTAGTCTCACAAAGCCTGTTGTTATTCCAGTTGGTTGCGCTTGTTTCGAAGATAAAACACACAAATACAGCCATTGAGGAGAAAAAAGCGTGCCTTAGTTTTTGAAACAAAGCTTTCTATGGCCAGCGTTCCGTGCATTTTTCATGTGCACTAACAGAGGCTCCCTAGGCTCTACGTGTCTTTGAAGTGCGCGGCGTTGGAAAGCTAATTTCCTGGGGTGTGTTCTCTTACCACGCGTACGTAATGTAGCCCGCTGTTCAAAAAATGACTTGGGCCTCAAGGTTACTCCTGCGCTCGCACCACCCTCGCTTCGATGTGGTTCCAAGCGCACAGGTGTCTAGTTTCCTGCAATTCCTCGGTGTTGCAATCCTGTGAAGACAACTTGCCGTTCTCCACTTTTCGGCGAAAGCTACACTACGCTTCCTCGGGCAGTCTTCGCGGGGTGACCGGTTTTGACCTTGAGAGCCGGAGGTCAAACTCCGCACACCGTTCCGCAAACACCAGGCACACAGCAGCTGCCCGATGGCAGGGAAAGGTAGGCGGCAGGGCCCAGGGGAGAGATACGCGAAGAGGGAAGGGAGACGAGCGCGGGACCCATGTCCCAACCTCACGGAGTGCCCAGCACGGAGCAGCGGCCCGGTGGCGGGGAGAGATAGGCGGAAGAGAAGAGGACAGATAGACGAGGAGGCAACGAAGACATCAGCGGGACCCGTGCCGCCACCTGGAGGAGGATGGCGAAAAGGTCGCCGCCGCAGCGATAATTGTGCATCACTACGGAAGGGCAGGAGGCCACGTGCGGCGGAAGCCATGTGCGATGTAGGAAGACTACATTTAGTTGTTTTCGCTCGTACGGCGGCGAGGCTGAAACAACGCCGTGAGGCAAAAAAAAGATGATAAATGAACAGTGCATTGTATGTATTCATTTCAAACATGTATGTAAATCATTGTGAAACGACCTTTAGACCACACCTCGACAATGGGGCTCAGCCTGGGAAGTGAAGCTTCGCTATCAACTAGGGTTAATTATAGCTAAACCACAGCATTTTTATTCCTCTCCCGTTGACTGCATTGTATGCAGGTGCAGCCCACGAGTGGGTGCTATAACATCCGCAGTACGTCCTTTCCTCCAAATTCCCTTTTGACTCAATAAAAAACAACAAGGAACAATATTTCACTTTTCTTCTGTCATCGTGATGGCGAGGTCGCCTTTAGTCCCAACTCCAGTTTTGCAGGTCACCAACATTCATAGAGTGGAATGGCGCATGATTTTTTCAGTGCTTCAGAGTCCGTTCAAACATTGCAAAAGGTGAGCTAGCCATAAATGTTCCCCGCAAGAGTTCCGAATTGCCATACGCCATCTTCTCTGTACTAAACCCCCAGTCCCACTTTCCCGGTGGAGCCTTTGCAGCATTAGTGCCGTCAGAGAGAGAGGAAGAGAGAGCCCACCTTATTTGGAAGCCTGGTTTCAGGGTGCGGGATTCGCGGTTGCACAGAGGGCCGCGGCGACGCAGTGAGCCTGCACTGCCGCCACACGTCACCCGCAGTTTTAGGGACTGAGCAGTTTAGGGCCACGCCTTATCGTAGCTCGCTCGCTGGACCCAACTAAAGCCTCACGACGTTCCGTCATCGTGACGTAACCCAGATGCTTCGAAAGCCAACCGGTTTATACAGTCGTAAGCGTTCGAACTCGTGAACCGCTAGTGCCTGTGATACATCTCCCCGTACTTTAGCGCAAAACAAACTTTGGGTACATTAGCGACAAATTATGCGTAACCAGCCGGCTGTATCCGCTTTCATTTAGTTAGGGACGCCAGTTGGGATGGTTGTTATGATAGTAAACGAGAAAAAATAAAGCAGTTCAACTGTACGTGAAAGCTGTCGAAAGCACTGAGTAGTGATTCGCCATAATTGGCTGCATCGCCGTCATCCGCTCACTGCTGCCCCCCAACGCATTTCAAATTTCCCGCCTTCGCAGTGCTCCCGCACCCCCTGCCTGAAACTGCCCCAGAGGGAGTGCCGTTCTGTGTGTGCTTGCTTTAATTTCGTATGCGGTAGCTGTTTTTTGCCCTTTCTGATTTTTATTGTACGTTTTAACGCGCCGACGCAACGCAGGCGATGAAACACGCCGTAGTGGAGGGTTCCCGATTACTTTTGACCACCTGGGGATCTTTAACGTGCGCCGAAATATCGCACACAATGGCGTTTTACCTTTTCGCCTCCATCAGAAAAGCGGCCGCCGCTTCCGGGAATCGAACCCGTGACCTCGTGCTCAACGCCTTGACCACTTAGCCACCGGGGCGGGTGTTTTGCATCATTTCAAAAGCGCAATTTTTTTCTTGCGCGGCCGGAACCTTTTTGTGTCATTTCGAACACGCCATTTTTTTGCGCGGTGCCGTCGGGGTGGTGCCGTGGGGGCAAAATGTCAAGTTTTTGAAGACAGGGGACAATCGACCAATATTCTAGGAATTGCAATCTTGAGATCCAGGGTGTTGAAAAGTAAAAAAACTAAAATGCCGAGATTGTCTCTAAGCATGGCTTGGTCATCAATGAATCCATTTCTCGGAGTGATATAGCAGTCTGCCACCGCGTTCCAACATGGAATTCTGAACGTTTTTGTACAACTGAGATCTCGCGATAAACGTGAATGTGCTCTGAAAAAGGCAAAAAATTGAGGTTGCCAAACGAAGGCCTGGAATATGAAAACACATTGCCTATCTATGTTAATGACCATCTGTTTCCGGCCCTGAAGCGTTTGCTTGGCATGGCTGTCAAGAAAAAACCCGAACACAAGTGGAAATCAGTGTGGTCGTTCAAGGGCAAGATATACGCAAAGAAAACTGAAACTTCGCCAATGATCCATATAGCCGACGAAAGTGACCTTGCCAAAATACAGTAAAGTCAATCCGAAACCGCTTTACCACAGTAATAATGGATCAGCCGGCTTACCGACAGCTCGTATTGCCAGAATGTTTTGGGGCATCAAAATTTAAAACAACATTCCTTAATACACTTCAATGTACGCTCAGCTACTAAGAAAGAAGAAGAAATTCACAATTTTTTAAGCCAGTTTTTCTTCCGATATAATGCTGCCATGATTACTGAGACGTGGTATGCCGACGGTTGTAAAATGCTTCCGCTTCCAGGTTACAATAACTTCTTTATAAACCATCCCGACCGGCGAGGAGGGGGAGTCGCTGTTTACGTAGAAGAATACATGCACTGTGAATTAGTTTCGAAATTTTTAGTAGTCACAAATGACTACGAGGTATTGGCACTCAAATACAGCAAAGACTTCATGTTTGCTGTATACCGGCCACCACAATGCAACATCTCACAATTTCTGCATTTCTTCGGAAATGTCTTAGATCATGTGTCCGACAATGGTTTCCGCCTTGTTTGTGCCGGTGACTTCAATATAAACGTCTTAGAAAATAATGCCACAGTCACCGAATTTTTCACTACACTTAGTTCTGTTGGATTTCTAAACCTAATAAAAACACCTATGCGCGTTACAGCAACCAGTACGTCTGCCCGTGACCTCTTAATTGCAAACATCGAAACTGTAGTTTTTTCTGCCAAAACTATCGCATCAAGCCCAAGTGGTTATTGTCCAGCTTTTATCATATATGATAACAAAACAAAAACAAGAAGAATCACTTTGAGGCTATCAAGACTAAGGTTGTGTCTGCGGCAGCTTTAGAATCGTTTGAATGCGAAATAAACGCTTGTGACTGGTCCTTTGTATAGGATATAAATTCGGCAAATGACGGCTATTCTGAGTTTATGAAAATGTTTCTCTCCATTTACAATAGGCACTTTCCGTTCACAACCTTCACGCAATCCAAGAGAATATAGAGTTTTAGCTGACCGTTTCTGGCCGGTCCGCTCCGCTCCGATAGCAAGCGGGAGCGCGATTGCGCATGCGTGGCACGCTAGCGCGCTACCGGCGATACCGGAGCGGGGCGCCGCTGCGCTAACCGGGGCCTCTTAGCGGACCGTCGCGGCAGCTTACGGTACCATACGGAATGTTAACATGGCTGCCCCCGCGATGCGAGCGCGCTACGGCAAACTTTGTTTGTTCAGTTGAAAGACGACCGACGAAGCCGCGAAAGCGCTTCCGAATAAGCAATGGTGCCACACACCTCAAAGATCTTTAGAACGCAAGCGAAAATCATCGACCGATGCGCGGGGCTGCTTCTATGCAGCGCCGAAAAAAAAAGCCTTGGCTTGGCTATTCCAAAGTTTACCAGCTTGTTTATTGTTATTTAGAAAAATTATACCATTTCAGCGACTACATTATACAAAAAAAGGTTAAATGAGGCAAAGAAACATGGTATTTTGCTTTGTTTGGGTGACAAAATACATATTCTTATGTTTCCTTTAAGCTGAAGTTTTGGTTTACAGGTGCACGCGAAACGACCAGTCACGCGAATCATTCCCCGTCGAGGGAGGTACGGTTATCGCTTGCTAAAAGCCTTTCGGCTGCTAACGCTCCGGTTGTGCTGAGCGGGACGTCGGGAGCATAGCGGAGCGTCAAAAACGGTCAGCTAAAACTCCCTAATGAGAAAGACTTGGGTACGCGAGCTCACACGAAAATGATCAAACGAAAAAACAAACTACGTCACGCATTCTTGCGAACAGGACTGCCGACGACGCTGCAGGAATTCAAGATGCAGCGTAATCTACTCAACAAAGAACTAAGGCGAGCAGCAAAAGCTGATTGTTATCATTCCCTGTTCACAGATATTAATAACAGGCACCCGGATACTACGTGGAAAGCTGTAAACCCCGTTTTGGGGAGGCGGCGGAATCGTTTCACACACAATAAAATCCTGGTAAATGGTCGCGAGGTAATCGGTAGTGACATTGCTAATAAATTTAACACTTACTTTGTCAACACCACAATTCAGCAACATGTTCGGCCGTTTATCGAAGAGTCCGAATGTGTTTAAATCATTAATAGAGAGTTTTAGCTGACCGTTTCTGACGCTCCGCTACTCTCTCCGACGTCCCGCTCAGCACAACCGGAACGTCAGCAGCCGAAACGCTTTTAGCTAAGCGATAACCGTATCTCCCTCGACGGAAATGATTCGCGTGACTAGTCGTTTCGCGTGCGCGTGCGAACCAAAACTTCATCCTAAAGAAAACCTAAGAATTTGTATTTGGTCGCCCAAACAAAGTAAAATACCGTGTTTATAGGTCTCATTTAACCTGTTTTTTGTATAGTATAGTCGCTGATATGGTATAAGTTTTCTAAAGAACAAAGAGGCCGATAAACTTTGGAATAGCCAAGCCAAGGCTGTCTTTCTCGGCGCTGCATAAAAGCAGCCCCGCACTTCAGTCGACGTTTTTCGCTTCCGTTCGAAAGATCTTTGAGGTGTGTGGCACCATTGCTTATTCGGAAGCGCTTTCGCGGCTTCGTCGCTCGTGTTTACACTGAAGAAACTAAGTTTGCTGTAGCGCGCTCGCATTGCGGGGGCAGCCATGTTAACATTCCGTATGGTACCGTAAGCTGCCGCGACGGCCCGCTAAGAGGCCCCGTGTAGCGGAGCGGCGCCCCGCTCCGGTATCTGCGGTAGCGCGCTAACGCGCCACGCATGCGCAATGGCGCTCCCGCTTGCTATCGTAGCGGACCGGACCGTCAGAAACGGTCAGCTAAAACTCTCTAATATTGAAAGCCTTTTAGATGCAAAGCATCTCTTGCTCGGGGCTATGACCTGCGTCCGTCCGTTGTCCGCACCTCTCCCCCTCTCCCCACCAGCTGTGCGATAGCGCGTGCGGTGCTCCTACTCTCCCCCTCTCCAAGCCAGCTGCGCCATAAGCGCGCATGCGCGTCTCATCTCTCATATCCTCCTCCGCACTCCATCTGCTATATTTGATAACACCCGGTCCGCGCCGCTCCCTCAGTTGCTGCTTCGGGTGAGGCACGCTGCGCCGTCCGATGAGCTAAATGGACGCCAGCAGTTCTGTCAGCGAACTGACTCGCTACACTGCATGTCCTGCGGAGATCCGACGACTATACGGGGAACGTGCATAGACCTCGTGTTCAGTTATTTCAAGATTGAACCGTTAATACAACTGCCATTGCCGCTGCACTTTACTGACCATAAAGCCATTATATTATACTCAAGGCAAAACGTTACCCACTAAATTATAAATAAAGAAGACATTGAACACGCTACTACACTTGTCTTTACCAACCAAATAAATTACACCATCTCCCCGAAGGGAACTATGTGGTGATACAAAGTATCTCGGAGTTCAAACAACGTTCACGCGATGGGTTTAACCAACACAAGTGAAAATAAAGTAAACTCCGAGTCTTTGCATCACCACATAGTTCCCTTCGGGGAGATATTGTAATTTTTTTGTTCATCCGGCAGATGTATATGAAATTTATCGAACATTTATGAGCCTTAACAATAGCAAAGCTTTGAACATCAATGACATGCAGATCAAACCAGTTAATTATGCCATAGAGCACATTGCCCCCTCACTTGTTCATATTTATTATCTAGCCTTAGAATAAGGTGCATTTCCCGCTCAGATGAAGAAAGCAAGGGTATCTGTAATACATAAAGGAGGTAATAAATCAACAGTTTCGAACTACAGGCCAGTATCTGTTCTTCCAGTTTTTTTCTAAGGGCCTAGAGAAAGTGATCTATCGTAGCATGGAAAATCTATTTCGTGAGAAAAATATTCTATCTGATGCACAATTTGGCTTTCGTAGTGGCGGTCAACGGAAACCGCGCTACTCACACTTAAAGAACACATAATAGATAACATTGAGAAAAGGCATCTTTATTGACTTCAGTCGAGCCTTTGATTCCCTGGACCATGATATCCTATTAAAACAATTATCTGTGTGGCATTCAGGGAAAGGCTTCGGACTTGCTAAACTCCTAATTACACAACCGTCAGCCATGCGTGTATCTAGACATCCACAAGTCACCGTTTCTTTTTATTGCAAAAGGTGTATCGCAAGGAAGCATTTTGGGGCCCTTGCTCTTTAACGTGTATATCAACGATATCACAAAAATAGACACAACCGTAACATTTTTAATGTACGGAGACGACAGCACGATACTTATACCCGGTAATGATGTCAACGATTTAATTGCGAAATGTGACGACGTGCTTCGGAAGCTATCCGTTTGGTCGCAGTCGAACCAAATTAGCATTATTTTGAATAAGACTAAAATAGTTATCTTCGGACCTAAAAATAAAGCCTTTAACATGCATAGTAACATAATTTATGAGGTTAAAGTTATTTACATAGTAGACGAACACAAGATTCTAGGCGTTACATTTTCTGCACACCTAGCGTGGGACACACACATAGTTAACCTAAATAAACTGTCCTCAGTCACTGGAGTATTATCGCGATGCCGGAATTTCCTTCCTACACAGGTCAAACTTCAAATTTAGAACGCATTATTTGAATCGCATGTTAACTATTGTAGTCGTGTGGGCTACAACAAATAAAAAATGAAATAAAAAATCTGGCGTGCCAAAAAGGAATGGTCCGAAACATCGCCAATATTCCGTATTTGGCATCAGCACAAAATGCTTTCGCGAAATATCACATTATCAAAGTAAACCACTTGTACAGGCTTCGTATTTTAAGTGCATTTGTTTCTGCATCAAACGCACTAAAAAGCGTTTTAGTATAATTCTCATCCCTAACAGCAAGGGATGCTGATTCACGCACGCCCAGCACAAAACAGTGGGTACTGCCGCGATTCCGCACTAATTTTAAATATTGCGGCGAACCATACATTGGGTTTGTTTTATTGTGTTTTGCTTTTACCGCCCGGCTGCGCCGGTCTGCGTTATCTCTGTGCTAAGGGAAGCGCGTGTTCCATTGTTTCTTTCTGTGCCGCATGTGTTATCTGTTGTGATAGGGAGAGCATTCCGATCTAACGTGAACAGCCCAGAATAATCTTCTTGGATCTACTATGTTCTCGATGCGAATCGACGTTTCGAGAACCACGCGCGCCGAAAGATAAAAAGCCTGCAGTGCGGACGCCGGGGCATTCGATTCGACGACACTCGCCTGTGAAAGTCACTTTGTTGACCGCTGCTTCGCCGCCTCTGTATTCTTTTGAGTTGTTAGGGGAGCACAAGTTCGCTCCAATAAACGTATTTCTCATTCAAGACAACTGCTTCGTCCTTGTCTTCGTGACATCTGGTGGAGGTGCTGGGTACGCACCCTTCATGCCCACTACACTGTAAACGCAAACTAGCCGGAAATGGAGTTTTAATCAAGTAATGTGCCCTGAAAAGTACCTATAGCAAAAAATGTACTCCCTAGGCATGATCTAAAGAAGTGGACGAACCTCCATGGTAGTACCGTTGCCCATCCGGGTAGCAAAAGGGAGGATTTAGAACGACTTAACACCATTTGTGAGATGGCGTTTCGTTCCTTGTATACTACCACGTCCACAATAAACGCCCTATCTGAGGTAATCATCTCAAGCGGGCGGTCGCCATGTTAGTCTTCTGTTGTCTCCGTGCACCAGCACTTCAACCGTGGCCTAATGCTAATTAGAACGAGTAAGCAGGACGCGACGGTTGCACGCAGCTACAAAACCAATACCGTACGTATACCCGTATAGATGCTTCAACCAGCGCGATCACAGGCAGAGAGCGCGGCCGTGTTGTCTCAATCTGTTTATTTTGGCGATAGGTGTTGTCAAACTCTGCTGCTAACGAAGAGGCAGTTCTCTCCGTTGCTAACAATTGCAATGTTCATCTGCTTCGCTTGCTTGCGCATACATAGACGATTTAAATTCTCGTGCCAGCGCGCCAACGCACCCGACTGCAGCGACTCAACTTGCCCTGGCGGCACGACTGGCTGCCCGGATGTAAACAACCTCTGTGCGATCAACGCAGCGCGGCCGGTGGCTCGGCGCGGCCGGAGCTTCAAGCCTCGCCTTGGGCCGTCGTTTTTTCTTATTTGTGAAGGACTAGTAGTTCCATTTAGTGGAGAGATTTTCATGTGCCCCTTTCACACGAGGAACGGCCGCAAACAGCATTTGGATATGGCGACAGGTGTGGACAGCTCGCTGGTAAGTGGTCTTTCATCAGTCGATGCGTTTGTCAAACATTTGGATAGGGTTAACAGCGAAGTACCCGGGTACCCGTGCCGCTCACAGCTCGTACACGCACGGGCAAAGAAAAAAGCGCACACTCGTATTATTTTACTTGTTTGTGGGTTTTGGGGTATGCGTTCGCATTCTTTTGTAGGCCGGTTTGTAACAGGGCATTCGAGATAAAATCGTTTGTCGCGCGCGGCGTCGTTTCAAAGCAACGTGGCGGTTACTTCGTGCTGGCGAAAATCAGCGCAGTCAGACGGAAGCGGGAAGGAAGGTAGAGAGATCGGGAAAGAGGGCGCTAATATATAAAAGAAAGCGTAATGCAAGACGAGAAATATAACACAACCCGCCTGCATTTCTCCGAACTTCAGGACAGAGCCGCACACGGGTACGTTGTCACAAACTCGAGCGTACGGCGTCTAAAAGTACCGTATATTTTTTTTTAATTTTTCAACGTGACCTGAGCCACTTATCTTCTCATTGCCGCACATGCAGACCTGATTGTGTCCCTGTGTTTGAGCGCACAGCCATCCTTTTGCGACATAAGAACCAGCAAACGCGAGAAATTGTAGAAGCCAGCCACATCATAAAAGCTGGTTCCGAATGTATCAGTCATCCCTCTATCGCCCTGCTTAATCGAGAAGTCGCATATTTAGACGCACATTGAGTGCTATTTCGGTGCTTCTTCTGGGAATGCGTGTTGGGGGTGGGAGGGGGGTCTTAATCCATGTATGATGCGGTTATCTTTGCTGATTTTTCGCCTTTCGTGCGCCTCAAAGTTCGTTTTGTGGTTTTGTTGTTACGGTTTTTTAGTATTTTCGGCTGAGTGCGCCGAGAACTGTGACGCATTGGGGGCGCGGCAATTGGGCGCTTGGGCATATAAAGCTTTGAATTGTGCAATAATAAACTATTTGCGAGTGTGCGCTTGTGCCGTCTTCATGTGTTCTTATCCTCGTTAATTTGCGCGCAGTTTATTTTTCGCAATGCATAATTACCAACTCGCCCAACTCGCAACCCTTTTACAGATCCTATACTCCGTAAAAATGAGTTGCCTGTCTTTTTAGGTACGGCAAAATCTCGCGCAGCGCATCATTCTGCCAGGGGGCCATATCCTAATGTCAATGCACACACTATGAAAGCAGCTTGCACTTAATGCGTCACATTGTCTGCTGATAAGCATTTCAGATTCGCCCCTCTCATCATCATTCACTTCGTAAAGATGGCGGGATTTTCTTTCATAGCTTGTTGTCACTGCAGTAATTAATAGCAGAATGAGTCCTACAAATCACAGAGACGGTTCGTTTCACGTTGAAAATACTCACAGTAACACACTTTGCACCACACGGAGGAACAATCGGTTGCAGTGATGAGGCATAAGGGTAACTTGTTGTTAAAGGGTCATTGAAGACAACCAGCAAGTTGATTTCAAACGGAAGTCGGACCTCCGCATAGCCATTTCAGCATTGATTTAGTGCCAAGATGCCTTAAGTGCTGAGAAATCGCGGTTCAACTGCTCATCAAACGTGACGCAAACACGACTGCAGTCGCTGTTTGCATCAGGATAAACCGGAAGCAAGTGAAGCGGCGGTGATTATTAGCAGTATACAAGCAACTGAATACAACATTACCACGTACCAAGCAGTTTGGTCAGTTCCGGTCAAATCGCTCATGCTTCCCCAAACTCCTCTGTCATTTGCCGTTCGAGACCACTAAGCAAAATGTTTCTCCATTGGACCTGTGATCAGAATTTACGCTTCACTGAAGAAAAACATTGGCCTTTTGAGGCCCCGCAAGTTTTGGCGTCGAACGATTTTCTCATGCGTAGCTCGCATGCTCCCTTGGAAAGCGGTACTGCCACCCCAAGTATGGACGAGTTGCACCATCCAGCGGCAGCCAAGAAAGAAGTTGTGCGCGTCAGGCCACTTAAGCCCTTCCGGTGAAAACGTGTTTTTGCTAGTTTCAACCTTATTTTTAAAAAAATGCCAGGTGTAAGAGGTGTAATAGCGTTCTCCGTGAGCTAATCTATCAACCTAGAGAGACTTGCATTTTAACTTCACTGTCATTTAAAGTTGTGCTCGAGTATATTGTGCGGAAGTAATATCTTTTTTATTGCTGCAAAAGCCACGATGGTTAATGTACTGGCACTTGGTTTTATGAAGCCTTTGCATTCCTAATTTAAGTACTGAATCTTCGCAGGGAACCTGGCATAACAATTTTATTACTGTACCGAATTATTAAGTTCATTTAACCATAATGTCTGTTTTGAATTTTACATGTGGGTCATTTTTTTTTTTCTTTTTTGCTTTTTCAGGTAGATGTTCCTTTGACTCCCTGCCTGCATTCCGCGAACGGGGAAATTAGCCTCCGCATCGATGGCCAGAGTGTCTTGACTGCATCATCTTTACTGGGAGGATTGTGTAGTCTGTTTGCATCGTTCTGGGTTTTCAACATTCAATATCCCAAGAAGGCACACAGAGCTCTAACGTTTGTGGAACATGCCTTTTTGGACCTTGCCAGCACCAAACCACGTGTGAAGGATTTAAAACTAATGAACTTTTATCGCATCAATATCCCTCACCAATATTTTATTTGTTTTCAATCCTGTAATCATTGGATAGTAGTTTAAAGAATTTCGTATTATGTTTCTGACGTTTTCTTTTTTTTTTACTGAACAGGGGATATTTGATGGGCCCTTCTGTATGCTGATAATACAGCTGTCTTTTAGTGAATCAATATTATTAACCAACTAATATAACTTGAAACAATTATCTAAATAATGTTGGCAACTGGTGCCAAATGAATCAACTCAAAATTATCGGAAAAACACGAATTACATGGCTTTTTCTTCTCACTCTGAAGAAGCTGTCGCGATACCACGCATTCTGTTCTATATCCTTGCAATTAACCCCTCAGACTGGGTCACTTTTCTTGGCGCATTTGTGTCTTTATCAAAACGCACTGGTATTTTCCGCAGCATATTTCTCGTTCTTTATATTACTCATTTATCCATAGCCATCTCATTGCTGTCTGTCACCTACATCATTTATCTCTTGTGCCTTTACCATCTACAAAATGCTCGTTACCTTTCAATATCAAATCGTTGCACAGCTCTCGCTCATTTCACCACCAATTGAAAAATTTTTTTGTTGTTGTAAACCACTGCAACCATTTTTTTCACTTTGTGTACTGACTACTGATGCGTACTGATCAGTACTCACGCGTTCTCAATCCGCTAGTATTGTATAATGATGTCACTTACCATGCCGTTGTGTTTGTGCCTATATGTTTTTCGCGTATTTCCAGTTGTAGTAATATTGTTTCTACAGTTTGTTCAACTAGCACACAGATCGCTCATTTCACCACCAACTGAAATTTTTTTGTTGTTGTAAACCACTGCAACCATTTTTTTTTTCACTTTGTGTACTGAGTGATAATGTGTTCTGATAAGTTCTGATAAGTACTGACGCGTTCCCGATCCGCTATTATTATGTAATGATTTCACTTACCATGTGGTTGTGTTTGCGCCTATCTTTGTTTTTCGCGTATTTCCAGCTCTTGTAGTAATATTAATTCTACGGTTTGTTCAACTAGCATTGTATTGCTGTCTTCCATTCCTAACTGGCGTGTTTTTAGCAATTTACCATTTTTGCTTTCTTATAGGAGGTCGCCCAAAGTTTTTATTTCGGAGCCTCCTTGTGTACACCATGTACCATGTAAACTTGTATGCGAAAGTTCGTTTGAAATAAACCTGAAACCGAGAAAAACCGTGTGAAATCAGTACTCCCGCAGGGAACTAGATACTCTCCCTTGTGGCCTTGAAAAAACTCCTTTCGGAAGGCCTACAAAACCGCCCCAACTTTGCAAAACTCCATTCAAAAGAAAAATATGCTTCCCTTGAACCTCCTAAAAACTCCCCTCGCGAGGCCTACAAAACGTAAAACTCCATGCAAAAGAAGTAAATGCTTCCCTTGAACCTCCTCAAAACGCCCCTAAAATAACAAGTACTTCCCAAGGGAGCCATAATAGGCTCCTATTCAACCGCCTAAAAAGTCCATAAACATCACTTAAAAACGCCTTGAGGAAGTAAAGAATACTCCGTTTTGATCTCCTTAAATTCTCCCTAACATTTCTTAACACTCCCTAACTACCTCCTTTCTATCACCTAAAAACACCCTGTTTTGAGGAGGTAAACAAAACCTCCCTGTTCCATGTAGTAAAAAGACTCCTACAAGGAGGATCACTAGAGGACAGGCGAAAAAGAACCTCTAGGGAGTATATGGGTGGAAAAAAAGTTTAGAGTGTACAACCTCTAGAAGCCGCCAAGCCAGTCCAACAAAAGCCAGCCTCCGCGTGCAAGATTTACCACCCGAGTTCGGTCTACTACCGGAGAAGACGAAGAAGAAAGACGTCGCAACCAGCACCACGCTCAAACAAGCCAATCCTCCTGTCGTTCTGCAGCAGCCACGGGAACCGCCATCATTCCGAGGAGCCCCCGCAGAAGACCCAGAAGAATGGTTGGAAAAACTGGAGCGCGTCCGGAAATTCAACAGGTGGGACGACGCAGAAACGTTCCGGCACGTTTTCTTTTACTTGGAAGATTCGGCTCGCACTTGGTTCGAGAACCACGAGAGCTCCTTGACAAACTGGGCTCAGTTCAAAAGCGAGTTCACTAAGACCTTCACTATCGTGGTCAGAAAAGAACGCGCAGCGCTTTTACTCGAAACTCGAACGCAGCACCCCAACGAAGGGGTAGTGATCTTTGTTGAGGAGATGAAGAGATTGTTTCGACGTGCGGATCCGGAGATGACAGAAGAAAAGAAACTAAGGTTTCTCATGCGAGGGGTAAAGCAGGAGCTTTTTGCTTGCCTTGTCCGCAATCCTCCCAAGACGGTGGCCGAATTCGCGTCTGAGGCGGCCGCGATGGAGAAGACGCTGGAAGCTCGAACGAGGCAGTACGATCGCCCGGTCAACGTGATGGTTTCCGAGACGATCGGTGCCAGGGCTACAAGCTCCGACACACTGCGTGAGACCATCCGAGCAGTGGTCAGGGAGGAGCTTCGGAAGCTTTTTCCGACGACGCCGCAACCTCAAGTGGCTTCCCTGACTGACGTCATCCGCGAAGAGGTTCAACACGCTTTGGGCACTTCTATGCCATCCGAGGCACCCCGCGAGCCACAGGCGATGACCTATTCTGCGGCTGTTCGTCGACCCCGCCCTGCTCCAACCCGTCTACAAGAAGCTCCACCGTACCGCCGTCCACTCTCGCCGCCGTCCCCACTCTCGCCGCCGTCGACCGTACCGCCGTACACAGCCCAAACCCAGACGCCGAGGAAGACTGACGTTTGGCGAACGCCAGATCATCGTCCGCTGTGCTACCATTGCGGGGAGGCCGATCACATCTATCGTCGCTGCCCGTACAGGAGACTCGGACTGCGTGGTTTCTCCGTCGACGCCCCACGCCCCCGACCCGGCCAGCGCCCTACTGAGATCGACGAATACCTGTCCAACACCAACCGAAGACCAGCCCGCTCACACCGATCGCCATCGCCCTACCCATACCAGTCGCCTAACCGCCGTAGCAATGCTGATTTCGCACGTGGAAGGTCCCCCAGCCCACGCGGGGAAAACTAAAAGCAGCAACTTCTGGAGGTGAAGTTGCTCTACTACGAAATACTGGAAACCCTCCAACGACGCAAGGACGCACCGAAGACAGTGATTCACGACACGCCCTCATCCCGACGACCCGACCCAGCCCTGACGAGACTCCTGAACACGACGACAGCTACACGGCGCGACACGTACCCGACCTGACCGAGACGTCCGTTGAGAAGACGACGACAACGACGATGCACAGTGCCCGACCGTCAACACGTACAAGCAGAGATACGACGCCCCGACGAACCCGGAACTCGAGGAAGACTGCATCTGACGTCAAGGTGTCCATCGACGGCTTTGACGTAGTCGCCCTCGTAGACACGGGAGCTGACTATTCGGTAATGAGCGGACCATTTGCGTCTAAACTGAAGAAAGTTATGACCAGATGGGACGGTCCGCATATACGCACAGCAGGAGGCCACCTCGTGACGCCAAGTGGAACGTGCACATCGCGCGTCACCATAGACTGCACGACGTACCCTGCCGCGTTCGTCATCTTGCCTAACTGCTCCCGCGACGTAATTCCCGGAATGGACTTTTTGACGGACAACGGCGCAATAATTGATCTGCAGACCAAGTCGATAACTTTTTCCTCCGATCACTCCATGACGCCGGAACCGAACCCCGAACACCGTGCAGCTGTAAGGATAGCCGATGATCATGTCACCCTGCCACCCCGCGCAAGTTTGATGATCACCGTCTACTGTGAAGGTGCTGCTCCTGACGTTGACGCTATCGTGGAGAGTGACCAAAGGTTGCTTCTCGACCGCGGTGTGTCTGTCGCAAGAGGCATTGCGCGCTTCAAGGAACACCAATCCCACATTTTGGTCACTAATTTCACCGAGGAGTACCAGCATTTAAACAAGGGCGCGGCAATTGCATTCCTCGAAGAAACGCAAGAAGCAAGTGACGTGATCGCGGTCGCCGGCTTTGAAAGCACCCCCGTAGAAACCTTCAAGCTCCCGCAGCGCTTCGACGTGAATCCGGCGCTACCGCAAGAACAACGGAACAAATTATTGGCTTTGCTGCGTCGCTATAGGGAATGTTTTTCGTCGAGCGCAAAACTACGTCAGACCCCTCTAGCGAAGCACCGAATAATAACCGAAGTTGGAGCCCGACCTACCAGACAGTCACCGTACCGCGTCTCTTCACACGAACGGGAAGCCATCGGGACTCAAGTCGACGACATGCTCAGCGACGACATTATACAGCCATCGAAAAGCCCCTGGGCTGCGCCCGTCGTACTCGTAAAGAAAAAAGACGGCACATTAAGGTTTTGTGTTGACTACCGGCGACTGAACAAAATCACGAAAAAGGACGTGTACCCCCTCACCCGAATCGACGATGCCGTCGACCACCTCTGCCACGCGAAGTACTTCTCATCGATGGACCTGAAGACCGGCTACTGGAAAATTGAAGTGGACGAGAGAGACCGGGAGAAGACTGCATTTATAACGCCAGACGGCCTATACGAGTTCAAGGTGATGCCGTTTGGGCTGTGCACAGCACCAGCGACGTTTCAAAGAGTCATGGACACTGTGCTAGCTGGCCTTAAGTGGCACACCTGCCTCGTATACCTCGACGACGTAGTGGTATTCGCCCGGACTTTCGACGAACACCTTGCAAGGTTGGAGTCTGTACTCGAGGCCATTCGTACGCCGGGGTTGACGCTGAAGCCTGAAAAGTGCCGTTTCGCATACGAGGAACTCAAGTTCTTGGGCCACGTCGTCAACGCCGCGGGAGTCCTACCTGACCCGGCAAAAACTTCAGCTATCGCGAACTTCCCTAGGCCGAAAGACAAGAAGGGCGTGCGAAGATTTCTCGGGCTGTGCGCATACTACCGGCGCTTCGTCGCAAACTTCGCACGTATTGCAGAGCCACTCACGCGCTTGACGAAAGACAGCACCCCTTTCAGCTGGGAAAACGACCAAGAAAAAGCATTCTGCGAGCTGCAAAAACGCCTGCAAAGCCCGCCCGTGCTCGCTCATTTCGACGAAAATGCCGAAACGGAAATGCACACGGACGCCAGTGATATAGGCTTGGGTGCCGTCCTTGTCCAAAAGCAAAGCGGCTGCGAAAGGGTAATCGCCTATGCCAGCCGTGGTCTGTCGAAGGAGGGGAAAAACTATTCTGCCTCTGAGAAAGAGTGCCTGGCTATTATATGGGCGATTTCAAAATTTCCCCCATACGTGTATGGAAGGCCATTCAAGGTTGTAACAGACCACCATGCGCTGTGTTGGCTCGCCAATTTGAAGGACCCCTCTGGCCGTCTTGGGCGGTGGAGCTTGCGCCTGCAGGAGTTCGACGTTACAGTCGTTTATAAATCAGGCAGGAAACACTCCGACGCCGACTGCCTGTCCCGCTCCCCCGTCGATCCACCACCACAAGACTCTGATGAAGACAGCGCGTTCTTCGGGATCGTGACGGAGAGCGACCTAGCCGCCCAGCAGCGTGCCGACCCCGACTTACGCGTCATAATCGAGTACCTCGAGGGATGCAACGTTGCCGTTCCTAGGACCTTCAAACGCAGCTTACCAGCATTCAGCCTCAGAAACTCCGTCCTCGTGAAGAAAAATTTCAGCCCCGGAACAAGAGCGAATTACCTTCTCGTCATCCCCGCGGACCTTCGTGACGAAATTTTGGAAGCGTGCCACGACGACCCGTCTTCCGGACATCTCGGCACAGCCCGCACTATTGGAAAAATCAAGGCGAGGTACTACTGGCCCGGCCTTACCTCTGACGTCACCCACTACGTCCGGAGCTGCCGTGACTGCCAGCGACGAAAAACGCCGCCGACAAGACCCGCCGGACTTCTACAACCGATCGCCGTCCCATCGAGACCATTTCAACAGATTGGAATGGACCTTTTAGGCCCGTTCCCTACGTCATGATCACAGAACAAGTGGATTGTCGTAGCGACAGACTACATGACGCGCTACGCAGAGACCGCCGCTCTTCCGAGGGGGACTGCACAAGAAGCGGCGAAGTTCTTTATAAGCCAAGTTGTGCTGCGGCATGGAGCCCCGGAAGTCCTAATCATAGACCGCGGAACGGCATTTACTGCGGAGCTGATGCAAGGAGTATTACGCTACAGCAACACGGATCACCGAAGAACGACGGCGTACCACCCCCAAACGAACGGACTAACAGAACGTCTGAACAAGACAATCGCAGATATGCTGTCAATGTACGTTGACGTTGAACATAAGACTTGGGACGAAGTGCTCCCGTATGTCACGTTTGCGTACAACACGGCTATCCAGGAGACGACGCAGCTGACGCCGTTCGAGCTTGTCTACGGTAGAAGGCCGACTACGATGCTCGACGCCATGCTTCCGCACGTAGAAGACGACGACCCCAACGCCGACGTCCACGAATATCTTCAACGTGCGGAGGAGGCCCGCCAGCTCGCTCGAGTTCGTATAACGGACCAGCAGCTGGTGGATGCGGGCCGCTACAACCTCCGACGCCGAGACGCCGAGTACCAACCAGGGGATCGTGTGTGGGTTTGGACCCCCATCCGACGACGCGGACTCAGTGAGAAGCTCCTGCGACGCTATTTCGGACCCTACCAGATTCTACGACGTGTTGGCCAACTCACCTACGAAGTGATCCCTGACGGTGACTCCGGCACATCACGACAACGCAGGCGGCCTGAAGTCGTCCACGTGGTTCGCCTAAAACCTTTCTACGGACGATGACGAACTTTTATTTTCATTTGTTCGGACTGTCGCTTATGTTAGCATCGGGTCGATGCACTCTTAGAGGGGGGGTAATGCCGCGAACCATACATTGGGTTTGTTTATTTGTGTTTTGCTTTTACCGCCCGGCTGCGCCGGTCTGCGTTATCTCTGCGCCAAGGGAAGCGCGTGTTCCATTCTTTCTTTCTGTGCCGCATGTGTTATCTGTTGTGATAGGGAGAGCATTCCGATCTAACGTGAACAGCCCAGAATAATCTTCTTGGATCTACTATGTTCTCGATGCGAATCGACGTTTCGAGAACCACGCGCGCCGAAAGATAAAAAGCCTGCAGTGCGGACGCCGGGGCATTCGATTCGACGACACTCGCCTGTGCAAGTCACTTTGTTGACCGCTGCTTCGCCGCCTCTGTATTCTTTTGAGTTGTTAGGGGAGCACAAGTTCGCTCCAATAAACGTATTTCTCATTCAAGACAACTGCTTCGTCCTTGTCTTCGTGACAATATCAGGCCCTGCACTTCAACATTCCCACCATTATAAATGAACATAGTCATCCAAATTGCTTTTCCCGCAAACAGTTGCGCCAATACTTCGTAAACTTGTAGTTTACATCACTGTTACAATCATTGCTGGTGTTTTGTATTTATGTGCTACTGCTGTAGTTTCCATGCCTTCCTGTGTGTAGAACTGTCGATTTGTATTATTTTTGTACGAGTTGTAAATTTTGAAACAGTAATTCTTGTATAACTTGTTCAATGCAGCTTATTGTGTTGTATAACTACGTACCAAGGATGTACTATTTGATTTGCTGTCGTTGTGAGAGATTTTTTTGTCCTGAACCCTGCAAGTGAGGGTTTCCGGGCCACTTTCAAGCTGTCTTCAGCAGCTTTTAGCCCGGACGACCTTCCAGTTTCTACTGGAGAAAATAAAGGTTATCTTATCTTGTCTAAACAGCGCGGTTTTCGAAGCCTCAGCGTGATCCCTGAGGACGGTACATCAGGCTCTACTTGGGTCCGTTATCACTGGTCGGCGACTTTGTTTAGTTTCGGTTTCCGAAATTGGGGCAATCCTAGCGGCTGGGTGCTGTGGCGTGGCCCTTCCCTTTCCATCAGCGTTTCTTTCTTTCCACACCGTCAACGCTTCTGCGCCTCCTCACGCATGCGCAACAACTCACCGGCGCCAATATTACTTTTCTTTCTCTTGTCGCGCAGGGCGGGCCAGTTCGGAGCGTGCGTGAGCGAGCCGGCGTGCGAAGGGTTGTGCGGGTTGCCTAAACGCCTTCACGGGCTGAAAGTTTTGCTGCATTATAAAATATATTCGAATGTATTCGAAATATGGGGCCGCGGAGGAAGGAGCATTACCAGTCCTGCGCAGCTCGCGGTGCAGCAACCCAGTGCGAAACAGTTCGGGCAAGTTTCTCGCCTTCTCCAAGGACGACAGGTAAGCAAATTAGCTTTGAACAAGTTATAGTGAATTCCTTAAAAGCCGACCGATTGCACTCTTCTGTTTTCAAAATAATTTGCGCGTGTACAGTGAAGTTAATGAGACATGTCCGAGGTCTTAGAGTGGAAAATAATGTGCAAATATATTCCAGTTTGCAGATACGCAAATTTTTAACAGAAGTAAATGCGTCTTTGGCGCGCACACTCTTGCTCGTCAGATCAAATTGTGTCATTTCCGTTTTTCGATTGGTTTATAACTGCTTGAACGTCGATTCAGTATGCTTATCAAGGTATTTTTTGTTTTTTCGTGCAGCAGGTATGAGTCTTGGTTTGGGCCCCAATCAAGGACGGTTTGCGAATTCATTTGACGTTTCCTCCGGTGACTCTCCTCAATCTCTCAATGTCATCACTACGCACCTGCTCACAAAGAAGGCAAGCTCAACTGCACGCGCTTCTTGCCTTTCACGGCGTACCTACTACCACGGCGATTGGTGGCGTGGACACTGGTCGGCGACTTTGGCTAGTTTCGGTTTCCGAAATTGTGGCGATCCTAGCGGCACGGAGCTCCGGCGTGGCCCTTCCCTTTCCCTCGGCGTTTCTTTCTTTCCACGCCGTCAACGCTTCCTTGCCTCCTCACGCATGCGCAACAGCTCACCGGCACCAATATTTTTTTTCTTTCTCTCGGCGCGCACGGCGGGCCAGTTCAGTGCGTGCGTGAGCGAGCCGGCGTGCGAAGGGTTGTGCGGGTTGCCTAAACGCCTTCACGGGCTGAAAGTTTTGCTGCATTATAAAATATATTCGAATGTATTCGAAATATGGGGCCGCGGAGGAAGGAGCATTACCACTCCTGCGCAAATCTGTGGTGCAGCACCACAGGGCGGTGAAGTTCGGCCAAGTTTCTCACCTTCTCCAAAGACGACAGGTAAGCAAATTAGCTTTGTACAAGTTATAGTGAATTCCTTAAAAGCCGACCGATTGCACTCTTCTGTTTTCAAATTAATTCGCGCATGTAACGTGAAGTTAATGAGATATGTCACTCGTCTTGGAGTGGAAACTAATGTGCAAATATCTCCCAGCTGTGCAAGTACGCAAAGTTTTGGTAGAAGTAAACGCGTCTTTGGCACGCACACTCTTGCTCTCCAGACCAATTTGTGGTGGAAAATTGCCGTCTTTTGATTGCCTTAGTAACTGCTGGAATGTCGATTCAGTATACTTATCAAGGTATTTTTTGTTGTTTCGTGCAGCAGGTATGAGTCTAGGTTTGGGCCCCAAGTCGAGGACGGTTTGCGACTTCATTGGACGTTTCTTCCGGTGACTCTCCTCAATTCATCCAATGTCATCACGACGCACCTGCTCACAAAGAAGGCAAGCTCAACTGTACGCGCTTCTTGCCTTTCACGGCGTACCTACTACCACAGCGATTGGTGGCATGGAGGTGCTGCGCCCTAAGCATTTTTTAACTCCGCCGTCTTGCTCCAAAACGTATATTTGCGGCGAAACTACTGCCAAGCGTTGCTTCAGTGCTCCGAAAAACCTGACGTAACACCGCAGTGTTCAATGCAAGTCGATTTTCACATAAAGCAGTGGAAGGCCGAACCGAAATACATGCGTTGTCTGCATCCGCCATTGCAAGCGTTTCGCCCATTAAAAAATAAATAAATAAAACCAAGTAGCATTGCCGGCTTGCTGTTCAATCTAAACTGCGCGCCCGCGCCTTGTCATCTTATCGCGAGTGGGTTTGGTGTTCCATAGTTCTGAAGTTAGAATGGTCATGCCGTATCGGACAAGATAAGAGGCGCTGCCCGAGCTAGTGGGTAGCTTGTAACACCTGGCCGATATATGCGGCTTACAATATAGGAAAGCTTTTATTTCTTGGTGTCTTCTCCGCCCAGCCTTCCCTCCCACCCGCGGTAAGCAGACTGTTCATTCATGCGCCATTAAAAGAAAAGATGGGTGCGTTCGATTTGTGTTCTGTGTTCTACGACGTGCCCATAGTTGAGCATTGTTTTTGTTTGTAGATATATTCCAGCAATGAGTGTCTACAGTGCGGTCATTGTGTTGCAACAGTTTTTTATGGCTGCATTTTGTTGGTGTGAACATGATTTCTCCGAAGTGTATGCAGGTTAATGGGCTGTTCAACGCTTTCTTTTAGAGTTTGCGTTAACTCACCCGAATGGCAGGGCTTGAAGCATACGTGTGCGTGCTTTAGTTTAACATATAGGTTCCCAATTATTGTGTCTCTGAACTGAAACAAATTTTTTTAATGTTTAAGGAACATTCCTGTCTCGAGGTGAGCCCAAGAAATAAGTATACACTGACTGGAACTTTCAAGTTCTTTTCTTCTCCTGCCGAGGTGCGCGCGAAAAAAAAATCTCTGTTGGGGCTAGAACTTTCGGAGTTCTTCTTTCGTAATCAAGTATTGTGTACCTAAATGTGTATTCATGGCTGTAACTTTTTCGCAACTTTAGATGGAGGCAGATACAAAAAGGGACACGAAGACCTGTATCTGTGTCCGTCTAAAGTTGCGCAAACGTTACAACCATGAATTCAGAATACCAACTAGCCCGCCTAACCATGTTATTCTAAATGTGTATGTAGCACGTTTTTTTCCTATTGTACAATATTGTATCCCCAAATTTGCATATGTCATATTTTTGCTTAATCTTACAATGTGTACAAAAAATGTATGTGAAATATATGATTGTAGTACATTTGTTTTCATGACTTCGAATCAAAGACGTCCTCATAAGAATTTTGAATAAACGCAAAGCAAAAAGAATGTTTGTGTAACACTCCAATTAATATCGCCACAAAGACAACAATTCGACACCAGAAAACATACTATAACCTACATGTTTTCTTCGTTCAATTATTAAACACGTTACTTCACACATAACAAACGACGGGCAGCGGCCATTTGGAGACATCGCCGTCGCTCGTCCAACTTTCGCGCCTAGTATCATTGCCGAGCGGCCAATGAGGCAGCGACCGGCGGCAGGCGTGAAAGTTGGGCCAGCGTCGGTTTCAAGGGCCGGCGCGCGGCAGCCCGGCCTGGCTGCCACGGGGAAAATGACGTCAGCAGCGTCCGCGACGTCACCAACCTCCTTTCTCCCCTCGCCACTCGTTGCCATGACGATAAGTACAACGTTTTTCAGACGCCACGTACTACTAGGGGAGGATTTGGCGCTGTTGTTGCGAATTACGCGGGACCACGGTGGATGCTAAAGAGGCCGCCCTGTGGCGTGGAGGTGCTGCGCCCTGAGCATTTTTTCCTCCGCCGCCTTGCTCCAAAACGTATATTTGCGGCGAAAATACTGGCAAGCGCTGTTTCAGTGCTCCGAAAAACCTGAAGTAACACCGCGGTGTTGAATGCCAGCCGATGCTCACAGGGAGCAGTGGAAGTCTAATCCGAAATACACGCTTTGTCTGCAGCCGCCATTGCAAGCGTTTACCTCATTAAAAAAAATTTAGAGCCCTTCCACCGCGTGAAGAGGGATGGCCAGCAAAGCTGCGCTGCCGAGCCTCCCCGTGAGGTTTTACTTTGTCGTAGTCCATGGGGTGCACGAAGCGAAACACGTTTGTTTGTAATTTGCGATTGAGCATTGTTCCTGGTTATTAACTGAAAGTACAGTCCTGTCCAGTCACTGCTCCTCGAACATGCTCAGCACGCCGCTTCACGAGCCACGTGAAACGGCTATGAAGCGGCTCCGACGCAGCGTCAGACTTGTCTATGTGCACGCGCCGGCGTCAGTGCGTCTGCCGCGGCTATGACGCAACACAATCCAGCACAATCCACTTTAATCCAATCCAAATCCAATTCGATCTAATTCAATCGAATCCAATCGAATCGAATCTAATCCAACGCCCCTCGCGCTTGCGCAGAACGGCCCTTCACGGCACACGCGAAACTGCTCAACCTCGGCCGTGTAGCTTACGCTACAAAACACACAGGAATCGTGGGTAGAAATTTATTATAGAGCGGGTATGGTAATCACGGCGCATGCTCTATGAAGGCCCTAGGACCTTGTAAGGTCCACTTATGCGGTCAGTGGCCAGGCGCGCAGGCTGCGCGTGAGAACCCGCCACTCTGTCTGGCGACGTAGCACTGCCAACACTGCGCTGCAGCCGTCGCCAATTCGACAGGGCGCACACGGGAGACGGATTGTCTGGCCCACCGCATACCACAGGGATAATCCCCCATTGAGAAAGCAGACAGCGCCGCCGGATTCCGGGAACTGTCTGCTTGACGCACGGAGGTGGTGGGATTATCGGCGTCGGGACGAGCGCCGCGCGAGCCTCCATTGTTAACGCGCCCTGGTCAGCATGACGCACTGTCGCCGTCTTTCGCTTTCACCCCGCGGGGTCGCACGCACCTGCTCGTCTGCGAGCGTGTCGTTGACCCAAAGGTGGCGGCGCCTCATTGAATATTCCGTTGCGTGCTGAGTGACTGCTGTCTACGTGAATTTGGGCACTCCCTTGCGCGTGTACAAACGCTACAGGGGCGTTCCCGAGAGAGGGTGATCTCGAGGTTTTATAAGGCCGAACTTGGCCGTTGGAAATCGTTCTTGTCTGAGCGCCGAGCTGGGCAGTTCCCGGCGGGACAAGGAGTCTTGACCGTTAAAGCTAGGTTGGGATTTGTGAGCCCCCTAGTCGAGGTTAAGATCGCGTCGGAGGTTTAGGGTGCAGCGCCGTACCGAGCAACTAGACGGATCTTGCGGCGAGACAGAGTCTCGGCCGTCGTTACTCGAGCGGTTTGTGTACGCTCCGAGAATAGGAGAGTTAGACGAAGTTGAGGAGCTCGAGTGATTTGTGCGCACTCGGAGCTAGCGTCTAGCTGAAGTTTGCAGTTTTTCCTTTATTACTCATGTACCCAGTTTTCCTACTTTAAATAGCTGTATATAAACTCTTCATTTCATTTAATCAACCCCAACGCCTTGAGTTCGTCAATTCGACCGCCGTTTCCAAGTACTTCAACACCATCGCCCTGTCAGCCTCCTGCCAAATCAACCGGAGCCCGAGAGATTGGGTTCCTCATATACACCGGACTTCGAGGAAACGATCTTTACTGACCTTTTTAATTTTGTGGGATTTTTTTCATGCCCCGGGGGTGTGACGCGCAGTTTTACGATTCCGGGGATTTGAGTGGGCTCCGCAACGTGGCGCTACGCTCGCTAGCGATTCCTGTCTACATCGCTCTGGGACCGGAGACGATCTGCTGGATCCTAGCCGTTTACAGCTTTGCTGTAAAAAACACACCAAGTAGCATTGCCGGCTTTGTTGCTGTTCAATCTAACCTGTGCGCCTGCGCCTTCTCATCTTATCGCGAGTGGGTTTGCTGTTTCATAGTTCTGAAGTTAGAATCGTCATGCCGTAACGAACACGATGAGACAAGAGGCGCTGCCCAGACGCCAGCTACAAGGTAGCTTGTAACAACCTGGCCGATATCAGCAAGTAATGAGCTCGGTAAATGCGGCTTACAATACAGGAAAGCTTTTTTTTCTGTGTGTCTCCGCCCCCCCCCCCTCGCTTTCCCTCCCTCCACGGTAAGCAGACTGTTCACTCGCCGTTAAAAGAAAAGAAGGGTGCGTTCGATTTGTGTTGTGATAGTGTTCTGTGTTCTACGGCGTGATTGCGCATTGTTTCTGTACGTAGATAAATACAGCAATGAGTGGTCTATATTGCGGTCATTGTGTTGCAAACGTTTTTTCTCGCTGCATTTTGTTGGTGTGAATATGATTTCTCGGAAGTGTTTGCAGGTGAATTGGCGGGTCAAGGCTTTCTTTCATAGTTTGCGATAACTCCCCCGAAGGAAGGGCTTGAATCATGCGTATGCGTACTTTCTTTTAAATTATAGGTTCCAAATTATTGTCTCTGATTGAAACGAATTTTTGTAATGTCTAAGAAACATTGCTGTCTCAACGTGAGCCAAGGAAAAAAAGCCGCCCGCCCGCATCTTCCCACGGGGGGAACTCGAGTAAATGCGTCGCATAGGGGTGGTTGTATTGCGTGAAAGTTGCGTATTTGGGTAGTTTGTGGTTACCGTTTGGCTGTGGAGAGGGTTTGGAATGCTTAACTTGTGACGGTACTGTTGCTTCCATCGCTTATACTTCATCTGGAGCCAAACGAAAGGCAAGCAAAGACGCACTTGACTGAAGTTCGAACGCGCGCTCCGCCGCTTATATACACTGCGCGCGCTGTCGACGGAGATGAGTATGGGGGAGAAACGCGCCTGCGCGCATTTCCGTACACAAGCGCGAGACCTTTCCCCGCCCCCCACCACGCTGTTGTCACGCAGCTGTCACGCCGCTAGCACGCCGCTATCACGTGTACACCTGCCGCTGTTGCTGCTGAGCGCGACGGAGCGCACGGGGTAACTACTGCGCATTAGCGCGCAGACGCGTTTCCCCCGCACCGCCGCAGCTGTTGTTGAGAGCGACGAGGCGCACGGGGCAGGTACGGCGCATGCGCGCGCAATCGCGCTCCTGCCGAACCGCCGCAGCTGTTGTTGAGAGCGAGGAGGGTACGGAGGAGAGGCGCGCACCTGCGCCTCGACGTGACGTCATGAGCTGCGGACGCCTATGGACGGAGGAGTTGGCGAGCCTAAGCAATGCTCCGCATTTAATAAGTATACTATGAGTTTAACATTCAAGTTCTTTTCTTCTCCTGCCGAGGTGTGCGCAAAACAAAATCTTTGTAGGGACTAGAACTTTGCAAGTTCTTTCGTAATCAAGTCATCATCATCATCATCATCAGCCTATCTACGCCCACTGCAGGGCAAAGGCCTCTGCCATTATTTTCCAATTACCTTGGTCCTGTGCCAACTGTGACCAATTTATCCCCGCAAACTTCTTAATCTGATCAGCCCATCTAACTTTCGGCCGCCCCCTGCAACGCTGCGATGTGTGTCGCAGCGCATCGCATCGCAACGCTGCGATGCGATGCGATGCCGGCAAGCGGAGTTCTTCAGTTGAAACACGACCGACGAAGCGTCGAAAGTGCTTCCGAATAGGCAATGGAGCCACACACCTCAAAGATCTTTATAACGGATGCAAAAAATGTCGACCTAAGCGCGGTTCAGTTGAAACTGACGTTCTTCAGTTGAAACACGACCGACGAAGCGTCGAAAGTGCTTCCGAATAGGCAATGGTGCCACACACCCCAAAGATCTTTATAACGGACGCAAAAAACATCGACCTAAGCGTGGGGCTGCTTCTATGCAGCGCCGAGAAAGACATCCTTGGCTTGGCTATTCCAAAATTAATCGGCTTGTTTATGTTATTTAGAAATATTATACCATGTCAGCGACTACATTATACAAAAAAGGTTAAATGAGGCCAAGAAACAGGGTATTTTGCTCTGTTTGGGCGACCAAATACATATTCTTGTTTTCTTTAGGATGAAGTTTCGGTTTTCACGCGCGCGACACGACCAGTCACGCGAATCATTCCCCGTCGATGGAGATACGGCTATCGCTTAGCTAAAACCCATTCGGCTGCTGACGCTCCGGTTGTGCTGAGCAGCACGTCGGGAGCATAGCGGAGCGTAGAAAACGGTCAGCTAAAACTGTCCATTATCTCGCTGCGCCGCCTGATTCGGGCATTCGTATCAACCGTTAGCGAGCTACGACGAAAAGGCTACCCCATCAAGTGCTCTGCACTTAAAAGTGGCAGTGCAACGCCGGCACGTGCGGGAGGAGAAGCAAGAACAATAAGAACAGAATTCCCGCAGGAGCAGTTTCAGGCAGGGGGCGTGCGAGTACGGTAAAGGCTAAGGTCCCTAAAATTACTAAGGTAGCGCCAACTGCTCCCTCCGTCTTCGCTGCCCTCCTCTTTTTTTCTCTCCCCTCACCCGCGGCGCCGCGGTCCCTTTAACTCCGCGGCGGGGCCGCCATATTTGTTGGCTTCGTCAGAGCAGACGCCCTCGCAACGCTTCGGGCCGCTCGCTGCAGTTTGTCGTGCAGTTTGCTGCTCTTGTTTTCGCGCCGCAATCGCTCTTTGGTAGCATTAATAGTATTTCTGGAGTCCACATACTAATCACATGCAAGGCACTTGACACAACACGACACAAACATTTCCCTGAATTATATAGACGACACATTCCTTTGCACCCATCATACTTTTTAGCCGACGAACCAATGTTTTCTAGTCAACGTGTTTTTAAGTTTTTAGCTGAGGTAAACTTTCTGCAGCTCTTGTCATATCATGTGTAATCACCCTGGCCCTATACACCAGCCATCACCATTGTCTTTTGTTTTGCATCGCCTTTACTTTTAGTCACATGTTTTAGTATGTACGGTCTCATCATAATTCAGTAACTTCTTCTTTGGCACTCTTTGCCCATAGTCGGCCTTGCGCCAATAAAACCCAACTATCATCATCATCATCATTTCTGGAGCCCCGTTTTAGCAACACGCATTAAGTGAGGCTGTTGTGTTGTGTATTTTTGTCTAGAAGGGGATATTTGCGGGGTGGATGCCGCGGGCGCATACGGACAGCGCGGTGTTTGTTTACGTGTGCGGCATGCTCAGGATAGTTCGTGAACGCGAAAGGATCGAACGTGGACGTTTCAAACTGCTCTGTTACATAGTATTTCTAGAGCCCCGTATTACCAACACGCCCTAAGTGAGGCTGTTTTGTTGTATATTTTTGTGTAGAAGGGGATATTTGCAGGATGGATGCCGCTGGCGCATACGTACAGCGCGGTGTTTCTTTACGTGTGCGGCATGCTCAGGATAGTTCATGAACGCGAAAGGATCGAACGTGGACGTTTCAAATTGCTCTGTTGCAGTAATTCCGTTCTTGCATTTGTGTGATTAAGTTGTGGTCGTGCAAGCGCTGCACAGTGGGCTTGCGCATGGTTCGCGGCAGTTCGAGCGCTGCGCTGGCTTTTTTGCGTTCCCCTTTTTTTGCGTTAGTTGTAGATCATTAGGCAGCGCTCAGTATGCGTCCCGCATTAGCTACTGACATTCATGCCACCTTTATTCCGTGCACTTTCCGGTGCTTTGGCGCTGTTGCAAAATATATCACCTTCACGTCGTTATAGGCTGCTGTCAGGGTCAAAGTTCTCGCGTCTCCTCGTTGGCCTCGCCCATGAAGGCTGTACTTTTGGCAGTGCGTCCGTGGCATAGCAATGTTCGTGCGATAGGCGTTCACAATTACTTCGAGTAAGGCCCTATCGGGCCTATCTGGAAAATCCTGGCACAAAGAACGCGCAGTTAAAGAATGCGCTGTAGTGCCCAGTCCTATAATAACTACCGTTGTCCAAGACCAGAAGCGCGCTAACAAGCGCAATTGGGAATCCTTTTTATGCTGTACAGCTAACATTGATTCATGTGTGGGCTTTGATAAATTACAGCTTGCTACAGCCGAGCTGGCCGTCACTGCACTGACCTTATTCGAGCAGCCAAAGGCACAAAAACTCGGCATCGCGAAGCTACATAAAGTGACGCCGACGCGACACTTGTTTGAAACGAGCAGCTGACTCTTCGGTCGTTATCGGTTGTTATACGCTGGCGGCTTCGATAAGGCCTGCTCCGAGGCAGCTGAGCCTAAAATGGCGAATTTAAATGGACAGTGGCGGTGAAGAGAAGAAAAAACAAACAACGCGGGGACGAGGTACTACGTCACTGGCCGTTGGCCGATGGCGCGCGGCGTTCGCCGGCGAAAAAGACAATGGCAAAAAACGAAGGAGGAAATCAGCGTGGGCGAGGGCGAAAGGCGGCGAGATCTAAAGATGACGCTACCTTAGTAATTTCAGGGACGTTAGTAAAGGCGAGAAATGTCAATAGCATTTGGTGGTAGCAGTGAACGACAACGGCGCTTATCCCAGTATGGCGAATCACTGCTTTGTAATTCCGACAGCTTTGACATTGAGGGGAACACCTTTATTTTTTTATTAATTTTCAGCGCAATGGGACGGCTGCGATCACATGACGCTCTCCGCACAAGTGCGGTTACTGCGCAACATTTGTGCACCCGGCGCGCCCCTCGCCGATTTCAACTTGGTGGCGGTCAGACGAACAACGCATGATGGTAATGCAGCACGGGCATCCCGAAACTAGAAAACTTGCTTTGGAAATTTCTGCGCTCTGAAAAACAGGAGCCGTACCTAAAGCGTTTAGGCGAGGTTGAAACGGTTGTGTTGCAACCTTGGTAATAGGATGTGTCTCAGTTCCAATCGTACTAGGTCACACGTCTCGTTATACAAGTTGGGGGAACATATTTGGCCGGCCATTTGAAACAGCAGTTATTTTTGCTGTAGACGTGTATTTTGTCATGAATGAGAAGACGACAGATGGGAAGAGTGGAACGACACAACTCGTTTAAATAGGGGAACTTGTGCCCGCAGAACTGAAGAGACGCGAAGAAAGAGGTGGGCGTCAAGTAAGGGAGTGAATAGAGAGAGAGGGAGTACTGCCGCTAGGGAACGCGTGGCTCGTCGAGCCCCCTCATGTGCCTCCGAGTGCTCTGCGCTAGACGCTGCTTGGCACACTACTACGTGCACCCTTGGAGCAGAAGCTTCTTGGAAGGGCGGTCGGCTGACACCACGCTGTTCCCGTGGTCGCTGGCACTCCCCGGTCTCACTATACGCCCGCCCCAGGCGCTCCCGAACGCTAACTGCCGCTTGTCCTGCGCCCGAATTTGTCACTTATTTTGCAAAACCATGCGGGGCACTGCTCCACTTACTTT
The DNA here is from genome assembly GCF_048455015.1 of Haemaphysalis longicornis. NCBI lineage: Eukaryota > Metazoa > Arthropoda > Arachnida > Ixodida > Ixodidae > Haemaphysalis > Haemaphysalis longicornis. The sequence continues at coordinate 16,628,161 of NW_027526266.1, forward strand.
TTGAGAGTATGTGGAACACTGTTCAAAATATATAACTGGAACTTTTTTGCAAAAAAGTTCCAGTTACTGAATGGATCTTACGTGGATCCAGATTAGGAGGGTAAAATTGAAAGGCCTTGTCGGAGCAAGTAGCAATATATACGACAAGCAAAAAATGACATTCCGTCGGCTGTGCAACCGAACCGGCCGTAGGAAATACGAATGACATACGGAGTTATTAGTCAAAGCGTAGCCCATGGTGATCAATTTTACCATTCTGCCGGGCAATGTCCAACACAAAGCAACGCCCATTACTCAGTCGAATCAACGCCCATTACTCTGTCGGTGTTTAAGTTGTGGAAATATGGCTGCTCTATTCGTTATATTCAAACCAAGTACTTTCCATGGAACAAAAGTAACTGTTTTCTATTTTTTCATCGTTCAGCTGAAACAAAATTGTCTGCGCCTTAGATCGGCTAAGCCCGGTTATGCAAAAGAACGCAGCCGAAGCACAGATCGCAAACTGTATACGATATAGCTAGTCCAATGTTCCGTTCTGCCAGCACTCACTACCCTCATTTCGTCAGTTTCCGGAGCCGTAGTCGAAGTTGAAGGCAAAGGGTTAATTGCCGGCTGAAAGCTTTCGGCTGTCGTTTTTCTGCACCCTTCTCCCGAAGCTCACTTAGCTCACCGAAGTTCCTGTTCTTCACTTGTTTCGGGCTAGGCGGCCGCAAACCTCCCCTGTCCCTTTGCCGGAGACCCGGCTGTTGCACCTCACAGAGATTTTCGATCTTGCCGCAGAACCTTCTCCATTACTGGTAGACACGGATTGTTTTGCGCGTGGGCTTTCACATGCCTCCCAAAGTAGACCAAGTTAGCACGCGCTAACACACAGCAACCGGGTTCGCCAACCGCGTTCGTCTGTGCTCCCCACTTCAGGTGCCGGCGCACGTGAAATGCGGACGAGAACAGCGCGAGAAACCCGCCATGAACGCTGGACAGTGTTTCCGACGGTCGAGCCGGGCGGTGCGGGACGCTCCTCACGAGGCGCACGCCCACGCACCCTTGGCTGGGGTGAGCTTTCGGGTAGTGCGGGACGGTGGAATCAAAAGCTTCAACAGACCCGCCGCTGTGGCTCAGTGGCTAAGGCGTTGCGCAGCTGAGCACAAGGTCGCGGGTTCGATTGCCGGCCGCGGCGGCTGCTTTTCTGATGGAGGCGAAAAGCAAAAAAGCCCTTGTGTACGAGATTTCGGCGCACGTAACGTTCCCCACGCAGTCAAAATTAATCCGGAGCCCACCACAACGGCACCCCTCATCGCCTGCGTTGCGTCGGCGCGCTAAGCCCCACAATCAAAATCAAACCCACCTGCTCTCTCGCTGCTCTCGGGGTCTTTTTGTCCAACGCCGGACATCCTTTCTTCAGACGCACCACGCCCACTTATCTCAGCGCTGCCTCTCAGGCAATGCACCCGGCGACTGCACGTAGTAGCTGTGCTTGAATGTGCGTGTATTGGCCGGGACGCTCGAATACATAGTCGATGTCGTAACTACCCGCCTTCCAATACATAGCTTGTGCGTGACATAATCTCAACCCTTTCTTGCGACCCACTTCAAACTCTTTCAGCCCTCCAAAAGATAAGAGCGCCAGATAAGTGTGCAGGCTTTTGCCGTGCTCGTGTGTAACAAACATGGCAGCTACGCTGACGTCAGTGCAAGCTATCTATACACCGTCATCGACTAGTCCTTTATTTTCGTCACATTCGTTTTGCATTGCTTTCATTCAATCTTCCCAACTGTTTCCAACAGTGTGCATGCTCCTATAGTATGATACAAGTTAAAACATCTCCTCGTGTATTTTATACACGAGGCGATGGTTAAACAGGGCAAAATCAAATGTATGTAGCACTCCGCCGAAGTTACGAAGCCCTGGCGTTCACGCGCGCGACCTTTAGAACGAGATTCCACCGATGCGTCAGAGCGTTTTTGAGCGAGTTTGTCTGAAAAATTACACTAGCCCGAAAACCAGGTGTGCTACTTATCCCTTTGTTGCTGCTTTTATTTTGTGCTTCCCAAACCTCTCGCACTAATGGAACATTGCGAGATGTGGCGGAACTGCTGGTTCCGGTAATAAGGTGCATTGACAACTTCCGTTGCTTTTCTTGCCTTATAACCGAGTATAGTAAGGGATGTGACGGCCGCTATACCTGCAAAGCGCGTCAACCCCTCACTGGAGAGCTGAGAGGGACTTTTGACTTATTCCACTAACTTACTCATCAAGTCAAACACAAATTTTACTGAGATCACCAGCTGTATGGATCACGCCTAGTTCAGCCACCGACAACCAGGCGCTCAGGAACGAGTGTAACGCAAGGGGCGGCGATCTTTTGGCATGATTACTGATCAGTTCGAAAATGTTCTGGTATATTTTCCTTATCATGTGACCATGTCAGTGAAAACTACCGGTATATCAAATAGGGCTTCAGTATATTCGTTACCAAAGGTTCATGAGGGGTTTAAAGTGTGAGTATTGCCGAGAAGCCTCAACATTGCAGAAGAGCTCCTGGCGTTCCCGGAGCAGACCGCGTGTTGGTTATTTCGTGGGCGCCCTCTTCGTGGTTGTATTAGTCCGCGTTCAAGCTCACTCGCATTTCTTGCGCCAACGCACGGTGCTGGCGCTATAAATGAGAAATGGATAGATGTTATTACAAAGCGAAGTGGCGATGCACGTCCATGATGCTGTTGCGCATCATCGGTGAGGTTGTGTCTGTGGGGGGGAGGTGCGTGCCTGCGTGCGTGCGCATGTGTGGGTGTGCGTGTGCGTGTGTGTGTACCTGCATGTGCCTGTGCGTGTGCGTTTGCGTGCGTGTGTGCGTTCGTGTGTGGGTGCATTCATGTGTGTGTGTGCGTGTGCGAAAGTGCGCGTACGTGTGCGTGCACGCGTGTGCGTGCGTGCGAGTGTGCGCTCGCGTGCGTGCGTGTGCGTGTCCGCGTGCCTGCGTGTGCATGTGCGTGGGCCTGCGTGTGCGTGCGTCTGTGCGTGTGCGTGTGTGTGTGTGCGTGCGTGTGTGCGTGTAATAGCGTGCGTGCGTGTGTGTGCGTTTGCCTGCGTGTGCTTGTGCGTGTGCGTCTGTGTGTTTATGTGAGTGCGTGCGCGTGTGCGTGCGTGTTAGTGTGCGTGTGTGCGTGCGCGTGCGTGTTTGTGTCTGTGTGTGTGTATGCACGTGTGCATGCGTGTGTGTGTGCGTGTGCGTGTC